>NC_081310.1:132381646-133006646 GCF_026419965.1 Kogia breviceps
TCTAATACTATTATATTCATGGAATATTATAAAATTATATAAGGTATCTAATGTGTGTGTGTGTGTGTGTGTGTATATATATATATATATATATATATATATATATAGAGAGAGAGAGAGAGAGAGAGAGAGAGAGAGAGAGATTCATTTCAATGGCTACCTCTTATTTTTTAAACTTCTGAATAAATAAATAAACAAAAAGGCCATAATGAATAGCTGGTACTGTACATTCACTCCTACCCTAAACAACTGTATACCTGGCCTTTATATATGAGGAAACTATTATCAGATAGTGGTACCAGAGCTCTGTGATCCTGGAGAGAAAGGAAACATACGAAGTCAGACTCAGTTCTCTCTGGTTCTTTGACAGGGCCAGTCTTCTAACCCCATGCAGAGTATGGAACCTAGGGCAAGGATGACAGTCTTGCTGAGCTGAGAGAAAAGTTGAGGACTTCAGAAGCATCTGTATTTGCAGGTACAGTACCACAGAGCAGGGAGCTATGGGGATGGGAGAGGTGAAATGTCTATGTTGGGCCTCCCTGTGAGGTGTCAGCTGAGGACAAGACTGCATATGCACAGTAAAAGATTCTGAGAAACATATTTACTGAGACTGGCTGAGACCAACTGGAGATTATATGGCTGGGTGATATGGAAGTTCCTAGTCAGCCAGAGTAAAGAAACCTTGTTAAGCACATTGGGAATTCAACTGAGATGCCCAGAAAGACCAAACTTTAGAGTAAGAACCACCTTCTAGTGTAAAGAGCGTGCCTTGGGACAAATAACAAAAACAGAATAGATCTGCTTTAGCAAAAATAAAATCAAGCCTGAAAGAATTAAGAGAATCTGCCAACAATTTAATGGCCTGACAAAACACAATTCAATATCATTTAAGAGAACACAACAGAATCTAAACCGGTTAAAATGTATCATTCAAAATATTTTACATGCAATCAAGATTACTAGATATATAAACAACTAGAAAAATGTCATCTATAATCAGCAAAAAAAACCCAGTCAATTCAGGACCTTAAATAACTCAAATGTTGGAATTAGTAATAAAGAACTTTGAAACAATCATTATTATGGCCAAAAACTTAAGAGAAAAGATTAACATAGTGAGTGAAAGGATCGAGAATCTTAGTGGAGAAATGATAACCATAAAAAATCTAATTGGAAATTATAAAATTGGAAAAATTCAATATATAAATTGAAGACTGAACTAGATGGAATTAAAGCAGATTGGACAGTCTAGCAGAGAGTATCAGTAGATCAGGAGAAAGGTGATCAATACAAATTAGGAATTATCCCACCTAAAGAGCAGAAGAAGAAAACTGAAAAAATATGATGAGAGCTGCAAGTGTCATGAAAAATAATATTAACCAACATAATATATGTATAATTTTAGTCTCAGAAAGAAAATAATATCATTCAGAAAAAAAATTAAAGAAATAATAAATAACAATTTCCCTATTTTAGTGAAAAACATCAATGTAAGATGCAAGAAGAAAACCATTCCTCAGAATTCACAAACTGCTAAAAAACCAAAGTGGAAAATCTTAAAAGCAGCCAGAAAAAGAAATGAAATGCTGCATCTTACCAGATGCAATATGGTCCAAAAGCAAAGGAATTATGTGCACAGCAAAATTATCCTTGAAAAATCAAGGTAAAATAGACATTTTCATAAATTTTGAGAGACTTTGTCATCACACTGCATTGCAAGACCTACACTAAAGAAGATGTCAGTCGAAGGAAGTTCTTTAGGCTGAAAGGAAATGATGGAGCATGGAACATTTGAATTTAGAGATATGAGTGAAGAAATGGTAAATATGTATATAAATATAAAAATTATTTTTACTCTTTTTTTTAAAGATAACAACTAATTTTAAAGCAAACATAACAATGCATTGTGGCATTTATAACATAGATGTGAAATATTTCAAAATTGCCCAAAAAGTAGACGATGGATCTAAATAATCAAATACAGGTTATAAAAGAAAATTTTAAAAATATTCATTTAGTCAAAAACAAGGCAGGAAGTGACATCAGCAGGAAGAGTGGAGTAAGAACCTCCAAATATTCACTTCTTCATAAAGAAAAAGAAATCCGTTTTTTAGAATTCTGAAAATTAACCAAGGGTTTGAAAAAAGTCTGAAAAGCGTATGTTTAAGAAAAACAGGTGAATCTTGGGAAGAATACTGAACTTTGTGGCATTCTAACTTGCTCTAGTCCCTTCCTTTTCCCCATTTCTGTAGTAGCCTTTGTATTAAAATATAGGTTTTAGTATTATGCTTGTAGGGTAAAGCCAACAAATTAAGAAATGATTGCCAATTGAAAAGATAGTTTGTTACTATGAATTCCAAGAAGAGGAGGCATGCTGTGCCATGCAGGACCACAGGGGGAAGCATCAGGGTCAATCCAGAGACAAAGAGAATGAGCAGAAAAGCGGGCAAGAACATTTCTTTTGGTTTCCGTGGGAAGGAATGGGCAAGGCATGGTGAGCAGGCTCAGGATTGGCTAGAGATTGTGTCTAGCTTTCTGGTGGCTGGCGCTGGGCTGATTAGGGAAGAGATCCATAAGACTAAAGGACTATACAGAAAGCTTCAAGAGAGAAATGACTCATTACATAAAAGCTATCCTCAATTAACATCTCAGTTAATACCTCAATTAATATTCAAAGGAGAAAGACTAATGACTCCTTTTTCATGGGGAAACCATGGAAGCCAGAAGGAAGTGAGATGATGTATTTAAGGGGCTAAAAAAAAAAAAAACAAAGAAAACTATCAACCAAGAAAGCCGGTATGGTTATATTAGCCAGTTTAACACAACTAATATTATGATATTGTTGGTAGAATCAAGTGGAATCTTGGTTATTAACTTTTATGCAAATCAATTTCTATGCACTGAGAATATAGCACATGTAGGAAGATAAAATTTCTGTCCTTAAAGATCTTATACTCTAGCTGGAAAACAGACATTAAACAACTAATAGCCCAATGATTTAATTACAATTATATATACAGTTATATATACATATATATGGAAGTATATATGTGTGTGTTTGAGAGGAGAGAGTATAAACTGATAATATGTATAACAGAATCACTAACCTCATCTTGTGTGGCCTATATGGCCTCCTTAAGGAGATGTTTGGACAGAATTGCTAAAGGTGAGTAGAACACATAGGTCTCATCTCTGAGCTCCAAGTGTCACATCCAAGAATGTGCCTATCTTGTTCACTAATATAGTCACGGTGCCTGGCCCACAGCTTGTGCCAAATCAGTGAGTCTCTAATTCAGATGCCCATAATTCATAGAAGGGTTTTCATATAGCAGTACTTAAGAACTGAACTAGCTATAGTTCTAACTATGAGGAAATGATTCTGAGGTTTACAGTTCACATACAGCTGATAAGGCATATTTAAAGTCTCATGAGAAATACACAAATAGTTTTGAAATACCCAGCCTAGAAAATGACCTAAACAATACCTTTATATTAATAGAGTCTAAAACTCATTTATTCTTTCATCAAACTGTCATTTTTGCATGTTTTTTAAATTATGGGCAAGGAAAGTATTGTATGGATATATATGTACATATACATGTTATATATTTATTTCATGTATTTTATTATATAAGTATTTTATACATATATATAAAATGTTCTGATAGGCAGAAAATCTTAGCCATTTTTAAGGAGATTTTTGAACATAAAGTTTTTCTTTAATGTTTTCTAAAAATATTCCTAAACATTTTTTTATTGTATTGCTTAGCTTGCATAGCTTTATATTTGGACAAGTTTATCACTGGTAATTACAACTAGATATGGCCAAGCTGTTGTGTTTATAACAACACATAGATTATTGGTAATATAAAGTAACTTTAATTTTAATGTCTGGCAAATTTTACAAACCAATATGCCAGGCACATCTTTTCTTTACTGCCTAAGACTCATTATTATGATTATTTTGTCAAACATCTTGACTGACAAGTTAAATATTACTGCCACACTCATGTGAGTTGTAAGAACACAACAGTGAAGGGGAAAGATTTTCCTTTGGTTCTAATTAAACAGGATATTATCTTACCATTGTTGTTTTCAAGGTAAAACATGCTTTTCAGGTTCAATAAAGTAAATGTGCAATTGGAAATAGCGTGTTTCACTCCTTGTTTAAGCTTTATGGGCAAAGAGGGTTATTTCTTTAGGATATGCAGTAACTCTTCAGCCAGAACCACATTTTATTCAATCATATGGTCCAGGGATCTAAAGCTATATTCTTATAAATAAATACTCACTGGTCTGCTAAGGTACAGATGGCAGATAGCCACATAGTTCTGATAAAGGAAAAAGTCAAGATTTAGCTTCTGTCTATAGAAAAATATCTATAAGATTATGGTTTATAGAAACATTTCTGTAAAATTATAGTTAATGGAAAATATCCCATTTATGGCTACCATACTATAGTGTGTACTAAAGAATCACTTTAAAAGAATGATCAATTATTTTATAACCTATATAATAAATCATCTTGTATTGTATCTTCATTTAGAAATAGTAAGAAAATCTGTGATATTTAATTAACTTCTTTGCTAAATGTAAAATTATCCACACATTCCTAAAAACAGTGAGTAGTATATATACATAGATGTTATATACATATATGACTATATATGTTATATATATGCATACATATATATACATATATATGTATATATACATATATACATACATATATAACATATATATTGTATATATATATACAATTTATGTATAATTTAAATATATGTATATTTAAGCTCAAAGGGTAGAGCAAAATGGACCTTAGAGATTTGTTTGTATTTTCCTATCATTTTACCCAAAATTGTGCAGAATGGGATTAAATGAATTATCAGTATCACCTGACAAATCATTGCTAAATTGGGGACTGAAAATCACTTCTTTCCACCCTTTATTGTCATTTTTTTCATTTTAGTAACAAATTAGTATGTACAGATTATTATGAAATAAAACTATATACCTTTGTTTTTTATTCAGAAGCATAAACATGAACAATGTAATGTAAACAATTACTTACTTTTATACCCTCAGTGCCAAGAGATGATTTTGAGGGGCTTTATCTTTCCATCAGCCATCAGCATCAGTCCTGCTCAATCTGTATGAAACCTAGTTGGTGTTTGCTGTGAAAACACAGTTCAAGACAAGTCTCCTAATGTTCCCTCAGCCCTACCACACACCCATTGCAACTGCATTTCCTGCATGCAAAGCCTGGACATGTAATTGTTGTTTCTTAAAAGAAAAGAAGCTGATCAAACGTGACTCAGCAGGAAAGTGGTTGTTGTATCTGGGTACACCTAGAAATAATCCCATGCAGCTTGCCCTATTTGCTGATGAGGAAACTTGCCTCTTGAATTTCACCTATCTCCTTGTATATTTCACTAAGATGACCAATGCTCTCTGTGGTTGCAAGTTAGAATTTTACTTGATTAATTCCTTTTAATAAAACCAGTTTGATCAGCTTTGTAACAAAACAAAAACAAAACACTAAGTTTATATTTCTCCATCTTGGAATGTGGACAGATTGATACAAGGCTCTGAAAGGTCTAAAACAAATACCATAATATTAGATTTGGTTTACATGTTTGAAACATTATGTGATTAATACCATGATGTTAATCACATTCAGTTACTACAATAATAACTAATATTTATTGTCAGGCACTGGTCTAAGCATTTTATGTAGACGGTATTTTTTAATCTTCACTAGAACTCCATGAAATCACTTCAAAATCATATTTTGAATCTGTCAAACATTGTATTTATTTAGTGCTAAAATAGCTAATTCTTAAAAAACAAATCAGTAAGTTCTCTGACTATATTAACTGTACATATATTAACTAATTTAATCATGGAGGTAAGTACTATCCTTATACATAACTGAGAAATCTGAGGCACAGAAAGTTTAAATAATTTGTCCATGTTCATTTAGCAAGAAAATGGCAAGTCCAATTTGAACTTAAACTTCAAATATTAATGTTACAGTTACTGAGGAATATTATATTAGTAAAGTACCCTAGAATTCCATAGTCTGCCATAATCCACAGCCCAGCTACAATATAGTGAAAGAGCATAGAATTGCAACCACAGGGGCTAGTAAGCCTCTGGCTCAATCAGATCCTAATAGGATCATCTTAGAGGAGTCACTTTCCCATATATAACATGGAGATAATTTTGATGAATGAATGAGATTTTCTTCTATGTGAATGAGCCCAGCACAGTGTCAAGCACTTAGTAACTACTTAACAATGATTATTTATGTTAAGCAATAATAGACACATTTGTACAAAGGAAATTAAACTATTTGGATGGCCCTCCTAGACTGTTTAGAAGAGAAGATATTGACATGAGAGAGGTCATTCACAAAAGGAATATAAGCAATTAGAAGCTGTGTTACATTATAAAGAATTGGATGTTGAAGCCATAATTTATCATTTTATGCTATCACACAGAACCTATCTAGCACATCAAGAAATGTTCAGTGAATGATTATTGAGCTAAACTGAAATCTCACTAACACACGTGTTTTGTTACATGTAAAATCTAGTTATTTAAACAAGCAAAGAAAAATGCTACATCTATTTGATACACATTAGAACAGGTTGTTGGTCAAACAGACTTAAACATACTTAAATTGCTTAAACATACTTAAGGAGATTTCTCTCTCCTTACAGGCATCAGAAAACATCCCCCAGTCCTCACAGAATCTGGATTCTGGACACAGGCAGAATCTAAAAGCAGAAGGGTCACTGGAGCAAATGGACAGAGGACGAGTCTTGGACTCTCTGTTATCCATCATCACATGATGCTAGTGTGGTCACTGCATTGTCAGAATCAACTCACTCTTACATAATAACATTCCTTAAGAAATTTCTTTCTGTGGAATCTAAAAAAACATGGTATAGATGATCTTATTTGCAAAGCAGAAATAGAGACACAGATGTAGAGAACAAAAGTATGGATACCAAGGAGGAAGAGGGGGTGGGATGAACTGGGGGATGGGGATTGACATATATACACTATTGATACTATGCATAAAATAGGTAACTAATGTGAACCTACTGTATAGCACAGGGAACTCTACTCAATGCTATGTGGTGACCTAAATGGGAAGGAAAGTCAAAAAAGAGGGGATATATGTATATGTACAGCTGATTCACTTTGCTGTACAGTAGAAACTAACACAGCATGGTAAAGCAACTACACTCCAATAATTTCTTTTTTAAAAAAGAAATTTCTTTCTCCAAATGCCAGGGAAAAAAACAGATGTACATAGTCTGTCAGGGAGGAGATACGAAAAAGGATTTTCCTTCCTTTCCAGCAGGCTATTTTTTTCTCCATCCATGTATCATTTCACTTCATAGAACAAGAAAAGAAATGAGCAAATGAATTTTAAATTACTAGGTACCTTTTCCTTTCATTTAAGCTTTACGAAGTTCCATAGAACCAGTTAATCAACCAAATTTGTGATTGAACTGGTCATGCTGAGTTTCCATGTTAAGTACATTTTAATCCATGATTCTCTCACTAGAAGATCAATTTGTTGTTTTTGTCCCACAGCTAAGAAATTAAACTATATATAAATATATTTGAATTTACATTTTTCAGTGTTTAATTTCCCTTTAACATTTTGCTCCTTCTAATTATTCTTTTTTAATATTTTTGCACAAAAAAGCAACATTTTCTTTTGATCAAATACATTTTCATTCCATTAGATCTTGCTTATTAGTATTTTTCTCTCAGTGGTTGTTCTGAAAATTTTTTATTATTATGATTACCAAAAAGATCAACTAGTCCTAGTACCCCACCCCCATTTGACAGATAAAGATATGTCCATGGAGTTTAAGTGATAATCTGAGGTCCACCAAGTTAGTTGGCTAAATATGTAGGTGAATATGGCAGTGCTGTGATCAGACTTCATATAGCCTCTTTTGTTAAAATAAAATTTATGATTGAAATGTATCAAAATGATCACTAAATTATTATACTTTAAATCATGAAATATATCCATTTAAAATATGAATAATTTCTTATAAAATTTACTTTGTGTACATCATATTTTATTTTGAGATTTTTATATTTTTAATCCCCTTAAAAATAACAAGTTGTAATTATCAAGACACATAAAAGTGAAATATGTTCTCCATAATTAATTCTAAATCATTTGATGTGATTTTACTGAACACTTCTAAAAAAATATTCCCTATGATGACTAACAACATTACACAGACTGTGTGTGTGTGTGTGTGTGTGTGTGTGTGTGTGTGTGTGTGTGTGTATTCTCCATAGTTAAGCAGGTAAAAATTGACAAAATTATTTTGAGTGGTCCTGTTAAAATGTATCCAATCCTCTCCTTGACCTTGATTGGATTAACTCCTCAAAAAATTTTTGGCATTTTATAAATAGTCTTATTCAAGCACTCTTGTGAAAGACTTCATAGAAAAATCTTGGGAGAACAGAAATGAATATGAGGAAGAATAATAAGCAATTGTTAACTATAACTTTTTATTGAAGGCAATAGTTGGCATATTTCTAAATGGATTAACATGCAAGGATATTCGCTGAGTTAAATGGCAGAAAAAGAAAAAAAGCTGAAATCCCTCTAGCAGAGTTTGTGTTATTATTTCAAAGAGAATAATCAGGTGGGGTGATTCATAAGAACTGTGGTCAAAAAATTGTAACAAAAAGTCTGCAAGCAAATGACACTATTAGATATAATTTTTCTACTTGGAAAGAATATACACCTTCCACTTGAACTGAATGCTGTAGAGGAATTGAGGCATCTGCTCAAGTAGGGAAACTGATGGATGTTTAAAATGACCTTTAACTGGAAAAGGCTACTATGTACTCATTTGTAAAAAGGATGGCAAAGAACACCTGTGATCAGTGCAGAAATTTAATCACAGGTGTACAAATGAAAATCATCCAAAATGAAAAAAATGTAATATAACATTTAGTTTGGGGATTTCAAAAACTATATTCAGTGTTTGTCATCTACTCTAACTGAATAGAGAAAGGTCCACAATTACAATTTTATAGCACGGAATACCCCAGATGATTAATATGTGTATTATGTCAACACAAAATCATTTCCTCCATATCACTTTACCTTATGCTGTAATTATCAACTAGAGAAAGTGAGAATAAGGAGGTAAAGCCTTCTTTAGTGAAGAAGCAGGTAAACCCACCTAAAATCATGTGCATTTATCTGAAAACATAGCTTAAAAATTTATAAAGTAAAAATTGATGGAACTAAAAGAGAATATAGATAAATATACAAACTTAGTTGGACATTTTAATATACCTCCTTAAATACCATATATATACAGCAAGCAGAAAAAAATTAGTAAGTTAGTAAGAATATTGATGATTTAAAAAACGCAATCCACTAACTTTAACTTATTGACCTATATTGATGTCTATAACCAATAACTTTATAATACACTTTCTTTTTATGTACTTGTGGACATTTACTGAAATAGAACATATTTTAAGCAAGAAAAGTTCAATTAATTATTAATCTATAGTGACAAAAAGCATAATAGTGTTTAACCTCGAAGAAAGTTGAGAGGGATGGGACACAGAGGAGCCTCTAGAATGCTGTAAATATTCTGTTTTCTTATGGATAGTATTTATACAATAATACACGAATGTATAAATTCATGAATTTGTACAACTAAAATTTGTGAAATTGTCTGTATGTACATTATACCATAATAAAAAAATTTTAAAAACTAATATGTAATAGAAAATTCAACAAGAATCTAGACTTCTAGCCGCACTAAAAGAACTTTTATGCACCAGACCCTGAAGTTTCTCTATCTCTCCCCCATTCTTAGATAGTTATTTAAGAAATAAAGAAATGATAAATGATATAAGCTGTCATTAATTGTAATAATCAATATTTAAATGTATATATATTTATACTTTATAATATATATATGTACTTTATTAAGGCACCATCTCTTGACCTTCATTTAATTATATGTGTTGCCTATTATAGTGGTAGCCCCAAATGAATCATTCCTCTAGAAATTCCTTTTGATTTGGGCTGAAACTGCAACTTGCTTTAACCAACAGAATATGGTAGAAATGACACTGGCCTAAGTGGGAATTTCTGGCCTATGCCTAATGAAAGCCTAGTAGCTTCTAATTCTGCACACTTGAGAACTCTGATGAGCCAAGAAGGCCAGCTGTTCTGTTGGGGAGACCACACGGAGCACACACAGAGAGTGACCATGTGAAGGAGGAGAGGTCATAACCACCTGGAGAGAGAGCAGTCCAGCTGTTCCAGGGTCCTAACTAAGCCCAGTCTCTAGCCAACCCACTACTTGAATCCACCCATTCAATAGGCCACTGGCAATCTGGTCAGCAAAACAACCACTCAGGTGAATCTAGCCCAGACTGTAAATTTATGAGCAAATAAAATACTTGGTTTTTAAACCACTAAGTTTTAGGGTGGTTTGTTATTCAGGAATAGATAACCAAAGCAATATATCATTAAGTTAGCTTGGGGTTTGATATTAAGTATGATAATTAGCAGAACTGAAATGGAATGGGCACTGGGGTTGCCACCAGAGTGACTTTTTTGTTCACCTCAAGTATGAGTGATGAAGCATATAATGGATTTTGAGTCTTATAAAATCTAGCCTGAATTTCTATCAAAAGAATTCTCTTTATCTTAATTGGAGTTGAGTTAGTATTATGTTTGCAAAATAGTGACAGGGAGGCCTACTGACCTAGCTTTTGTATAGGAAATCAAACTGTGAATCTTAATTTCATAGGCAATGAAGAAGTTCCTGGCTTGTGTGTTTGAATCCACAGGTTAGCATATTTAAAGACTTTTCATATTGTCTTATTAAGATAATTTTAAAAGAAAGTACAACAATGTGTATTCCACAAAGGAGAATGTTTCTTTTAATTGCTTGGAAAATTGAGGGGGAAAAAAGTCTCAAACTGTATAAAGAGGAAATAGTATAGGTTTGCCAGATAAAATATAAGGCACCCAGTTAAATTTAACTTTCAGATAAATAATGAGCAACTTTCTTACT
Source organism: Kogia breviceps (assembly GCF_026419965.1). Taxonomy (NCBI): domain Eukaryota; kingdom Metazoa; phylum Chordata; class Mammalia; order Artiodactyla; family Physeteridae; genus Kogia; species Kogia breviceps. The sequence goes on from NC_081310.1 coordinate 132,392,749, forward strand.
ATGAGTATGTCCTCTACAATATTTAAAATATCCTTATACTTAAAATGCATTCCGTGTTTTATATAAAATTCAAATTTAACTATCATCTAGTATTTTTATTTGCTAAATGTGGTAACCTTACAATAGTAGTAAAGTCAATGTTGGTCGGCAGAAGGAAGAATGGGACTGTAGGAAGGGTGATATAGATGGTAGAGGAGGAATCAGAAAGGTGAAAAATGATTAGAGCAAAGGATTTTGAGAAGAGAGGAAGATAGTAGAGAATCATTGTTTTAGAAGTGGGAAAATAAGCATGTTAACAAAGCATAATGATATTCTAGGTAAGTGTAAAATGTGTGGTCAGGGATGTATAAAAATATCACTCCATTATTTTCTATAACAATCTCAACTTCTTGTGTTCCCCAGCTGATGGAGAGTGAAGGCTTGACAGTTCATGGTATTTCATTTCTTCTCCCTAGCTTAACATTTCTTTTTCGATGACTCAGTCTATTCTGAGAAAATGTTTAATCTTTCAGATTCTACCTCTTCTCATTCACCCTCCTTGGGATAGTGTTTGGAGGGGATATGAGGAGCTGATAGTGATGGGGGAGGGGAGCACACTGGCCTTGAGCTGAAACGCCTATTTCCACTTGGGTCTGCATTTTCACATTGGTCCCTAATGTGACCAAATGTGCAGGTGATGTAAAGAACCCTACATGGAGAAGAACATGGCACCCACTGCAGCTGAGGGCTGACCTGCTACTACTGGCTACCACCTCCTGCTTACCCACTCACAGTGAGAGCTTCTCTTAGACACCTATCCCCTGTATGTAAGGTGCTAAAACCAAAATTGTTATACTCTCACATTTCAAAGAATCATCAAAAAGCTTGTGAAAAATAATTTATATGTAGGTTCACTTTTGAAAAATAGTCAAGACTTTGAGTGGAATTATTTTGTGTTCCTTATTTGAAGAACATAATACTTCTATGAAGTTGGCAAAGATCAAATATTTATGAAAAAACAGGTAATTTTTTAGTATCTACTGACAGATGGCCTCTGTAGATTCTGTATTTACTGTCTGTGCTTTGTTCCCACCAATCTTCTCCATTCCATATAAACTTAGTGTTTACCTGGGGGTATATCAACAGTTCATGAGTTTGATTTTAAATAAGAATCCCTGTGTTGTAGCATAGTGAGACATTTTTCTTCTTTTAAAAATGTAATCATTACCCCAAATCAATATCACTATTCTCTTTTTTATTTTTTGGAGCTTTTTTTTAACATCTTTATTGGAGTATAATTGCTTTACAATGGTGTGTTACTTTCTGCTTTATAACAAAATGAATCAGCTATACATACACATATATCCCCATATCTCCTCCCTCTTGCGTCTCCCTCCCACCCTCCCTATCCCACCCCTCTAGGTGGTCACAAAGCACTGAGCTGATCTCCCTGTGCTATGCAGCTGCTTCCCACTAGCTATGTATTTTACATTTGATAGTGTATATATGTCCATGCCACTCTCTCACTTCGTCCCAGCTTACCCTTCCCCCTCCCCATGTCCTCAAGTCCATTCTCTACGTCGTCTGTGCCTTTATTCCCATCTTGCCCCTAGGTTCTTCAGAACCATTATTTTTTTTTTCTTTTTTAGATTCCATATATATGTGTTAGCATACGTTATTTCACTATTCTCTTTAAAGACTAAATTTTTATGTTCAGAGAAAGTTGATGCTTTACTGGTTTAGAAAAAAGAGCTGTTCCTTTTGAAACATTAAAAAAAAAAACACAAATACCTTAAATATGCATTAGAAACTATCAATGCTTAAGGGAGATCTGGCAGCTATAAATTTTATATAATATAGCCTTACTCCCCACACACACCTCTGGCAACCACCAATCTGTTGTCTGTATCTCTGAGGTTGTTTTTTGTTTGTTCTTTTCCTTTAGATTTCACATATAAGAAAGATCATATGGTATTTGTCTTTTTCTGTCTGACATATTCACTTGGAATAATGCCCTCAAAATCCATCCATGTTGTCCCAAATGGCAAGGTTTCATTCTTTTTTATAGTCCGTTATGTATATATATGATATGACATATGTATCTCACATTTATTCATTCATTTTTAGATAGATCCTTAGGTTGCTTCTATATCTCAGCTATTGTAAATAATTTTGCAATGAGCATAGGGGTGCACATATCTTTTAGAAACTGTTTTCATTTTTTTTGGATAAATACCTAGAAATGGAATTGCTGGATCATATGATAGTTCTATTTTTAACTATTTGAGGAATCTCCATACTGTTTTTCATACTGACTGCACTGATTTACATTCCCATGAACAGTGCAAAAAGACTCCTTTTTCTCTACATCCTTGCCAATACTTCGTATTTCCAGTCTTTTTGATAATAACCATTCTAACAGGTGTGAGGTGACAACTCATTGTTTTTTGATTTGTATTTCCTGATGATTAATGATGTAGAGCATTTTTTTTGTACCTGTTGGCCATCTGTATGTCTTCTTTAAAAACTGTCTACTCAGATCTTCTGCCCATTTTTAAATTGGGTTGTTTATTTATTTATGTATTTATTTTGCTATTGAGTTTTATGAGTTCTTTACATATTTTGGATATTAGCCTCTTATAAGACTTAGCAGGTTGCCTTTTCATTTCATTGATGGTTTCCTTTGCTTTGCTGAGGTTTTTTTAGTTTGATATAGTCTCACTTATTTATTTTTGCTTTTGTTGCTTTTGCTTTTGGTGCCAGATTTTAAAAAATATATATTACCAAGACCTATGTCAAGGAGCTTACCACCTATTATTTCTTCCAAGAGTTCTATTATTTCTGGTCTTAAGTTCAAGTATTTAATTCATTTTGAGTTATTTTTTGTGTATGCTGTAAGACAGTGGGCCAGTTTCATTCTTTTGTTAGTGGCAGTTCAATTTTTCCAACATAATTTATTGAAGAGACTGTTCTTTCCCCGTTGTATATTCTTGTCTCCTTTGCATAATTTTACTTACAATTTATGTGTAGATTTGATTCTGGGGTCTCCATTTGGTTCCATTGATCTACATATCTGTATTTCTACCAACCATACTGTTTTAATAGCTTTGTAATATAGTTCGAAATTAAGGAACATAGTGCCTCCAGCATTGTTTTTCTTTGTCAAGATTGCTTTGACTATTTGGGGGTTTTTGTGGTTCTGTATAAATTTTGGTATGGTTCAATATCTGTGAAAAATATCATTGGAATTTTGATAGGGATTGTACTGATTCTATATATTGCTTTGTGTAGTATTAGCATTTAAAAACATTAATTCTTCCAAGCCATGAGCATGAAATATCTTTTCATTTATTTGTGCTTTCTTCAGTTTATTCTCTTAATGTCTTGTAGTTTTAAATATACAAGTCTTTCACAACCTTGGTTAAATTTATTCCTATTGTATTCTTTTTGATAAAATTGTAAATGAGATTTTAAAAACTATCTCTTTTTGACAATTAGTGCATAGAAATGCAGCAGATTTTTGTGTATTGATTTTGAATCCTGAAACTTTACTGAATTTAATCATTAATTCTAATAGATTTTTGATGGAGTCTTTAGGGTTTTCTATATATAATATAGTTTCAGACATACTGTGCCATTCCCTTCTGGCCTGCAAAGTTTCTACTGAAAAATCTGCTGCTAGGTTTCACTTACTCTCTCTTCTCCTTCTGGGAACTCTATGATGCTAATGTTAGTTCATTTGATATTGTCCCATAAGTTTCTTAAGCTATCTTTAATTTTTTTTCAGTCTTTTTTTTTTCTTTTTGCTGCTCTTCTTGGTGGAGTTCTACTGCCTTGTCTTCGAGTTGACTGATTCTTGGTCCTGTTTCATCTAGTCTGCTGTTGAATAGCTCTAGTGTATTCTTCAGTTCAATTATTGTATTCTTCAGCAAATTCTGCAAAGAATATTGTATTTTTCTGTATTGTAATATTCCATGATTCTGTGAATCCTATTTGATGCTTTCTTATGTTTTCCATCTCTGTTGAAGTTCTCACTCTGTTCATCCATTCTTCTCCACAGTTTAGTGAATATCTTAATTATCATTACTTTAAACTCTTTATAAGGTAAATTATTTCATTAAGATTTTTTTTTCTGAGGTTTTATCTTGTTCTTTTATTGGGAACATATTCTTTTGTTTCTTTGTTTTGTGTAACTCTCTGTGTCAGTTTTTATACAGTACCTGAAACAATCACCTCTCCCAGTCTTGAAGGAGTGGCCTTGTATAGGAGATAAATTTGTCATTCAACCTGTCCTCAGCTCCTGGTTGTCTCTTATACCTCTATGATTGTCCTAATAGTCTATTGTATGTTAATAGCTGCTAGTAGTTGGGGATGTGGCAAGAGGTATCAGTTTCTCAAAAGGGAGAATCTCAGCACCTAGATTCAGGCTGATTAGAAGTCAGACCCACAGGCAGCATCTTTTAAAGTATACAAATATATGCAGACCAAATACATAAGGCAATCTGGAGGTGTCCCCTGAGCAGCAGTCTCAGAAATCAGGGATCCAGATGATAACCTTTTTTCTGGGTGATACTTATGAGCTGGAGCATGGCAGAGGGAGAGTACCAAGATGGTGTCCAAAGCAGATGTTCCTTGAGAGCAGCTTCAGATCAGTAGAGGAGTAGATGTGTGCCTAACCTGAAGCCTGCCTCTCAGGTCAAAGCTCCAGCACAAACAAAAAGGTCTTCTTCACATAAAGACTGGGGAGTGCACCCACTGTCTTTGCAGTGCCCTGTGGGTGGTAGCCTGCCAAAAACGGTCTCTCCATTTGCCACAGTAAGTACATATTTGAAATTTAGTAATGTGTGGTGAGTCTACACAAATATGAAAGAATTTTTATGTTGAAAGCTGAATTATTTTTCAGATTTTAAGAAATTAAAATGTGTTTTTTTATTTGGTAGTGAGCTTGTATTCTAGCTAAAGAGCTGCATCTGTGGGCTGCCAGAGTTACTCTTTGCAAGCTTTCTGGTTATTTGATTAAGTTACTATATACCTAAACATTATTTCCACAGAGTGATTAAAAAGTAGGCAGAGTAATGTTTATTATATTATTCTCAGAACAAGAATTACATAAAAAAATTTTGTTGAGATTTTGATATACTGTTTTTTTGTTTTTGTGGTACGCGGGCCTCTCACTGTTGTGGCCTCTCCTGTTGCGGAGCACAGGCTCCGGACGCGCAGGCTCAGCGGCCATGGCTCACGGGCCCAGCCGCTCGGCGGCATATGGGATCTTCCCGGACCAGGGCACGAACCCATGTTCCCTGCATCGGCAGGCGGATTCTCAACCACTGCACCACCAGGGAAGGCCTATACTGTTATTTTTGTAGCAACATTTGACTCAAGAAACAAAATGAAATCAGTTAGAACCGTAGATTACTTAAGAATAATATTACTAATTTTTAATGGATTTCAAAGGACTTTTTAATGAATCATAACATTTGATCCTCGTAGCAGCCCAAAACTAGAAAAAGAGCAAGAATTTCCCCTCTTTCACCTCTGAGGTGATTAAACCTCAACTTCATACTCTGTTCTCTGCCTAGTGTTCTAGAGCTACTTTCATTTTTCGAATTATTGTGGGTTTAATGTGTCTAAATTTATATTCTTTGTTGTCTAAAATTTCCACCTGTAGTATATTGAGAACAAGGACTATAGTTAATTTATCAGTTCTAGTTTCCAACAATACATGTTTGGTGAATGTGAGTTTCAACTTTAAGGTTTTAAGATTAAGATGACCTTATTATAGAAATTAAAAATGAAAGAAATTGTCTCCTGTTTTGTCTTCAGTTGGGAAAGAAACACACTAACAGCATATGTTTCGCAGAGTATTCTTTTCAAATATATAATAGCAATCACACTACATAGTGCACATAAATTACTAGCACAGACAGAACCAACAGTCAGAAGTCACATCTGGTAAATGGTGAAACAACAGTTTTGTCTTTCAAATCAAGACTAAACTCTGTAGAGGGAAAACTTATTTTGTGATAAACAGAGTCTTAAAGTATTATGCAATTGACAAAATTTACTATGCATTTATGGTATTATGAGTTTACTGTATTTGGGTTTGTTCAAATAGTTTTACATATCTAGTAGAAATTGTATCTTACGTGATGATTTAATCTAACCACAGCTGCAGCAATATAAATTACACTTAAGACTATGCAGATTGATTATAATCAGTTGTAATCATGTCTTATAATTACATTGCATTCTAGAGGCAGAGGTTGTTTAAGCCTACTCAGCACTGAGCTATATAAAGAAGATTTTTTGTTACTTCTGGCAGTCTCAGTCAACATTCAAAATTGCCTGCAAACAATAAATTTTATTAAAATTTATTATCCAGGCATCAAATAAGTTTCATAATTTATCAATAGAAGTTGAAATGGAATTGCAAGTGAGTCTAGAGCTTATTAACTACTATTTACACCCAAAATACCTTCTTAAAAACATTCATAATCCAGGTTATGAGTTACATTGATGTATCAGTTTTTCAGGTACATTGTATTTCAAATTATGTACATTACCTAAAAAATAATCAAGTGAGAAGTTGGGGAGTATGGGAAGGTATTGATAAAACAAAATTGGCAGAATATTGATAATTTATTATCAATAAATAAGGTAGGGTAATGGGTACAGAGATTCATTATAAAATTATGTTTAATGTGTATATGCTTGACATTTCCATGATGAAAAGTTTATATATATATATATATAAACTTTTCCCATAATAAAACTGAACCAACATTACATATAAGCATGTTATATCGATATGCAGTAATGACAAAAGTATTCTTTAACATTTACGTATCTAAGTTGCTGGGTTTATTGCTTAGAGAAACACTTTGCCTTTAAATTCCCCAAATCCTAATGAACTAATTTTGAACCCTCTTTATAGTATTTGGCCTAAAACTAAAGCTCCTGTTCTCTCCTTTTAGCCTAACTTCCCCCATCCCCTCTTATCATGATGCCCATTTTTCACCTGCATTCTCAGTAAGCCGTAGTCAGCAGTCATGCAGCAAGCACTGTGCTGCTCTATCATCGATGTCTTATTATTAAAGATGATTATGCTTTACATACTTAACTACAACTCCCACAAGAAACTAATTAATATTATTAACAAGTTACACAGAATTGTCAGGTAACGCTCATTCTGATTAGAATTCTACCTGTATTAGAGTAATAGAAAAATTGAAAGGTAACTTTTAGATTGAGATTTTAGGTTACTTACGAAATAAATTTCTTTAGATATTGGCAACTTACTTAACCTTCTTAGATTTCATGTTTTTACTTTGTGTATCAGATTATGTATACTCGTATGGTAAAAGTTTGTTCTGTCAAATGAATATGGGTCAAGTATATGTTGTCTCTGATTTTCCATCCACATTTACTATCTAATCTTTTATACACTTGAATGAGGCGTGGGCTATGGTTTGCCAATTCCTTTCTGGAACCAAAAAGGTAGTGCTGATCTAGAGCAGTCTCACTAATATTAACATTTTTACACTTTAAACTTCCTCTCATTGCTTATAAAACAGGATACCAATAGATCTTTTTCTTCATTTGGTGTTTTAGCTAAGGTTTCAACACTGAAAACAATCAATTTCAAATGCCCACATATTCGAAAGAGAAAACTAGAATTCCTGTGCCCTTGGACCTTAAGATATGGCCTCAAACTAATTTGTCACCATAGTGTCTCATCCCCCTTTACCTTATATGAAGGAGGCCAGATTTATCAGGGCAGAGAATACTGGACATGCAGAGTGTCACCAGAGAGCTGTGTGCTTCTCCATACTCTTCTTATGGTAGAGAAGAGAGGAACTCCACTTCCCACTCTGAGTCATGGAAAGAGAACTTCAAGAGTTTGTGAATCAAAGAGAATGGGTAGCTGACACATGACTGGAAAAATACGTAAGGGAGAGGAGGTTGTAATATTTGGCTGTGATGATAGACGGATGGCAGGGAAAACCAGGTACATACATAGGCACAGAAAATATGTATGTTTTCTCTAGGATACCATAGAAACCGAGGAAGATGGGCACATGGGAGGAATCTTGAGAAGACCCAACCAAGAAAAATGTCCCCAGCATAAGTAATTGGTGTGGGGAAAGGTTTGGTAGGAAAGTGATATATAACAAGTGACTATGTCACTCAGCTACTCAGACTTTGAGAAGTCCTCAAGAGGGGAAAAGTAGGGCTGATCTTTGAAAAAGCTAATAAAAGTTTTACTAAAGGAAAACACCAACATTTGGGGATCTGCCATTCCAAGAGTCCCATTATCATGTTACAGCAGCACCTACTGCAACAGATTTCCCCATTTCACGCAGGGCATGTCCCATCAGGAGAGGAGGTAGGGTGGGAAGAGGAAAGAAAGCAACTTTCTTCTCCACTGTTGTTTTCCATAACTTAGCTGAAGCCTGAACTGTAAGGGTAAATGGCCTGGGTAACAGTTGAGTGGAGAAGGAAGGGAGAATTTAAACTTGAAGTAAGTCTGGTGATTCCTGACAATTCTGGCACTGTAAGGGTAGTCATCCCCTTGATTCTAAAAATAGAAAAAAAAATTTTTCTTTCCTTTTTTTTTCCTCATACAAGGAAGTTTTCTTCCAGAATGAATTGGTGATCTTTTGAGACTTGTGAAGGAATAAATAATCATGTCAAGAAAAAGGATATTTGGAAGAACGATGCATGGCAATAGAAGGGAGACCCAGTTCGGATGTTTATTATGACCATAATGAGTTGTTTCCTCATGTCTACTCATAATTGTTTAAATGACCAGGAAGAATACACTCCCCCAATTTAAATTATATTAAAGTAAAATAAAGAAAAAGAAAATCTCAAGGTTACAAAACAAACTCAACCACCAATTAGATCTCCTTCATACACATCTACTCCAGATAACTGATCCTCAGAAAGTCCTTAGAGATAAAATAAGGATGAGTAATAATTTTGAGGGTGACTCTGGTGTTCTTGTGATTATGGAAATGTGGCAGGTAGATGCTGAATTGCAAGAGCTAGTAAAAGAGTCTCTATCTGTATAATATATTTTCTGAAAGAATAAAAACAAAAGGAGCTAAGAAAAATGAGAGCATATTTTGAAAATACAGTATAAAATCTGAGGTTATATTCATCATGCTTCAGTATATTTTAACTGAATTGGTCAATCACTAACCTGTTACATGTCAGTCATAAAGTGTTTTTTAAACCCCTTTTGTAACAGTTTTCTTGACTGTCTCAACTATCAAAAATAGAAATCAAGCCACAGAGAAAAAGATGAGATAATGAAATTTTGACATTAAACTAGATTGGACGATCTAAAGACTGAAAATGGGACTGTCTGTAACAGATTCAATTAATATGCAAAATTTGGCATCTGCTATAGGTGTCATTAGTAGTGGGGAAGGTCAGGCTCAGGGAATTTTAGATCTTATTGATATTAGTTTGTTTATAAACCAGATGTGCACACTTATTTATTTAGATAACAGCAGAGATCTTTATAGAAAATAAAGCACTTTAAAACTGATCCAGGAATATGTTAATGATTAGAGAATCACTTATTCAATTATTTTATTAGATAACTATTCATTGAAAATAAAATGTAAAGGAGAACACGTATGAAGAACGTGGTCTCTGCCTTCAAGTGACTTGCAATTAGCAATCTAATATGAGCAAAAAAAAAGTTCTAGTACAAGGCAGACATTTGCAAATATTCATATATCATCAGATTTAATTGCATAGCTATCCTGCCTAGAGACAAATTTGTGGTTGAGCTCCCATCAGAAACCTGGACTTACAGCTTTTCAGAAAATGAAACAGGAAAATGCTTGCAGCTTCAAGTGGTTACTCATTGGCTGGTGCTGTTATAGCTTAGACCTTTTCCTTGGCCACAATCTATTTCCTGAAAGGATTTATTTTTTTCTTTTTTTGCTTTTGTTGGGGCTGTTTTTTGTGCTTTTAAATTTATTATCACCATTATTATGATTATTATTTTACAATTTTATATGCGGGTGACAAGTAGGGTCCAAGTCACATGTCAATTCTAACTGGCTAGTAGTAGTTGCCTGCAGAGCTATATAATATTATGCTGAAGTCCATCAGGAAGGAATGCTTGCTCCATCAGAAGTGCCCAGGAAAGAGGAACAGCAGCACACAATACACAGCTCCAGTCTTGGCCTAATTGCATGATGAAATAACACTATCCCAAGTCTCTTGAAATAGAGACCACATTCAGACGTGGAAAAGGTAATTGCAAACACAACATTTTCAAATTAATGGCTTAGGCAGTTAAGGTTGCTGGAGTCTACTTTTTGAAAAAAGCACAACTTATTTTTTGGTAAGCAATATATGGGTATTTGAAATTTTAAGAACCACTGTTATATAACATCCTAGAAATTATTTTAAAATGTATTAAAGATTTACTAATTTTCTTACTGAAACTGTCTCACTGCTTCCAAACAATTATCTTCTTGAAAGATCTGGAAGCAGAGCACTAGTCATATATCATATATGGCTAACACCATCTAAAACAGTCACTTGCTGTTTTTGTGCATTGTTTTATGAACTGAAATGTATATACTACAAGAAAACATCTTTAAACATGTTAAAATATATAAATATAGTCAAATATTAAAAGTCACTTTTCTTAATAAATTATAAAGTCTCAAGTATTCCACAAGTTAAAAAATCACTTATGAGTGAAATTAGGCAAAATTACTTTTTTGTCTTTTCATTCTCATAAAAGTTCACTTGGAGATTAAAATTTCACTAGAAAGAGGCAATGGAAATTAAGTTCAAAGGTTAAATTTAAGTTTCTCTAACTACATTGTAATGGTACAACATAAAACTCTTAATCAGTATGTGCCACCAGACTATTTGAGTTCCAGTTCCCGCTCTGCCATTTCTTGGTTGAGGGATCTCAGATGCTTTAACTGTCCTCTCCAAGCTTTAGTTTTCTTAGTCCTAAAATATAGATTCTAATACCTCATATAGTTGTATAAGGGTTAAATGGTTATATATCTAAAGGGTTCAGACTCAGTGCCTAGTACATAATAGGGGCTTTATTAAAGTTAGATATTATTGTTAAAATCTCTGCTAGGAGAATAACACAGGTGCATGGGTAGACACATGGTAATGGGGTGAAAAATCACTTAATATTCAGCATGCTTAAATAAACCATATATATTCACTCCTCAATCTATAAACTATTCCTAGTTTTTTATAAAAATCTTGCAGAAAGGAAAAGGAACCTGAATTTAATATTTTACCATGTAATTATATGCAGTGCTATTATATCCAGAATTGTCACATTCCAAAACATCTATTTGAGAGGTGTTGGCAAGTAAGAACTATGGTGAGATGGGCATGAATGAATATGGCTGTGAACTAGACAGTCCCTGTAGAATACAAATAGAAGGTAATGCAATTCTGTTTTTAAAGACATTTTCATATCATTGATTCTTATCTGATAATTTAATTATGGGTACGATTTATTGTAAGGGTTTGCATCTTGTTCTAGATATTTGTCCCTGCTTGGCACTTCATTATGTTGCTGTGACTCTTTGCATTAGTCACTGGTAACTGATTATGACATTTTCAGGCCAATTCTATTCCTAGCAATGGTAGAAAAAGCTTTGTCCTGTGCTGCGGGCTAAGATGACATTGTACATAAAAAAGGTTCTTTTACTGCGGTGTTGGACCAATGGTAATAAGCTATCAGTGACCCAAAGGTATCTCATCTTTCTTGTTCCTTTAACATTGGTCTTATAGGCAGTGTGGGATACTCCTAGGAACATGAGCTCTGGCATTAGGCAGCCCTTGGTTAGAACCCCACCTGGGTAGATATTCTGCTTCTCATTCTGAAAGAGTGAGGTACCGAAACTCCTTTTCCGTATCTGACTGATTGGTCAAGGGAGATTCAATACAGAGATGTGCTAAGACCTGAGAAAGAACTACCTGATTTCCTTTTTTCACAGCAGTCCTAGGAAATGGTTCTGGCTAAGATAGATAATTCACCATCTTCAAATGGTTTCAAACTGATTCACTTAAACTGAAGTGGAGAACTGAAGTAATTCTTGTCATTTAAGCAGAGAAAACACTTAGTCTCAACTATTTGAATATTTCAGGCAAAAGAGCTTCTTGGATTTGAATTATGAATGGTTGTTGCCCTGTGCTCCACTTTACCTCACATGGGTAAACACAGCCCAAGTTTGCAGCAGCGATTTTAATGGGATCAGTCAGACTAAAGCCCTAATGAAAAGGTTGCAAGATGAAAAGCCAATAACATTTTAACTGCAAACCAGTGCATTGAGAGAACTGAAAAATCACCTGGGAAAGATCAGTAGAACAATTAGATGGACAGAGAAATGCTACTAATTGCTAATGATCAGCTGAATTGTATGTGGATGCTAGGGATGTTACTGTACAGGTGTGGGATTACACTTGCCATTTGTCTTAGATTTAATGTCTGACATTTGTGTATCTTCCAATTAAAAGAGAATAATGATAATTAGATAAGAACGAATCTGTTAAGGATCTGAAATTTTACTACATTCCTTACATACAATAAACTTCACTACTTTGACATTTAGCTAATATTTTTCTTCTGGCTCTACAAAACATGTATCAGCAGAAACTCATGAACTTTATTGTATTCCTGCCAATTTGGGGGAATGAATAGTCTATGCAAAATATGAATACATATAATAATAGCTCTATGTTTTAAATCCACACACAAGGCTAATGTGCAGGCAGTATTCACTAATGCGTCTCTACTGGATGTTCCACACCAGTATCCATTCTAATTGGTCAATACTATTATCTCATTGATTGGTGTCTACAGGGTACCAGTTGGTAAAACTACAACTATCACCCTGGTTCATAAGTATAATAATAAAATCTCTCTTTTGCTGGTATTTATACCCAAGATTAAGGGTTTGGGAATGGTTTAAAATATGAGGATCAGAAGCTCTTCTCATAAGGAAGAAAATCATTTAAATGAAATGATATGATAAACTCATGAAAATGAGAATTTTTAGATGTTATTGATTAATTATTGGTTTGGATTTTTTCTATGAATACAATTTAAACATTTTAAATCAAATAAATTTTCACTTAAATATCTGCATAATGTGGTTTACTAATGAAGTTATTTTAACTTTATTGTTTAACTAACAATTTAGGTTGTAAGAATACATGCAACTGTAGTACAAACTTAAATATTTCCATCTTTCTGGGTTAATTCTTTTAATTACTAGTATCTTTTCTTTCTCATACATTTTTTCTCTGTTTTTTTTTTTTTTTATGTATGTCCACTAAAATACATTCAAGAAAATCTCATTGAATAAAATTAGGAAAAAGTAGTAAGAAGGTACTAACCTGATCTATTAACTCTAAAATGCAAACATCTTTTTTTTAGAAAAATGTATTTGAGAAAAGAAGTTGTCTCTCATTTCCCAATGGGAATATTATTCTTGTATTATTTGTTGATAATTCATTCTCAATCTAGGTTTATGTACAGCTGTAAGCTAAAATGCTTCTGAGACATATCAGAAAATTTTACTGATTTATGCCAGATAAGTGGTTGAGAAAGAAAAAAAATACAATTCAGTGATGTTTTGAAGTAGAAATCCATGTCACTAGAGAAGCTAGGGAGCTACTCTTTGGTTTTAGACTTAGAACTGAGGAGGAGGAAGTAGTCCAAACCCAAGTGGCTAGTGAAGATGTAGAAGGACACTTCATCCATAGTATCCACTGGCAACTGCCAAGCTTGGTTGTAACCGTATTTATTCAATGATGAGGTAAATACATACATGGGATGTCAGAGGGTGGTGGTAAATGAGTACACATGTAACTACACTAAAATTTGCAAGTCACCTGTTAGGTACTTATGTTCTAAACAACATGTAATAGATTTTATACTCCATAACTTATGTGAACCTATGAAGTAAATATCATTAGTCCCATTTTCCAGATAAGAAAACTAAAATTCAGGAAGGTTAAATTGGTTTCCCAAAGGCAAAAGCTGATAAGTGGCAAAGACAACATTCATTTGAGGTGTGTCTGGCTCTAAAGCATATGTTCTTAATCATTGCTTTAATGCACTGAAGAATCTGAGAATATCTCTATAATCATTTTTCTGCAAAAAAAAAGTAATACTAATTCAGAAACACCCTCCCAGAAATGCAAATAAAACTACAATGAGGTATTACCTTACACTGGTCAGAATGGCCATCATCAAAAAGTCTACAATAATAAATGCGAAGAGGGTGTGGAAAAAAGAGAACCCTTGTACACTGTTTAGTAGGAAAGTAAATTGGTGCAGCCACTATAGAAAATAGTATGGAGGTTCCTTAAAAAATTAAAAATAGAGTTACCATATGATCCAGCAATCTCACTCCTAGGCATATATCTGGAAAAGACAAAAACTCTAATTGAAAAAGATATATGTATCCCAATGTTTACAGTAGCATTATTTACAATACCCAAGACATGGAAGCAACCTAAATAGCCATCCACAGATAAATGGAGAAAGAAAATGTGGCATATATATATATATATATATATATATATATATATATATGATATAGATATAGATATAATGGAATATTACTGAGCCATAAAAAAGAATGAAATAATGTCATTTGCAGCAGTATGGATGCTGCTGTGAAGTAAGTCAGACAGAAAAAGACAAATATGATATCACTTATATATGGAATCTAAAAAATGATACAAATAAAATATCTACAAAACGGAAATAGACTCACAGACATAGAAAACTAACTTATGGTTACCCATGGAGAAAGGGGAGGTGTAAGGGGAGGGATATATTAGGAATTTGGGATTAACAGATTCACACTACTATATATAAAATAGATAAACAACAAGGACCTGCTGTACAGTACAAGGAACTGTATTTGATATCTTGTAATAACCTGTAATGGAAAAGAATCTGAAAAATAATATATATACATAGAACTGAATCACTTTGCTGTACACCTGAAACATTGTAAATCAACTATATTTTAATTTTTAAAAAGCCAGGAACATCCTCCTGATGTTTTTTAAAGTATGAAACAGATAATTCATTCTTTAGGTGAACAGGGATTCAAAAAAAAAGAAAGAGATTAATGTGGAGACAGATATGTCAACTAAAGAATGCAAATAAATTCAGTGAAATATGATAATTAAAATCTGCATTGCAGTTAATAAGAAGCAGAATATATGCTATGGGAAATGAAATCAATATGTTGATTCAGTTTTAAATTATGTCCAAAAAAGTCCCAGATGTGATGTTAAGCCCAATTTTAGCCATTTTTCCCAGGTCCATCTTAATTTTCTCCTTCGTCCCTCACTCAGATTAGATTTGTTTCACTAGATCAGGGTCTCTCAATCTTGGCACTATTGACATTTTAGACCAGTTCATTCTTTGGATGTGTGACCACATCCCTGACCTCTATCCATTAGATGCCAGTAGCACTGTCCTTTCATCTTCTGCCAGTTGTGATAAACAAAACTGTCTCCAGAATCACCAAATATCCCCTAGGGGAAAAAATCACCAAGGTTGAAAACCACTGGATTTCAAATTTCAACAGTGAAATTTTATCTTTTGATTTTAGTTTGATTCACTTTGCTTCAATGACAAAAATTTGCAGAATTAAACTTCCTTACCCCATGATAAATATTCACTACAAAATGCACAGAACAAAAGAAAATTTATTTTTTTAACACAGTCAAGAATTTCCCTACACATTCTGTGGTTTGCATAACTGTCATATTCCAACTGTTTCTTGTATAACACTGAAAATTCATGTACTTAAGGAACAGAGAAACAGAAAAATTTTGAGTAAGCTAATGCGGTGGGTATAATGAGTAAGCTAATGTAGAAATTTTATGATAACAAATGGTACTAAAAAGTTACTCTGAAAAAAAAAAAAGAAAAAAAAGTTACTCTGACATATAATTCTTATTCAGAAATATTTGTTTCATTGGGTTCTGGTGTGAGTAGAAGACTACATACAGAGACATTGCTAAAGTTATCAACAGAATCACTACATATATGATGAGTCCACCTTTCTATATGGTTGTAATGGTATTTTCCATATTCTTTGTGGAAAAACATTTATACTTGGGATAAAGTGACATGGTGAATGACATTCTCTATGCCTACATTACTTTAAATTCAAAAAAAAAAAAAACTTAGTTTACTATTGCTTCTGAAGTGAATTCCTCCAGAATATGCGTCCCAAAGATAGTAAACATATAATAAACACCTCCCATTTTCCCTTCTCCTCTCTGCTATGTTAAACTTTTTTGCTACTCTATGTCTTGGTGGATTCATCTCTTGCTCTGATTTCTCTGGGAGAACAATTAGTTTAATTAAAGATTTGCAAGTGGCTTTGAGGACTGAAGTTTTTGTAGCCTCTTCTATGCTTTCTCTGTTTTTCATCTTGGCACTTTTTACCTGGGAGGGTGGATTTTCATTTGTAACACCTAATTAAAGAAAATGACATTAAGAAAACACTTATGGAGAAACACTGAGTCTTCTTAAAGCAAACAGAGAGAGGAAAAATATTAAATGAAATTAGTATTTGTATTATTTATTTCCAAATATTCAAAGCAATGATTTTAAATGAATATGTACCCTACACTATAATATAAGCACAAATAGTCACCTTACTACACCTCCTGGGTTTATTAGCAAATGAAGCAAAAAGCTCTTTTAGATTGTAATATGGACTAACTCTAAAACATATTTATTGGAATTAACCTTATTCTAAATATGATCGAAAGCAAAATTTCACTATTATTCATAATATTTACAAAACATTATCATTTCTCATTAAAATGTCCAAAGATTTACAGAAATTTTCATACATTCACATTTACATATCATAATCAGAAAGGAGATATTTCCTAGTAGTACTGATAATTCCCACCTCTATTCCAAAAGAGGTCATTCTCAGCAGATCACTGATATTTCACTGATTTTGAATGAATCTCCTCTTTATATATTAACTTAATATATTTTGTAGAGAAAATCAAAGCAATCCCTTATTTCTACAAAACCACAGTGAAAAAAGCACAGCATACCTAAGGATGTGTGTGTGTGTGTGTGTGTGTGTGTGTGTGTGTGTATGTGTGTGTGTCCAGGAGCGATAGAGAGAGAGACAGAGAGACAGAGAAAGAGGGGGGAACCCCATTTACTTTACTATCTGGTAGAATTATTTAAAATGCCACATTAAAGTAAGGTGATCTTTCTTGTTGTCACTCTATACTTACATCCAGTATCTATGATGGTCAGATTCTCTGGAGATTAATGAATTATCCAGAGATTGTGATGAGACTGGGGGTGTATCATGGAAACCACAACTACCATTTCAATGAGAAAATAAATCATTTCAAGCCTGAACTTATGACCACAGCCTGCTCAATTGTAGTCCTAAGGATTTGCACATTTAACTAGACCTTTCTAAACTCGAATCGTCAAACTATTCAGAGAATAGTTCAACTTTATCTGAAGAATCTTCATGTGATAATAATAGCTACCATACATTCAGAGCTTATCACATGTACTCAGTGCTAAAAAGCACTCTTTATTATAATATAATATAATATTATAATGTGTTCATTATATAGATGAAGGATCTGAAGTTTAGTGAGGATAATTACCTACCCAAAATCACTTATCCAGTAAGAGAGGTGGAACACTAACCCACATTCTCTGACTTCAAAATTTGTGCAATTAAGTAAAATGCTATACAAAAATATTTAGAGAAAATGTCAGGAACTGTTCAGAATATTTCTTAAAGATCTTTTCGCTCATATAAAACTTTGGGAAAAATAATACCTAAAATCTCCTATGCACCAGACTTTTCTAAGCAATTTATTAAATACATACAGAAACTTATTTAATTCTCCCCAAAACTTTTTGAAGTAGGTCCCATTATGACCCTCATTTTAAAGAGAGAAAACTGAAAAAAAGGAAAATAGTCAACACTCAAATAGTAGGGATTTTTAACCTTCAAAAATAGAATGCAAAACTGCATTGATATGATCAAGGTTCTATGTTTGAGTGTGATTTGGCTGAAATATATCATGAAACAAAAGATAACTACATTGCCAGTAGAATAACTTATCTATTAAATGTGTATTCCTGAGTAAGATAAAGTATCATTTAAAGCCAGCAATGAAATTCCCTTTCTCTACTGAAATTTGGGAAGAAATTAAGGCAATGAAAAATAGGGGAAAATCTCCACAACAGGTCTGATGATAGCTGGAGGGGACCTAGAAGAGAGAATAGGCCTTCTTTGTATGGAAGTGGGAGGAGAGGAGGAGAAAAATGGAAAATATCTGGGCTCCATTTTTGTGATTTTAGTTCCATTTGTCTCGTTAGATTCATGTTCTTCCATGCAGAACTACAAGTCTGTCTCTGCCTGAAACAAGAAAGATACAGATTTGAGTAGTCTCAGGGATAATGACTCCAGATGCACACAGCATTGAGAAGAATAGTTCTATGATCATAAAGATCTTGACCTAAATATCAAAGAAGGAGACATGGCCAAGGCTGGGTCATTGAAGCCATTTCTATCTTTCATTTTGCCCAGGTTACCAAGGGATGGGTCTTTTTTAATTTCACACATTCCAGGTGTTAAAAAGCACTGAATACTTAAACTATGTGAATGGATTAGGCAGACATGGAATATAAGTCACAGAAGTTATTCTAGAAATCATTCTATAATAGAATATAATTGTCAGCACTAAAAGTAGAGAAAATAGCAGATATTGTTCAATCCAAAGGTTTTGAAAGTGTTGGTCAATATTGATGGGGTCCAGAGGCTGGTCATCAAGGCAGAGCTGGAATGACTTTTTGCTTTTTAATAAAAATCCAGGATAAATCACTAGTTAGGTAACTGGAATAATTAGCATTTAGTAAAATAAC
Source organism: Kogia breviceps (assembly GCF_026419965.1). Taxonomy (NCBI): domain Eukaryota; kingdom Metazoa; phylum Chordata; class Mammalia; order Artiodactyla; family Physeteridae; genus Kogia; species Kogia breviceps. The sequence goes on from NC_081310.1 coordinate 132,411,698, forward strand.
TAGGTAAGTTCTAATTTACAAGTCATTTCTTGGCACATGAAAAGAGAGAAAGGAGACAAACAAAAAAACATTGACCAGAAGCAAAAGACAGGAAAGAACTAGAAAGACATGAATTTCAGGGTATAGAAAACAAGATAGATGGTTCCATATTCACCCCACAAAAGAACTCAGAAATGTGAATTATTTTCAGCATATTTGTCCCTAGCCTCTCTTCCAGAAAGGATTTACTCAAAAGTTTCAGGGCCCATTCTGGCCACAATTAACCCTGGGGCCACCCACAGGCAATAAGTATTATAAAACAGAGCAGAGTTCAAACATGTGCACTAGAGAATCAGAGCTCATCTAGCTCATGCTTAAAAATGCCTTTTTCCCCACCTCTGACTTCCCCAACTCTAAGTCTCACTTCTTCAACCCTCAACTGATTTCATGATTCAGTATGCCTAGGGCAATGGTGCTTGCTAGCCTTTGAGTCCTGCACTGACCTTTAAAATTTGATGTTCATTTCTTTCCTCCTTCCCATCCTTCCTTTTCATATAATAAGACTTGATTTCCATAGACAGGGATTACTTCGAGGTGCTCAATAAATATTCCCATTCACTGAATGTATTCATTCATGTATTCAGGAAATGCTTTTTGCACTCTTTAACTTGCTGTGCTTTATTTTTTCTCCTCCATGTAAAAGGGAATATAGTCTACCCAAGGTTATTGTGAAGATTAATTGAGACACAATAAACAAAGTGCTTAGCACAGGATAAGCAGTATGGAAGGTTCACCAACATAGTTATTATCCTTACAGTTAGCGAAGTAAATAGGTACTTAAACCCAGCAACAGCATCTTGCTGAAGTCCTAAATTCTCACTCTCATTGATCTATCATGCAAGGCAGGAAGTAGAAAACCCACAGAAACTGAGGGAAAGCTGTTGAGTAGGGAGGACAGTGAACTAGTTCTTGTAATAAGGAGGTACCTTTACCACTGAGACAGGATTTTGTCTGCTTGACTTTTCCTTTTTGGCCACAAGCTCAGAGGTTTAACATAGTGTCTGTAAATACAAGAATCAATCCCAGCATGCACCTCCAGGCAGAACTGGTAATTAAGAACACCTGGCTCAGGTGGAGGGCAGACCTATGTGCAGATGAAAACAGCTGATTCCAGCAGGCAGCCGGTGATGTTGGTAACATGAAGGTGGGCATTGTTGAAATATTCCTAAAGCCGTTCCTGTAATATGCCCAATCTTCCTTCCCACTTCTTGTTGCCCTGCACTCCAACTGATATATTCCTCCGAATTTTTGGTTTCAACTGTGTAAATCTGGTACAAGAAGAGGAGAATTCTCACTTGGCAACATTCATTGCTGCAGGGCTGACAACTGAGACACAAATACCGTGTATCTTTCTACTATGGCTCAGAGGTCCCTACAGGATTTTGGCATAAGCATCCATCTCCTGAAACTGCCAGCAGTTCTTTCCCTTGTCATTATTACACCTCTGCTTCACTTCCTTGTTGGACCCAAGATCCTGCATTTGTTCACTCTTGTGATACTGAACTGGAATAACTCACCTGCTTTACTGCATGGTACTCAGACAAAAATTTTCATTTTTCTCTTGTAGCAGTGCCTGCAATATCACACAAAATATTGAGAATTAATAATTTAATTAATGGACAAACCAAGAAAAGGTGTTAATCACACAAAAGGATCTCGAAAAAGAAAGTAAGTATAGCCAGTATAAGTGATTTAGACATTTATGAGATAAAAAAATCCTTGTATTGTGGTCACTATGATATTTATAATTGCATAGCAGTATAATTACATAGGAACTCAATTTTTTCTTGGTGGAGATATTGGTTCTCAGCAATGTCAATTAAAAAAGCAAGCAAAAAACAAAACAAAAAACAGAAATCTATTAGAGTAAGAAAAAATGAGAGGAAGGAGATAAATTTCTTATTTAAACTATGTGGAATACTAAGAAGAGTGAAGCAAAAAGAATGAACTTTGGCTACCCTCTGTCTGAATGAGGAGTTCTTAAGTGTGAAAATAACTTCCGTATCTCCTTCTAACTGCTTCCACGTTGAGAATGAGGTGTCTCTGAGTGGAGAAAGAGTGTAAAGTCTCAGGTCTCTGACAGAGGAAGCTTTCTCGCATCTTGAGAGCTTAAACCTAGGAGTAGGATCTTATAACCTGTTCCTCATAAAACATAAGCACCAAATGTAGTGTGAGCTGGGTTTGGACAGACTCACATCCCCCCCCCCTCCATCCAAGGATTTAGTTTAAAATGGAGTCCATATTATATCTTTAGCAATAGTAGGAAAAGGAAGGAAGAAAGGCTTTTTGACCTGATCCTCTGAGTGAGATAGAAACAAATCTCTTCTTTCAAACTGCATTAACTCCTGTCAAGTAGCCTGAATTGTTTAATATATTGCTTCTTTCTAGTGACCAAAAAGAGTTAAAATCCCTCTAAAAGGCAAGCATTTCTCCACCTTCTAGGCATCAGGATGTAAGATGAGTTGTTAAGGGAAATATGAAGTATAGCAGTTAATAGAGAAAGGGGGGGTGATTAACCAAAAAATTTCAGTGATGAATACCACCTCATGAGATGTACTTATTAAAACAAGAATGGACATTCATATAATTACACAAAGGGAACTAGAAACATAAAACAAGTGTGAAAGTAATTGTTGAAAATAAAGTGAGATAGTGAAAAGAACTATAACAAAATCTACAAGTGCATTTCCACCATGGTACCATCAGAATTTATAAACACTCATTCCTTTGATCTCTTCTGGGGTGGCTTTTTCTCTCTTGAAATGTCTTAGAGGTCAGAGAAAACTGGAAGATTACTCCTGCCTTAGGAGGGATAAAGAAAGAGAGATTGTTGATAGTCAACTCTGTGGATACAACCTAGACAGTGATTCTTGCCTTTGATGGTCTTCCTCCTTCTTATACACCTGAAATGATTAACTGTGATGACATCCAGTTATACTTTGATTATATCAAGTCCTTTCTATAAACCCATCTTTTTAATATAAAATAAAATAAAAGTAAACTAAGCCCTCACCAAAAAGAATCTATAAAATAGTGATAGAAAACTATTTTGTATTTTCATATTATATTCATAATTCATCCTAATTAAGCTAGGTAAATTTTAAATAATATGTAAACCTCACAAAAGAGAGTAATCATTACTGTATTTAGTTAAGTAAGGATTTTGTGTTTTTGTCTGTATCTCAAAGTAGGCAACACACATTGTGATTAAATATAATTTTATTAACAATATTCACCATTTAATACCATTACTCAGTATGGCATATTTATGCATTAAAAAATATATTTTTAACATCTTTATTAGAGTATAATTGCTTTACAATGGTGTGTCAGTTTCTGCTTTATAACAAAGTGAATCAGTTATACATATATATAAATATATATATATATATATATATATGTCCCCGTATCTCTTCCCTCTTGCATCTTCCTCCCTCCCACCCTCCGTATCCCACCCCTCTAGGTGATCACAAACCACAAAGCTGATCTCCCTGTGCTATGTGGCTGCTTCCCACTAGCTATCTATTTTACGTTTGGTAGTGTATGTATGTCCATGCCACTCTCTCACTTTGTCCCAGCTTACACTTCCCCCTCCCCGTATCCTCAAGTCCATTCTCTAGTAGGCCTGCATCTTTATTCCCGTCTAGCCCCTAGGCTCTTCTGACCATTTTCTCTCTCTCTCTCTTTTTTTTTTTTTAGATTTCATATATATGTGTTAGCATATGTATTTGTTTTTCTCTTTCTGACTTACCTCACTCTGCCTGAAAGTCTCTAGGTCCATCCACCTCACTACAAATAACTCAGTTTCATTCCTTTTTATGGCTGAGTGATATTCCATCATATATATGTGCCACATCTTCTTTATCCATTCATCTGTTGATGGACACTTAGGTTGCTTTCATGTCCTGGCTATTGTAAATGGAGCTGCAAATAATATTTTGGTACATGGCTCTTTTTGAATTATGGTTTTCTCAGGGTATATGCCCAGTAGTGGGATTGCTGGGTCATATGGTAGTTCTATTTTTAGTTTTTTAAGGAACCTCCATATTGTTCTCCATAGTGGCTGTATCAATTTACATTCCCACCAACAGTGCAAGAGGGTTCCCTTTTCTCCACACCCTCTCTACAAACATTTATTGTTTGTAGATTTTTTTGATGATGGTCATTCTGAACCAGTGTGAGATGATATGTCATTGTAGTTTTGATTTGCTTTGCTCTAATGATTAATGATTAGTGAGTATTCTTTCATGTGTTTGTAGGCAATCTGTATATCTTCTCTGGAGAAATGTCTATTTAGGTCTTCTGCCCATTTTTGGATTGGGTTGATTGTTTTTTTGATATTGAGCTGCATGAGTTGCTTGTATGTTTTGGAGATTAATCCTTTGTCAGTTGCTTCATTTGCAAATATTTTCTCCCATTCTGAGGGTTGTCTTTTCATCTTCTTTATGGTTTCCTTTGCTGTTCAAAAGCTTTGAAGTTTTATTAGGTCCCATTTGTTTATTTTTGTTTTTATTTCCATTTCTCTAGGAGGTGGGTCAAAAAGGATCTTGCTGTGATTTATGTCATAGAGTGTTCTGCCTATGTTTTCCTCTAAGAGTTTGATAGTGTCTGGCCTTACATTTAGGTCTTTAATCCATTTTGAGTTTATTTTTGTGTATTGTGTTAGAGAGTGTTCTAATTTCATTCTTTTCCATGTAGCTGTCCAGTTTTCCCAGCACCACTTATTGAAGAGGCTGTCTTTTCTCCACTGTGTATTCTTGTCTCCTTTGTCAAAGATAAGGTGACCATATGTGTGTGGGTTTATCTCTGCGCTTTCTATCCTGTACAATTGATCTATGTGTCTGTGTTTGTGCTGTTACCATACTGTCTTGATTACTGTCTGGAATATTTATGCATTAAAAATATTTATTGAGACATTTTATTCCCAAGACTTCACAAAGTGTTTAATGTACTGTATGGCTATATCTCCAACTGTGTTACTAATGTGCCATTTTTAGCAGATGAAATTAATAGGATGATGTTGAACACCTACTGTCTAGTTTCTGGCATAGATTAGATGTTCAAAAATCATATATTTTTAAATATAGGACATTTACTGGTAAGAATTAATCTTTTTTTATTACCTCAGAGTATGTAATATAGTTTCCTTATATAAGTCAATTTTATACAGGTCTTCACTACTCTAAAAGTTGGATTATCCTTGAGGCAATTGCCACTTGTATTATTCAAAAGAATCTTTCAAAGCTTCAGAAAGGTAGTTATGGACAGGTTAAGTTTTTAATAAATAGTACTTGAATCAAATAAAGGACTCATCAAACACATTTCAAATGCCTAGAGTTTCAGCATCTTTAGCCATCACACACCAGGAAGAAATCTACTGGCCCAATATTAACGAAATGATCAATTAGATATCATTTAAAGAACCTGTAGATGAATGGGGGTAAAATGATATGCAATATTCTTAACTATCATCCAAAAGTATAGCTTTATTTGTGGCTAATATTTGCAAGCAAAAATACAATTTTTTTTTCCACTGGAGTATTTCTTAGAAAAGTCATTTTTGATACCTTTAAAAATGTAGCTTCAGTTAAATTTTAAAATTATTTTAAATACTTACATTGCCCTAAACTTGGAACTCTGTATCAGTGTTTGATTTGAAAAACTCAGGAAATTATTGTTATTAACACTACCATTATTATTTTACCAAACATGAACAAGGTAATACCATGCATTTCCATCCAAGTAGTTATTAATAAATCATTCTAAAATTGAACAAGGGAGCTACACTTTGGGGGGCTGCATTGGATCTTTTGTTTTTTATCTTTGTAAGAGGACATAAAAATGTTAATTACTATGTTTGTATGTCAACCTATGGATCCACTAATTCCCTTTACTATGCCTTTAACAAGTTTGGGGGACAATTTTATTTGCTTAATCGAGTTTCAGAATATTTGATTTGTTCAGCACTGGCCCTATAAACTGTCACAATGTTGTATGGTAATGTTAGTGAGGTATTCCACTATGGTGCTGTTCTGAGATCTCCAGTAAATACTGTGGATTATTTAAGCAGTTTTTATATATTACACAGATTTGTACATTTTTATGTGGCTATGCATATTTATAAGTTTTTAAAAAATCATTCTGTTTACTTGTACAGTTCAAGTTTATTGGGAAATATATTTTATGAAATTTTAAATCTCGTTATAGATTATATGAATACTCACTTAGTTACATAGCCCCAAACTCTTGGAAATTACTTTGCCAACAATGATTGTACATTTAATTTATGATAAAACCTGCAAAGTTCAACTATGTAGATCTTCTCTTTTCAAATAACAATAATACAGATTGCTAGATGATAATTTATATTTTGATTGTAGGAATCATTTGGGAACTTTGTAAAAAAGCACATAGGATAGTGATAAAATAATTTCTAATTAGAAATTATTCAAAAAGTTCCTGGTACACAAGAACTTTTAAGATGGTCTGTCTACTCTTTGAATCACAAGCAGAATGCTGAACTTCACTCATTCACATGAGTATTTACTGTGTGCCTACTTTGCTGGTAGTAACTGTGATGAAAAAAAAAATGGGAATACAAACATGAAAAAAGATATTCACCATTCTCCAGCTGTTTACATTTAAATATCTTTAAAAATTGCCTATTATTGTGATTTATATCATTATAACACTATAACACATGTTAAGTTAGAACATCTATACACACTCTATTATTTAAAGATATAACATTATAACTTGGCGAGGTCTAGGGGAGTGTGCCCCTCCAGTTACCATTCGATTTTTTCTCACCTTTGTAACCAAACTTTTAAATGAGTTCTCATTACTCATTATTTTTATTGTCTCACCTCCCATTTACAAGGCAACATACTATTATCTGAATTCCACTTAGCATTTCATCAAAACAATTTCAACATAAGTTCCCAGCAACTTCTAGGTTACTAAACCCAATAGACATTTACCATCTCTCATCTTCCTTGGCCTATCAGCAGCTTTTGATACAAGTCCTTTCTTCTGAAACATTACCTTCCCCTGGTTTGCACAACATGACCTCCTCCTGGTTTTCCTTCTATTTCTTTGGATATCAATACTGTTTCTTTTGTATTTTTATTCTTTGCTACCAGCAGCTAAAAGAGCTGTGTTTCTCAAGGCTTTGTCCTAGGTCCTTTTAGTTTTCCATCTACCTCATTGTCTCCTCCATTTCCAGAACTCAAAGACAAATCAACCAGTAGATCAATAAAGTACTGAGTACTTTATTGTACTGATAGTATCCTACTATCACCACCACCCCAAATTTGTCATCCTTTTATATTTTCCACCTTAGCAAATGGCACCATCTCCATCCAGTTGCTTCACCTAGCTCTCCCTTATCCTCATCTCCAATTCATCCCCAAATCCTGATTATCTCTAATTTGACCACTTTTCCCCCATCTTCAGCATTACCATCTTAATAAATACTACCATTATCTCTTATCTGGACTACTAGAATACTCTACCATGTGATCTCCCCATATCCAGTCTGCCTAGCCCTCTCCCATTTTAGAGAAAGTAATCTTTCCAAAAAGCATTCTGAATATCTATCACACCATCCTTCACTCTCTATGGGGAATTGAGACTCTCTAGTTACTCTCTGGTACTCTTTAGATAAAAACCAAAATCTTTAAACCAACCCACAAAACCTTTATGGTTTGGCCCCTCTTTTCATCTTTAATGTCATCTCATAACACACTTTCTTTCACAGTTTGCAACCTCACTGAGCATCTATCAGTCCCCTAAACAGGTCATTTTTCTTCTCATTGCAGGGCTTTTGTACATACCACTCACTATATTTTAAATGCTCTCCATTATTTTCTTTTCCTAGTAAAATTTTACCTAGTCTTAGATGTCTCTTCCTTATGGCACATTCTAGAGTAAGTTTCTTTGCTAAATATTTTCAGAGGGCCCTGTTCTTTTTCCTAAGGCCATTATTTCAGTTTGCCTGATTGTGTTTGGGTCCTGGCTCTGCCCCTGATTTGCTCTATGATAATGAACAAGTTACGTAACTTCTTTCTCCCCATTTCCTCTGTTCTAAAATACAGATAATAATAATATATTTTCCATTTTAGGAGATTAAATAATATAATATATTTGAAAACCTTACAAACATGCCTGACACACAATAAGTTTGATATATTTATATTAGTACTTTTTTGCTTTCACATTCATTATTGTGGTTATTTGATCATCTTCCTCTCTATATAAATATGTAAATTCTATGAGAAAAGAATCACACATATCCTTTAAAGAGGACTATGATTTTTGAGCAATTCAATAAAGATTTGTTGAATGAATGAATTCAAGGAAATACTCATGAGATTAATAGAATGAAGAGAGTCGAAATGGAAAAAATAAACAAACATTATTACACATAATCTGAGAACATACTTATATTACCTTTATGTGTATATATATATGCACATACATATCTATACATGTATATGCATGTTACATATATACACTACAAATAAATGCACACATAGTGTGAGTATACAATATATTTACTACATAAGATTTATATTATATATGCATATTTAATATACATGCACATTTATACACACATACTAAGAAACTTCACTAACTCTAAGAGGAAAACTTTAAAAATATTTTCACAAAATTCAGAAACAGGACAAGGCCACCCACTACCAGTTTGATCACTTAACATATTTCTGAAAGTTCTTGATGCACTTTTCAAAGGAAATTGAAAAGACAACTAAAGAATATAAATATTGGTTAATGATATGGCTTTTTAATTGAAAATAACCATGAAACTCACCTTGAAACTATTATAGTACATTACACAGAAGTGACCATAATTCCAAGATGCAAAGTTTTCCATATATTAATATTTCTAAAATTGGAAACATTTCAAATTATACCAAAGCTGGAATGTACATTAAAATTTATACATAATTCTGATGCAATAAGATTTCTTTCTTTTTTCATTTTTAAATGTTTGTCATGAAAAAATATTTATCAAATCAATAATGTATATTAAAATATATCATGTCTTAAATATAGAATATATAATTATTTAGTAAGATAACTAATTACAAAACAAATTGAATTCAATAATATTCATCTATATCAAAAATAATGATGTAATAAATATAGCAAAATCCAAAAAATCCAATTTCTGATAGTTCAATTTATATAAAACATATTAGAATAAAATTAATAAAAATGTGTATGACAAGTATAATGGAAACCACAAATCTTTGCACAGGAGCATAAAAGGTTTTAGTAAATAAGGAGATGTCCTATAAAAAGCCTGGGTAAACTAAAAAGAGAATAGATTTTTAAAATTTAGTGTGTCTCAAGGAAGCCAGTTTACAATATGGCTTCAGGAAGGGAAGAAACAGAAATCATCTCTCAATTTCATATCTCACTGTGTATTCTTATCCCCCAGAATTATACCTTGTACTTAGTTTCTCAAATTTTTTTCAGAGTTCCCCAAATAAAGAATAGGTGTTTACAATTTGAAATATCCAAAATATACATGCAGAGATAATCAGTTAAGAAATAATGAGGAGAGAATTCATTATGTGTAATTGTTAAAGGGACACAATGTGTGTGTGCAAATACAAATTCCTAGGTCCCATCCTAACATCTTAGACATCTTATGATGTATATTAAACATTTTAAACTATCCAAATTCTAGTGAGCTTTCTGGGAGGCTAACAAAAAGTTTCAAGAAATTAGCCTTGATGGGCATATAGACTTGTGTTTCCTCATTTTTAAGTTAATTTAATGCATCATGTGAGCCTAAAGGGCTATCTCACAGGATCTAAACATATCATTATTCTACAAAGTTATAGATGTTCATGTAAACTGTACTGATTAAAAGTCCTTTGATTCTGATGAGATTTTTTTAAATTGGCTATCTTCATGAAAAAGTTTTAGATAATCTAAAATTGCACTACTCTATTCCCATTAGTTGGATGAAAAAAATCTTGAATATTGGAATATAAGTCATTTCATAAAAAGATAAGAGTAGAGTATTTCAGAAGTCTCAGGATACTACTGGTTCTGGCTGATTTGCTGTTTAAAGTGGGCATAGTACCATTAATGAATTATACCATCTGACCTGATGCTTAAGAAACACATGTAATCATTTATGCAGGATTATTTGGGAAATGACAATTAGACCATCTCCCTTTTGTTGATACCTCTACTTCTTTTTAAAGTTGTAAAATAAAATGCAGAAATAGACAAAGAAATACACAAAATTAAATATACAGCTTAATGAATTATTATTATACCTTTCATCTGTTCCCTGTTTCCCTTGTTCCCTAGAACAAGAAATAAAACTTTGCCAATAAATCCAGAAGCCCCTTACAAGTGCCTGGTTCCAATCACAGCCTGAGTTAATCTCCCCTCTCCCTCAGTAACTACCATGCCAACACTTAGACTGATGAATTTTGTATTATTTTATAGCTTTATTACACAAAGTTTCTTATTTTTGACACAAAGCTTCATCTTGTTCATTAAAAAAAATAATAATAATGTGCTTTAGGTCTGATTCAATTTCCAAGTTCCTTCTCCCTCCCTTTCCTATGTACACAATAGCAAGCTAACCATTTATCTATTTATCCATTGAGGGACCAAGGCCATTTGACTTTCCAGATTTTACTGGTTATATATTCTTTGTACTGTTACCCTGTTCCTCTGCCCTCATCATTTCCTGCAAATTAGCAGTTGAATCCAGAGGCTTGCTAAAATTCAGGTTCTAATCCTTTGGTAAGATTCTAGGTATCTTTGTGTTTTTTCAACAGGAAGTATATAATGATTATTTGTCTGTCTTTTCATAATGTTTACATCTGGAGATGGTTAATACTTAAACCCATAATTTTACTGGGTATTGCAAAATGGAGATATTCTAATTCTATAGTTTCTTTTTCATTTATTGGCTGGAATCTTTTATAAACAGATACTTCCCTCATTTACTATCTGATTACCCAGGGATATAGCTGATATAAGAAAAGTGGGATAAAGTCTGATTCTTTGCTGCAATTAACAGTTTTCAAGGTAATGAACTGGTTTCCTTATCACCCTCTCATTTTGACCAATTTTTAGGAACTCATAAATGTAAATATATTTGATGGCTTTCCATACATTGAAATTGTTATTATCATTAAAGTTCAAATCATTCTATCATTGGCCAGTGGAATCTCAAGTTGTCTTGAGTCTTTTTGACATTTGAAAGCTTCCTTATTATCTACCATTGCAAAATTGTCCAGGATTATTTTGCATATTTTCTACAAGAAGCTACAGATACTTTTAGTGAAAAATGGTATTTAAGAACCAAATCTGTGCACTAAGTGTTTTCACCTTTTCTGGGTTAGTCATTGTGTTTAGAAATTTTAAGTGAACAGAGTTAGAACTGATCTATATCCAAGATGAAATACTTCATGAGCTCATATTGACACTTCCATTTCCAATAGAGTTTTTACTTAATCTCTTCCTTGATTTACAGTCATAGGTTTGGTTTTTTGTTTGTTTGTTTTAGTTTTGGTTTTGTTGCCCATAGGATTTTTTTTTCTTTAAAGTACACTAACTTTACCAGACTGTATCTCGGTTTAATTTATTCTGGGTCAACATTCTCAGATTTATGGTATGTTCCTTCCATTTGTAGGAGGTTTTTTGTTTGTTTATATTTTCCATGAAAGTTTCCTTTGAGTATAGTTTTTAGAATTTCTTTTACTCCCTTGATTTCATTTTCTTTTTCAGGGACTCCTTTTATCAGTATTTTTTGATCTTCTTTGGCTATCTTTACTATTTGCCCCTTACTTTCTTTTTTTTTTTTTTTTTTAACATCTTTATTTGAGTATAACTGTTTTACAATAGTGTGTTAGTTTCTGCTTTATGACAAAGCGAATCAGTTATACATATACATATGTTTCCATATCTCTTCCCTCTTGCATCACCCTCCCTCCCACCCTCCCTATCCCACCCCTCTAGGTGGTCACAAAGCAGAGAGGTGATCTCCCTGTGCTATGTGGCAGCTTCCCACTAGCTATCTAATTTACATTTGGTAGTGTGTATATGTCCCTGCCACTCTCTCACTTCGTCACAACTTACCCTTCCCCCTCCCCATATCCTCAAGTCCATGCTCTAGTAGGTGTGTGTTTTATTCCCGTCCTACCACTAATCTCTTCATGACATTTTTTTCTTAGATTCCATATATATGTGTTAGCATACGGTATTTGTTTTTTCTCCTTCTGACTTACTTCACTCTGTATGACAGACTACAGGTCTATCCACCTCATTACAAATAACTCAGTTTCATTTCTTTTTATGGCTGAGTAATATTCCATTGTATATATGTGCCACATCTTCCTTATCCATTCATCTGTTGATGGACACCTAGGTTGCTTCCATGTCCTGGCTATTGTAAATAGAGCTGCAATAAACATTTTGGTACATGACTCTTTTTGAATTATGGTTTTCTCAGGGTATATGCCTAGCAGTGGGATTGTGGGGTCATATGGTAGTTCTATTTGTAGTTTTTTAAGGAACCTCCATACTGTTCTCCATAGTGACTATATCAATTTACATTCCCACCAGCAGTGCAAGAGTGCTCCCTTTCCTCCACACCATCTCCAGCATGCCCCTTACTTTCAAACCTGTGAAATTCTTCCTTCATTCCTTTTCCTTTTAATCGTTTTTTATTTTTAAGATTTCCCTGATATAGCTCATAAGGCATAATCTCATTTTCTTCTAATGTAGTCTTCCAAAATAATTTTCTTTAATTTCTAGTTCTTTCAAGAATTGACACCTTGTTTCTGGTTTTCATAATTGCGATTAATATAACCTTCACATACTCATGTCTTATATACCTCTTTGAATGGTGTCTTCCTTAAAGATATTTTGAAAGTCTAACCCCTGATACTCATGAATATCCCCTAATTGGGAGTAGTATCTTTGCAGATCTCAAGTTAAGATAAGGTCACACTGGATTGGGGTGGACCTTAATCCAATGACAGGTGTCCATAAAAGAAGAGGCAAATTTGGACACAGAAACACAAAAAGGAAAATGCCATGTGAAGACGCCATTAAAGACAATGTGAAGATTGAGGCAGAGATTGTAGTAGCAGGTTTATAAGCTAAGAATAGCTGGCTGTCACAAGAACCTAGAAGAGTCAAGGAAGAATTCTTCCCTAAATCTTTCAGAGGGATCAGGAACCTGCTGGTAACCTTGATTTTTGACTTCTGGTCTTCAAAACTGTGAGAATAAATCTGTGTTGTTTTAAGCTACTTGTTCGTGGTACTCAGTTATGGTAGCCTTACTAGGTTACAGTTTTGATCTATTTTATAAATGTCTTTTGAGGGTACTTTCATTGTTACAGTGATATTATTCTTCTTTGTATTAGTTTTTTTCACTTGAACTTTTGCAGTGAGTTTGTATTGAGGAACATATTTTCTTTTCTTTCTTTTTTTTTTTTTTTTCAATTTCACAAATACTCTTCTGTTGTTTTTGAGTAGAGTTCAAATATATGGTTTTGAACTTTTTCTCTGGTTTTGCTGAGTTCTCCTCTCCCATTTTGATCTGGACCTTTCCTTTCTTCATCTTTATTATCCCCTATATTCCTCCATTTTGATTCCACTCTCAGGGTTTCTCCTTAGTATGGGCCCTGACATATAAGTAAGTCCTGACTCATCATTTTTGAGACTTCATGGGTGAAACTGCTCCAGCTTCTTCAGATATTTCACTCTGTGCCTCTTGTATGCACCTGTTATTTAACATGGGCAAAACTCCTCCTAATTTTGACTGTTCTTCTCATATAGGTCTGCTGTGATCTCTAGTAAATACACATTAGCTATCTTGGGACTCTCCTGTTGTTAGGACAGTCAGTTGTCACCTGGTGGTAATTATTTTCTTTTTCCTCATAGCAGACATGAATGTAGGTCATACAGCTATTGGTGATTTGTCCATACTCCTGTATTTTAGAATCCATTGGGAAACCTTGTCACCTAGTTTTGTTGTAAATTTTGCCTCTGGGTGTTGGCTTTAATATATAGCTGCTTTCATGCAGGGTTCAGAGAAATTGAGAACTCATGCTATCACCATAATCTTCCCAGAATTTGTACGTAGTAACTTCATCAATAGTCATTAACTAAACTTTATTGAGCACTTACTATATGTCAGTCACTGGGCTAGACACTGTACTTGCCCTTTGTCTTTCAGCACTCGTAACAACCTATGAAGTCAATATTTTCATTAACTGCATTTTAATGATAATTATACAAACATATCAAAAATAAACTTGCCAATTACAGGTACTGTTATCTACAGCTGAATTCTAACATAGAAAATGTCTGATTTCATAGCTCAGATTCTTAGCAAGTTTGAAATATTTTTCAAAAAGAAAGAAGAAAATGATAAGCCTCTGAATCTAAAATGACAAGGCAACAGGTCAAAATAACATACTAGTGGAAATGCATAGTACTGCCAAAAATCTTCTCTGGGAACAGATCTTATTGGCATGAAAGAGCATTAAGACACTGAGCACAGGAAGAGTGAAAATGAGGAAGAGATAGTGAATGTGAAGTAAGCTCACTTTTTACTTTTGCCAGAGACAAGCCTGGTTTTTGACCTACAAGAACTTGTAACTGAGATAGAGAACCAAAACCTTAACAAATAAAAAAATCAAATATACTGCAAAGATGAATTTCAACAGCCAACCTTTCAAAAGTAGTTGCACTGACTCTGTGAGAGTCACTGTGTCCTGTGCTGTACAAGGAGGGATAATTCATCTGGCATATTTTCTTCTCTCAGAGATGTTTCAATTTAGTAAGAAAGATGTGTTCATGAATAATATAAGATAGTAAATAATAAGAACCATTTATTACTACAAATAATAAAGGCTTTAGGAGTTTAGAAAAAGGACAGAGCACATGTGACTAGGGTAGTAATGGGCATGTAAATTGGAGCTTAGAGGTTAAGTGAGACCTTAAAAGAAAATAAGAACCAGAATGAGAGTCATAAAAAGAACAAGGTGGTACTGTGAGATGATAACAGCCAGTAGATGTTTTCAGGACAAGAAAAACGCCTACAGGACTTGCTAAGTACTTTGAACAGTTTATCCTGATTTCACAGATTGGGAAACAAAAGATTTTTAAAGCAGAGGGAAAAAAAGATTAAGGTCTTTACTTACATTTAGGAGTGGAAGAGTCTGAAGGGGAAAGAGGGGAAAAAATAAAAGACGAAAAGGTTAATAGGAGACCTTGAACAGTGGCTTCCAGGAGGCTGGTATGGTGGATAGTCATAAAGTGCATAGAAGCTCCAGAGGGCTGGAAAGATTGCACCATTTACATATGCATAGGAACTGTGAAAAGAGATGGATTGGGTTCCCAGACATTCACAGTGACCTATGTTTGCCCTTAAGCTTTCCTATATAGTAAGAGGTTTGCAGAGTGTCCTTCAGCAAACTGTTTTTTAGTCATCATCTGCCACCAATCATATTGAGGTCAAGCTGCTCTAGAGGTTGATTATTCTCAGAGGTCTATTAATCAGGACTGATATCAGGTAAGATGGCTTCACAATTCCAAATTTCACAGGCTGCCTTTGTAGTAGAGACATAAAGCTCCATTTTAATGCTAATAAACACATTCTTCTGTCACAAACCTCAGAAAAGTTATAAAAAGAAAGATTCAGGGTCCTGAAAGGATGAACTGTATCAGACCTATGTAGATAAATCTAGACCCAATTTTAATATCATTTTGCACAGAAAATAGTTCTGCAAGGTAGAAAAGTCAAAACATTCCCTTCAAGTGGCACAAAAAAGGGAAAGAATGACCATTGTTCTGTTATTTGAATTAGAATCTTAAGACATTTTGACTATAGATGCTAGCCATAGAAAATATGTCCTCTCTCCAATCTACGGAACTGTTCAGTCTTTGGAAAGTTGAAAAGTGTTATGTTTCAAAAGGATACTTAGAGTTTCTATCTTCATAAAATGCAGTTATAGCATTTTAAGGATATACATTTATGTAGAGTTTTGCACATTCTCCTTGTGTATTTGCTGGAATGTGTAAATGGGTACACATTTTATATAGTCTTTAAATATGTTTAAAGCAAATCTAGGAAATACTCAGAGACTTAAAATTAGTTTTATATTCAATAACTGGCCAGAAAATAAAATGTCAATCATGTTTTCTAGCAGTATGCTATAATTCCAATCAAAAGAAATTGCTGTTTCACAATTTGATTTTAGGAGAGTGCTAGATCAATGTTATTGACTTAAGAGATTCATTCATTATTTATTTTAAACTTTGTTTATTACTCAAGTTTCATATACAGACTAATTATTTAAATGGGAAATTGCAACCATCTAAATTAATATTAGGAAAATTGAACATTTACTCTGAGGCAGCAAAATTGGACTTTGTCGAAGCCAATGTGAAGAGGTTGTATACTACAAATGCTTAAAATTGGCCATTCAAGGGAAGGAATCTACAGCCATTATTTCCCACCAGAGCACAATTAAATGAAAATAATAAAGGCTGTATTATCTCTTAAATTCCACATTTCCCATTTGTAGAAAATGGATTCCTGAATGGCAGCTGTCAGAGGGGCTTCGCTTACTGACACCAATCAGTTGAAGAGTTCTGATTGTGTAGTCTTAAAGAAATAGCATTTTCTATTGTGGGATCTCCTTTGATTAAAGTAGAAAATTCTAAGACCACAACCAGCAGGAACCGAACAAAGATGCAACTTTAAGACAGAGCTAGATAAACAAAGACTCTGGACAAAAAAGGTCATTTTAAGAACATGGTCTCTTTTCATTCATGAAAGCAATTCTCAGTACTGCTAAAGCAAAATCTACTGAGGGTTGATACCCATTCCTTTGAAAATTAGCTTGGAGGGCTGATGGGTCACATTAGGATAATCACTCAAGATTTTTGACAGCAGCTCTCATTAGTAAAATCTTTTCCTATTATTATGCTGACATTTATGAATTTATTTCATGACTCTAAAATATCTTCCAGGTAATTTTTTAACTTTGTATTTCAAAGCATGGGAAGACATGTGAGCCCCAGAGCTGAAGCAGTAATGTCATAAAGTCAATAGAGTTGGTTAATAAATCTAATACATTTGAACTCATTTTTTCATTCCATGTGAAAAAAAACATATTTGGGTGTATTCAAGACACCAGAAATTGTATTAGATATTGGGCATGGTATATTACTATGGCTAAATAATAGATTATATCCATGTATTCATCTTCAAAAGAATCACATGGAGAGTTAATACATTAGTGATGACTGACTATATTTTTGTGGCTCCTATAGATGGTATATGTCTAGGTTTCCCTATAACTCTATATAAAGTCATGTAATTGAGAAAAAAAAATAGAGGGTACAGCATTATGAGTTACAAAGTCTTAAGAGCAAATACTGACTATGTCAAATATCCAAGTAATAATTAATAAAAGAATAGTAACATAGAATACTTAAAATTTGCTTATTATTAGGATATAATAATTAAGATCAATGTTTAAAAACCAGGGTGGAGTGCTATCATAAAAAGCTTCCCCCTTTGCCCTCCTCACTCGCTCTGTCTTTTTTCCTCTATCTCCTACTTTTGGTAAGATTAGTAAGAGTGCATTCTATAAATTTTGCATGAGACTTGGTTTTATTTACATATCATATATTATTTCATAATTTTTTTGGTTTCTAGAAATAAATTTAAAATAATGGATTAAATATCAATATATTCAATATAAATATATCAAAATATTCTAGAAAGAGAGTTATAATGCTGTTTATATACATTCATAGAGATATTCTTCCTTTATTTAAAAACATTTAAACAATTTAATTTGTAGACAAAACTATAATTAAATCTCTTCTTAACCATTGGGATACACCTAATTTTGTGTCACATATATGGATATACATGGCCAAAGGCATAGCTAGATTGGAGAAAAATGAGCTATATATTTTCTACATACATTCAAACTGTTTTCTCCCTCTTGGGAGGTTTGTAGTTCTTTCCAAATGATTCCGTCAAAGAGCTGGTCCAGCCTAATGCATATTCCAGCTGTTTCTCACACTTCAGTTTTCTTCTTCATTCATTCCCTGGTTGCCCTTATTGTCCCAGCTGACCCTAAATCCCCTTTTCTGTATACATAAAAATTATTAACGTGGGAAAAACGCAATGTATTATGAAACTATAAAATGCCTTTCAAGTTAGGCTTCTTAAAAATACATAAAGGGCTTCCCTGGTGGCGCAGTGGTTGAGAATCTGCCTGCCGATGCAGCGGACACGGGTTCGAGCCCCGGTCTGGGAGGATCCCACATGCCGCAGAGCGGCTGGGCCCGTGAGCCATGGCTGCTGAGCCTGCGCGTCCGGAGCCTGTGCTCCGAAACGGAAAGAGGCCACAACAGTGAGAGGCCCGCAAAAAAAAAAAAAAAACACAACACATAAAGCATTTCATCACGTAATCCATTCTCTCTTCAAGACACTCAAAACTAGTATAATTTGACTTTTTCCTTTTAAGATTTTCTTGAATGGCTTTCTGAAATTTTAAAGAGGCACATTCTATTTTTGGCAAATTCCTCTTTCTTTTTCTTCATGTGCATGCCATTTCTTCAAGGGATGAATGTAAATTCAACAAGGGCATAAACATTTTAGGGTCCTGTTGAGTAGAAAATTTTAGTTCCACAGGTGCCAGGTGTAGAGGATCACCACTGTCTATACATTAATGCTCAGAGTGACTGATCCAGACTTAGACAAAAACATCTGCTATTGGTCTTTCCTGCATGGTCTAGTAGGGGCTGAGGGGCTGCATCAAACACAGGAATACTATTTTAACCTGAGATGTAGAGGAAGCTCTGACAAAATACAACAAAATTTTTCAAGGCCTTGTCGACTTATTTTAAGAGTCTATCCCAAATCTAAAGAGCACTCTGAAAAGAAAATAACATTTTCTTGCTATAGATATGTTAAAAGTAAGAAAGTTTTCTTCACTTAAAAAAATATATATATTTTGAAGGTATACTATATACAAGAAATGGTATTGGGTACTAAGTCCACATTAAAAAATAAAAGATAAACAACCTTTATCTTTCATTTCACAAACAGACGTACCAACTCAAAAGCTTAAAAAACTCTAGGCATATGTGAAAATTGCCATGTGAATAATAAGGCAGTGAGTGTCATAGATTGGGGCATTCAGAGAAAGTGTGAGCAGGGTACTGGTTTTCTATTCCAAATGATTCTTAAAGAATGACTTGGATTCTTAATGGGAGTATGCATTGCTCTGTTACCTAATGATTGTTACCATCCAGTATACTTTTAATATGTGTTTTAGCAAATACATCAGTAATTGACAGAAAATAGTATTAACAAGATTTATAAAAATTAAAGGATCGTTTAAAATTTTTAACATGACAGATACTTGAAAGAGATTTCCAAGTTCTTACAACAAATTTTCAACTGTCTATATCAGGTTTTTAAAAATAGGGCAAATTGGGGCTTCCCTGGCGGCGCAGCAGTTGAGACTCCGCCTGCCGATGCAGGGGACACGGGTTCGTGCCCCGGTCCGGGAGGATCCCACATGCCGCGGAGCGGCTGGGCCCGTGAGCCATGGCCGCTGAGCCTGCGCATCCGGAGTCTGTGCTCCGCAATGGGAGAGGCCACAGCAGTGAGAGGCCCGCGTACCAAAAAAAAAAAAAAAAAAAATAGGGCAAATTGGAAAAAACAAACATTTAAAACTCTTTCCAGTAGTTTAAAGTCAATGGAATGTAGTATTCAACTAAATGGGCTCTGTTCTTCCAACAGAAAATTATAGATTCTTTGAGGGTTGAATGTTAACAAATAGTGTATCAAATTACTCTTTGCCTTCTTTGGAATTTTAATGAAGAATTCTAGTAAGTGATTATAAGTCAAAAAGAAATTTGGAAGACAATTTGATCAATGTGATTGGCCAATGTATTTGACATTCATTCTCTACAAATATTCTGCAGTAGCAATTAAAATGGCATCAGCAATAAAAACAAATCTATAATTTTGAATTAAAATCCAAAAGCATTCATTTTTTTTTTCTGAATAGCAACAATGATTCAGTGAAGGTCATTTACTGGGGATTATTGACTGCTACAGCTTTACTGGACTTAGATTTTGTAAAACCCTCAAATTTTTCCAAGCAGTCATTATAACCCTGAAATTGCCCTCCATATTCATTATTTTTACTTAATTAAGTTTCAATATTTGGGAAAAAAAATCACAAGCAGTAAGGATATAATAATATATAATACAGAGTTAATATTTCACTTCATGTTATTTTGTCCTTGAAATTAACAAATGATACACAATAGAAATTTCTTTCCTAACAATTACAAAGCAAAGGAAAGGAAACTAGTAGCCTTTTGAAATTGACATGATAGTATTTAAAGAAGACAAAAGACAATTATGCCTTCAGCTTCTTAAAAATCACCAGAAACTTCAGCTTAGTTATATCTTATTTAAGACATTTAGGGTCTATATATACTGAACAAATTATGGTACCCATCCTATATAATTCAAAATAGAAAGATTGTCATACATTAAGATATACGTGAAAAGGTCCAACAAAGTTCTGAGGTTTTCCAAGGTGACTGCTTGATAATATATCTACATCTATATCTATATCTCTGTATATATTTATACACACACGTATATCAAATAACACATTCTTTCAAAATTTTATGCTTTGTTACCTATTTTTGGCATATGCCCTTAGCAAGTACTTAGCTAACCTGCTCAGTAAGTCTTCAATAAGGAATAGTATAGAGTGAACAAAATGAAGAGACATCCATGTAATATTTTTCCCATTAAGAAGCCATTCCTCCACTGTCAATATTGCAGGTGTGATTTTCTAACTATAAGCCAGTTTTTAATTATAAAGAGTGGCACTAGGGTATACTGGTTAAGGCTGCAAGCTATATAGGAAGATGAAAAAGATTTAAGACTTTGTTCCTCAATTTACTAGCTCTATGACCTGGGTAAATTGATTGAATCTCCCTGTGCCTCATTCAGTTTCCTCATATGAAAAATGGGAATAGTAATATACTACTTTATGGAGGTGTCCTATGGTTAAATGAATCATGCTTGCAGAGGGTTTAGAACAGGGGCTGGTATATACAAAGTGCTCAAAGAATGCTTGCTATTATCATTACAATACCCAAACACTTATTCTGTAAAATCAGGAAGTTTGTCTGCATTACATTAGTACTAATGATTTAGTGAATTCAAATGGAACACTGGATAACTGGAATTATCACCCACATTTAGGAGAAACTTCCACTATATTCCAGAGAAGGAAATCTAATTAGCAGCTGATGTCATTTCAATAATGATGGGTACAGTAGACAGAGGTTGTCACAGAGGTTGTCATTGGTAAAAATACCCATTAGAGTCATAGTTTAGGGCTGGTATCTCTTCCTTGCTGCTGCCACCTTATCTTCTACTGCTGCTGCTGCCTTGTCTTCCTGGGTGATTAACATGGAAAAAGCTACTTTTGAGCCCAAGGCCAGACAGAGGGAAGCTTCCCCCGAAGGGTTTTATAGTTAAGTCTATAGCCTTAAGTATTGCAGCTGCAAACATTACAGTTAACTCCTGGGCCTTCCGACCTGAGGGGGTGGCTGCAGCTGGGCCTGCTGCTGTTCCAGGTAAGCACCCAGACCCCTGGCCTTCAGGCCTAGTGCTCACTGGTCCTTTTGGCACTGTACTTGAAAGAGCCTGGGAGGAAGTATAATGACTAGACATTTCTTTTTCTGACAGAAGTCTTATTTCATCTTAAAATGGTTATGCTTATATTCTAATGTTTTCATCATTCGAAATGTGGAGTAGGGAAAAATCGAAAAGTGTTTGTTAACTTTCTTTCACTGAAATCTGTTTCTACCAAATTAACTTTGCAGAACTCATGAAGCCTTTGATTACACTCAGAATGTTCATTTTTATTCAATGCTTTTCATAAAATAAAGGCGAGTTGTTTTGGATTGATAAAATATTATTCTGAATTTCTTTAAATACCTCAGAATAATTATTGGCTAGTTTATTTGGGAATAAATGGTACATCTTTGATGTATTTCTTCCCTGGTATTTATTATAGTCTGTAAAAAATAATATGCATCATTCACATTCTATCTTAGTTTCTTATTCTTCCATTATCTTCACCCGTTGTTCCTGCTCATATGTTGCTGCTGTTTGCACAGTCTGTATCACAGTGCTGACAACCTGTAATAATTGCATGCATTTAGGTAAGCCTTACAGTTTATACAGTCTTTCCACAGACATGTTCTTATATGAGTGTTATAACCACCATGAGGTGGGCAGAGTAAGGATTACTATTTACATTTTAAGGCTAAGGAAACTGAAACACACATCAGATTAAGTGACTTGTCAAAGATCAGTAAGGGCGAATCAGGTTATAGGGTCTGAAATCCAATCATCTGTCATTCCACTCTTGGTACCAGGACAGGGTAGCCTAATTGTACAAGTATGGGCTTTAAAAATCAGAAATATTCTGGTCTCAAATCTGGTTCTGCCATTTACTAGTTGTATTACTCAGGGTGACCAACCATCTTCACTTACTTTCAGACTGAAAGCAGGAGACCCAGATAGTTAAACAGAGATGTATTTCAATAAAATACAAAACAAATAACAAAAAACAAAACAAAATAATGGCAAGCTATAAGTAATTGGTAAGATTAAGTAGCGATTATTGGTTTGCTTATATTCTGTCTCCTTGCCTATCCACTTTCATCGGCTGTTCAAATAAAAGTAGTTTTTGGTTGAGCCACATGAAACTTCAGAGTTTTGAAAAGGAAATTGTCAAGTATCAGCAATTCCATATGGTTCTATCTAATTCTTACAGAGTCCTGAAATATCAAGGCTTCATGATGCTTTGATTTTGCCTTTTGTTTTGGCTTTGATATGCATTTAAAATGTTTTCTTTTTGAGTAGGTTATGCAAACACATTTTAGAAAAATTTTAAAAGATTCAAAACACTATATAGGAAAAAATTAAGTCCCTCATTTATCACTGTTCTCTAGTCACTTAGTTTCCTCCTCTTGAGGCTTCCTCTTTTTTCTTCTTTAACATCTTTATTGGAATATCATTGCTTTACAATGGTGTGTTAGTTTCTGCTTTGTAATAAAGTGAATCAGCTATACATATACATATATCTCCTTATCTCTTCCCTCTTAGTCTCTCTCCAATCCTCCTTATCCCATCCCTCCAGGTGGTCACAAAGCATGGAGCTGATCTCCCTCTGCTATGAGGCTGTGAAGCTTCCTCTTGAAGCAATCACTGATAGAAGATACCTAGAATACTTTCCAAAGATGTTTTATTTATTTATAAAAACACTCGCATAATGTATCATTTCTATGTTTTTTTCTACCAGATGTTTGCCTAATATATACATTTGACCAGACAAGCATATAAATTTGATAGATATTCCCATAGACCACACACAGTGGGTGAAGGGAATTACTCAATAGAAAGTTGATACAGTGTTCTTAAAAGAAGAGAAAAGGGATGCTAAGCAAGTACAGACAATAGATGATGACTCACTAACTAAAGCCTCCAGGCTAATAAAGCAGACCCAAATCAGTGTTCTCAGAGCCCCTTTATAAGCAAGTATACAAAAACACTAAATACATAACATGTTCTCACACTAGACTGTGAGCTCTCAGAGGGCAGGAGCTCGAATATGTTCATCTCGGTATCCCCAGCTCTAAGTATACTTAGTTTTTGACAAATAGAAGGCATAAATACATTTTGAGGGCATAAATGAATATTTTGCTACTTACTGAAATCTTTCTCAAGCATTTCAGTAAGACCTACTTAACATTGTCACAATATTACCATCCAATGTTTATCTTTTCTAAGCAGATGTTTTCCCACATGTAACATTTCTGTGTTGCAGCTCTTCTTATTTCTCTAAATCTTGGTAAACAATCTAAATTTCATGTATTTGTGTTACAAAACTGGAGTGGTTATTTCTTTTAAACACATGCCACTGGCAGTAAAGATTTCATCTGGAAAAAAATCTTATTTCAGACATTTTTTGTTTGCATAGCAGAAAGTAGAGTGAACATGAAGGCTGGATAGTTATTTGGCCAAGTCATTGAACGATAGATATTGTAATCCATTTGAAAGAGGGTACAAAGTATGGTATAAGGTACATTTTTTAATGTAAAAAATATTCAAGTATACAAGGAACACACAAGGAATCCTTTATATATCTAGCAAACATAGGTACTATGTCTACTGGGGAGACTGGAGACCAATTCTCATCCTGGGGTGGGTCACTAGCGCAGACCTGAACATACTGAAATATGAAAACCCAGAGAAGAACTAAAAGGGGGATGGGTAAATCTGTTTCTTTCCTATGTTCAATTTCCCTTCATAGGACAGGAATAAGTTCTTATTCCATGACTTCACATTAGTATTGTAACATTGAAGTTCAATTACAGAGGAGTACACAGAACAATAAGCCAAGAGGTGCTTGAATACTATCACTGACTAATGGACAAAATAAGCCTCAAAGCAAGCACACTCTCCTCCATTCCAGAAAGGCTAAGCATATTGGGCCTCAGTATTGGGGACTGGTTGAAAGAAAGCAGCTGCTGATAGAGGCATCTAAAGTTGATTGGAGACTAGCATTAAAAAAGAGAGACAAAGAAAAGAAAAGAAAGGGAAACAAACTTCCCCAAGTTCCTCTATACATGACAATTAGAGGTTTAATTCAAATTGTTCTTAGACTCAATATTTACATCTACAAACCTCAAATTGTTACTAGGATTAAATGAAACTTTGTAAACTGGGAAGAATTATTTTATTATTGTGTTTTCCACAACATCTAATACATGCGTTCCATATATTAATGTGCTCAAATGAATTGGGTTGAATAATATAAAATTTGGACCTTAATTATCTTACAATTGAAAAGTCTTCTGACTCAAACTTTTTACCTATAGCTTATATTTTAAAATGGACATGGAATTTTAAAGTGGTACAAATTTAATTAATAAGGAGTTTTTTTTAAAATAGTGGATATCATCAAATCACAAATATATAGTTCTCAGATATATCTATCCATCTCATTCAAAACTCAACCTCAGTGCCCAATGTGGTCCCTTTCACACAGTCAAGATAAATATTTGTTGAATGGATGTTTGAATTAATAATATCAGATATAATTATAAATATAAAAATGTCAATCTACTATTAGTCAAAACCTTGAAAGGAAAACTGTGTCTATGAAGCACCTTGAAATAAACTGTCAGTATTTCTAGTTATTTCAAACCTAACCACTGTGAACAAACAGTAATAGAAACCAAAATGACCTCTTTTATGAAGAAAAAAATCCTAACTACAAATTAAACTTTGTGCCCAAACGACAGTCCAGCGTTTGTGTGTATACATGTTATTTATGGAGTTTCACATTCTAATTGAATGTGTCCTGCACAGTTCTGGGCACTTAAAAAACACAAACTACTATTTGTTGAATTAAAATGACAACTGCATAAGCCCAACCGTAACTATTGCTGCAAGCTGCCATTTGCCTACTGTATAATATCAATGAAGCATCTGGTTCCTATTCTGTCACTTTCTCCTAGGGCTTCAAAATGAAAGCTATAGAGGAAAAAGTGGGATCATTATATATGTGGCTAGAAGAAGAAGTATGCTGTGTAGATCCTGAAACACATTTCTGTAATTTCATAAATGGTCTGGATGGTCTGTAATCAAAACTTTTTTAGTTTCATTTCAGTTCATCTATAAATGAGTTTGTTTCCTGCTAAATTACTCATATCCATATTTTCCACTATTTTAGTGGTAGTTGTTATCATAATGATGATGGTCTTTCTCTACAAAAATTATACAAGACAAGTTCAAGCCATTCCTATAAATAATTAATATATATTTATAGAGGACAAATGTTTCTTTTCAAACAAGCTTCCTTTTAAAAAAATGTTGTTTTGCATTGTTTTGTTTTGTTTACCTCCAGATTAGTAAATCCATTATTTATGGGTTCATTATTCCTGGAGAAATGTCAGCACAAAGTTCCTACATAATGTGCCCCCCTAGCCCTCAAACACATAGTAATGATACACTTTGATATACTTATTGATTATATTGTAAAAGTCAATACTGAAAGAAAAAGTTAAAAATGTTAGCAATATAGCATGATTAATTGATTTAAAAGATAAAAAATAAAAGAATATAAAAGCTTAGTGTTGACTTTTTTTGGGGGGGTACGCGGGCCTCTCACTGCTGTGGTCTCTCCCGTTGCGGGGCACAGGCCCTGGATGCGCAGGCTCAGCGGCCATGGCTCACGGCCCCAGCCACTCCGCGGCATGTGGGATTTTCCCGGACCAGAGCACGAACCCATGTCGCCTGCATTGGCAGGCAGACTCTCAACCACTACACCACCAGGGAAGCCCAGAAAACATTTTAAAAATAAACTCTTAAGCCCCTGAACAATAAGCAGGAACTTATTTTGACATGTAATTTATCAAGCTGTGAGACTTCTACTACTATAAAAAAGACAAACATACAGAAAAAAAAAGTAAATGAATAATATGACTAGTCTTGGGGAAGTTCCTCTGAACAAAATGTGAATTTAGGTGTTTTTGTCATTATTGTTACAAATTATAAAGCTGATCTGTACATATTAGATTTTTTTTAATAATTGAAAAGCAGTAAATGGAAATAGTTGCAATATTTTCATTAAGTGTAGAGAAAATCAGCTTTGACCATGTATTTATTTTGGTAAATCCTTTAAATGTACTAATATTTCTCATAAACCTCTAAAATTAATCCTCCAGAGTGCTGAGACTGGATTGGCATAGGATTTGAAATAAAAGGAAATTTAGCTAACAATTTTGAAAGGATTATTTTTCTGCAGCATATATTAATGTTTGCCACACCAAGTATTTCCTTGATGGTGTTTTTCCCTCTCTGCTGCATAGTCTGTCTTTTGGCTGGGTAATCACATTTTTTTAAAAATCTCAGATAAAATGATTTAAACCAGCAATGGTAGACTATTTAAAGTTGGATCATGTCACTGCAGTGTGAGCATGGAGTTTAACCTTGGTTTGTTAATTCTAGCCCTAGCTTTAATATAAAAAATATTGCTCTTTCTTCATGAATTTCCTCATTTCTCCAAATAATAGTCAAAATAGAAAGCTATTCCTGATGAAGGGTCGATTGGATATTATCAGCTTTGGGGAATTGGCTCCTCGCTTCTCAACAATTCAATCTTTTCTCTCTTTCAAGAAAAGCACAAATGGACTAGCATTTCATGAAAATATTTTGTGGGTTTGGAGGCTTTTTACTGAATATATTAGTCTTCTGCTTGAATCACGTTCTAATTATTAAAGCTCACGTAATATCCAAAGGTCCCCTCATAGTCATCTAGGATGCTTTGGTGAGGCTGTCAATTTTGAGAATGTGGTGGTCCATGATAATTTCTCCAAATCCATTATGACCTATTGTACCAGTGTTTTTGAAAGACTACTTTTTGGCCTTCCATTCTTTGGAATCAGCCCAGCAAACACCGAGGTTAGACAAATCTGAACACTATATTCTATAGCTTTATTTTCATAAAATAACACTCCTGAGTAATACAAGTTTCATTTTTGGGTTTGATTTGTATCATTGGAGAAGGGAAGAATAAATCGACCCCACTATTAGATATGGAAGCACTGTAGGACTCCCACTCATTATGGCCTATTTGTGTGCCGTTTTAAATGTAAAGCTCACCCTAATTAGCTCAGCTGTTTGGAGAAACTTAAAGATGAACACCCTCTGCTCTGCCCCAAGCAAATGTTAGCAAACTCTCTCAAGAATTGTGAAACTCACTCTTAAATCAAATGTATCAAATAGTAAAAAGTAGAGGCAATGAGGACCAAAAAGAACCTCCCCATTGGGTATGGGTGTGGATTCACTGTGAATGAGTTATATTAAGTATTTCCTGTTTAAATATATCTGTGTTGTGGATGTGCACTTCCCTGCCTGTGACACATCAGCGTTACTTATTGAAATGAATTGAAGTCAATTGCACCATTCCTGAGTCTTATTTTTCAGAGAATTCCAGTTTTATCAAGTTATTCTAAGGAAGCATCAGGCATCGTGGCACAGTATCTGGCACTACACAATTCCTTATTTAATAGGAGAACAAGAGAGCATTTACAGTAAAATAGTCATAAATTGTCAGCACATCTGTTGTTACTGCCCCGAGGGCCACATTCTCTCCCGTTTTCCAGACATTTTTCTATTTTCAAATATACATTGTACTTTGATCTGTTACATAACCAATCAAGCTGCCTTTTATAACCTGGCCACACCTATTTCTGTAGGTGTAGTAACTGAAAGAGAGCCCTTTCAGGATGGAGGAGAAGGGCTACCTGAGATTCATTTTGAGCCAGTCATTTGCTCACAGCAGCCTAGCAGGCAGTTTTGAGGAATTTCTCATGAAGCAAATCAGTAGGATTTTTCTCTTTCTTATCAGGGTGGCTTCACTTAGAATGAGAATACCTCACATAACATACTTTTCAAATGAGAGATCTATAACTAGGAGAACAGATATTTTTAAAGAATACTTGAAATTATTTTTTTGCATTATCTTGACTTTGTTTTACCCTTTTGAATTAACTTTGTCATATGTGAATTTGTGTGTTGGTTTTTTTTGTGTGTAAATAACTTCTCTATTACCATGTTTTTTTATATTATTTCATCTATCTATTTATTTATTTGATTTTTGCTGAGGGTGTGCAATCAACAAAAGCACTCATGGGCAATAGGGCTGGTTTTACCTCACCTCCTCTTAATCTGTTCACCCAGTGTCAGGCAGACTTCTTTCCTCCTGAAAAGCACACGTACTTACAGATGCTCACAACACACTAAATATCTGTAGCCATTGTTCTGATTCTAGTATATCTGTACACTTGTGCTTCTACCAGTTGAGTTGTATGCTTTCCAAGAGTCAGAAGCACTGTTCCACAACATTTTATATGATTGGAAATTTCTATTGTAATTAGGCAAACGTATTAATTACTGCATAAACTAAAAAGAAAAAAAAAGAGTGTAAAAATACTTGGCACTTTTGCCCATAAAAAACTTCAGTGCTTTAAAATAGCCTGGTAATTCATGCAACTCTCCCAAATGCTATTGAATTTAGATGTGAACCAAGAAATTGTAAACTCTGGTGGTGAGTGGTAGGGGGTGTGAGTCAGGAACATATAAAACAATACAATAGCCACTAGCCACATACAGCTCTTCATATTAAAATCCAAATTCATTAGAATGGAATCAAATTAAAAATTCAGTTCTTCAGTTGCTCTATGTTCAATACGCACATGCAGCTTGTGTTTACCAAATTGAACAGCACAAATATAGAACATTTCCATCATCCCCCAGGTTCTATTGGACAGCACCAAAGAGAAATTCTACCCTGGGATAAATCTGTACTTGTTTAATTCCTTACTCCAATTAAAGAGGTAAAAACTGAAAATTGTAGATGAATAATATCTTAGTGTTTTAGACAAGAAAATGATGCATAATTCTAACAAAAAGATTGACAAAGTGAACATTATACTTTTTTGCTTAAGAATGCTAAATATATTATGTTTTTCCATTTTAACCCATATTTCAGTTAATTTAATATTTACTCTCCCTGCTACTATAAGATAAAGCAGTTTTACTCCAATGTATGGGATAATCATTAAGCATGTCTGCTCCGAGGAGAATTGTGACTGTAGCATTGCTCTATCACCAAGGTCCTGTGGAACTTTGTGAAACTTTTGTTTCCTTATCTAAAAAAAAAAATAGGAATCTTAATAAAATTTAGATTATAGGGTTTTGTTATAAGAACTAAATGAGTTTATGGTAAAATGCTTCTGTCTGTGACTGGCACTTAAGAAGAAATGAATAATTGTTATAATAGTAAATTACAGCATCAAACGATTGTGAGACAGTTTGCAAAATGCCATCATGAATATTATTTCATTTAATTCTCAATAAATTGTTTTTCTTATTTTAGATAGAAAAAAGATCTCAGAGATCTATGATGAACTACTGAGTTTGATGGTAGGTAATTTTTCTCTGAGTTCAAAACATATCATTATACCTTTCCTATGTAATACTTTCCTTCATGAACTACTCCAAAAAGTGTGTGTTCTACTAAATTATTTTCATTTGAAGGAAGTCTTCTGGTTTATTTCTTATTTACAGACTTTATCAATAATATACACCATGGCAAAATGTCATGATTTGAGACACTGAAGCCTGGTAGATCTATTTCACTTGATGTATCTGTCAGTAGAACAGCTCGATTGTGTTTGGAAATAGAGAAAATAACACAGTCATTTTCCTCCAGCTGAGCATTCATCAATTAGTTCATGTAAACGGATTTCAAATCAGTAGAAAACAGAGTTTGCATCCATATTTTTGTCTTCACTTGAGACCATATCCTAGATCTAGTGTAAGATTTTTCATACCAAGTCACCCTGGCCCTGGATTACTGAGAGGGAGCTCTACTATAAACTAAGTCAATATCATAATACAGGACAAAGACAAGGTCTGCATAGGAATGCTGATTCCCATCTAATATTGAAAACATATATTATATCCCCAATGTTAATGGCTTATACGATTTCTCTCCCAGAAAGCTACAGACTAGTGAGAAGAGATAAGTTTCTACAAAATCTACTACATAAAAAGAGGATCTTAAGTACAGGAAGAGATGTACGTGGGTATAGCGAGTTTAAAAAACATTGAGTTTGCATTGTATGAGAGATATGAGATTCAACTTCATGGAAGGAGTGGCTTTCAATATGGATAAAACTCAGAAATAAAGTATGGGCTGGAGGAGATAAAAAAAAAAAAAGCTGTTTCTTATCGTTTGGGTAAGCCTAATTTTCTTTTGATGTCTTAGCATCATTTCTGACATTTTCTACACTTCTGTAGTTCAGATTCTGAGAAACTGAATTACTCAGACCTCTTTGCCACCAAAATTCTGGTTTAGGTGCTATCAGTGGGAGACCTCCACATGCAATTAGCAGGCAGAAAGTACTTTTTTTTTGCTTCCATAACAGTGGCTGCAGTAGGCAAACCCAGTTTAGATTGTTAAAGCCATAACAGCAGACCAATGTAGGTTCTTATAACTGCCAAAAGCAGGCTCCTGGAATGGCAGCCCCAGAGGAATGCAAAGTAGGCAGCAGCACTCCCAGCTTCCTACAGATATTGCCACTCCACCTTTTTGTTCCTTCCAACAATTTTGTAAAAACCTCAGTTCTCTTTCTTCTTGAAATACCTAAGCAGATTTCTGTTTTGGTATTTAGAACCCTTAATGATAAAGAGATAAACAAACAGACAAACAAAAACATGCATGTAGAAAAGTTGGGACATGTGTTGGGGGAAAAAATTCTAGTTTTCCTAGCAATTGAACTAAAAATCCAATTTAGAACTGTCTTAAATAGAGATTGTGATGCTCAACTGTTGAGTTTGCAATTCAGTAGTTTTCTGTCCCATATCTCTAGCTGTTCCTTTTTTGATAAGTTTTTACATAATCATGTAAGTCTTATTTTCTCTAGGTTTGAAAAGGTGAGAACTGATCAAGTCCAAAGTTAACTTTAAAAAAGTCCCCAGAAATACATTTATAAAAAAGCAGTAGAGAAGATGACATAAATGTCTATAATTTAGCTCAGTGAATTAACACCATAAGCTGTGAACACAGTAGGCCTGGAAAAGTGTCATAGAAAATTAAGGTCCAGAGATGTGAGGTAAATCATTGTTGATTGTAAACAAAATATTCTAACAATATAAAAAGAAATTGCTTGATAATATCCACAATAGTTTGTGGGTTGGGTAGAGGAAACAGAGGAAGTAAAAGCATTCCACAAATCTTGTCTTGGTAGGAGACAGCTATGGACACTCATAAACATTTAATATTTGAAAAATACAAGCATATGTAAGCATGTCATGTATTTAGGGATATACAGTAAGAGATCATACCATTCAAGTGAATACTGTGGAAAATCACTACAAAGAGCGTTCAACACTCAACAAAAGATAGTAAGGAAACTAAGACAATAACAATAAGGTATGGAAAATATAAAACACAAAGTCGGTATCACTTGAGATAAAGATGCAAATCAGTTCTCAGAGGGAAGTTTATAGCAGTACAATCCTACCTTAAGAAACAGGAAACATCGCGAATAAAATACCAAACTTTACACCTAAAGCAAAGAGAGAAAGAAGAACAAAAAACTCCAGAATTTAGCAGAAGGAAAGAAATCAAAAAGATCAGATCAGAAATAAATGAAAAAGAAATGAAGGAAACGATAGCAAAGATCAATAAAACTAAAAGCTGGCTCTTTGAGAAGATTAAAAAAAAAAAGAGAAACCATTAGCCAGACTCATCAAGAAAAAAAAAGAAGACTCAAATCAGTAGAATTAGAAATGAAAAAGGAGAAGTAACAATGGATGCTGTAGAAATATGAAAGATTCTTAGAGATTACGACAAGCACCTGTATGCCAAAAAAATGGATAACCTAGAAGAAATAGACAAATTCTGAGAAATGCACAAGCTGCTGAGACTGAACCAGGAAGAAATAGAAAATATGAACAGACCAATCACAAGCACTGAAATTGAAACTGTGATTAAAATCTTCCAACAAAAACTCAGGACCAGATGGCTTCACAGGCCAATTCTATCAAACATTTAGAGAAGAGCTAACTCCTATCCTTCTCAAACTCTTCCAAAAGATAGCAAAGGGGGGAACACTCCCAAACGCATTCTATGAGGCCACCATAACCCTGATGACAAAACCAGACAAAGATGTCAAAAAGAAAGAAAATTACAGGCCAATATCACTGATGAACATAGATGCAAAAATCCTCAACAAAATACTAGCAAACAGAATCCAATAGCACATGAAAAGGATCATACACCATGATCAAGTGGGGTTTATTCTAGGAATGCAAGGATTCTTCAATATACACAAATCAATCAACGTGATACACCATATCAACAAACTGAAGGAGAAAAACCATATGATCATCTCAATAGATGCAGAGAAAGCTTTTGAAAAAATTCAACACACATTTATGATAAAAACCCTGTAGAAAGTAGGCATAGAGGGAACTTTCCTCAACATAAAAAAGGCCATATATGAAAAACCCACAGCCAACATCATCCTCAATGGTGAAAAACTGAAACCATTTCCACTAGGATCAGGAACAAGACAAGGTTGCCCACTCTCACCACTCTTATTCAACATAATTTTGGAAGTTCTAGCCACAACAATCGGAGAAGAAAAAGAAATAAAAGGAATCCAAATCAGAAAAGAAGTAAAGGCTGTCACTGTTTGCAGATGACATGATACTATACGTAGAGAATCCTAAGGATGCTACCAGAAAACTACTAGAGCTACTCAATGAATTTGGTAAAGTAGCAGGATGCAAAATTAATGCACAGAAATCTCTGGCATTCTTATACACTAATGATGAAATATCTGAGAGTGAAATTAAGAAAACACTCCCATTTACCATTGCAACAAAAAGAATAAAATATCAAGGAATAAACCTACCTAAGGAGACAAAAGACTTGTATGCAGAAAACTATAAGACACTGATGAAAGAAATTAAAGATGATACAAATAGGTGGAGAAATATACCATGTTCTTGGATTGGAAGAATCAACATTGTGAAAATGACTGTACTAGCCAAAGCAATCTACAGATTCAATGCAATCCCTTTAAAATTACCACTGGAATTTTTTACAGAACTAGAACAAAAATTTTCACAATTTGTATGGAAACACAAAAGACCCCGAATAGCCAAAGCAATCCTGAGAATGAAAAATGGAGCTGGAGGAATCAGGCTCCTGGACTTCAGACTATACTACAAAGCTACAGTAATCAAGACAGTATGGTACTGGCACAGAAACAGAAATATAGATCAATGGAACAGGATAGAAAGCCCAGAGATAAACCCACACACATATGGTCACCTTACCTTTGATAAAGGAGGCAAGAATATACAGTGGAGAAAAGACAGCCTCTTCAATAAGTGGTGATGGGAAAACTGGACTGGTACATGTAAAAGTATGAAATTAGAGCACTCCCTAACGCGATACCCAAAAATAAACTCAAAATGGGTTAAAGACCTAAATGTAAGGCCAGACACTATCAAACTCTTAGAGGAAAACATAGACAGAACACTCTGTGACATAAATCACAGCAAGATCATTTTTGACCCACCTCCTAGAGAAATGGAAATAAAAACAAAAATAAACAAATGGGACCTAATGAAACTTAAAATCTTTTGCACAGCAAAGGATACCATAAACAAGACCAAAAGGCAACCCTCAGAATGGGAGACAATATTTGCAAATGAAGCAACTGACAGAGGATTAATCTCCAAAATTTATAAGCAATTCATGCAGCTCATTAACAAAAAAACAAACAACCCAATCCAAAAATGGGCAGAAGACCTAAATAGACTTTTCTCCAAATAAGATATACAGATTGCCCAGAAACACATGAAAGAATGCTCAACATCATTAAACATTAGAGAAATGCAAATCAAAACTACAATGAGATATCATCTCACACCTGTCAGAATGGCCATCATCAAAAACTCTAGAACCAATAAATGCTGGAGAGGGTGTGCAGAAAAGGGAACACTCTTGCACTGCTGGTGGGAATGTAAATTGATACAGCCGCTATGGAGAACAGTATGGAGGTTCCTTAAAAAACTACAAATAGAACTACCATATGACCCAGCAATCCCACTACTGGGCATATACCCTGAGAAAAACCATAATTCAAAAAGAGTCATGTACCAAAATGTTCATTGCAGCTCTATTTACAATAGCCAGGACATTGAAGCAACCTAAGTGTCCATCAACAGATGAATGGATAAAGAAGATGTGGCACATATATATGATGGAATATTAGTCAGCCGTAAAAAGAAATGAAATTGAGTTATTTGTAGTGAGGTGGATGGACTTTGAGTCTGTCATATAGTCTGTCATACAGAGTGAAGTAAGTCAGAAGGAGAAAAACAAATACTGTATGCTAACACATATTTATGGAATCTAAGAGAAAAAAGTCATGAAGAGCCTAGGGGTAAGATAGGAATAAAACACAGACCTACTATCGCATGGCCTTGAGGATATGGGGAGGGGGAAGGGTAAGCTGTGATGAAGTAAGAGAGTGAGATGGACTTATATACGCCCCCAAACGTAGGGTGGATAGCTAGTGGGAAGTAGTCGCATGGCACAGGGAGATCAGCTAGGTGGTTTGTGACCACCTAGAAGGGTGGGACAGGGAGGGTGGGAGGGAGGGAGATGCAAGAGGGAAGAGATATGGGAACATATGTATATGTATAACTGATTCACTTTGTTGTAAAGCAGAAACTAACACACCATTGTAAAGCAATTATACTCCAATAAAGGTGTTTAAAAAAATGTCTGATGGTTTAAAACCCAAACTGCTCAGATTAAATAAAAACAGAACAAAACAAAAAAATCCCCAATCAAATTCAAGACAAAATGCCCTAAATGTTATAAAGAGACATAATTCATATCAATATAAATAGCAATATACCAAAGCAAAGTAATAATCACAAATCTTCATGCATCTAAAATTTTTAAAAATTATTTTAAATTTCAAGAAGTGACAACTGCTAAAATGACAAATCCAACACTTCAGTGAGTTATTTTATTATCTTTCACAGAAAGCAACAGATCAAATAGACTAAAAAATAATTAAGCATACCAAATATTTCAATACAACATTTGAGTAGTCTATACTAGTAAGTGGATATGTATTATTTCAAAACAGAGATTTCACGATTTCTAAAATGCATCAATATTACATTGATAAAATAACCATATGTTGATTCTTGTCCGTGAACAACAATCTATTCACTTGACAGATATTTACCAAGTGTGTTCTATATGCCACACAATGTTCTCTCCTTGCAGATCCTAAATTGTACAGAGAGATGAAAAATGTCATGGTAAAAAGATTAGAGAAATGTGATCTGATTTACATTTCAAAAAGATCAATCTGCTGCAGTGGAGAATCTCATAAAACACAATTTTAACTTATAAAAACTCCACACAATTTTCTCAGAATTGTTTATATAAAATAGAAGACTAGAAGATTTAACATCTATCACTTAGCTCAAAGAGCTTACATCTCAGGCAAGAGATACAATACTTCTGACAAAGTTTAAAGTAAGAAAGAAAAACAAAACTGAAAAAATGTGCTGTCCTTGATTTCCCATTAAGAATTAAATGAGAGAGTTAAACTATATTTAAAACAGATTAAGTATAACTTAGAGAAACTGATAAAAATTTGTACAGCATTGCATATGTAAACCAAATATATTTTCAGAGGTAAATTTTTTTTCTATACACTATTTTCCTCTTCCTTGATGACTTTAGAATTTAACTCCTGAAAACAATGTTTCTCCATTGAAATATCCCATTGAATAGTTTGGCAAAATTGTCTGTTTATTTTCAGTATTTACTGATGAGGTTAACTGTCTAACCAGTCTATTGTCTAAGTCTATCACAAGTTTACTACTATTTAAATTAACATAAGCACAAATGGATATGTGTAAATGCATGGAAAATGTCACAGTGGAAAAACACTAAACTAGTAACAGCAGTTACATCTGGGGAGTCATCTGATTTAATAGAATAAGGCAGGTTTAGAGAAGAGGGGAGAGAGGATTTAGGCTTTAGATTTAGACTTATCTAGAATATTTGAATTTCTTTAAATGGGAATTCTTTTTATGTGAATGAGGCATTCATAGATTGGAAGGGAACAGAACACTGAATTGTCAAAATGTATTTTCAAGGGTTACAAACATGACTCATACAAATATAGAATGGACACAAGTCAGATATTTTACCAGACTCATTAATTAATGGAAAAACCAATAGAGCAATAAAGCTGATTTCAAAAGATTTTGAGGATTGAAGATTATATAGCCATCAGAAAAGATATACTTTTAAATATGGATATTAAAATAAGGTTTTTAAATTACATACAAAACTGATTTATATTCCACAAAGCATTAAAACCATAACTTCGGAAATATGTTTTCTACTGATTAGAAATCTACAGATTAACATGTAACTCCAGTTAAATAGCAAAACCAAGCCCAGGTATATTCTCTTGGAGAATTAAACAGTCCTTGGGTATGCTTGCAAAACAATAAACCAGCATAACATTAAAAGTACACACCATGCTCTTTTTGTGCTTATTTTCAAGCATTGTATGACTTTTTCTTTATGATGTAAAGAAAAACAGTAAGAAAAGACACCCCACTGTTAAGAACAGTGGTAGAAACAGATATTTTTTTGGTCATATATTGGGGAAACGTGAGTAATTTCTGGAATAACTGTAATAGAAATGCAAATGCATAGAAATGCATCCAAATGCAGATGGTGAAGAGGTAACATTATGAAAACTATTATTAATTGCAGAAAAAGAGAATCAAAATTCTTTGAATTTGGAATATAAGCCCTGATACTAGAAAATATTCATACAAATGCTGACAGGGATGTAACAGAAAAAGATAAAAGTTTTCAGGTAAGACCTGGAGAGAGATTGCCTTTAGCTACATGTGACTGATTATTCCTGATGAATAAGGATTGTTGTGTTATTGAATCTATTCTATATATTATTTTTAGTTTTTATATTTTCATGTTGAAACTGGTTGTGTAGGAAATTCCTATAAGGTTTTCCATGCTTTGTGTGTGTGTGTGTGTGTGTGTGTGTGTGTGTGTGTGTACACTCTTTATACATTTTTTCTGCTGTAATCAGAACATTATCTCTCTTCATTTATACATAAGGCTGGATAAACTCGAATTCCCAATTACAATCAAGATTTATGTGACGGGCTTCCCTGGTGGCGCGGTGGTTGAGAGTCTGCCTGCCGATGCAGGGGACACGGGTTCGTGCCCCAGTCTGGGAAGATCCCACATGCCGCGGAGCGGCTGGGCCCGTGAGCCGTGGCCACGGGCCATGCGCTGAGCCTACCCGTCCGGAGCCTGTGCTCCTCAACGGGAGAGGCCACAGCAGTGAGAGAATTGCGTACCAAAAAAAAAAAAAAAAAAAAAAAGAAGATTTAGGTGACCATTGTGAGTCCTGAAAAAGCAAAATAATGAACTAAAAAACATAATATTCTTGGTGTGCCACATGTCATATAAATGTAAAACATTTGTTAAAAAATTTCCCATAATTTTCACAAACAACTATTTTCAAATATTAGGCTTAAATCAGAATTAGCCTAGTGAGTACTTCCTTGTACATTTTTATTGATCTCATTTTGTCTTAATTACTTGAAGAGATTTTGTTTAATAGACTATAATAGAAATAAAGGTTGATTGACTCTATGGATAAAGATAAAAAGAACCCTGAACGTCTCTGATAATAAGGAAATATTAGTGTCTTAACATTTCATGATCTTAGTTAAACTTTCTGATATCTTTATCCTGTCTGTTGGAAATCTAGCAAGGAATGCTATCAAAGCCAGTTAATGAAAACAGAGCATCAGATTCTATCTGAAAATTGAGGAAACAAAGACTGAAACATACCTTCTATGAAAGTTAATTGGAGGGTTTAGAATTTATTGTTATAGGGTTACATAAAAATATCAGAAGTGATTATTTCCCACTATTATTGGAAGACCAAAGTGAAATGTACTCTAAAATAAACTTGAAACTGCGCTCCTTTCAAAGAATCTAGGGCACGCATATTTCTTTGACTTTACATTAAAAAAAAGAGAATACTGATTTACATAAATTTGCATATACTGCTTAAGTATGTAAAACTAATTAGTACAAATGAAAACGATGTGTTCAAGATTCACATTTAAGGCCATTCAAAGAACTGGGGTCAACCAAGGTTTGCAAATTAGGAAATCTGACTCCACCAGGGTATTTCTCCCAAATCGGGGATCATTTTCAAGGTGCTTTGCCTAAAGACAAAGGCTTCCAAGCCGATGACTCTGTAAAAACAAATGTCTGTTTTCTCCAGTGTTAAAGTAAGAGGCCCCTAAGTATTTTTAGTGCACTTGGGGCTGCTGTTCTCACTGATGGCTTCTTGTCTTGAGACGGTGCTGTGTATCATTCGGTCTTGTAGCTGAGGAGGCTATCAAGTGAGCTGCCTTGGACTGATCAAGTCCACGATAGGAAGCACTCAGTGCTCTAAAAATGGTATACAACCTCGAAAAGTCTTTAAAAATTGTCAGCTCTACTTTTAAACCTTAGTGGCTTAAGCTGTTTATAAAGGAGACTAAAATAAGCAAGTTTTCTGTTTTAAATAAGATAACCTAGGAAGTTTTAGAAGGTGCAACGTTTGGGCAGTGTATTTTCTTTTCCTGAGTTATAAGAGACCTTTAATAAAAAGTGTCAGTAATCTCAAATCCATTTAAACTTGCTTCCTGGGATGTTCTGATTTACAGAGCCATGATCTGCCTGTGATGGATCATAGCTGATCAGGTCATTTGCTGATAAACATCTTTCAGAGGATTTTCCTTTCCATTTTCCATTGAAATTCTCATAGGGTAATGGTATGTCCTTGCAGAGGCTACTCTGACTGCCAACTTTTCATTTTTCAAGATAAGTCTATTTTCTGGAAATACAGCTCATCTTGTAGAACTAATTTTACTATTTATTAAAGACCTGGACCCTGTCAACTAAACTGAGTGCTAAATATTGAGATTAAAAGTACATATCATCAAGCAGTCAATTTTTTGTGCTCATGGATGCTGAGTTGTTGAATATTTAAGATCATCAAGGTACTTGTCAGGAACTTTCTCTTTGCTAGAGAATACTTTTTTTTCTTGACCTGGAATTTAAGCATATGTTTTTGGATTTTCTGATGATTTCTTAAAATGGATGTTTTCTTAGTCCATTATTGGCACTACTGCCAAACCATTGCATTTATCTCTGTGCCAACTCATACAAAAACTGGGTCCCTGGCTGTCTGAAAACTAAGCTGATAGAGACAAATTAACAAGATAAAAACATATGAATTTATTTAATATAAGTTTTTCATGACATGTAAGCCCTCATAAAGAAATCAAGATCTGAAGAAATTGTTAAACTGGAAATAGTATTGTTTTGCTTTGCTATTGTTTGTTTTTTTATTAAAGTATTGTTGATTTATAATATCATGTTAGGTTCAGGTGAACAGCACAGTGATTCAGTTATATATATACTCTTCTTCAGATAAAATGTTTCATTTGGAATATTTTTAATGTTAGTTTTGACGAAGAGTACACAGCCATAGAGAAATATGATATAATATGAAGAGCATGAAGTCAAAAAAAGAGTGCGAGGTCAAAGAATATGAAGTAAGTGTAGTAAACTGCAGGAAAATTAGCAAAGCCTCTTTGTTCCTTTAGATTTTTCTGGCATCCTTCTGTCTCTGGAGATAAGGATGCTCCTTTCCTCTGGATAAAGGGAGGGCAACTCTCACATGAGGATTTTATGATCTCTTTCAGAGAAAAATGGTGTGGAGAGGGAAGGTTAGAGTGACCTTCTTGTTTCTGCCATTTTTTCAAACTACTTCAGTTTAAAATAGTCAATATGCCATGGTACCTATTTTGGGGTGTCATGTCCTGAACACTGTCTCTACCTAGTGCATCCAAGTCTACTGCCTGGCACTAGAGGGCCTCCATCCTCTGCCCTTAACTGTCAATATTTCTTTGTGGCTTGACTTTAGAGCATCCGCTGTCTAAAACACCTACATTGATTCTCCTCTTTTCTAAAATTCTTACCTGATTTTTTAGGATACACCTCATTCCCCACTTTTTCTATAAAAGAATTCCATGACTATTGTATCTTAATTCCATCTCTCAAGGCCTAGGTCACATTCTCCATATTTAATTGAAAACATCTCAGAGTACCTCTCCTTACCATCCTCTGTAACCCATATTATTACCTATAATAATAAAATCTCCCATTTATTTAAAATGTGTTATACCATTTTATGGATGAGAAACTGAAACATGGGGAAATTAAAGAGATAGCCCAAAGTAACAAAGCTAGGATTCATATCTGTTTTCTTTCGTTTCTTTTTTTCTCTCAATAAAGCCCTTGCTTATAATTACAATAAATATGCTGACTTCCTAAATGGTATTCATTCATTTCACCTTCACTAGCATGCTATTTTTATCATCTAAAAAAAATCACTTATTTTGTTTAGTAACACTGATGCGTTTCTGAAATTCTTCATATATTTTGTGCTTCTTTTTGTTTCCTGAAACTTAAGCACAGAGTGACGGAATACGATGTAAATACATTTCTTTCCTTAGCTGGATTAAAGTAATTTCAAACTAGTGATAAATCCAATATAAAAAATAAACAAGAGTGTTTCGGACATCTTACAAACTACCACAAACTTACTAAACTTTTTTGTTTCTTAGATACCACTGATTATAAAGTTAATCATAAATTTAATAATATTTTCAGAAAAAAAATCCTAGAGCATTATAAGAACACTGTGATAATAAAATGAACGTTTTCAATTTTAAGAGTATTTGTCAATTAAATAATGTTTTAGAAAAACAGAAAGGCAGTAATTAAGATGAAATTTTCTAATTTTCTGTGAGTTCTATTGACATTCACAGGACTCTCTAAAATAAAAATTAAACAAAAAATGTTCTCCCCAAATTCTGTGTATTATTCATGAATTATATATCAAATTCAATTACTCTTCCTTTTCCTGACTCTGGGCATTTAATGCGTCCATAGCTGTCATTAAATGTTGGAATAGAACATTGTGAAAGAACCAGATGAAGGAGGTTATCAAACTTCTCTAATTATCTTTCCAATTTTATTTAAAAATATTTACTTGATTTCCCTTTGACACTTATAAAAATGTTAACTTCTGTACTCTAGAGTAGGGGTCCCCAACCCCCAGACCACAAACCTGTACCAGTCTGTGGGAAGGAACCGCCTGTTGGGACCCGGGCTGCACAGCAGGAGGTGAGCAGTGGGCAAATGAAGCTTCATCTGTATCTACAGCCGCTTCACATAGCTCTCATTACTGCCTGAGCTCTGCCTCCTGTCAGCTCAGCAGCAGCATTAGATTCTCATAGGAGCACAAACCCTACCGTGAACTGCTCATGCGAGGAATCTAGGTTGCGTGCTCCTTACGTGAATCTTATGTCTGATAATCTGAGGCGGTGATGTTAACTCTGGGCAGTGGCCGCAAACACAGATTATCATTAGCAGAGAGGTTTGACTGCACAAAGACCATAATAAATCAATTGCTTGCAGACTTATAGCA
This sequence comes from Kogia breviceps, assembly GCF_026419965.1. Lineage (NCBI taxonomy): Eukaryota > Metazoa > Chordata > Mammalia > Artiodactyla > Physeteridae > Kogia > Kogia breviceps. The sequence goes on from NC_081310.1 coordinate 132,454,112, forward strand.
AAACCCTATCAGTGAGTGGCAAGTGAAAATTAAGCTGCATCTGGTGGCAGGCTTTAGGTCAGAATCCGACACTTATTTTAGTCCATGCGTGGCCAGTGCATTATTTTATTTACCAAGTCCGTCCGCGCCTCTTTCCTGCACTGCGTTCTTGTCTCAGACACAGTTTTGGTAAGTTCACAAGCTAACGCTAGCCAAATGAATAAAAAACAAACGTCGTTGGAGAGCTTCTTTGAAAAGGGGGAAAGACCCAATGACGAGACAGCAGAACACTCTTAAGATTGCCAATAAAAAGAAAGCTGAATTTAAAAGAAAATATCAAGAGTCCTACTTAAATTACAGGTTCATTGCAACAGGTGATTCACATTCTCCAAGCCCTCTTTGTATAATATGTGGTGATTGATTATCCAGTGAAGCCATGAAACCTTCAAAACTGCTTCCCCACATGGAGGCCAAGCACCCTGCATTAAAAGATAAGCCTCTGGAGTTTTTCAAAAGAAAAAAACGTGAACATGAAGAACAGAAGCAATTATTGAAGGCCACCGCTTCATCCAATGTGTCTGCACTGAGAGCATCATTCTTAGTGGCTAACTGCATTGCTAAAGCTAAGAAGCCCTTTACTGTTGGTGAAGAGTTGATCCTGCCTGCTGCTAAGGACATTTGTTGTGAACTTTTAGGTGAGGCTGCAGTTCAAAAGGTGGCACGTGTTCCTCTTTCTGCTAGCACCATAACTAGATGAATTAATACAATAGCAGAGGATACTGAGGCACAATTGTTAGGATGAATGAGTCGCTGTGGTACGCAATACAGGTTGACAAATCTACCTATGTTGACAACAAGGCAGTAATGCTTGTTTTTGTGAGATATTTTTCGGGAGGATGTGCATGAGGATATGTTATGTGCACTTTTGTTACCAACCAACACCACAGCTGTAGAACTATTCAAGTCTTTGAATGACTACATATCAGGAAAACTGAATTGGTCATTTTGTGTCGGTATATGCACGGACGGAGTGGCTGCCACGGCTGGACGGCTTTCTGGTTTCACTACTCGGGTCAAAGAAGTCTCTTCTGAATGTGAGTCTACGCACTATGTCATCCATAGAGAAATTCTGGCTAGCCGAGAAATGTCACCTGAACTTAACAACATTTTACGGGATGTGATTAAAATTATCAACCATGTTAAAGTACATGCCCTTAACGCATATCTGACATGCAGCTCTGTGAGATGAACGCAGAGCACACACGTCTTCTCTTACACACAGAAGTGAGATGGCTTTCTAAAGGCAGATCATTGGCCAGAGTTTTTGAATTATGCTCCAGAGTTTTCTTTTAGAAAAACAGTCACTACTGGCAGCACATTTCAGTGACACAGAATGGGTCGCAAAACTTGCTTACTTGTGTGACAATTTCAACCTGCTCAGTGAACTCAATCTGTCACTTCAGGGGAGAACAATAAGTGTGCTCAAGTCAGCAGATAAAGTGGTCGCATTCAAAGCCAAACCAGCATTATGGGTGCGACGAGTGAACATTGCGATTTTTGACGTTTCAAACATTAGCAGAGATTTTTGAAAGAGACTGACTGAGCCAGGGCCTTCTTTCTCCCAGCTGGTGCGTGATCATCGATCTCAGCTTTCAGAAGTTTGAGCATTATTTCCTAACCACAAAAGACCCCCGAACTGGGAAGGAATGGATCAGCAACCCATTTGTGAATAAACCAGGTGACTCGACTTTGTTCATGCTAGAAGAGAATCAACTGCTTGAGATCACAAATAACGGTGGCCTTAAAAATATGTTTGAGACAACTTCAAATCTCCATACGTTCTAGATTAAAGTCAAGACAGTATATCCTGATATTGCCACAAAAGCACTAAAAAGCCTGTTTCTGTTTCCAGTAACCTATCTTTGTGAAGCAGAGTTTTCTGCAATGACAGAAACCAAAGCAAGATTATGGAGTAGACTAGATATAGCAACACACTTCGGGTGTTACTGTCTCACATCACCCCCAGATGGGATCATCTAGTTGCAGGAAATCGTTCAGACCTCCCACTGGTTCTGCTTTATGGTGAGTTGTATAATTATTTAATTATATATTACATAATAATATAATATATATTATTATATTATTATGTAATAATAATAGAAATATAGTGCACAATAAATTTAATGCACTTGAATCATACCAAAATGACACCCCACCCCTGCCATGGAAAAATTGTCTTCCACGAAACCTGTCCCTGGTGCAAAAAATGTTGGCAACGGCTGCTCTAGAGGTAATATTCTAGGAGGCCATTAAATTGAAAAAGAAAATTTTATTTTTCTTCTTTATTGCAGGTTATCTTTATATTTCTGGCATTTTTTGTCTTTTTTATACTTTTGTTTCTTTATCTTTTCTTTTTTCTCTGTTATGTAACTAACTTTGTTTTTAAATTAAAATTCAAAATTTTTATTTTGTCTCAACTATAATTTTAGAGAGCCAGAAATTTTATATCCATTGTCTAAAAAATAATAAATTAGGAGAAAATATTTGCAAACTGCACATATGACAAAGGAATATTATCTAGAACAAGAAAAGATTCTCAACAGCCAGCGAAAAGCAAACAATCCAGTTAAAACATGGGCAAAGGAAATAAACAGACACTTCACTGAAGAAGATATATAGATTTTTTTTAAAACATCTTTATTGGAGTATAATTGCTTTACAATAGTGTGTTACTTTCTGTTTTATAACAAAGTGGATAAGCTATATATATATATCTCCCCATATCTCTTCCCTCTTGCATCTCCATACCTCCCACCCTCCCTATCCCACCCCTCTAGGTGGTCACAAAGCACTGAGCTGATCTCCCTGCACTATGAGGCTGCTTCCCACTAGCTATCATTTTACATTTGGTAGTTTATATATGTCCATGCCACTCTCTCACTTTGTCCCAGCTTACCCTTCCCCCTCCCCGTATCTTCAAGTCCATTCTCTAGTAGGTCTGCATGTTTGTTCCCATCGTGCCCCTAGGTTATTCATGACCACTTTTTTTTTGCTTTTCCTTTTTTATTAGATTACAATTATATGTGTTAGCACACGGTATTTGTTTTTCTCTTTCTGACTTACTTAACTCTGTATGACAGACTCTAAGTCCATCCACCTCACTACAAATAAATCAATTTTGTTTCTTTTATGGCTGAGTAATATTCCATTGTATACACGTGCCACATCTTCTTTATCCATTCATCTGTCGATGAACACTTAGGTTGCTTCCATGTCCTGGCTATTGTAAATAGTGGTGCAATGAATATTGTGGTACATGACTTTTTTTGAATTACGGTTTTCTCAGGGTATATGCCCAGTAGTGGGATTGATGGGTCATATGGTAACTCTATTTTTAGTTTTCTAAGGAACCTCCATACTGCTCTCCATAGTGGCTGTATCAATTTATATTCCCACCAGGAGTGCAAGAGGGTCACCTTTTCTCCACACCCTCTCCAGCATTTATTGTTTGTAGATTTTTTGATGATGGCTATTCTGACTGGTGTGAGGTGATATCTCTTTGTAGTTTTTATTTTCCTTTCTCTAATGATTAATGATGTTGAGCATTCTTTCATGTGTTTGTTGGCAATCTGTATATCTTCTTTGGAGAAATGTCTATTTAGGTCTTCTGTGCATTTTTGGATTGGGTTGTTTGTTTTTTTGATATTGAGTTGCATGAGCTGCTTGTAACTTTTGGAGATTAATCCTTTGTCAGTTGCTTCATTTGAAAATATTTTCTCCCATTCTGAGGGTTGTCTTTTGGTCTTATTTATGGTTTCCTTTGCTGTGCAAAAGCTTTTAAGTTTCATTAGGTCCCATTTGTTTATTTTTGTTTTTATTTTCATTTCTCTAGGAGGTGGGTCAAAAAGGATCTTGCTGTGATTTATGTCATAGAGTGTTCTGCCTATGTTTTCCTCTAAGCGTTTTATAGTGTCTGGTCTTACATTTAGGTATTTAATCCATTTTGAGTTTATTCTTGTGTGTGGTGTTAAGGAGCATTCTCATTTCATTGTCTTACATGTAGCTGTCCAGTTTTCCCAGCACCACTTATTGAAGAGGTTGTCTTTTCTCCATTGTATATTCTTGCCTCCTTTATCAAAAATAAGGTGATCATATGTGCATTGGTTTCTCTCTGGGCTTTCTATCCTGTTCCATTGATCTATATTTCTGTTTTTGTGCCAGTACCATACTGTCTTGATTACTGTAGCTTTGTAGTATAGTCTGAAGTTAGGAAGCCTGATTCCTCCAGCTCTGTTTCTCTTTCTCAAGATTGCTTTGGCTATTCGGGGTCTTTTGTGTTTCCATATAAATTTTGATATTTTTTTGTTCTAGTTCTTTGAAAAATGCCAGTGGTAGTTTTTATAGGGATTGCATTGAATCTGTAGATTTCTTTGGGTAGTACAGTCATTTTCACAATGTTGATTCTTCCAATCCAAGAACATGGTATATCTCTCAATTTATTTGTATCATCTTTAATTTCTTTCACCAGTCTCTTATAGTTTTCTGCATACAGTTCTTTGGTCTCCTTAAGTAGGTTTATTCGTAGGTATTTTATTCTTTATGTTGCAATGATAAATGGGAGTGTTTCCTTAATTTCACTTTTGGATTTTTCATCATTAGTTTTTAGGAATGCCAGAGATTTCTTTGCATTACTTTTGTATCCTGCTATTTTACCAAATTCATTGATTAGCTCTAGTAGTTTTCTGGTAGCATCTTTAGGATTCCCTATGTATACTATCATGTCATCTGCAAACAGTGACAGTTTTACTTCTTTTGCGATTTGGATTCCTTTAACTTCTTTTTCTTCTCTGATTACTGTGGCTAAGACTTCCAAAACAATGTTGAATAATAGTGATGAGAGCCGACAACCTTGTCTTGTTCCTGATCTTAGTAGAAATGGTTTCAATTTTTCACCATTGAGGACGATGTTGGCTGTGGGTTTGTCATATATGGCCTTCATTATGTTGAGGTAAGTTCCCTCTATGCCTACTTTCTGGAGGGGTTTTATCATAAATGGGTGTTGAATTTTGTCAAATGCTTTCTCTGCATCTATTGAGATGATCATATGGTTTTTATTCTTCAAGTTGTTATACTGTGTATCAAATTGATTGATTTGTGTATATTGAACAATCCTTGCATTCCTGGGGTAAACACCACTTGATCATGGTGTATAATCCTTTTCATGTGCTGTTGATTCTGTTTGCTAGTATTTTGTTGAGGATTTTTTAAAATGAATTTATTTATTTATTTATGTATTTATTTGGCTGTGTTGGGTCTTCATTTCTGTACAAGGGCTTTCTCTAGTTGTGGCAAGCGGCGGCCACTCTTTATCATGGTGCACAGGCCTCTCACTGTCATGGCCTCTCTTGTTCCAGAGTACAGGTTCCAGACATACAGGCTCAGTAGTTGTGGCTCATGGGCCCAGTTGCTCCGTGGCATGTGGGATCTTCCCAGACCAGGGCTCAAACCTGTATCCCCTGCATTTGCAGTCAGATTCTCAACCACTGTGCCACCAGGGAAGCCCTTGTTGAGGATTTTTGCATGTCTGTTCATCAGTCATGTTGGCCTGTGGTTTTCTTTCTTTGTGACATCTTTGTCTGTTTTTGGTATCAGGGTGATTGTGGCCTCATTGAATGAGTTGGGGAATGTTCCCCCTTCTGCCATATTTTAGAAGATTTTGAGAAGGATAGGTGTTAGCTCTTCTTTAAATGTTTGATAGAATTCTCCTCTGAAGCCATCTGGTACCGGGCTTTTGTTTGTTGGAAGAGTTTTAATCACAGTCTCAATTTCAGTGCTTGTGATTCGTCTGCTTATAGTTTCTATTTCTTCCTGGTTCAGTCTCAGGAGGTTGTGCTTTCCAGAGAATTTGTCCATTTCTTCCAGGTTTTCCATTGTATTGGCATATAATTGCTTGTAGTAATCTCTCATGATCCTTTGTATTTCTGTAGTGTCAGTTGTTACTTCTCCTTTAGAATATCTAAGTCTATTGGTTTGAGTCTTCTCCCTTTTGTTCCTGATGAGTCTGCCTAATGCTTTATCAATATTGTTTATCTTCTTGAAGAACCAGCTTTTAATTTTATTGATGTTTGCTATTGTTTCCTTCATTTATTTTTCATTTGTTTCTGATTTGATGTTTATTATTTCTTTCCTTCTGCTAACTTTTGGGTTTTTTTGTTCTTGTTTCTCTAATTGCTTTAGGTGTAAGGTTAGGTGGTTTATTTGAGATATTTATTGTTTCTTGATGTAGGATTGTATTGCTATACACCTCCATCTTAGAACTGCTTTTGATGCATCCCTTAGGTTTGTGGTTTTGTTTTCATTGTCATTTGTTTCTAGGTATTTTTTGATTTCCTTTTGATTTCTTCAGTGATCTCTTGGTTATTAAATAGTGTATTGTTTAGCCTCCATGTGTTTGTATTTCTTACAGATTTTTTCCTGTAATTGATATCTAGTCTCATAGTGTTGTGGTCAGAAAAGATACTTGATATGATTTCAATTTTCTTAAATTTACCAAGGCTTGATTTGTGACCCAAGATATGATCTATCCTGGAAAATGTTCCACGAGCACTTGAGAAGAAAGTGTATTCTGTTGTTTTTGGATGGAATGTCTTATAAATATCAATTAAGCCCATCTTGTTTAATGTATTATTTAAAGCTTGTGTTTCCTTATTTATTTTCATTTTGGATGATCTGTCCATTGGAGAAAGTGGGTGTTAAAGTCCCCTATGATGATTGTGTTACTGTTGATTTCCCATTTTATGGCTGTTAGTATTTGACTTATATATTGAGGTGCTCCTATGTTGTGTGCATAAATGTTTACAATTGTTATATCTTCTTCTTGGTTTGATCACTTGATCATTATGTCATGTCCTTCTTTATTCTTGTAATAGTCTTTTTCTTAAGTCTATTTTGTCTTATATGAGAATTAGTACTCCAGGTTTCCCCCTTTTTTTTTTTTTTTAGCTATTGCTATGTCCTTGATTTTTGTCTGTCTGACTGTTCAACTCAATGAGTAGAATTTTTTTAGAGATGAGGCAGGATATAAGTCTAGCCACAAAGAATTACCTTCCATGTATGTTTCCTGGGACTTGTTAAAACAGACCACAGCTGCTACTCTTTAGATTATAAAGTAAGTTTCTCATTAATTCTGCCCTTTTAGCAGCTGACAGGCAATTTGATTGCTTGGAAAACACACTGGGTTTTTATGACCCACAAATAAGTAATCATAACTAGCCATAAGTAAAACCACAAAGCATAAATTGATGGAACTTATACAATTTTAACCTACAATATTAGAGGTTACATTTTAGAACTACAAAGTCCCTTTTAACATTTCAGAATTGTCTACAGAAGTGCACTGGGTTTTACTTTCATATTAAAAAATGCATAGTTTTACTAAAATTGTTAATTATTTTCTCTTTAACTTTTAACTTCTTTTTGCAAATATTGTTTTATTTTTGGATCATATTATATATTGGGAGTCTGTGTTAGTATTAAAATATTTAATTCACATCTAAACATTTTAGGAGCTATTTCAGAGAAGAATATATTAACACAAAAATTCACTTTCCTGTTTTCTGTCCAAGGACTTTGTTATTTCACCTATTATTGTTAGGACAAGGAAGTCAAATATTTTGTAGGTTTATATATAATGTATATATATACACACATATATACATATATATGAATTGTCTACCCTCAATATTCATATGTTGAGTTCTAATGCCTATTACCTCAAAATGTGACTGCTTTGGGAGATTGGGCCTTCAAAGGAGTGATTAAATTACAGTGAAGCTGTTAGGGTGGACCCTAATCCAATATGACTAGTGTCCTTATGAGAAGGGGAAACTTGGACATACAAAGAAACATCAAGATGAACACACACAGAGGATGAGGACATAGCAAGAAATCCACATCTACAAATGAAGCAGAAAGGCCTCAGAAGAAAATAAACCTGCCAACACCTTAATCTTGGACTTCCAGCCACCAGATCTCTGAGCAAAGAAATTTCAGTTAAGCCACCCTGTTTGTAGTATTTTGTTATGGCCACTCTAGCAAACTACTAGTAATAACATATGTTAATACATTATACACAGACACACACACACACTATAGATGGAGACAGAGAGTCTATGTATAAGAAAGAAAGCAGTGATAAATATATTTAAAAAATTAGTAGCTGAAGGCCAATTCATTTTTGCAATACATTTTGAATATTAAATGTTTGAAAATTATATTAAATTTTATTACCTAATGACTAAAATTATTAAAAAGTTGTTTAGTTACATGTCAAAGAAGAAATGAGGAAATTTAATGAGATGTCTAACATTATAATAGATGTACAAAACTATGGAATTCACAATATTTTTCAGAGCAAACTGTTACTGAGTAGCTACATGTTCAACATAACAGAAAATGAAAAACAACATAAAATCCAAATTTTGTAGGGTTTATATTGCTAATCCAATTCTAAGTCTTGCACAGTATTTAGAATGAACTTCACATATATAGCTGAAAGTAGTCTTATAGAAACAAACACATCATTGAGAAAGACTAAGCTACTCAGATATCCATTTCTCTAGAGACTTGTGACCCTTCCGTTTAATCAACTTTATAGGCTGTCTACTCAAATGTCACCTATCCATAGAGACTTTGCCTGTGCATCCCATCAAAACTTCATCTTCATTCACTCTCTATTCCTATATTGTGTTTATTTATTTCAGTATAATTTATCTGACAATATGTTTTATGTTTGTTTAATATTTGTCTCCCACACAAAAGGAAGGCGAAGATTTTGTGACTGGCTTGCTTCAAAATAAACTTAACCTCTAAAAATATTTCTAACACATAGGAAATGTTCACTAAATATTTACTGATAGATTAGTGATCAAATCAGTATTTATTCATTGTTCCCTAGGCTTATTTAAGTCAGTATATTTGTGATTGTTACAGAGTTTCATAACTAAGCCCTACCTGAACCATGGATATCACAATCTAACTGGGAAGATGAAAGGATGAATAAATAGAAGATAACTCAATTTTCAAAAAGTGTGCTGTCCATAGCCACTGTGGAAAATAGTATGGCAATTCCTAAAATATTAAAAATATAATGTATGATCCAACAATTCCACTTCTGAGTTTATTCTCAAAAGAAAGCAGGAACTCAAAGAGCTATTTGTACACACATGTTCATAGCGGCATTATTGACAAGAGCCAAAAGGTAGATGCTACATAAGTGTCCACTGACAGATGAATGGATAGACAAAGTGATATATACATACAATGGGATATTTTTCAGCCTTAAAAAGGGAAAGAGATTCTGACACATGCTGTGGTATGGATGAAACTTGAGGACATTATTCTAAGTGAAATAAGCCAGTCACAAAAAAATAAATACCATATGATTGCACTTATGTGAAATATTTAAAATAGTCAAACTCAAAGAACTGGAAAGTAGAATGGAGGCTGCCGGGGTTGAAAGGAAGGAGAAATGGGTAACTGTTGTTTAATGGGTACAAAGTTCAATTTTATAAGATGAAAAAGTTCTGGAGATTGATTGAACAATTATGTGAATATGTATACTTAATACTACTGGATTGTAGAGTAAATGGTTAAGATGGTGATTTTATGTCATATGTATTTTATCACAATCTTTAAAAAACATGTGCTATCCAAAACTGAATCTACATAGTTCTTAAAATCTGGATTTCCCTTTGATATTTGCTTTTAATGAAAAGTGTGGAAATAAATATGATAAACATAATACATTACCTCATTATAGTGTCTACATTAAGACCCAAGAATATCAACAGTTCTCATATCATCTCTAATGGATATGGTTTTAATACAAAAGGAGGAATGAAGTTGAATGATTCAGTAAAAAACACATTTTATATATTATTAAAATAACCATATTTAATAAAAGACTACTAAGTTTGATTTTTAAAAAATTACATGGGTAGGTGAGTAAAGTAAGGCCAGGTCTGATAAAGTTATTTGAGACAGATCTTAATAGCTAGTTCTATAAAATCACAAATCTCTCTACTATTTTATCATTAACTAATAAAGCAAGAATTAGGAGTTCATACCTTTTAATTTAATTTGTATTTGAGATTTATAGTTTTCTTAGTAATATTTCTACAATCACTATAAAATGTTTATTTTTCAGTCTATAACCAGAATGTTAGCTTACTGGAATTTAAGACAAACTCTAAACTACTGCCAGATATATTGATGGTCCCATCATGGAGTCATTGAAGTTGAAAAGAATTTTCATGTAATTGCCTAACTATAATAATAATAACAAAATCAATAATAATAAAATAGATCTGAAATATAATCCTTGTCACTGTCAGAGTTCTAAGTAATAGTATTTAAATCATTTTCACATGAAATTATGTATGGTTTTCCTCTTAAGTAAATTCAAATATTTGAATATTATCATCTCACAAAAAAATATATCTTACAGATTATACATTTTGTTATTCTACTTTTTTCAATGGATATTTTGTTGTTTTTGTTCATCATTTAAACTCTGTATGAAGAAAGCTAATTAGAGATTTATCTAGAGAACAAATAAGTGTAAATAAAATATACACTGTCATGTGAATATATAATAGAATTGCTTATGGAAGGAGGCCAAGCCATGGGCTCAGTCTTCGAGCCTCGAATCTGTGCTATTAGACTGTAGTCGTCTCCGGCATAAGATCTACACCTATAATGAGACCTTTGCCTTTGAATTAAGAGATAGAGGATTCAGCTTCAATTCAGAACTTTCCAAGGCTTTCTCTGCTTTTATCTCGATTCTTTAGAAAATTCATAGGGGAACACTCTGAAGGACAACAGGATGAAAATGTGTGTGTTCTCTGGGAGAAGAACTTGGATTCTTATGTTTTTGTTAACACAATCAAATATTGCAAAATTGTTATGACCTTTTGAAAACTACTAGGCCAAATGCAAAGTAAAATCTTCCCTGAACAGGTTTTGAAGATACCAAGAACATTTGGCAAGTGGAAACCTCTCCCTTCTTTTCAGACCTTCAATAAAAATAAAAATAGTGTCTTCTTAATGAGGCCTTATGTTTTCTAATGACTACAGAAGTTATAATCAGTGAATCAAGTAAATTGTGATAACAGGAGAGAAAAATAAATCAGCCTAGGGCCCGAAAAAAAAATTTTTTTGAATCAGTGTTAATTTATTGAATTATATTCTGAAGAAATATAAATTCATTTATTTTTCAGATTGATTCTTCTTCTTTTTAAAAAATCTTTATTGGAGTATAATTGCTTTACAACAGTGTGCTAGTTTCTGCTTTGTAACAAAGTGAATCAGTTATACATATATATATATATATATATATATATATATATATATATATATATATATATACCCATATCTCTTCCCTCTTGCATCACCCTCCCTCCAACCCTCCCTATCTCACCCCTCTAGGTGGTCACAAAGCACCAAACTGATCTCCCTGTGCTATGTGGCTGCTTCCCACTAGCTATCTATTTTACATTTGGTTGTGTATATATGTCCATGCCACTCTCTCATTTTGCCACAGCTTACCCTTCCCTCTCCCCATATACTCAAGTCCATTCTCTAGTAGGTCTGTGTGTTTATTCCTATCTTACCACTAGGTTCTTCATGACATTTTTTTTTTCTTAGATTCCATATATATGTGTTAGCATATGGTATTTGTCTATCTCTTTCTGACTTACTTCACTCTGTATGACAGACTCTAGGTCCATGCACCTCACTACAAATAACTCAATTTTGTTTCTTTTTATGGCTGAGTAATATTCCATTGTATATATGTGCCACATCTTCCTTATCCATTCATCCAATAATGTACACTTAGGTTGCTTCCATCTCCTGGCTACTGTAAATAGAGATGCAATGAACATTTTGGTACATGACTCTTTTTGAATGATGGTTTTCTCAGGGTATATGCCCAGTAGTGGGATTGCTGGGTCATATGGTAGTTCTATTTTTAGTTTCTTAAGAAACCTCCATATTGTTCTCCATAGTGGCTGTACCAATTCACATTACAACCAGCAGTGCAAGAGTGTTCCCTTTTCTGCACACCCTCTCCAGCATTTATTGGTTTTAGAGTTTTTGATGATGGCCATTCTGATCGGTGTGAGATGATATCTCATTGTTGTTTTGATTTGCATTTCTCTAATGATTTATGATGTTGAGAATTCTTTCATGTGTTTTTTGGCAATCTGTATATCTTCTTTGGAGAAATGTCTATTTAGGTCTTCTTCCCATTTTTGGATTAGATTGTTTTTTTCTTATTGAGCTGCATGAGTTGCTTGTAAATTTTGGAGATTAATCCTTTGTCAGTTGCTTCATTTGCAAATATTGTCTCCCATTCTGAGGGTTGTATTTTGGTCTTGTTTATGGTTTCCTTTGCTGTGCAAAAGCTGTGAAGTTTCATTAGGTCCCATTTGTTTATTTTTGTTTTTATTTCCATTTCTCTAGGAGGTGGGTCAAAAAGGATCTTGCTGTGATTTATGTCATAGAGTGCTCTGCCTATGTTTTCCTCTAAGAGTTTGATAGTTTCTGGCTTTACATTTAGGTCTTTAATCCATTTAGAGCTTATTTTTGTGTATGGTGTTAGGGAGTGTTCTAATCTCATACTTTTACATGTACCTGTCCAGTTTCTCCAGCACCACTTATTGAAGAGGCTGTCCTTTCTCCACTGTACATTCCTGCCTACTTTATCAAAGATAAGGTGACCATATGTGCATGAGTTTATCTTTGGGCTTTCTATCCTGTTCCATTGATCTATATTTCTGTTTTTGTGCCAGTACCATTTCAAAATCAATGCCAGTCCTCACTTACTGAGTTTGCGGAGTATTGTCTTTGCTCCTTCTCATGTTTTATCCTTCTTACTGATGAATAAATAACATCAACAGCAACAACAGAAAAAACTTAGAGAAGACAGAACAAAAGGAAGGAAAAATAGCTAAAAACAGTTCTTAAGATAGATTGACTCACTCAGCAACCTCGCCATATGCTCAAATTAATCCCCTGAAATAACAACGGAGTTCCAAAATAATAGATAATGTCACCCCCTAGTTTGGAGCATAGCAACAGAAAGCTACAAAGATAATGAACTTCACTATAGAGATATCTTTTTTTTTTTTTTTTTTTTTTTTTTTTTTTCGGTATGCAGGCCTCTCACTGTTGTGGCCTCTCCTGTTGCGGAGCACAGGCTCCGGACGCACAGGCTCAGTGACCATGGCCTGCGGGCCAGCTGCTCTGCGGCATGTGGGATCTTCCTGGACAGGGGCATGGACCCGTTTCCCCTGCATTGGCAGGGGACTCTCAACCAATGCACCACCAGAGAAGCCCCTTGAGATATCTTAATGGGAGTATTCTTTATTATCCAAAACTTATGATTTATGTATTGATTATAGTATATAGAGAGATTATCATAAAGGTATACAGATAGTATACAAGTAGGTATACATGGTATACATACAGATTAAACATTTTGAACATAACTAATAGTAAGGGGAATTTACAGAGTAACTCATTATATAGACACATAAATGTGCACACATACACACTACTGAAAAAATAGCTCATGTTTGTTTTTATGCTAAATAAGGACAATGCACTCTGATCTTTTCTTTGCTCTTCTCTTTAATTTTTTTAATTTTGACAGAGATTTACTAAATAAATTCATAGTCCATTAATAGATCACCACAGTAGTTTGAAAAAAATAATATATTCACATTTATGTGAACCAAATATATTTTCCCCTACTAAATCACTTTCAATTTATTATGAAATTATGAGGAATAAATTGCCTGATATTAAAATGTTATTCAAAATAATTTATTATGTTATTATTTTTACCTTCCCAATTCTACCTAATTAAGATTTCATGTCATCTATGTACTGTTCTCTATATCCACAATTGGAATCCTTGCCTCACTAAAATTCACAAGTAGTACAATGGGCTTTTCTCTTCCACTTAGCACTTTAAGATCTAGCTTTTAATAAAGTAACAGATGTACTTGTCTTCTTCATCAGATTGTAAGCTCTTTAGGACTTAATACATATTGTGTAACTCAATTTTGTATTCCAAATAGTGCTAACATGGTGATCTCCATGTAAGAACTTAACAAATGTTTATTGAATTAAATTTAGGAGAAGAAAAGAGAAAAGGATGAATAGTCATTTAGGTATTTCAGAAAGTTATGATAGGAAAGAGTAAAACATCAGAATTAGGATTTGAATTCTATGTTATTTCCATCATTCTCCATTTCTAGCACCTATAAAATATTTTGTTTGTGAAGATTTTTTAAAAATTTCATATGTAAACACACTTTAAAATTCTTCATCATAGTAATTCAAAACTTTCTAACATACTGCTTCCTTAGTCCTACTTCTACATGATTCACCTGTACACTCACAAAATTTAATTCTTTTTTTTTTTCAACAACATCTGATTCTCCTCTTAATGCTACTGTCCTGTGAACATGGTACCTCCTTTTCTTGTCTTTTCTATCTGCCTCTAATGGATATCTGACATCTATTTCCTTGGTTTCAAGTAATAACTGATTATGCAAGTATTATCTAGTTACATTGAGCTCAAATATTGAATAAATAGATTTGTAACTATGAAAATGCCCACATACAATCAGCTTATTTACAAAGCAATTTGATCTTCCAATTACACAACATTTTGACACAAACTGAGAGATGACAGAATGGTTTAAGTAATCAAATATGTTCTGAATTTGCTTTATATGTTTGTTTTTACTGACCTGTATTATCAGGTAGAATCTGTGACTATTTTGGTTAAGTTGATTGACATGGTTGATTCACTTTAGGAGCCAAGCCAAGTCACGCCCTTAAACTCTAACAGACAATTGTGTGCACACCAGGGTGAACTCACCTGACATCCAACCCTAAATAATAGAAGGTGAGTTATGAGAGAATTATGTTAGGCATCCCAACTAATTTTAAAAGAAAAGACATGGGAGGGATCAATGTCTAAAATACAAAAAGAAAAAAAAAAAAAATAACAGAAGATGAGCCTTTAACTTTGACCCATGAAAACAGGAACACCTATTTAGGGAAAAGTGAAAAACATTGGTGTTAAGTGAAAAACATTAAGGGAGGTATGTAGCATCATTCAAGAATTAATCAGAAGAAAAGAAATCTATCTATTACAAGTAGAAAGGGGACTTAATATAGGAAATAATATGCTTAAACATTTTGGGAAGGACTGGAGAACTAAAAATCTGGGTGGGCTCTGAGTGGAGGTCCAGCTGTGGTCCAAGGAAATAGAAGGTTGCAGTTGTCACCTAACTGTTAGAAACCTACAGAAAATTGTGCTGACATCATAACAGCTCAATCATGCAATACCTTCAGGGAAAGAAATTTAGTCAGAAACTAAAAACTCTCATCTGTCCAGATAACTTCCACATCTTTTAGAAAAAAAAAAAGAATATTCTTACCCTATCCTTCTGTCTTCTAAGTATCTCATAAGTACATTTCATATTTAGCAGAAGCTAAACCATATCAGCAGTCCTGCAGAAAATCGGAGGTAGAGGGTAGTTAAGCAAACAAAGGCCAGTGGTAGACAGCATACACAAGTGTCCTGTTGGTAAAAACTCACAGAGATAAAACAGTAGCAGATAGGCAAGGCCCCTCTTGCTATGACATTCTAGGTATAGTATACAGAAATCAAGCAGGGACAAACATCAGATTTTAAAGACCAGGCTCTGAAACTTGAGTTATGGGGAATTTATTAGAGACTTCTGATTAGGAAAGCAGTGGCAGAATCAGGGACAGGGATACAACAGTAATATGATGTGTCACAATCTTGACTGTAGTCACATCCTTTTAACTCAGCATACATAGAATTGGAAGCACCAACCCTTCCTCTGTGGTTCAGGAAGATGTGCAATTGTGATTGCCGTTATGAAACTTGTTGAATGAATGGCATTACTCATATCTTATCATGATTGGGTGAGTACTAGCCCCCTTCCTGATATAACTAAGGGAGGGGCTGAATTTCAAGTACTTCAGTTGAACAAGACTGAGTGCTTTAATTATTGGAGGGTAACTAGTTTCCCTGAAATCAACCCTTTTCATGTTTTAGACAAGTTAACCTTTACTGTTCTCTTCTACTTCCAATTCCACATCCCTTTTATCCTTAGCCAAAATCTCATTACTGGTGCAGTAACAGATTGAAATTTTCATTATTGAAGGTAGCATTATTATGCAAGTAAATTATTTAAATATATTCTTACAAATCTTCACTCCCATTCTGCTTTAGAACTATGAATTTACCCCCTTTGCCATGTAACTTTTCACTTCTCACTAGGCAAAGTGTATTTTCTTGCTCTATAGATATTGGACTTGGCCATATGACTTGTTTTGACCTGTAACATGTTAGCAAATGTGATGTGATCATGAGTCTTAGATATGATTTGCTCTCTGTGTTCTGACAGAAGAAGAGCATGTTCCAGGGAAGGATCATGTTATCTCTTCAGCCTAGTTTTGGAAAAGTCATGGAGAAGACCTGAACCAATCCAGAAACAAGATCCAGGCTTGTTCAGTTGAGTTTAGTCCAGATAAGCCTAACTTTAGCTGATTTACATGCCAGTAAACATTTAAATGTGACAATGTTTGTTTTGTTAACCACTGAAATTCTGAGGTTTTGTTGTTGTTGATATGGTTTTATTGTTACATCGCAAAAGCTGATACAGTTTTTCTTGATTGCACTGGTTACTGTAGTCTTCAACTATCTTTACTTGTGTTCTTCCTTTGGGAATGGTAACAGAGGTATTGTTAGAGAAGTCTTTTGAAGTCTTTTGAAGTCTTTTGACTGAGTTCTTCCTGCTACCATTGTATAATAGCAATCTTTTTTTCCCTTGATAATAAGGATTAATCCCTTCAATCAGTAATCTTTTTTTCTTTGCCTGTTGTTTCAGTGGCATAAGGAGCCTAAAAGGTGACAGTTTCAATTTCTACTTCAGTAGAAGCATTGTTGTGTCTTCTAGTGGAATCATTCATCTCTTGCTGACTGTGATTTTTGTGGGAGAAAAACTTAGGGCCAACAAATATTAACACACTCCCTATCTTCCTCGAAGTTGACTTAAGGCCATGTGGTTGAGTTCTGGCCAATGGAAATGTGAATGGGGTTGTCTCACTGCTGGTCTGTAGCACTTTAGAAATGGCATGTTTTCTTCATCACTTTTTTCCTTATCAGCCAGATTTTGGAAGCTGTGTATTGAGAATGAAGAACTACAAAATGGTTGGAACCCGTCTCCCCACATCATAGAACAGAAGAGAGACCCCACTAAACTTTGCATGAACAAGAAATAAACCTTTGTAGAGTTAAGCCACTGACATATTGGAGATCGTTTGCTGTATGACTAAAATTAAGTACAATTATTATGACAAACTCAAATCCAGAGAAGTCCAAAGTTTTGGGGACTGTAAGAAAAACATTACTGAGTTATGGTCTATAGCTATATTGACTTTCATTCTTTGACTCCCAGACAAATACAGTCTAGCTGTAAGAGAAAGATCATCATATGGTGGTTACTCATTCAAAGAGGTTTATAATGGTAGATGGTGGTTATGAACTTGCAGTTTTTCTCCCAATTAGGACAGTAACTGAGTCTTCATTATTTCAATATTCTCTAGAGCAGCAGTCCCCAAACTTTTTGGAACCAGGAACCGGTTTAGTGGAAGACAATTTTTCCACGGACGGGGGAAGGGAGGGATGGTTCAGGCAGTGATGTAAGTGATGGCGAGTGGTAGATGAAGCTTCTCTTGCTTGCCCGCCACTCACCTCCTGCTGTGTGGCCCGGTTCCTAACAGATCCACTGCCCGGGGGTTGGGGACCCCTGCTCTAGAGCCAGTGACATCTAGGTAATGGAGTAAACATTAAGAACCGTACATTGTATGGGGTGAGATGGTTGGTTTATTTATTTTGCTCTAAAATTAGTTCCTTGAGCAGAAGCAGAATTTTTCTTGTAAAATTGTATGTTGAAGTAAGTCTATAGACATTAGTGCTTACAGAAGATTTTCAGGAAGAAAAGGCAAATACACATCCAGAGTAAGTTTCGTTTTTTAGTGAGGAATAAAAATTCCCTCTATGATGGAAGGGGTCAAATTAAATTAACCTGCCTACCATTTGTCTGTCGAGTTCCAGTATTTAGTAAGAAGGTAGTAGCTGATCCATTGCAAGTGATGATTAGCCCAATGTTATTACTCATTACTCATCAGTCCTTAGTAGAGATTAATAGCTAACATAATAATCATAAAAGTTTATTCCATCTTGATTATATAGTATTTATCTTGGGTATTCAAGATAATTGGTTTTATGTCCTTGGTGTACATCTTATTAACTGAATGTGGCAGAAATAGGCTGGCTATTTCTAAACAAATTGGTTTTCTGCTGGGCACATAGCTAGATTACTGTGGCAGATTACACTTTGTAAGGTTGTTGGCAACAATATCTCCCACCCTCCATGCTCTCATTCAATGAGATTTTGCCATGCTTTCACTTAAAGAGTGATGTCTATTTTTCTACTCTTTTGAAACAGGATGGGGCCTCTGACCAAAGGAATATGGCAGAGGTAGCACTGTGCCAATCCCAGCATAATTCTGAATTGAAGAGTGTTTCCTTTTTCTGCTCTTTGGAATGCTTTCTCTTACGATGCTTCTTCTAGGAACTCAGATATCATGCTGTAAGAATCCCACATCACATGAAAAGGGTACCTGCAGATGTTCTGGTTTACAGCCTCAGTTCAGTTACCAGTCCATAGGCAATATCAATTGTCAATCATATGAGTGAGCTATCTTGACAGTAAGCCATCTTCTTATGGTTACTGATCCAGCCAACATTAAAATGCAATCACAAGAGGCCCTACATGAAAACCATCCAAGTCTGGTCAACTGTCAGAACCATGAGAGATAACAGTTAATCCTTTGAAGCCATTAAGATTTGGAGTGGTTTGTCATGCAAGAATAGATAACCAAAACAACTACACTCCCAAATCCTTTATAATTCAGTTATGACTCTAGCTATATGACTGTGTTCTGGCCAGTGGAATGTGTATTGAAGATATTAAAAACTATTCTCTGACTTGACCCAGAAAAAAAATGTCTGTGTAATCCAACACCCTTTCTCTTTTGTTTACTAGGAGTTGGTGTCCAGGATGACCCTGGAAACCACATGGTGAAGAATTCCAAGTTTAAATCAGCCTGGGGCCTTGAAGGGCTACATTGAACAGTCTCAACTACCAGCACAAATGAAGGTTGGACTCACTTGACTAAGCAATACATTTTTCGTGGGTTAAACAACAAATATCTGAGGGTCTATGTTATAGCAAATAAAATTATATTGACTTATATAATGTGATAATCCGGCATGTTCCTTTAACTTTTTAATTTCCTTGTCTGTAAAATGGAGATAATAGTCCCTGACCTTTATGCCTCACTGAGTTCCTATAAATAACAGATTACATACTAGTTCTTAAGATGATTTTTAAGCTGGAAAGAAGAATAAAATAACAATAATATTGATAATTATGGCTTTAGCTTTTGAAACAAAGTATTTTAGAAGGATCACACAGCATGGATTTCGGGATCAGATGTATTTGATAGATCAGTCATTGTCATGTGACATGGGGAAGTTATTTGGGATTTTTGTGTGAATTAATAAGATTATAATATATAATTGGTCATAATTAGAACCTATTAGTGCTCAACATATACCCATTTACTTCTTTTTAAATATAAATATGTCAGTTCCTGGAAAGAAAAGTAATCAGCACCCATGATCATAACAGTAGCCATTGTAGTTAACGATCAGCTGGAGAACTCATAACTGATCTGAGGAAGCCTTACTTGCTTCAGTTTTTCCTTTTTTTTGGCTTAATTCATCCTTTTTTTATGGGTAGCAATTGGAGAATGAATGAATAAATATAAAAGTTGTTCCCTGTTTAACACTTCTGTAAACTGAGGAAGAAAAAGATCTAGGATTTTACTCTTATCTTAGCAAAAATAGTATGGTATTCTTCTCCACCAGTCTAATAAGTAATTGAGTAATTATGTATAAACAGAAAAGTCAGGCACTTTAGGGAAGGCGATTGTCATGAGGTTACATGGCTAGAGAGATCAACATTCTTCTGTCAAACAAAATCCTTAAAGCAGAAAAGAGTTCTAATTCAGGAAATGCACTCCAGATACAAACTGGAAAAAGGGTTATTTAAAAATAAATAAAGACACTTAGTTCAGAGGATGTATGCAGTCAAAGGAGATAGCTTTGAGATGAAGAAAGAAATACAACATCTGGGATTTCAAGGAGAACTAATCATGAGTTATTAACACTCATTAAAATGACTGTAGTTCACATCAATTCTGTCTTAATCAACAATATGACAGATTTTCAAGCTTATAAATATTTAATGACAATTTAAAGGATCATTATAAAGATGATAGCCAATTGAAAGTGCTGTGGACTCTGTATATCTGTACAATGCAGAATGCAGCAACTTTTTTTCCTTTTAGTTTGAAGGGATGGTATATTGTCCATAGTTTGTGACTTCCACCTGAATAAAACATTTTAGTATTTTGTGTCATTTTAAGTATAATTAGGGAAAGGAATGCTTGATCTTGATGTGTGGAGTTGTGTAGAAACCATTTTATATGTGTGGTTTCCTAAAATATTTTTAATTGGAAAGATACTTTACACTTTTCATATCTCCTCATCTCTGTTTCATAATTACCTTGAAATGGGAGTCCATATGGAAGATGAGCAACATTTAATAAAAATAACTGACTAGCTTGCCAGAAACAATGATGTTATAGTGAAAAGATTTGCACATTACATAGTTCATTATTTTTATGGGAGACATAGGGTGAGTCATAAGAACTGTTTTGAGTTTAGAATCGAACTAAGATATACCACCGTTTCAATAATGAATAATGCAGAAAACATCTACACTCTGTGATCCTCAGAGCAGAGAAAGCATCTATCTAAAACATCTCATTAGGGAAAAAATGAAATGAACATACAGCACCTTGATGGAGAGTCCTGAAAGATTTTTTTTCTTCTTCAATTATTTGTAAGAGACAAATTTGCACATTTTTAAAGCCTTTGGCAAACTAAAAGCTAATTGAACAAAATGATCCTCTTTTTCTTCTTTCCAGATAACTGATAAAATATCTTATCATGAAGTTTTATATAGTGCAAATGATGTAGACCATTAACGTGATAAGACTTTTAAAATAAATAAACAAAAAGCTTATGCCTGGAAAAGACACAATGAGCTCAACACATTATAGCACCTTTCTTAGCACAAGACTGGAGTTTGCATGGTGTCAGCACTTCCACAACTCTTCCTTCTGTTGATTACACAAATGGAATTATAAAGATTCATTTCAGATTACAACTCAGACTGAAACAAATAAAGTATACTTTTTATGGTCAGCTTTTTTTTGGAAATTGAAAACACGAAGCAATCTCTACTTATAATAAATTTGTGAAAGCATGATTCCTCAGACCAAAAAAGAGAGTGTTTTTCTCCCTCCTCCTAACTGTGGCCTCAAAAAGACAAATTTACTTTTTCTCTATAGTTTTATTTTAATTATTTTGCAAAATTTATTAATGTTTAGAAACAATTATATGTGTATAAAGAAGAAATCAAAATGGCACACAGAGCTGCTGTCCAAAAATCTCTCGACATTGCTTAGACATGGTTTAAAAATCCAGACATTACAGACAGATATAAAAAGAAAAAAATTATGAAAAGGAATATATGTATATGTGTGTAAAACAATCACTTTGCTGTACAGCAGAAATTAACATTGTAAATCAGCTATACTTCAATGAAATAAATTTTAAAAGAAAACTAACTTCCTTACCCCATATCGTTCAAAAAGGTAATACTGTTACCAACACAGCTATGTTCATTTTTTTGGAATTTTTGTATATACATAAAAGGAATAATATTAGATGCACTACTTCACATCTTGTTTCTTTTTTTCATTTAAATGCATATTATTTCTGTCTTTCTCTACCAGCATATATATGTCTACAATATTCTTTATAATGGCTACATAATATTCTGTTGTATGGATATGTCAAAATTCATAAGTACTAAATAGATGTATAATTTATGTGGTTTACGCTTCTTTTGTTATTATAAACAGTTAATTGTTGTCCATCCTTGTACAGATACCATATTACCTTCTAACTAAATTTGAACTCCTCAGCTAGTTACATATATTGTGTCAAAAGACCTTATCTTCCTTAATGACCTCTTTTGCACCAGTCTCAAGAATATTCCTTATTCAGAGAGGAGTTTAATAAATATTACTTGTTGATAGTAAATATATTTATATAATTTGTGTAAATTCTAGCAGAGTAAATTTCTAGCAATGTGATCTATGTCAGTTGGTATATGCATTTTTAATTTTAATTGATTTTGCCAAATTTTCCTCCAAATAGTTGGCACCTACACTATTTGAAACCGTGTATTTCTCCATTACTTCACATGGTCTGAATTTTATCAAACATTTGCATTTTCTGTATTTAACTGGTAAAAAAGAAAATAAAGAAAATATTTTTATTTGCATTCCTTAAATTATAAGTGAGATGGAAATATTTTCTAATGCTTAGTGAGTATTTGTAATTATTTTTTGTTCATCCTGTCTGTTGCTCGGCCAGTCTACTTTTCCCATTATTTTTTATGAATCCATTGTAAATTAAAGAAACTAGCTCACTGTCAATTTTATTCTTGGTGAGTTATGGTTTTCCTGTGATTTTCATTTCAATATTTGTAAGTGTTATCCTCTACAAAAATTTTGTTATATAAATTTTATTTTTTTCTCCTACAGATTTTATTTTTATGAAATATAAAATTATTGACTTACATGGCTGGTACTCTTCTGGTGCTTGGGATTCATCACTGAACAAAACAAAGGTGACTGTTCTTGTGGAATATATTCATTATATCAACAAATAAGTGTGTTAATATCAAGCATAACATAGGAAATACAGCTTAATTTTTTTATCCAGTTGGGTAGTCTGTCTTTCAAAAAAAATCTACTGAATTTTTCCCATCAATTAAAATTATGCTTTTTGTCAGAAATTAAATGTATTTTGATCTATTGTGATCTATAACTCCCTACTCTGTCTCAATTTAATTTTTAGTGATATGAAATCTAGTAGATTCAAAATACATTTTAATATGTAGAAGAGCTATTCTTTCCTATTTATAAAAATTATTTTCCAAGATTTTCTGTGCACATTTATATTTGTTACCTGAATAAACTTCGGTATTATTTTTTCATTTCTCTAAAACATTTGAAAAATTATTTTGCTATTTTTATTACTATCATAGTAGATGGATAAATTAATTTACAGTGAATTATTATCTAATTATGTCCTTCTCACCAAAAGCAAATTATAACTTTCTGATTATTCAAAGGTTATATATTTTCCTCATTAGAGTTTAAAAATTGTATTCAAATATGTATTGGACATATCAAAGCAGGGTTAATTCTTAATTAATTCTTAATTCATTAAATTAAATTAAATATTACTTTTTAAATTTTATTATAAATGATGTCTTTTCCCACCTATATTTCTCCTTGGTAGTTATGTATCTACATAGGAAAACTATTAATTTTTGTATTTCACATTAAAAGAAATGTGTTACTTTCCTATTGCTGCTGTAACAAATTTCCAAAACTGGTGGCTTAAAACAATAGAAATGTATTCTTTCTCAATTCAGGAAGCCAGAAGTTCAAAATCATGGTGTCAGCTTGGTTGCTTCCTTCTGAAAGCTCTAACGGAGATCTTTTCCTTGCCTCTTTCCTAGCTTCTGGTGTTTGCTGGCAATCCTTGTCATTCTTTGGCTTACAGCTTCATCACTCCAATCTCTGGCTCCCTTATCACATGGCCGTCCCTCTGTGTCTTAACACGATTGTCTTATATAAATAGCAGTTATGAGATTTATGGCCCATTCTAATCCAATATGATTCATCTTGAATAATTACATCTGTAAAGACCCTATTTTCAATTATGGTCACATTCTGAGGTTCCAGGTAGAGATGAATTTTGGAGGAGACACTTTTCAACCTAATCCCCAGGATTTTTGTTGAAGTGTCTCTTTGTTTCTTATAGGTTTTCAGCTTTTCCTCTTGGGTTTTCTGGACATACAATCATATAAGAAAAAAAAAAAGTAATTTCACTTACTGATTTCTAATACTTATTTCCATTATTTGTATAGGATAGAGCTTCTAGAACATTGTAAAATGTAGGAAGGTATAGTAAACATCTGTCTCGTTCTTACTTAGTTGAAGATTTATGTGTATTTTGGGGGGACATTTAGGGGAAAAATAAAGCTGAATTTTCTGTCACATCTCATATCAAGATATAATCCAGAGTTTGAATAATTTTCCACAAGGATGGGCATCTCTGTTTTGTTCAGTGATGTAACCCAAATGCCAGGAAGAATGCCTAGAATATAGCAGGCACTCAATAAATATATGCTTCATAATGTTTTAATTGAAGTTTTATTATTTTTTAATTTTACCATTAAGTTTGTTACTGGTTTCTTGTTTAATTGAGATATGTATTGGCAAGTGTGCGTAAATATATTCATATATTTATATGTGTAAAAGTAGTGTTTATAATAGCATATTATTTATATTTTATATACTTACATGCATGCATATAGAGCATTATGTACCAATACACTATGTATATATAATTTTCTGTGCATCTAAATATGTATATATGTGTGTCTATATATGTTTAAGTATATACGTATATATAACTACATTAGTATATAAGGACCTATTCAAATGTACATACATATAATAATTTATGTGTATGTCTGTGTGTGTATATATATTATTTTTATACATATATTGATTGTGTATCAGTGTATGTATATGTACATATGCACATACATAAATATATTCCATGTATTACAAGCTTACTATGCTTTTTAATCAATAATTGATGTTTTGGTTTTTCAATGTCATTAATCAGTTGAACTAAATATAAGCATTTTTCTCCTTTAACATTTAATATGGGGTATCGTGTACATAGATTTCCTAATATTAGACCACACTTGAACTCCCAGGCTGAATCCCACTAACTGGTAGTATATTATTTTTATAATATACTACTGAATTAAATTTGTTAATATTTTATGTGGAATTTTATAAGTGAAGTTGCACTAGAATATGACTGTATTTGTATGTTTTCAAATGAATGTAAATATTGTGTGTGTATACTGACTGTCAGGGGTTGCTATCTTTATTATGTTGCCATAAGTAATTTCTAACATGACTGGAAATGTTTAGAAAATGAAATAGGGCTTTGATATACATTGCAGAATCATTCCAGGAAAGGATAGTTTAGGATGGTTCTTTAAAACTGACTGATAGTTCAAGGTAAAAGTTAAAGTAGGAAGGGATAGGAAAGAAGATAAGTTAGGAAAGGCAAGGACTAGTATACAGTTCCTAGAAATAGATATGAGAGAAATTATGGAATATGTTCAGATATAAAAGGAAGACACAGTTTTTCTGTATAGAATAATGAGAAATGATATGAAAAAGTAGACTGATGCCCTAACACCATCATCTCTGAATTCCAGGCTGTAAATCTCAGTCTGTTTGGTAAGAAGAGGTTATCAAAACTTTTGGGATAGATGACATGCAGTTTAATTGAGATTAAAACATATTCCATAAGATGTTACAGAAAAAAACCAAACGAATGTTTTAGCTAACACAATACTAACTTTAATATATACAGATAGTTCTACTCTCAAAACAACAGAAAAAAAACACTAGGAGAATAAAACAATCTTCATAAGTTAGTTATTTTCTGTGAGAATCAAATCTAGAAAATATTATAACGTGACAAAGTTAAGAAATATGGGATTAAAAATCTAAAAATTTATTATTTTACAGTTTTATAGGTCTGAATTCTAGTATGGGTCTCACCAGGATAAAATTAGTATCAGTAGAACTGAATTCCTTTCTGGAGACTCTTAGGGAGAATCTGTTTCCCTGCTCATTCAGGTTATTGACAGAACCCACTTCTGTGTGGTTGTAAAACTGCACTCCCTGAGTGGGACTCAAACCCAGCCAAAACTCAGATTGTGACTTGAACCCACAATTCCTGATGAGGAGGGGACTCGAACCCATTGTCTTTTTTTTTTTTTTTTTTTTAACATCTTCATTGGAGTATAATTGCTTTGCAATGGTGTGCTAGTTTCTGCTTTACAACGGTGAATCAGTTATACATATACATATGTTCCCATATCTCTTCCCTGTTGCGTCTCCCTCCCTCCCACCCTCCCTATCTCACCCTTCTAGGTGGTCACAAACCACCTAGCTGATCTCCCTGTGCCATGCGACTACTTCCCACTAGCTATCCACCCTATGTTTGGTGGTGTATATATGTCCATCTCACTCTCTCATTTCGTCACAGCTTACCATTCCCCCTCCCCATATCCTCAAGGCCATGCACTAGTAGGTCTGTGTTTTATTCCTGTCCTAGCCCTAGGCTCTTCATGATTTTTTTTTTCTTAGATTCCATATATATATATATATATATATATATATATATATATATATATATATATATATGTGTGTGTGTGTGTGTGTGTGTGTGTGTGTGTGTGTGTGTGTGTTAGCATACGATATTTGTTTTTGTTTTTCTCTTTCTGACTTACTTCACTCTATATGACAGACTCCAGGTCCATCCACCTCACTACAAATAAATCGGTTTCGTTTCTTTTTATGGCTGAGTAATATTCCATTGTATATATGTGCCACTTCTTCTTTATCCATTCATCTGTTGATGGACACTTAGGTAGCATCCATGTCCTGGCTATTGTAAATAGAGCTGCAATGAACATTTTAGTACATGACTCTTTTTGAATGATGGTTTTCTCAGGGTATATGCCCAGTAGTGGGATGGCTGGGTCATATGGTAGTTCTATTTGTAGTTATTTAAGAACCTCCATACTGTTCTCCATAGTGGCTGTATCAACTTACACTCCCACCAACAGTGAAAGAGTGTTCCCTTTTCTCCACATCCTCTCCAGCATTTATTGGTTCTAGATTTTTTGATGATGGCCATTCTGATCAGTGTGAGATGATATCTCATTGTTGTTTTGATTTGCATTTCTCTAATGATTAATGATGTTGAGCATTCTTTCATGTGTTTTTTGGCAATCTGTATATCTTATTTGGAGAAAAATCTATTTAGGTCTTCTGCCCATTTTTGGATTGGGTTGTTTGTTTTTTTGTTAATGAGCTGCATGAATTGCTTATAAATTTTGGAGATTAATCCTCTTTCAGTTGCTTCATTTGAAAATATTGTCTCCCATTCTGAGGGTTGTCTTTTGGTCTTGTTTATGGTATCCTTTGCTGTGCAAAAGCTTTTAAGTTTCATTAGGTCCCATTTGTTTATTTTTGTTTTTATTTCCATTTCTCTGGGAGGTGGGTCAAAAAAGGATCTTGCTGAGATTTATGTCATAGAGTGTTCTGTCTAAGTTTTCCTCTAACAGCTTGATAGTGTCTGGCCTTACATTTAGGTCTTTAACCCATTTTGAGGTTATTTCTGTGTATGATGTTGGAGAGTGTTCTAATTTCATACTTTTACATGTACCTGTCCAGTTTTCCCATCACCACTTATTGAAGAGGCTGTCTTTCCTCCACTGTATATTCTTGCCTCCTTTATCAAAGGTAAGGTGACCATATGTGTGTGGGTTTATCTCTGGGCTTTCTATCCTGTTCCATTGATCTATTTTTCTATTTTTGTGCCAGTACCATACTGTTTTGATTACTGTAGCTTTGTAGTGTAGTCTGAAGTCAGGGAGACTGCTTCCTCCAGCTCCATTTTTAATTCTCAAGACTGCTTTATCTATTCGGGGTCTTTTGTGTTTCCATACAAATTGTGAAATTATTTGTTCTAGTTCTGTAAAAAATGCCAGTGGTAGTTTGATAGGGATTGCATTGAATCTGTAGATTGCTTTGGGTAGTACAGTCACTTTCACCATGTTGATTCTTCCAATCCAAGAACATGGTATATCTCTCCATCTATTTGTATCATCTTTAATTTCTTTCATCAGTGTCTTATAATTATCTGCATACAGGTCTTTTGTCTCCTTAGGTAGGTTTATTCCTAGATATTTTATTCTTTTCATTGCAATGGCAAATGGGAGTGTTTTCTTAATTTCACTCTCAGATTTTTCATCATTAGTGTATAAGAATGCCAGAGATTTCTGTGCATTAATTTTGTATCCTGCTACTTTACCAAATTCATTGATTAGCTCTAGTAGTTTTCTGGTAGCATCTTTAGGATTCTCTATGTATAGTATCATGTCATCTACAAACAGTGAGAGCTTTACTTCTTCTTTTCTGATTTGATTTCTTTTTCTTATTTTATTTCTTTTTATTTCTTTTTCTTCTTTTTATTTCTTTTTCTTCTCTGATTGCTGTGGCTAGAACTTCTAAAACTCTGTTGAATAAGAGTGGTGAGAGTGGGCAACCTTGTCTTGTTCCTGATCTTAGTGGAAATGGTTTCAGTTTTTCACCATTGAGGACAATGTTGGCTTTGTGTTTGTCATATATGGCTTTTATTATGTTGAGGAAAGTTCCCTCTATGCCTACTTTCTGCAGGGTTTTTATCATAAATGGGTGTTGAATTTTTTCAAAAGCTTTCTCTGCATCTATTGAGATGATCATATGGTTTTTCTCCTTCAGTTTGTTGATATGGTGTATCACGTTGATTGATTTGTGTATACTGAAGAATCCTTGCATTCCTGGGATAAACCCCACTTGATCATGGTGTGTGATCCTTTTAATGTGCTGTTGGATTCTGTTTGCTAGTATTTTGTTGAGGATTTTTGCATCTATGTTCATCAGTGATATTGGCCTGTAGTTTTCTTTCTTTGCGACGTCTTTGTCTGGTTTTGATATCAGGGTGATGGTGGCCTCATAGAATGAGTTTGGGAGTGTTCCTCCCTCTGCTATCTTTTGGAAGAGTTTGAGAAGCATAGGTGTTAGCTCTTCTGTAAATGTTTGATAGGATTTGCCTGTGAAGGCATCTGGTCCTGGGCTTTTGTTTGTTGGAAGATTTTAAATCACAGTCTCAATTTCAGGGCTTGTGATTCATCTGTTCATATTTTCTATTTCTTCCTGGTTCACTCTCAGCAGGTTGTGCATTTCTAAGAATGTGTCCATTTCTTCCAGGTTTTTCATTTTATTTGCATAGAGTTTCTTATAGTAATCTCTCATAATCGTTTGTATTTCTGCAGTGTCAGTTGTTACTTCTCCTTTTTCATTTCTAATTCTATTGATTTGAGTCTTCTTCCTTTTTTTCTTGATGAGTCTGGCTAAAGGTTTATCAATTTTGTTTATCTTCTCAAAGAGCCAGCTTTTAGTTTTATTGATTTTTGCTATCATTACCTTCACTTCGTTTTCATTTATTTCTGATCTGATCTTTATGATTTCTTTCCTTCTGCTAAATTTGGGGTTTTTTTGTTCTTCTTTCTCTAATTGCTTTAGGTGCAAAGTTAGGTTGTTTATTCAAGATGTTTCCTGTTTCTTAAGGTAGGTTTGTATTGGCAAATATTAACAGCCATAAAAGGGGAAATCAACAGTAACAGAATCATAGTAGGGGACTTTAACACCTCACTCTCACCAATGGACAGATCATCCAAAATGAAAATAAAAAGGAAACACAAGTTTTAAGTGATACATTAAACAAGATGGACTTAATGGATATTTATAGAACATTCCATCCCCAAACAACAGAATACTCATTTTTCTCAAGTGCTCATGGAACATTCTCCAGGATAGATATATTGGGTCACAAATCTAGCCTTGGTAAATTTAAGAAAATTGAAATCGTATCAACTATCTTTTCCAACCACAATGTTATGAGACTAGATATCAATTACAGGAAAAGGTATGTAAAAAATACAAACACATGGAGGCTAAACAATACACTACTTAATAATGAAGTGATCACTGAAGAAATCAAAGAGGAAATCAAAAAATACCTAGAAACAAATGAAAATGGAGACACGATGACCCAAAACTTATGGGATGTAGCAAAAGCAGTTCTAAGAGGGAAGTTTATAGCAATACCATCCCACTGTCTTTTGATTAAAACTGCTCACCTGGTGTTAGGTTTTACTGAAGCTCAGCTTCTTTTGTCTCATCACAGAAGGAATTCAGCATGAGGGAAAGCAGCAGGCAAAGAGTGAGTTTATTAGCATAGGGAGCTTGTGAGGGATACAAGCGGGTTGACAA
This sequence comes from Kogia breviceps, assembly GCF_026419965.1. NCBI lineage: Eukaryota > Metazoa > Chordata > Mammalia > Artiodactyla > Physeteridae > Kogia > Kogia breviceps. The sequence continues at coordinate 132,484,466 of NC_081310.1, forward strand.
GGGAGTGCAGCAGCCCTGAGAAAAAAGAAAGTTACATTTTTATAATCAAGGAAAAAGTGGGGAGGGGCGAAGACAGCCTTCTTCCTCATTCTTGGGTAGATGTCAAGGCTTACATCATTAGTTCCTCCTTTGGCTCTTTATTGTTTAACTGACATTATTTAAATCATACATTTATTAGCAAAAGAGTAATTCATCTCAGGTTTTGGTATAAAGTCACCTTTCACCTAGTTTTTCCCCTTTCACCTATATTTCTGTCTTGGCTACATGCCGAAATGCTACTCTTCAAGGACTTTTAACTCTCTGATTTCATGTAAGATTCTGACCTCTTATCCATTTTCTTATGTTTTAGCTATCAGAGTTTGTGGCTTGCATGTGTCTGGTGCTTGGATGCACCTGGTCTTCCTTCAAGGTAGTGTAGATTGTTACTAGGTTACTGGATTATTTTCTTGAATGATCATTAGCTTACAACAGTCTCCCAAGCTCCTTTGAAATTCCCTTTCTATCCTTAATCCCTTAGAGGGATTTCTAAACTGACTAATTATCCTACTCTATCTGTATCAGTTGCAGGACTGAAATTCCTATTTTCTGTTGGCTGAGGTTTATTTCCAGTTTATAGAGGCCACTCATATTCCTTGGCTCATGGTCCAGGTCGAGTCCCTCTCATATTTTTTTTTTTTTTTTTTTTTTTTTTGCTTTTTTTTTTTATTTTTAATAGCCAAATGTTTTTTTTTTGTTTTTTGTTTTTTTTTTTGCATTATGCGGGCCTCTCACTGTTGTGGCCTCTCCCATTGCGGAGCACAGGCTCCGGACGCGCAGGCCTAGCGGCCATGGCTCATGGACTTAGTTGCTCTGTGGCATGTGGGATCTTCCCGGACCAGGGCACGAACCCGTGTCTCCTGCATCGGCAGGCGGATTCTCAACCACTGCGCCACCAGGGAAGCCCCCTCTCATATTTTGAATCTCTCTGATTTACTCTTTTTCCACTTTAAGGGAATCATGTGATTATACTGGATGCACCCAAACAATCCAGGATACTCTCCTCATATCAATATCCTTAATCTTAATAACATCTGCAGAGTCCTTTTCGCCATGTATGGTAATATATTCACAGATTCCAGGGATCTTTCCAGGAGTCATTATTTTGCCTACCATAGTGTCTCACCCTGACATATTTCAATAACTTCACAAGTTTTCTGGATCTGGTAAGCAATTTGGATTTTATTTAGTTCATGAGGACATTACTCTCATTACACTTTTAGGGAATGCTAAAATACATAGCTTATTGCCAAAATGCTCAATTACAGAACAGTTGGGATTCAGGTGGGGGTTATCATAGATGCCACTTATGCATAGGTCTTGTATTTCCTTTAATATTGAAAATCTAATCAATGTTATAAAATTTCAGTGTTCTAAACTTAATTATTATTAAGTAATCTTAATTACAAGTTTACTTATTGTGTTACTATTCTTAATACAGTGTTCAGCATACTATATGTGCTCATTAAAGGTTTGTTGCAGAATGAACACAGCAAGAAGATTCTCTTTTTTTCTCATTTAATTTTTTTAATTTAAAACAATATTTGTAGTAGGTGGATGGACCTGGTGTCTGTCATACAGAGTGAAGTCAGAAAGAGAAAAACAAATACCGTATGCTAACACATATATATGGAATCTAAAAAAAAAAAAAAAAAAAAAAAAGGTTCTGATGAACCTAGGGGCAAGACAGGAATAAAGATGCAGACATAGAGAATGGACTTGAGGACAAGGGGAAGGGAAAGGGTAAGCTGGGATGAAGTGAGGGAGTGGAATTGACATATATATACTACCAAAGGTAACATAGATAGCTAGTGGGAAGCAGCCACATAGCACAGGGACATCAGCTCAGTGTTTTGTGTCCACCTAGAGGGGTGGGATAGGGAGGATGGGAGGGAGACGCAAAAGGGAGGAGATAAGGGAATATATGTATATGTATAGCTGATTCACTTTGTTATAAAGCAGAAACTAACACACCATTTTAAAGCAATTATACTCCAATAAATATGTTAAAAATAATATTCAAATTAATAATATCAGTTGAGAACCCCCAGAAGCATAAAGCAGACATGGACTCTATGTGGCACACAGCATAGGCTTTTTTGTTACATAGCAATTTCTGTAAAAATGTAGAAGGTAGTTTTCAAATTGCTGCTTTATATTTATAAATCTTCTTATAGTTATGAGATCAGCTTGCTATTGATTTTTTTTTCAGTTTTCTTGAGGTATAATTGAGAATAAAATTGTAAACTATTTAAAGTGTACATTGATCTTCATGTATAAGGATCCTCAGATCTTAGTCATCTTGTAGCTCATCTTGCAGCTGAAAGTTTATATCCTTTCACCAACCTCTATTTCTCCCATCCCCAGACCCTGTCAACATCTTTACTACTCTCTGTTCCTATGAATTTGATTTTTTTAATTCCATATAGAGGTGACACCATACAGTATGTCTTTCCCTATCTAATTTATATAACTTAACATAATGCCCTCACATTTCATCCATGTTGATGAAAGTGGTAAGATTTCCTTCTTTCTCATGGCTGAGTAATATTATATACACATGTACACACCCTATACATCCTATATATTTTCTTCCATTGGTTAACATGGTCATATAGGATATTTCCTTATCTTGGCTATAGTGAATAATGCTGCAATGAACATGAGAGTTTAGATACTCTTAAATATTCTGTTTTCATTACCTTTGAATATACAACCAGAAGTGAGATTGCTGTATCATATGGTAGTTCTATTTTTAATTTTTTGAGGAACCTCCAATATTATTTGCTATAGTGGCTGCACAAATTTACATTTTCACCAACAGAGTATGAGGATTCCCTTTTCTCTGAGTCCTCATTAGGACTTATCTCTTGTCTTTTTTTGAGATAGCCATTATAACAGGTGTGAAGTGATATCTCATTGTGATTTTGACTTGCATTTTCATGATGATTAGTGATGTTGAGCACATTTTCATGTGCCTTTTGGCCATTTGTATGTCTATATCTTCTCTAGAAAAATATCTATTCAGTTCCTCAACCCATTTTTAATTGGTTTATTTGTTTTGATCCCATTGAGTTGTATGAGTTCTTTATATACTTTGGATATTAACCTATTACATATCTGATTTGCAAATATTTTTTCCCATTCTGTAGATTGCCTTTTTCATATTGTCGAAGGTTTCCTTTGCTGTGAAGAAGTTTTTTAGTTTGAGGTAGTGCCACTTATTTTTTTGTTGCCAAGTCCAAAAAGTCATTGCCAAGATGAATATCAAGGAGCTTATACTTACACATCTTAAAATAAAACAAAAATACACCAAATACAGGACAGAAATCTGCAAACCACCAAAGTTCCAAAGGTAATCAAGAATTTAAGATAATCAGGTCTTTGCAAAAAATATACAGAAGATAACTACTTATCACAAGGTAGCTAACCAACAACAGGGGGTGTTTCTGAGTTTATTCTATGTTTTCTAATCAAGCTTTCTTACAGATGTAGCCCAATCCTGAATATGGCAAATGTACCCTATATGCACACCCTTGCTTCTCCAGAATTTTCTCACCTAGCTCTCTCCATCAGTTGCAAATGCAATTTTCTTTCAGTTCCTTCAGTGTGTACTACCCACTAATTGCATGTGACATGTTCCTCTCCCTTAGCAGGCCCGTCCGTCTCCCTTCCTCCCCTCCCCTCAATACTGTTTGACTACCTAATTCACCAGATTCAATTTCCATTAACACTGCCTCATCAGAAAGACATTCCCGACTTCCCAAGGCAAGCTATATCTGCTATTATTCCCTTTCATGCTACCATACACATTTAAAAACAGACATTGAGATATAACTTAAAACCAATAAAGTTTACCCATTTTAAGGGTACAATTCTATGAATTCTGACAGATTTATACATCTGTATAATCACCAATGAATCAACATATAGAACATTTCCATCACCTCAGAAAATTTCCTTGTGTCTTTTTTTTTTCAGTGAATGCGATTGAAATTATGTTTACTTTATGGTAGCTGAGAATTATTAGAATTTACTATAGATTAGAATTTTCTCTTCTAGAAGTTCATAAAAGTATTTCTTATTTTGTGTCTGGCTTCCTTAATATTTTTTGCAATTTATCCATTTTGCTGTGTGCATCACTCATCTGTTCCTTAATAATGCTGAGAAGCATTCCTTTCATTGATATACCACAATTCATGGGTTCATGCACCAATAGAGAAACATTTATGTTGTTTCTAATTTTTGTATACTGCTAATAAAGGTGCTAGGAATATTCATGCATAAATCTTTGTGTGGACATAGGTTTTCACTTCTCTTGGGAAAATTAGGAGTGATGGGTCATGTAAGTAACTTTCATATTCTAATAAACTGCCAAACTCTTTTGCAAAGTTGTTGCACTATTCTACATTCCTACCAGCAATATATCCAGTTGATACTGCATATTTTTTAATCATAGGAACTAGCACAATCTATAATTATACATCCATAGAATTGTATATAGGTTTTACAAATGAAGAGGATGGGTCTACTTTTTGTTTTTAATTTAGCCTAACACATTCCCAGACATGTCATAGGCACACAACAATTATTTGTTAACACAGAATGAATTTAATCTAAATATTAACTTCTAAGTTGATATGAGAATATATTTCCAGATTTGAAAAATAATAATGACCTAATCTCTTAAATTTGATGGTTTACACAGCTAGTAACTGAAAAAGCCAGGTCTTGCCTAAGCTGCATTTCTAAGCCAGGTGTGTGGCTTTAAATGCTAATCTAAGTATACTTGGTTGTATAGTCAGTGTACAGGGTATTGTTCGTGCAGCACACCCTCTTTTCCTTTTGGACATAACATACACTTCTAAACATATAGACAGCCATAATCAACAAAGGTGTTGATTTCAAAATTGGAAAATTATATGAATATTTAGAGATAATAAATTCAATTGGGGAGCCTACCAGTTAAGGTACCTTGAAGTGATTATGTCATTTTTAGGAGGAGTTTAACCAGGAACAATAATAAATTCACTAATTGAACTGCTGCTTTGTACCAGAATATGAGAGGTATATGTGCAAGAGCTAAGCAGTGATTTAGGAACTATAACTCCACTTAAAGACTGCTTAGTTTACTGTCGTTTTCTACAAATCAGTTTTTCTTAAGGGAAAAAAAGAGTAAATGTTTATCGAATAGCACTGTGTTTTACATGATGTTTTTTATACCCATGGCAACACTGAACAATTCAAGAAGTGACTTACTGAATAAAAATAGCCATGATTATCTGCTTAGTCACAAGACAGAAACAGCATTTGGAGCATTTGGCATTATAAAAAATATGTGTGAAGAGATGAAGCACTCTAAGAATGCAGAAATCATTAATAATGCTATCAGGAGCTACTTTTAAGTGTGTGGCATGACACTGGTATTACAGTATTTCTCTATGTACCATGAGATCTTTAACATTTGCCTGGAGAATCATTGTAAAGTATCATCAATTTACTGACATATATTAATTCTCCCTGATTGAATTTATTATCTCTAAATACTCATATAATTTTCCAATTTTGAAATCAACACCTTTGTTGATTATGGTTATCTATATGTTTAGAAGTGTATGTTGCGGCTTGTTCTTGAAACAATGCACAACTTTTCTTCCTTTTTCCTCTTAAATATCTAATAAACATGAATTTGTGGCTTATATGAGCCCCCCAAAGGAAAATAAAACTCCAAAAGAATACCAATACTCTGTAATTTCTTTCATGTATGTATGTGTGCATAATATTTGCTACCTTTCTAATTGGTGATTTTGAAGATAACTGCTATCTTAGTAATTTTACACTATTAGCACAAAAGATATTCAGTAAGCTACAAGTTTTTAGTATACTTGTTAAAGAGATGAGCCTGAAAAAAATGATATCATTTGAGAGAGTATATAACTTCCCAAAATACTAGGAATTGATAGTCAATTAGTAACCTATGGGTCTTATATATAATTCAAATTTTTGTATCACCATTGTTCAGATTGAAGTCTCCATGTCTAAAGAGAGAAACAGGATGATTATTTACTTATTATTTTTTAAATTTGTTTTATTCCCCATGAGATTCCTTTTCATCTTTAGAAATAGAAAACCAGATGAAAGATAGTCATTGGGTAAAATCTGAGCATCTAGCTTCCTGAATATTTTGATTCATACACAAACTCTGTGGGATAGTGTAAATTTAGGATAAAAGTTGTAAAATGGTAAAACAGTTTTTTTTTTTTATTTTCATGAAACTTTATATGCTAATTTTCAGGTGCACCAAAGACATATTTCCATTTTAATATGGATTTATTTATGTCTTGCCAATCAATTGTCTTGAGGAAGTATGAAAAAAAAAACTTGGTAGTTGTATGATAATTAAGGAAATAGAGAACAGTAGGTAAACAGGAGTGAGGCATATAAGATGTAAAAGGAAAAGGTCTTGATTTAGTCTGGAGAAAAGAAGAGGAGGGTTGTCAATCTCAAGTTAAGGTAGAGGAAGTAGTGGTTATGTATAGTTTTCCAATGAAATTCCAATAACCTGCACATCTAGTGTGAGTCTTCTACTATAAATATCCATGTGTACTGAAACACACTACCATTGGTGATAGTGTTACATTTAATTGTATACAGTTGACCCTTGAACAACATGAGTTTGAACTGCATGGGTCCACTTATACCTGAATGTTTTCAATAGTAAATAGTAAATACTGCAGTACTATACAGTCCTTGATTGGTTGAATCTGTGGATGTGGAACTATGGATACAGAGGGCCAACTATAAATTACACTTGAATTTTCTGCACAAAGGGTCAGCACCCCTAGCCCCCAAGTTGTTCAAGGGTCGACTGTTTTTTTTTTTTTTTTTTGTGGTATGCGGGCCTCACTGTTGTGGCCTCTCCCGTTGCGGAGCACAGGCTCCGGACGCGCAGGCTCAGCGGCCATGGCTCACGGGCCCAGCCGCTCCGCGGCATGTGGGATCTTCCCGGACCGGGGCACGAACCCGTGTCCCCTGCATCGGCAGGCGGATTCTCAACCACTGCGCCACCAGGGAAGCCCTAGGGTCGACTGTTTTTAAAGGCAAAGAGTTACCTTTCTCAGGTGTTTTTTCTTCTAAAATATTGTTAAATAGTATATTGTCTTGTTTTGTTTTTAGCAAATATTATTGAGATTAGATCTAATCCAGTTTTACATATGAAATACCAATTTAATGAGTAATATCCAGTCTCCTTTAAACAAATTCTAAGGTTGTATTTAAAAATTTTAGCACTATAACTTTTATTTAAATAGCAACTTCTTTTCTAGATAAGGTACTCTTTCTGACTATGTTTTGGGAGGGATAGTCTAGTAAACTGTAGAATATGGTTTTATTTTTACATTTAATGTAATGGTTTATCAGCAAGACTTAGCAGTGTTTGGGTCAGGGTGGAAAGTGAAACATTTTTGAGCCACGAGATCTGTTAAAGTTGAATCAAGTGAGATTCTTGAGGACAGAGATTATGTATGAATCAAATGGCTGGTAAATGAAGAAACCAAATCAGTGCTATTGGCTGAATGGTGATGAAACTGATACATAAATATATAAATAGACTCACCTGTTTATAATTTAAAATCTCTTATTTTCTCTTTGCAATATTACTCCTTATATTGCATCATATTTCTCTTATTTCTTCATTTACTTAACTAAACTATGCAATTGCACTATAAATTATTCCCATTTGCAGTTCAGTGAATATGTCCTTTGTGTTGCTTTCCCTTGAACCACTGTAAATGCCTAAGTATATGGATTTTTCTATGTCTTATGTTGCATTTCCCATATGCATGAAGTATATGCTTAAATAAGCGCACATGTAAGACGTATTTTTTTATTATAAATACAACACCTGGGTTTTAGAAAGAAGAGGAAAATAAACTCTTAATGTTTCAAGCCCTGATGTCAAATACAAGAAATTAATCAATTTTAGATGTAACCTCCCACCATTTTTTTCCTAATAACTTTTCTCCTAGAGCTCTGATTTAATTTAATAAGAAAAATTTATTTAAATACTACTCTATGTCTTACAGTGCACACAAAGACATGAAGGTACATCATCAAGATATATTACAATCTAACTACACACAAAAAGGAGACTACCTAAGAAAGAATATAACTTCCTCGGAGGTTTCCTTACCTCTGACCTCAGTCTCCCTGATGTATTTTACTCATTGATGACAAAATATATTTCTTAAAACACAGCTCCAGTCATAACAACTCTCTGCTCATAGATCATCAAGGTTTATATTGAATGTAAATCCAATTAAGTGTAAGTATTTCCAGTGAGAATTAAATCCTTCCACAATATGATCCAGCATATTTTCGATGTAACTTATCTTTTTTTCCCATATATAGCTATGATACAGGTAAATTAAGAATTTCTTATTTTTCCAAAATTCTCAGTAAAATTTCCCCTCTCTGTTTGTTTCCTTGTTTTTCAATATGTCTTGTATCTCTATCACTTATTGTAAAAGCCCTAGCCAATCTTTCAAAGCTCTTCAAATACTATGTGTTATTTTTTTGCATTTTTTAATTGAAGTATAGTTGATTTACAATGTGTTAATTTCTGCTATAGAGCAAAGTGATTCAGTTATATATATATATTCTTTTACATAGTTTTTTACCATTATGGTTTATCATAGGATTTTTTTTAACATCTTTATTGGAGTATAATTGATTTACAATGGTATGTTACTTTCTGCTTTATAACAAAATGAGTCAAATATACACATACATATATCCCCATATCTCCTCCCTCTTGAGTTTCCCTCCCACCCTTCCTATCCCACCACTCTAGGTGGTCACAAAGCACCAAGCTGATCTTCCTGTGCTATGTGGCTGCTTCCCACTAGCTATCTATTTTACTTTTAGTAGTGTATATATGTCCATGCCACTCTCTCACTTCCTCCCAGCTTACCATACCTCCTCCCTATGTCCTCAAGTCCATTCTCTACATCTGTGTCTTTATTCCTGTCCTGACCTTAGGTTCTTCAGAACTTTTTTTTTTTTTTTTTTTTTTAAGATTCCATATATATTTGTTAGCATACGGTATTTGTTTTTCTCTTTCTGACTTATTTCACTCTGTATAACAGACTCTACGACCATCCACCTCACTACAAATAACTCAATTTCATTTCTTTTTATGGTTGAGTAATATTCCTTTGTATATATGTGCCACATCTTCTTTATCCATTCATCTGTTGATGGACACTTAGATTGCTTCTATATGCTGGCCATTGTAAAGAGAGCTGCAATGAACATTGTGGTACAAGAGTTTTTGATTTATGGTTTCCTCAGGGCATATGCCCAGTAGTAGGATTGCTGGGTCATATAGTAGTTCTATTTTTAGTTTTTTGAGGAACATCCATAATGTTTCCCATAGTGGCTGTATCAATTTACATTCCCACAACAGTATAAGAGGGTTCCCTTTTCTCTACACCCAGGTTTTATTGTTTGTAGATATTTTGATGAGGGTCATTATGACCAATGTGAGGGGATACCTCATAGTAGTTTTGATTTGCATTTCTCTAATGAGTAGTGATGTACAACATCCTTTCATGTGTTTGTTGTCTGTATATCTTCTTTGTAGAAATGTCTATTTAGGTCTTCTGCCCATTTGTGGATTGGGTTGTTTGTTTTTTTGACATTGAGCTGCATAAGCTGCTTGTAAATTTGGAGATGAATCCTTCATCAGTTGCTTCATTAACAAATATTTTCTCCCATTCTGAGGGTTGTCTTTTCATCTAGTTTATTGTTCTCTTTGCTATGCAAAAGGTTTTAAGTTTCATTAGGTCCCATTTTGTTTACTTGTGTTTTCATTTCCATTTCTCTAGGAAGTGAGTCAAAAAGGATTTTGCTGTGATGTATGTCATAGAGTCTTCTGCCTATGTTTTACTCTAAGAGTTTATAGTGTCTGGACTTGCAGTTAGGTCTTTAATCCATTTTAAGTTTATTTTTGTATATGGTGTTAGGGAGCATTCTAATTTCATTCTTTTACATGTAGCTATACAGTTAACCCAGCACCACTTATTGAAGAGACTGTCTTTTCTCTATTGTATATTCTTGCCTCATTTATCAAAAATAAGGTGACCATATGTGCATTGGTTTATCTATTTTCTATCCTGTTTCATTGATATATATTTCTGTTTTTGTGCCAGTACCATACTGTCTTGATTACTGTACCTTTGTACTATAGTCAGAAGTCAGGGAGCCTGATTCCTCCAGCTCCATTTATCTTTCTCAAGATTGCTTTGGCTATTTGGGCTCTCTTGTGTTTCCATACAAATTGTGAAATATTTTATTCTAGTTCTCTGAAAAATGCCATTGGTAGTTTGATAGTGATTGCATTGAATCTGTAGATTGCTTTGGGGAGTATAGTCATTTTCACAATGTTGATTCTTCTAATCCAAGAACATGGTATATCTCTCCCTCTGTTGGTATCATCTTTAATTTCTTTCATCAGTGTCTTATACTTTTCTGCATACAAATCTTTTGTCTCCTTACATAAGTTTATTGCTACATATTTTATTCTTTTTGTTGCACTGGTAAATGGAAATGTTTCCTTTATTTCTCTTTCATATTTTTCATCATAAGTGTATAGGAATGCAAGAGATTTCTGTGCATTAATTTTGTATCCTACTGCTTTACCAAATTCACTAATTAGCTCTAGTAGTCTTCTGGTAGCATCTTTAGGATTCTCTGTGTATAGTATCTACAAACAGTGACAGAATTACTTCTTCTTTTCTGATTTGGATTCCTTTTATTTCTTTTTCTTCTCTGATTGCTGTGGCTAAAACTTCCAAAACTATGTTAAGTAATAGTGGTGAGAGTGGACAACTTTGTCTTGTTCCAGGTGTTAGAGGAAATGGTTCCAGTTTTTCACCATTGAGAATGATGTTGGCTGTGGGTTTGTCATATATGGCCTTTATTATGTGAGGTAAGTTCCTTCTATGCCTACTTTCTGGAGGGTTTTTATCATAAACAGGTGTTGAATTCTGTTGAAAGCTTTTTCTACATCTATTGAGATAATCATGGTTTTTCTTCTTCAATTTGTTAATATGGTGTATCACATTTATTCATTTGCATATATTGAAGAATCTCTGCTTTCTTAGGATAAACTTAACTTGATCATGGTGTATGATCATTTTAATGTGTTGTTGGATTCTGTTTGCTAGTATCTTGTTGAGGATTTTTGCATCTATGTTCATCAGTGATATTGGCCTGTAGTTTTCTTTCTTTGTGACAACTTTTTCTGGTTTTGGTATCAGGGTGGTGGTGGCCTTTTAGAATGAATTTGGGAGCATTCTTCCCTTTCTATATTTTGGAAGTGTTTGAGAAGGATAGGTGTTAGTTCTTCTCTAAATGTTTGATAGAATTCACCTTTGAAGCCATCTGGTCCTGGGCTTTTGTTTGTTGGAAGATTTTTAATCACAGTCTCAGTTTCAGTGCTTGTGATTGGTCTATTATTTTTTTCCATTGCTTCCTGGTTCAGTCTCAGAAGGTTGTGCTTTTCTAAGAATTTTTCCATTTTCTCCAGGTTTTCCAATTTATTGGCATAGAGTTTCTTGTAGTAATCTCTCATGATCCTTTTTATTTCTGCAGTGTCAGATTTTACTTTTTCATTTCTAATTCTACTGATTTGAGACTTCTCCCTTTTTTTCTTGATGAGTATGGCTAATGGTTTATCAATTTTGTTTATCTTCTCAAAGAACAAGCTTTCAGTTTTATTGATCTTTGCTATTGTTTCCTTCATTCTTTTTCATTTATTTCTGTTCTGGTCTTTATGATTTCTTTCCTTCTGCTAACTTTGGGGTTTTTTTTTTGTTCTTTTTTCTCTAATTGCTTTAGGTGTAAGGTTAGTTTGTTTATTTGAGATGTTGCCTGTTTCTTGAGGTAAGATTGTATTGCTATAAACTTCCCTCTTAAATCTGCTTTTGCTGTGTCCCATAGGTTTTGGGTCATTGTGTTTTCATTGTCATTTGATTCTAGGTTTTTAAAATTTCCTCTTTGATTTCTTCAGTGATCTCTTGCTTATTTAGTTGTGTATTATTTACTCTCCATGTGTTTGTATTTTTTACACATGTTTTCCTGTAGTTGATATCTAGTATCATAGTGTTGTGGTCGGAAAAGATACTTGATACGATTTCAATTTTCTTAAATTTACCATGGCTTGATTTGTGACCCAAGATATGATCTATCCTGGAGAATGTTCCATGAGCACTTGAGAAGAAAGTGTATTCTGTTGTTTTTGGATGAAATGTCTTATAAATATCAAGTAAGTCCATCTTGTTTAATGTATCATTTAAAGCTTGTGTTTCCTTATTTATTTTCATTTTGGATGATGTGTCCATTGGTGAAAGTGGGATGTTAAAGTCCCCCACTAAGATGGGTTTACTGTCGATTTCCCCTTTTATGGCTGTTAGCATTTGCCTTATGCATTGAGGTGCTCCTATGTTGGGTGCATAAATATTTACAATTGTTATATCTTCTTCTTGGATTGATCCCTTGATCATTATGCAGTGTCCTTCTTTGTCTCTTTTAATAGTCTTTATTTTAAAGTCTATTTTTACTGATATGAGAATTGGTACTCCAGCTTTCTTTTGATTTCCATTTGCATGGAATATTTTTTCCATCCCCTCACTTTCAGTCTGTGTCTCTAGGTCTGAAGTGGGTCTCTTGTAGACAGCATATATATATATATATATATATATATATATATATATATATATATATATATATATATATATATATATATATATATATATATATATATGGGTTTTGTTTTTGTATCCATTCAGCCAGTCTATGTCTTTTGGTTGGAGCATTTAATCCATTTACATTTAAGGTTATTATTGATAAGTATGTTCCTATTACTATTTTCTTAATTGTTTTGGGTTTGTTATTGTAGGTCGTTTCCTTCTCTTATGTTTCCTGCCAAGAGAAGTTCCTTTAGCATTTGTTGTAAAGCTGGTTTGGTGGTGTTGAATTCTCTTAGCTCTTACTTGTCTGTAAAGCTTTTAATTTCTCTTTCGAATCTGAATGAGATCCTTGCTGGGTAGAGTAATCTTGGTTGTAGGTTTTTCCCTTCCATCACTTTAAATATGTCCTGCCATTCCCTTCTGGTTTGCAGAGTTTCTGAAAGATCAGCTCTTATCCTTATGGGGTTTCCCTTGTATGTTATTTGTTGTTTTTCCATTGCTGCTTTTATTATTTTTTCTTTGTGTTTAATTTTTGTTAGTTTGATTAATATGTGTCTTGGCGTGTTTCTCTTTGGATTTATCTTGTATGGGTCTCTATGTGCTTCTTGGACTTGACTGACTATTTCCTTTCCCTTATTAGGGAAGTTTTCAACTATAATCTCTTCAAATATTTTCTCAATCCCTTTCTTTTTCTCTTTTTCTTCTGGAATCCGTATAATTCTAATGTTGGTGCATTTAGTGTTGTTCCAGAAATCTCTGAGACTGTCCTCAATTCTTTTCATTCTTTTTTTTTTATTCTGCTGTAGTGCAGTTATTTCCACTATGTTATCTTCCAGGTCACTTATCTATTCTTCTGCCTCAGTTATTCTGCTATTGATTTCTTCTAGAGAATTTTTAATTTAATTTATTGTGTTGTTCATCATTGTTTGCTCTTTAGTACTTCAAGGTCCTTGTTAAACATTTCTTGTATTTTCTCCATTCTATTTCCAAGATTTTGGATTATCTTTATTCTTATTACTTTGAATTCTTTTTTGGGTAGATTGCCCATTTCCTCTTCATTTCTTTGGTCTGACGGGTTTTTGCCTTGCTCCTTCATGTGTTATGTGTTTCTCTGTCTTCTCTTTTTGCTTAGCCTACTGTGTTTGGGGTCTTCTTTTGCAGGCTGCAGATTTGTAGTTCCTGTTGGTTTTCGATGTCTGCCGCAGTGGCTACGGCTGTTTCAGTGGGTTGTGTAGGCTTCCTGGTGGAGGGGACTGTGCCTGTGTTCTGGGGGATGAGGCTGGATCTTGTCTTTCCGGTGGGCAGTACCACATCTGAAGGTGTGTTTTGGTGTGTCTGTGACCTTATTATAATTTTAGGCAGGCTCTCTGCTAATGGGTGTGGTTGTGTTCCTGTCTTGCTAGTTGTTTGACATGGGGTGTCCAGCACTGTAACTTGCTGGCCGTTGAGTGGAGCTGGGTCTTAGCATTGAGACGGAGATTATGGGAGAGCTTTCACCGTTTGATATTACATGGAGGCAGGAGGTCTCTGGTGGACCAATGTCCTGAACTTGTCTCTCTCACCTGAGACACAGGCCTGACACCAAGATGGAGCAACAGGACCCTGTCAGCTACACGGCCTTAGAAGCATCTTTCTCCTATTTGGGCTTGGTCACCTTTCCACTCATAGATCCCAGCTTGCTTGATATGGTTCAGCTAGGAGATGGAAGTCCTCGCCAAGTGGGCTGGACATGGGAGATTTCTTATGGCAGCAAGTTGTGACCGTGAGCTCCCCTCAGTGTGGCTCTGGGCAGAAGCCACTTTTCTCCAGTGCTGCCACCATCCCTATACACTTTGGGGACTCCTCTGATGGCAAGTGCCTGCACCGAACAGTGGAATCTCAGTCCAGGATTCGGCAACTCCTCACCTCCAACCAGTTGCCCAAGTTGAGACAGCTGGATTCTACGTGAGACGGGCATGCTGAGATCTGGTTGTCAGTAAGGCAGAAACTCTACTTTGCTTTTTTGAAGTCTCATTCTATTTTCTTAAAATAAATAATTTTAAGTAAGTTCTTGAAATAGTAATTTCTTTAATCTGCCCTCTTATACCACTTTTCACTTTTTTTGTAGCCATATTTGTGTGTGTGTGTGAAACTATTTTATCACCTACACTAGATTTCATTTTCTTTTGTAGAGTATCAGGATCAAAATAGTTATTTTTGTACTTGAATTAAGCAATTAGTAAGGTGAAGTATGAAGTATGAATTATCAAGTTAAGGTCTACTCAGTAAGAGACATGATTCCTAAAAGAAAAGTAAGATTGCTTTAAGATAAAATTGTCATATAAAAAGTATCTTCTCACCACATTCTTCAACACTATGTTGAATTCTAATTGTTGGAAAGTTGGAAAGAGCATATTCCAATCAGTTTAAAACCACATATATAAAACTTTAAAGAAGCAAAACAGAAGGCAAGTTTGTGCAATGATAACATTGGTTCTGTTTGAATGGAGGGGAAGAAATGGGCAGTTATCAAATATTTGCTGGGAAGTGTGTCAGATTTCTTCCATCATTGTGTTGAATTTAATTGTCTTCTGGAGCAAGGAACCTGTATAGGGGAAAGAAAAGATGTAACAATGCCAGACCAGAAAGGTTAGTTTCGTAAGGGTTGATGCCATGATGTGGTCTTTTAAGAAGACCTGCAGAACACTTGGCAGTGTCCAAAACATCCATAAAACACTTGGTCTACAGAAAAAGGTCCGTGAAATACTGTCCTATCCAAAATATCTATGGGTTTATTTGGTCCAGCCAAATGGTTTTGGACAGGACCACATATCAAGGACCATTTTGTGTGGACCAAATATCTTGTGACAATTTTGGATAAGATCAAATGCTTGCTAACGTTAAGAAGATTTAGTTTATACATAAAATAATGTATTTTCTATTTCATATAAAAGAAGTTTGGAGGTAAGGCTTCCAGGATAGGGTTATTACCCATGAAATTGTAATAATTTAGTCTCCTTCATTTAGGCTGCTGAACAGTAGATTCCAAATCATAATCCAGTGTGGCTGCCAGAACTCCAAACATCATGTGTATATTACAGCCAACAACAACGAGGAGGGGATGAAGCAGAGTATCATCTCTCTTTTGAAAGAAATATTTTAGAAATATGTCAAGACATTTCTGATCAATGGTAATGTCCAATGGGACAATAAGTGCTATATCTACTCCTAACTAAAGGGATATTGAGGCTTGTCTTTATTCCAAGTTGTCAAGTGCTTAACTAATAATCAGGAATTTTCTTACTATGGAAAGAGAGAGAATTTATTGAGGAATACCTTGCAGATTTAGTAGGAAAGAGACATTGAGTTTTGTAAGATACCTTTTGATGTCTTTGAGAGTATATTTTTAGTAGAATGATAAAAACAAAATTGTGCAGATAATAGAGAATTGTTGAGAAAATGATGTATCACATTTTCCATCAAGGAAGACATTTGCTTATGAAAGAAAACAAGAAATAGTAAGGTTTCTAGAGAGGGTCTCAAGGTTAAGGGAAGGGGAGAGAACTTTACATCTTTGAAGGAAGAGTGGTTGGAGCTATCAAGGTACTATTGGGAACCTGAGGGGAGAAGGTCTAAAAATACCTCTTACAGGTAAGTTTCAAATAATATATGTACAGATTAACCATCAAAAGGAGGAGAGCGATAGTTTGGTAGGTTCTATCAGATAGCCAGGACCATCTCATTTTAACAGCAGAACTAGTCATACATTATAAGTGAGGGTTAAAGGGAAGTAAAATAGTCCAGGTGGTTAATGGATAATGTTTGAAATACAGATACAAGAACTGAGGTAAGAACTCTCTAAATAAAATAAAGTATGGAGCATGTTTCTGAATGTCCCTGTCTCTGCAAGGTAAGAATTTCTTCATAAAATCTGAAGGAAACTCACATGTCCATTAAGAAACTTGATTGAAGTTTTTACCTGGCTTTGATTACCTGGATATTGCACAATTTAAAGAAATAAGCTCTCTGAGTAGACATAGTAAAGATATATATTTTACAAAACTGTAACTGGCTTTATACAGGCACTGTTATTGTTTAATTATGGATTTCTGGGAAAAACATCTCTTCCTGAAAATCTTGCTGTCAGAGACAAATTCTTAGCTGGTTTTGGAATGTAATGTTAGCTTCCCAAACAGAAAGCAAGTTACATGAAGTGCTGAAAATTCACCACTAGCTTTTTCAGTAAAACTATAAATAACAGCTATATTGTGCCTTGGGAAAACAAACATGGGCTCAAAACTTTATTAAAAGTTATTTTTTCCCATAAACTGCTGTGTAAATCACTTATAGGATAAACCTCATAATTTATGTTTTATCCTTAGCAGACAAGGAAGAAGGTAATTGGTTTGTCTGATTGTGTATTTATCCCAGAAATAACAACACAAAATATGTTTGGAAGTAGGGTGAGAAATATTCTAAAAGGATAGTTGACTGTATGCCTATTGGATTAATTTTTCAATGAGGTTAAAGATACAGTTATTAAATATCATTTTCCCAATTTTTATGTTTTCTGATCACTCCCTAATTGTATACAAAATAGGAATCTGATTTATTGTAATGTGTACTATTCCTCTGCAGGTATTAATAGAAGTAAGTCCTTTATATAATCTATTCCAAATAAGGTGAATATATTGTTTAAATAAAAAGATATTTCATTTTATAATTGATCAAAAGCACCTGAGAAAGACCTATTCAGTTTTGAAAGGTACCTGAATGAATAAATCACTTCCTCCCCTTAGATACCAAGTTATCACCTGACTGCTTTATTTCTCTGATTCAAGTTTATCATTAAAAACAAAATAAAATAAAAAAATTCAACATAGGAAGAGAGTACTTCTGTGAAAGGGATGAAAGAGAAAGACAAAGGGGAATGCAATTATAGTTACAAAGCTCCAAGCAATATAGTTTGTTTTTACGGGTTTTCTTTTCATTTACTCACTGCCAATTATATTAAATGAATCTACTGAAAACAAAAACAAAATCAAAAACCTTGATTCCCTTAGTATGTTTTTCTTTTGAATTTAGTTAAATTAAAATCACTCTTTATATTTCTGTCCCAAAGACCAGCAAATCTAATCAAAATGAATCCATTCACTAAAGGAGAAGGGAGTAAATATCTGGCTTTCTTAGGGTTCATATAAAAAGCTGTAACCAGCACAATATATAATATACCCACTGAATGCTCATTTATAATGAATTTGGAGGAACCGATGTAGAGGAAGAAGGCAGTTATGCATGGAAGAGACTGGAATCTCGGCTCTTTTGAAATAGCAAGAGAAGGTGAAAGGAAACAACACAGATACTTTTGTTAGAAGTGTGCTCTATGGTCTTTGAGGTGTATTTACCTTGATATAGAAGTACCTGTTCCATTTTCTAATTTCTTTTGTTGCTGTAGAGATTTATGTTAGGAAGTGGTAAAGGGACTCGTGGTCAATTTCTAGGCAGCAAAGTTTTGGCAAGGCAATTACTAAGAAAAAAAGAAAGATTCAAGAGAATGGTCTTTTTTACCTTTTTTATTTTGGAACTCTGAAAGGAACCGAGTTTAGGTATGTTAATTAATTAAAAGTAAAGTAACAACTTCAGAATAAATTATTCTTTTATAACAAATATCACATTGCACTGTAGTTATTTACTTACATTTCTTTCTCTCTCAAAAGATTCTTAGATCTTCATGGAAAATAATGTGCCTTATTCATTTTTAAAAATCCCCAATCTGTTATAAAAATGCTTGGCAAAAATGTTTGTATAATAAACTACCTAGCTGTGTTTTCCATGCTGTCTTTCACTTTTTTCTTTTTTTTTTCTTTTTAATAGGCTCTTTCTCCTATAATTCACTATTCTTATTCAGATTTGTACTTCTGAGGATTTTAGCTATGGATATCATTTTATGAGAGAACAGTGAACAAATATAGAATGTATACAGCAGGGGTGAAAGAATAAGAATGGATATAAAAATTTCTTCTTATGAGAAAACAGTATATAAATGAGTCTACGTCAGTTCAGTGGCTGACCTGAGAATGGTCTTCAAGTCCTTGAAGGGCTGTATTATGAAGGATCATAGAGTCTGGACCTATCAGCAAAAGACACAAGTACATAGAGGTTAGATCAGTGTAACACTTAGTTGCTCAAATATGGAAGAGCTGCTTTTAAAGGTGTGATTCCTGTTACTGATGGGGGTAAAATGGAGGCTGTATTGCTTGCTTAAAGGGTTATTCTCAGAACATTCCTTCCTGGAATTGGAAAATTTGTTGATTCCCATACCCATTTCTCTTAGGTATAATAGTTACTGCATCACTTGATCATCTTCCAGCCACCTCATGATAATGCTCATGAATGTATCTTTGACACAGACATCTAATAAACTAAGGCATTCACTAACAGGTACTTTTGAAAACTACTGTCCTAGGTCTTGGGGAGTACAGAAATTAATAAAAGTACTTTTCCTTTCTGGATGTTCATGGTTTAGAGACAGAGGAAAGGTAAAACACATTCATGATGCGATGTGTGCAATAAAAATAATCTATTCCTCATTTTTTTCTCTTCTGAGCACTATGTCTAACAAAATATTCGTGTTTTGTGAATTTAGATGGAAAGAAGTATACATATCCATTCTTTCCAGACCTCCTGGTTTTTTTTGTTTTTTGTTTTCTTTGTTTGCCAAATGTTCTCCTGAGCTTTGGGACCACAAAAGTAAGCAAAAAGTTTAGAAGCTCTGAACTGAGTCAATAATATAATGAAGCTGAAAAACATTAATTAATAATTTAATAATAAATGAATGTAACCAATTGTACATACATAAAGATATAAATATATTTTTAAGATCATGATAAGAAACAATATCTGCAGCTATGAAACTATATAATTGGTAGAGACTGGGCTTAATTTATGAGGGTCAGGGAGGACTAAGATGTGAAAAAGAATCTTGCAGAATCTTGGCTCCCAGACTAGGGATCTAACCCACGCCCTTGGCAGTGAAAGCGCAGAATTCTACCCACAGGACTGCCAGAGAATTCCCTAGACCTCCTGGGTTTTTCTACGTTCTGTTTCCAGGAAAGAAAACTCTTGTAAAAATCTCACTGTAAAGAAGGACTTTTGACTAATCTAACAATATAAGCATGTTTATATAAGGAATCAGAGTGCATTTCCATATAGATCCACTGAATTTTCTAGAATCCACTCTGGGGCTTCCCTGGTGGCGCAGTGGTTGAGAATCCGCCTGCCGATACAGGCGACACGGGTTCGTGCCCCGGTCCGGGAAGATCCCACATGCCGCGGAGCGGCTGGGCCCGTGAGCTATGGCCGCTGAGCCTGCACGTCCAGAGCCTGTGCTCCGCAACGGGAGAGGCCACAACAGTGAGAGGCCCGCATACCGCAAAAAAATAAAAAATAAAAAATAACAAACAAAAAACAACTCTGGCATGTAGCAATAGAAGGTAACTCAACCAAGATGGAGAGAAAATGTGGCAAAAATTGGGTAACAAAATCAATACAAATTTACTTGATGAATGATACCTTGTTTGTTTGGAAAAGATAAATATATATGTTATTTTCCTATTATCGGAACACGTGCTAGACATTCTACAGTTCAGTTTCCCATGACATTTTAATACACTCTTCACCGTGGAAAAATCTCTCCCAACTTCTGGACTTTGCACCTATAACTCTCTGTTTAGAAACTCTACCCCTCCCTAGTTCTTTGCCAATACAGCTTATTTACATCTTAGCCCTCCCTGCCCCTCATAAATTAAGCCCAATCTCTACCAATTATATAGTTTCATAGCTGCAGATATAGTTTTGATGATTTAAAAAATATATTTATATCTTTATGTATGTACAATTGGTTACATTCATTATTAAATTATTAATATTTTTCTACTTCTTTATATTATCGACTCTTTCAGTTGGAGCTCCTAAACTTTTTGCTTACTTTTGTGGTCCCAAGCTCAGGAGAACATTTGGCAAATAGATTTTTTTGAGAGGCTGAAAGGAAGTTCTAAAGCTACTAGGATTCGTTTTTTGTTTTTTTTTTTTTTAGATGTTGGGGGTAGGAGTTTATTAATTAACTTATTTATTTTTGCTGTTTTGGGTCTTCGTTTCTGTGTGAGACCTTTCTCTAGTTATGGCAAGCAGGGGCCACTCTTCATTGCGGTGCACAGGCCTACCACTGTAGCGGCCTCTCTTGTTGTGGAGCACAGGCTCCAGACGCGCAGGCTCAGTAGTTGTGGCTCACGGGCCCAGTTGCTCCGCGGCATGTGGGATCCTCCCAGACCAGGGCTCGAACCCATGTCTCCTGCATTAGCAGGCAGATTCTCAACCACTGCGTCACCAGGGAAGCCCAAGGATTAGTTTTATTACATAGGGTGAAACTTAGAAGTTGGCCAGCTTTACATCCAACAATAGCCAGACTTTTCATTTATTGATTGTTGACAAAAAGTAGTTATTTTTCCTAATCTCTAATAGAATAATTCTACTTCCATCCAAACTTTTAAAAAAAAGAGTTCCATAAATGGATAAATAAATACACTGTTTCTAATATTTTTCTGCACTTACATTTACAAATTTGGCAAGCATCTTAGTGCTATTTCTTTAGATGGAATCAAAGTTTAGGATTAATTTGTTTTATGGGTATTGAAAAACATAAATTTGATTGATTAGCTATCGATATACAATACATGCAAAGAAAAGGAACTTCTATGCTAATTTCTATTTTGAATGAAAAATTGTTCAGTTCAATTTTTAACGTATTAATATATGGTTATTTTTAGTTTCACATTAAAAACTCAATTTTATTTGCAACTGATTAGGACTTCCTTTGATGTCTAAACACAAATAAATTAATTATAGGTAAACTAATTTACTCTCATAAACACTGTTAGTATTATTCATTTTAGTTAGAGATCGTATTTTCTCATCTATAAAAAGAGGTGCTTCAATTAATGAGCTGTAGTTTCTTGCCTGGTTTCCCATTCCATGGTACTACAAATTATAGTAAACAAATTTTATGTTTCACTTACATGCTAAAAAGATCATATCAGAAAAATAACACTCTAGATAATTGTATTCTTTAGCTATTTAAAGTTTTCTGTTGAAGAGAAGACACTTGATGAAGAAATCAACTTTTATATGCATTTTTTATGTTAGTAAGTAGAGAAAGAAAACGTGAGTTCTCAAAAAAGTAAAATACTAGCATTTTACTGGAAAACTTGGCCCCTTTCAAATATAGGTTCTCTGCCCTTCTTTTGAATGGCTTTTATAAAGTTTGCTAACTTATGATTACATTATCCACCATCCCTCCTCACTGAGTATCACAAGGTCTTGTTTCCCTTACCTGAGTATTGTAAGGCTCCTCTTCCCCTAATGGCCACAAGGCAATTCTTAGAGGGGGAACTGATTTATAGTGAAGTATGAGAAAGCCTGTAGTTTCACTGTATTAAGTATCCGGAATGTGAGCATCACCCACTATCGTTTGTGAATACTCCCTTCCTTCTTTCTTGAGCTGAGATGTTAATAAACAAATTAGGGCTGGTTTTAGAAATCTAGATCTGTGATCTTATTTGCTATTATACTCCAAATGTCTTCTAGTTTACTTTAATTTATGAAAATAAGTTGATTGTGTCAGGTAATAAACTTCAGTCAGTGAAGGTAATTCACTGACCCCAAGAAGTATAGATAATATCAAGTCATGTTGCAAATTATTGTCTTACTATTTCATGTTGCAAATTATTGTCTTACTATTTCATAGCTTCTGTCTTCAAATTCTTTGTGATTTGGCACTGCAATAATTCTTTCTCACATATGTTGTGAAATCATGCAGGTCTCCTTTGAAAGTCTAGGTAATATATATTATTTCTCTGTCTTTTTCATTTCCCACATAATATATTATTCCTAACTAAATAGGTGTTCTAAAAATTTCTGTATATTTTGGGAAGCTGATTTAATTGTTTAGGAGAGGAGCAATTTTGATCACCTTTACATTTCAGTTGTAAAACCTTGGAAAAAACTTAAAATGCTAGAATATCTCCAATTCTGATTACTTGAAAACTTTCTAAGACAGAAAATCTAACAATAGATTTGGCTTTAATTTTTAAAAATCTGCCTTGTTTGGTGTTTTTCAAGAGATTTTCTTTTGAAAAACTGCAAATAAATTATGAAGCATTTGTATTGCTAGTATTGCCTGACTTAACTGAATCAAGAAAAATTAACGGCCAAGATATGGATATAGGTTTTTACAGACTTACCACATGGAAGCTTTGCTTCTTTACCAAAAAGAGTTGTTAATGTCAAAAGAAGAAAATAGTGAAAATCCTATTTAAGTTGGTTCTCTTTCAATGACGTAGAACACTCTAATAATACTACCCCTAAATCATTTCTTTTCCCCAATTCATTTCAGTCTATTATTAATACAAAGGCAACCTTATTTTCATTGTTTTATAGTATAATTAATGATAAAAACATATTGTATATTAATGACATATTCCTCAAAATTAAAGCTAATATCAGTATTGGATACATATTGCAATATTTTATATAATATTCATGTTACTACATCCTCTTTTATTTAATGCAATTTTGTAAAAATCTAATAGAGAATGTTGGCATGTGTATATTTGTGTGGGTTTACTAATATGATGAGATCTGTAATATGTAAAGGATATTTGTTTATAATTGTGCTATACTTTTACCCAGGTTTTTATTGATTAAAGTGAAATCAAGAAGTGACAGGAATGTCTTAGGTAACACACTTTCTAGAATAAGAAAGATGAGCAAATTAGTCTTCATAACCCCCAGTACAATTCAGGAAAGTTTGATATCATCTAAATTTTTCAGAGGCAAGATTTTTCAAAGACATTCAATTATAATATTGTCATGTTCTTGTATTGCATATTGTATTTACAAAATGAATATTATGAATATTTCAAATAAAACATAAGCAGTAATATAATTTATATGTAACATATTTTACTTGCAAAACTGTCAGATACGTTCACTACAGTTATGAAATATATCTGATGAATATCCTTTGTATTATTTAAAGTTTATAGTAGAAATGAATAATGTTTATTTGATTATATTTTAGTGCTTACATGAATGAATATTAAACCCAAATATTTATGCATAAAAGAATCAGATACAGAAAAACTCTAGTCCTTATAGTAAACTCCCTGTAAAAGTGCAGAATGTTGAGTTCAGATCAAAACATGAGGGCTTCCCTGGTGGCGCAGTGGTTGAGAGTCCGCCTGCCGATGCAGGGGACATGGATTCGTGCCCCGGTCCGGGAAGAGCCCACGTGCTGCGGAGCGGCTGGGCCCGTGAGCCATGGCTGCTGAGCCTGTGCGTCCGGAGCCTGTGCTCCGCAACAGTGAGAGAAAAAACATGGATTTTGAAGTACAACATTTATTTTGTATTAATTCATTTATTTTAACCTGAACAGTTCTAAGAGCAGTCAGAGTCGAGATTTAACATAATTTCCCTAATTGAACTACCTGTTTTATAGTGGATAGGAAGAGAATGAGAATGAAAACCAGGATAAAAAAACCATGGCATTAATCTTAAAAGTTTCATAAAGCCTAAACCTTCTTCAGAAGAGTCAAATGCAGTATTTCTGCTTAAAA
Organism: Kogia breviceps; assembly: GCF_026419965.1. NCBI lineage: Eukaryota > Metazoa > Chordata > Mammalia > Artiodactyla > Physeteridae > Kogia > Kogia breviceps. The sequence continues at coordinate 132,508,905 of NC_081310.1, forward strand.
AAAATGAAAACAAAACAACAAACATGATCCTTCAATTTAAGTCAATAAATCTCAATTATGCATTTACTTTCGAGTACCAGGGAATCTTTCTCAAACTCAGACTTGTTGAGAAGGTGATGCTTATAGTCATGGAACAAAAAATGTAAAGAAAAAATACCATCCAATTAAAAATGCAATCAAATTCCTGAAGGAGACCAGAGCAGAGATTGGTAGGCAGTCAAATCTATGAAACAGTACACATTTTTCGAGTTACACATGCTAGTTCCCAATGCATGTGATTGTTGTGTGTCTAATAACTACATTGATACACATGAGTCCCATTTTAACAATTTATCTAAGAGTTCATTTATTCAACAAATATTTATTGTCAGGCACTGTGCTGTTAATGTGGATACAACAATGATCAAAAAAAGACAGTTTTTCCACAAGCCCTGAATTCACAATCTAGTGCGGTGACATAAACTTAACAAATCACACAAAAGTAAATTTATATTGTGAAAAAGAGATGAGAGAGAGAGAATTGTATTATATTATGAGAGTGTAACTTTTTTAAAAAGAATTAATGTATTTAAGGAGATTAGGGAAGATTTCCTTAAATATGTTATGATTGCTTTATTTTGTTGTTGTTTTAAGGAGTTCATAAGATTAAAATATTTTAGGGGCTAAGAGAAGCAATCCAAATAGAGAAATACATAAAGAATTTGGAAGGAAAGAGCCTGAAACTTCTTCTACCATGGGTAATCAGAAGCCATTAAACCTAAGGTCAGAAAGGAAAAAAAAAATTAAAAATAAATAAATAAATAAATAAATAAATAAAAACAAAAAACACTAACCCATTAGCTAAGGTTGGCAAACCCTTGAGTGGTGTTGGTGGTTAAATATTTCTTTCCAGTACATCCACATTATGATGTCTTTACCATATCCAATAGCAACAAAGGCAATAAAGATTAAGGCTCAAACTAGAATCACCAGTGTTAGAAATCATATCTCATTCTATCCAAATCCAAATGGAATTATGATCTTGGGTTTCACCATACAGTCATATCTAGAAATTGCTAATTAAGAATAACATTCCTAAATGAGAGAAGAATTTATGATATAATTAAATTATCAGTGTCTTTTTTGCAAGTTCTTATCAACTAAGCATGCCTTTAAATAATTATCTTTATAAGTGAACTTTTATAAAGTTATGTCATGGAAAAATGAATCATTATCATTCATAAATTTATTGGGAGAGCAGTAAATTCTTTATCGATGTTTCACTTAAATTATGTTGAAAATATCACAAGGATTTCTGCTGGCTTTTGTTCTCTTCTGGGGCTGACAGTCTAAAACAAAGCTCTGTGTCAGATACATTTATGGGGTCCCAAGAAGGAGTACTTCTGTGTAGACCCTGGGCATGGTACTCCCAACATAGGTTCAACTTCTCCCTCTCCACTCCAGTGTTGATGTAAATGGTTCATTGCTATCAACAGGGAATCCCCTTCACCATCCCAGAGTGGTTCTCTCAGAGGCAGTAGCAAGATGTTTCATTACAGGCTACCTTCAATGGTAGTCATTTTATCCAGCAAAATTTCATCTGTACCTGTTGTACCACTTGGGAGAAATGCAAGTTTCCACTTACCAAACTCTAGATCAGCTCTGCCAAATCTTTCCCTTGCTGTTATCCAAAGACTAGGAGAAGCAGATGTTTTACTAGGCTAATAAGTGGCTCAATAGATGAGTGATGATTATCAGTCTCTGAAATCATGGAGGAAAGGTGTTAGAGTTTCTTTTTCAGTTTGATTTTTGAATTGTGGTAAAATATACATATAACCTAAAATATACCATGCATCCATTTTTAAGTGTACAGTTTTATGACATTAAGTATTGATACATTCATATTGCTGTTCTATCTTCACCACCATCCATCTCCAAAGCTCTTTCCATCTTCCTCAACTGAAGCTCTTTACCCATTAAACACTAACTCCCCATAACCCATGGAAACTCTTTCTACTTTCTGTCTCTATGAATTTGACTACTTAGGAACCTCATATAAGATAAATCATATATTTGTTCTTTTGTGACTGGCTTATTTATTTAGCATAAGATGTTCAAAGTTCATCCACATTGTAGTATGTGTCAAAACTTCTTTCCTTTTAAGGAAAAGCTTAATAGTATTCCATTATATGAATATACATTTTGTTTATCTATTCATCTGTTAATGGACACGTGTTGCTTTCACCTTTTGGCTATTGGAAATAATGCTGCTATGAACATGACTGTACAAATATTTGTTCAAGTACCTGCTTTCATTTCTTTTGGTTATATACCCACATGTGGAAATCTGTATCATATGGTAATGATGGTAATTCTATTTTTATTTTTTTTAAAGAACTGCCATTTCCATAGCAACTGCATTTTACATCCCCACCAACATTGCAAAAGAATCCCTACTTTTTAATCTTTTCTTCCAACTTATGCCTTGTGATTGAGACATTTAATCCATTTACATTTTAAGTAATTACTGATAGGAAACACTTACTTTTGCCTTTTTGTTTTCTGTATGTGTTATAGTTTTTTGGACAATCTTTCCTCCATTACTTTCATTCTTTTATGTAGTGACACATATTGATTCCCTTTTTATTTCCTTTGGTGTATATTCCAGAGATATTTTCATTGTGATTGCCATGAGAATTACATATATCCTAAAGTTATGATTATCTTTTAAATTGATACCAACTCAATTTCAATCACATATAAAATCTCTACTCCTTTGCAGCTCCACATCCCTCACCACCACTTTATGTTATTGACGTCACAAATTATATCTTTATATATTGTGGACCCATTAACATAGAATTATAGGGATTTTTTTGCATTTGACTTTTAAATATTGTATAAAATTTTAAAACTGGATTTACAAACCTAAATACGATAATACTACTTTTCTACACTTGTCCACATTTACTGAAGAACTTTATATTTTCATATAACTTCAAGTTACTGTCTTGTATTCTTTCATTTTGACTTGAAGGACACTCTTCAGAATTTCATATAGGTCTAGTGAACTCCCTCAGCTTTTGTTTGTCTAGGACATTCTTAATTTCTTCCCCATATCTGAAGAACAGTTTTGATAAATATAAAATTGGTTAATAGTTTGTTTTTTTTTTTTTCCTCTCTTCAATACTTTAATTACATCTCTTTGTCTTCTAGCCTGCAAGATTTCTGCTTAAAATTCCGCTGATGACCTTATTGGGGATACCTTGAATCTGGTGAGTTGCTTTTCTCTTGTAACTCCCAAGATTCTGTCTTTGTCTTTGACCTTCCACAGTTTGATTATAACGTATCTCAGTGTGGGTTTGTATATCCATGTATTTCCTCAAATTTGGGAAGTTTTTGGACATGATTTGTTTAAGTAATATCTTTCCCTTTTTCTTGCTTGGGTCCTAGTCAGGAGGAATAGAAATCATCCCTTGGGCAGCCCACATAAATGCCGTAATGTTTCAAACAACTTTCACTATGCCCAAAGGAAATAACCACAAATTAGACCAGTGTCTCCTGACTGTACTGCACCATGCCAGGGAGCAGGTAGAAAAGGGCAAGTGAAAATGCAATATAATTTTCTGTTGTTTTGAATGTGGCTTTTTTCTTTTGGCGGGGGTGGGGGTGGTGGTGAGTGTTTGCTTGATTGTTAAAGATTTTTGAGCGGTTTCCAGCATTCCTATAAAGTTATTTTAGTTAGTCTGTAGCTGTTTATTGGTGTTTCTATGGGGATTCAAAGGCCTGAAGCTTCCTAGTACAGCATCTTACTGATGTCACTTCCTGTGATGGTTAGTTTTATGTGTCAGTTTGGCTAAACTGCATCATATGGTTGTTCAATTAAATACTAATCTACGATACTATGAAGGTATTTTGTAGATATGGTTAACATCTATAGTCAGTCGACTATATGTAAAGGAGATTGCTCTAAATAATGTGGATGGGCCTCATCCAATTAGTTGAAAGACCTCAATAAAAAAATCTGAGATTTTCCAGAGTAAAAGAAATTCTTCCCCAAGGATCCTGCTCGCAAGCTTTCAGCCTGCCAGCCTTCTCTACAGATTTTGTACTTGCCAGCCTCAAAATTGTATGAGCCAATTCCTTGAGATATCACTTGATACATAGATACATTAGATACATACATACATACTACTAGTTCTATTTCTCTATTTTTTCAGGGGCAAACTTGGATACCCAAACTTTTATGTACATAGTCTCTTGCATTCCTCCTTCCCCACACCCTCACCCACTCTTGCCAACTTGGATTTGGAGAGGAGAGGCATCCCTTTATCCCCTTCATCACAGAAGGTAAAGAAGCAAAATAGTCTCTCGTCAGGTACTCTCCTCAAAGGTCACCATCTTCTCTTTCCCAGTCTTCTCTTTATGTAGTCAAGTAAATAATCTACTGAAATGAGTGCTATCTTTAACCTTGGCAGGCCAAAAGGGCTGAGAGGTCTCTAATCATAGAATGTGGAATTTTTTAGGATCATTTCATTATATTGTTTTAACTGTAGGTTTTATATTGGCATTGAGTACCAATAGGCAATGGTGGTGTCTTGTGATTTTAGAGAGTCTCTGGCTATTATTTATAGTGCCTTTCTGTAAATGATAGTAGAAACAAAAGGCTAGCTAGAGTTTAGTCCCCAGTTACCTCATTACACAGAGAGCTTCTTCTAAAGAAAAAAACAACAAATTCACAATGATCTATGAGTCCTGAAGTTTCCTCAACAAGATTTTATATATTGTTTTCCTTTTTACCTTTCAGGTTTACTTGCTTTTTTTCCCCTATTTGTCTCTTGTAAGCAACAAGGGACTTTATCATTGTTCTTGAATTCAATCTGAGATTATTCACCTTTCAACAGAGTAACTTACCAATTCAAATTATTAATATGAAAAACTAATATTTATTGAAGTCTGACTATATTCCAGGCACGGTTTTAAGTACTTTACATGCATTAGTTCATGTGATCTTTGCCATAACCCTTTTATGGTAACATTATATTTCTCATATAAAATATGAGACACTGAAACTGAGATATATTAAGTAACTTTCCCAAGGTCAATAGCTAGAAAGAGATAGAGCCAGGATCCAAAGCTGCTCAGTCTGACTCAGAGCTGAGTAATCCTCCATCCTGTCATTTTGACTCCAAAAGTCATAAGTAATGTGTATTACAGACAACACACAAATAATATACATCACAAGCACAAATAAATATATCAATTATAGAAAAATAAAAGAGTTATAACTCAAATTTTTCTTTTTTGTCATCTTGTTAATGTTTTATGATTTTATGTCTCCTTTTGTTTTACTCTATTTGGGGAATTTTATTGTGTGGTTTTCGCAGGAATCTTTAGTTTCAGACAGAACCTTGGCTGCACCAGATAGTAACTGAATCATTCTAAAATTTTCCTGTTGCAAGGAAGAGAGAATCCAAACCAAATTGGCTTTTATAATAAAGAGGATTCATCAGGTGATGTAACTGAAAAGGACAATAAGAGGTCAAATTTCAGGAATGTTCTATCATGATCCTGGCTTCTGTTTTCCAAGATTCTCTCAGGTCTGTCTTTCTCCATGTTTTAGTTGTGATTTCATACTGGCTCCTCTCAAGGCCACAAAAAGCTTCCAAGAGCAATCATATCTTCATCTTTCCTCTCACAAAGAGAGTGATGGAACATGTCTCTTTCAGTAACAATAGAACAAAACTCATAAATTTTATACTAATCAGGACATCACTTTCTGTGGCCAAGATAAAACCATTAACTGATTGACAGAGGAAAGGAGGGCTTCCTGAATCAATCACTATTGTAAAGTGGATCAGGTTATATTAATTAGTTTTAAATGAATCATAGACCAGCCTGGAAGAGAGATGGGATTAGTTACAGCCCAAAATTATGCCTTCCACATAATGGAGAAGGGTAGAAAGTTGTCAGAGAGAAACTATAATTCCTTCTACCTAGGTACATGACTTTCATTCTTAGTTATTTCATCTGTAAAGTGAAAATAATCATACACTCTATCTTACTTGGTGGTTTTGAGAAGTAGCTAATATATATATTAGCTATATATATTAGTAGCTAATGTATATATAGATATATAGATATAGATAGATAGCTCTTACAATGGCTTAGCACATAGTACCACTTCAAGAAACAATACTGTGATAATGATTATCAATAATACACTTAGCTTATGTTTTTTAAAAAAAATCTTCACCAGTGCTTATATCATGTTTTTTATTGTAACACCAATCTTTTAGTTTCAATTTTCCCCAAACCATTCTCTCTTCATAATTATGTGTTTATCTAAATTAATGTTAAATATTATAATTGGTTTCCATTTTATAAAGTAAGGAATTTAATTCACTTCTCTTTTTCAACTTATACAATTCATATTCTTTTTTAAAAATATAATCTGGAATTGATATCCAGATTATGACTATTAAATTTTCATCATTTACATTATATACCTTCTCTTGGAAGAAAACTATTTTTTAAAATTTGCATTTATTTATACAACATATTTTTAAAATATATCTTAAAATGTTGACCTTTAAATATTAAGCCCTGAATTCTTCTTTCCATTGGCCCTGAAACCCCGTCTAAGCCATATTTCTTTCAACTGTTGTCCCAAATATTCACTTTTTTCCCCTATAACTCTCTATAGAGAAACCATCTTTCCATGCATCTTCTTCTCAGTAGTTGACCTTATGCTTCCTAAATCACTGAGAAAATTGTAGTGGGAAATAAGTATCTGAACTTCTTCCTTTCATCTCTGATAATTCTCCTGTATATAACTTTTTTATTCTTCTTTTCTGTCTGAGAGAAGAAAGGGCTCTCCTTCTATTTAAGATTAATTAAAACAAATATTTTTGGTCTGGATTCACTTCTTCTCACCTCTTCAAGGATGTTGCTGTATTAATCATAACATTTTCTATGATTAGAAAATGATATCTTCTTCATTGATTCAGCATATAAATATGTCCAGTCCCTCTCATATTAAAAACAAATATTATTTTCAGAAGCAAACAGGTGAATGTATGGTATATAGTAGAATCCAGGTTTCTTACTGTTAGAGTGGAAGGCTAGAGATAAGCAAGGAGAGGAGGATGGAGAGATCCGTTTGGTTATGAATTCAGGTGGGAGAAATCAGTATAGCTTGTTTGGTTTAATATAGATACAGATGGTATCATATAGAAATACTTATAGATATGTGTATATGGATTAATCAGTATACACATATATATTTCCTTGTTCTATCAGCTGAGAAGACCTAAAAACAAGGACATCTCAGCAGCAATCAGCACATCCAGTGCCCAGATCTTGGTTTCTAATACTATTCTTCGATAAAAGGAACTAAATTTCTGGGAGAGATGGTTTACTGACTATGGTGGGAAGGAAATATGCAAGATGAGTCTGGAATCTTATGTTGTCAGAAAGAAGTAACACACACACACACACAAAATGGTGAAGGTATGTCAAAGGGTCATAGGTACCAACTGAAAAATCTCTCAATGGCCAATGTGAGAAAAATTTGAACAATGAAGTAAATAAAGTAGCAGTAGATTATAATCCAAAGTATAAAATAAATATGCATGAGTTCCTATTGATGTGAATAAATAATTGAATAAATAAATAAAAGGGGGAGAACAGACAAATAACCTATGTAGAAAAATTCTATATAATTTATATAGATACAGCCCCCTCTGTGAGGTGAAGCATAATTCTGCACATAGTGCTTTCCTTCCAAAAAGTACAGGGGAAAAAAGAGGAACTTTACATCAGAGAAGTATGATAAATACTAAGTAAGCTGGGAAATAAAGGTTAACATTAACAGCAAAAGTCATATTGATAGTAGGTATCCTTGATATCACATGATAAAAATGACACTTTACCTTTGGGATTTTATTGCCAAAAACATATAATCCCAGTTTAATCATGAGAAAAACATAAGACAAATCCCATTTGAGGGACATTTCATACACACACATACACAAAACTGACTAGTATTCTTTGAAACTGTCATGGTCATAGAAAACAAGAAGTCTAAGAAGGTGTCAAAGCCAAGAGGACCCTTAGGAGCATAATGACTAAAAGTTATGTATTCTAGATAGGCTTCTGGAAGAGAAAAAGGACATTAGGTAAAAACTAAAGTGTGGAATTTAGTTAATAATAAGATTGTTTCATTAATTGTGACAAATATATTAATGTAAGATGTTAATAATATGGGAAACCCACTGTTGAGGTGTATGATAACTCTCTATACTGATTTCACATTTTTTCTGTAAATCTAAACCCAGTCTAATTTTTAAGTTATTTTAATAAGATTCTATACTAACATTATTTTTTGTAGGTTTCCTCTTTAAAGTTCAATACAGTAATGTGTCTGAATCACCACTGAAAATATTTGAGAATTAATGTTAGGCCAGAAGTCCTCAGGTTTTAGTCTTTGTACATTTCCAAGCAATGTTGTTCATTTAAAATATAAATAAAAAGCAATGGTTTTTGTTTGGTTTCTTTGATACATCTTTGCATTAAAATCCCTCAGTCAGAGTTGTGATTTCAGAGTTAGTGTTGGGATTTATACGGAGTTACAAGGAATAGATTCTTTTTTTCCACTAGGTTTGAATCTGAGACATTGTGGCCAATACTGCTAAATACATCTTGTTACCCTAGCAGGATAGAAACAAACACAGGCAAAAGGAAGAAGCCCACCAGTTGAGAAAGAAGAAAATAATATTTGTTATATTGTTTATGCCCTGATGTCACATCACATTTGAAAGCTATACCTGGGCTTATTTTTCTTTCACAAAAGTTAGCTTTGGCATATGCCCACAGAAGACTCTTAACTGATACAGTTAAGCAGGATAAAAAAGTTCAATTCATTGTTTGATGCTGGCTTCCCCAAATGTCTCTCATCATTCCCATTTTTAATAAAGTCAAGCCATGTTTCTTACCTCTCATCTCGTCTGTCACTTCACTTCTCCCTCCCTTCTTCCTACTTTCCACATCATATTTATTTCTATGAAGTTGATCATTACTTTTTCTCTGCTTTTATCTCATCGTCCACCTCAAGGATCTTATTAAGTTACTTTGCTGAACGAAAACAGTTAACTGAAAATAATTCTGGTGACAACAGTTAAGATAGTCCATTTTCATCTTGTTTCTTACTATGTGTAGTTGCTTAGTTATATTGACCAGCGTTATTTTCAATAGCCAAGCTCTGGCAGAAATCTAAGTGTCCATCAATAGATGAATGGATAAAGAAGATGTATATATAAACAGTAAAATATCACTCAGCCATAAAAAGAATGAAATCTTGCTATTTTTGACAACATGGTTGGATCTAGAGAGTATTATGCTAAGTGAAATAAGTCAAGCAGAGAAAGACAAATACTATATGATTTCATTTATATGTGGAGTCTTAAAAACAAAACAAATGAACAAACATAACTAAACAGAAACAGGCATAAATACAGAGAACAGATGGTTGCCAGAGAGGAGAGGGGTGGACAGATGAGAGAAATAGGTGAGGAATATTAAGAGATACAGACTTCCATTTACAAAATAAAGGAGTCAAAGGCATGAAATGTACAATGTGGGGAATATAGTCAATAATTATGTAATCTCTTTGTATGGTGTCAGATGGCAACTAGAATTATTGTGGTGGTGATTTAAAAATGTATAGAAATATTGAATCACTGTATTGTGCACCAGAAACTAACATAATGATGTAGGACAACAACCAACAAACAAATTCACAAAGAAGATATGTGATTTGTGGTTATCAGAAGTGGGATGTAAGGGGAGGGGGAATTGGATGAAGGCAGTCAAAAGGTACAAACTTCTAGCAATAAGATAAATAAATACTAGGGATGTAATGCACAGCTTCACTAATACAATTAACACTGCTGGATATTATGTACGAAAGGTGTTAAGAGAGTAAATCCTAAGAATTCTCATCACAAGGAAAACAATTTTTTTTTCTGTTTCTTTTATTTTGCATCTATCTGAGATGATGGGTGTTCACTAAACTTACTGTGGTAATCATTTCATGATGAACGTTAGTCAAATCATTATGCTGTATGCCTTAAACTTATATAATGCTGTATGTCAGTTGTATCTCAATAAAACTGGGAGAGAGAAAAAAGCAAATAGGAGAAAAAAGCTGTAAACTCTTTTAGAGCATAGACCCTGTCATATCTGAGTTTTACTGTAAATCTAGAGCTGGACATACTGCCTGATAAATAAACAATAATCGTGATGTTATGTATTATTTGTCTGAGAGCAGACAAATAAACAGTATCTGTAGAGTCAAGAGCTATTTAAACAGAAATGGTTTTGCTGTGACATTGCTGTCCTTTATCTTTGTAAAATAAAATAATTCATTTTCTTCTTTTATGAAATATAGCATTCAGGCTAAACATTTTTATGACTCTTACAACTCTAAAATCTATGAATCTAAAAGACTTTCAGACTGCTTCTGTTCCTTTACCTGCAATTTGGTGGCTATAGTTTAACCCAAGCCAGAGTATTCAATTTCCCTCTATTTGCCATTGTACTGACAATGCAAAAAAGAATGGGGATTTCAAGAGTATTCTTAGAACATAATATGAATCACTATTCACTGTTACCTCTAGTCCTTCCACAGCCAACATGGACAATGGAAACACAATCAATGTCCTGCCTCATAGTGTTCATAAGATAAAAATAAAAATGATTATTCAGGAAAAGCATAATTCTTACTGAAATTCTTATTGAAAACATTAATTTTATTCAATGCCTCTTTTGAAGGTGGGCAGGTAGAGAGACATGGGGTCATTTAATGAATGTTCCATTTTAGTGTTCATAGACCATTTAAAATATATAGCAACACAAAATAGTCTGATGGCACCCAACTAAACAACAGAGTACAAACAAATTATAGTATTGCATTTGGTTTCACAGATGTATTTTCTGAATGCATGGGATTTTTTAAAAATTCCATTGTTTACCTCTAAAATGGAAAAAAAAAAAAAACAGTTGTAGTTTCCCTCTAGTTTTACTGGGAAAAATAAATAACACAAAAAATTGCTTAGAGTAGGGCCTAGTGCATAGTGTTCAACATATGTTAGCTAAGTACTTAGTATAACTGAGTGCTTAGTACTCAGTATAAGTATTTAGTATAAGTACCTAGTATAACTCAGAATGATAGCAAGATTTCTGATGATTGACTTAATACCAAAGTAGATTTTTTAAATGCCTGGAACAATATTTACAATATCTAGAAATAATTTCTTTATTTTGCTGGTTGCTAGAATCTCAGTGCCTTTAGTGTGTTAATGAGCTTATAGATATTCCAGAGAACTATTTTATATATATATATATATATATATATATATATATATATATATATATATATGCAGATTTCCTACATGTATCTGTTCAAAAGACTAGTAAGTACTTTTATTCAGTGTCTAAAAGCCAGAGTTCCTTAGAATACATTTAGAACATTCTCACTAGAAAAATGAATAGATACCAAATTCTTCATAAAATCTATCAGAGATCTTATTTCTCTCAGCCAGTTTTTAAAAATTGAATTTCAGTGAATTCAAGATCATACTTCATCTAAGTATCTGGGATTCATATAGTCCATATGGCATCTGACAGTTTTAGGTAGGATTACCATTGTTCTGTGAAAAATGAGGGGTCTAATAAGCTACCTCACCTCTGTTAAAAAGAGAACCAAGGTAGTATCCATAAATAAGGCTAGAATTTGCATCATAGTATAATTTAGATTTTACCTAACAAGAGAAAAAAAAGCATAAATGACAAAGGTCCTCATCAAGGAGAAGGAGAACATTAAGGAAGACATAAAACTGAGATTTCAGGTGACATTAACTGTGGAGGGTGAAGAATCAGGAGAAAAATTACCTTGAGCAAGTTTTATGGCTCCTGCATGACTTGCATTATAAAACTGACAAAAATGTCTTAATAATTTTTCTTCTTCCCTAGTTTTTAGAAATTTTGGGTGCCTTCATTGCCAGAGTCCCATGTTCTTTTTTTTTAAACATCTTGGAGTATAATTGCTTTACAATGGTATGTTACTTTCTGCTTTATAACAAAGTGAATGAATCAGTTATACATATGTCCCCATATCTCTTCCCTCTTGCATCTCCCTCCCTCCCACCCTCCCTATCCTACCCCTCTAGGTGGTCACAAAGCACCGAGCTGATCTCCCTGTGTTATGCGGCTGCTTCTCACTAGCTATCTATTTTACATTTGGTAGTGTATATATGTCCATGCCACTCTCTCACTTTGTCCCAGCTTACCCTTCCCCCTCCCCGTATCTTCAAGTCCATTCTCTAGTAGGTCTGCGTCTTTATTCCTGTCTTGCCCCTAGGTTCCTCTGACCATTTTCTCTCTCTTTTTTGTTTTTTTTTTTGAGATTCCATATATATGTGTTAGCATACAGTATTTGTTTGTCTCTTTCCGACTTCACTCTGTATGACAGTCTCTAGGTCCATCCACCTCACTACAAATAACTCAGTTTTGTTTACTTTTATGGCTGACTAATATTCTTTTGTGTATATGTGTCACATCTTCTTTATCCATTCATCTGTTGATGGACACTTAGGTTGCTTCAATGTCCTGGCTATTGTAAATAGAGCTGCAATGAACATTTTGGTACATGACTCTTTTTGAATGATGGTTTTCTCAGGGTATATGCCCAGTAGTGGGATTACTGGGTCATATAGTAGTTCTATTTTTAGTTTTTTAAGGAACCTCCATACTGTTCTCCATAGTGGCTGTACCAATTCACATACCCACCAGCAGTCCAAGAGTGTTCCCTTTTCTGAACACCCTCTCCAGCATTTATTGGTTCTAGAGTTTTTGATGATGGCCATTCTGACCAGTGTGAGATGATATCTCTTTGGAATTTTGATTTGCATTTCTCTAATGATTAATGATGTTGAGCATTCTTTCGTCTGTTTGTGGGCAATCTGTATATCTTCTTTGGAGAAATGTCTATTAGGTCTTCTGGCCACTTTTGGATTGTGTTGTTTGTTTTATTTGATATTGAGCTGCATGAGCTGCTTGTAAATTTTGGAGATTAATCCTTCATCAGTTGCTTCATTTGAAAATATTTTCTCCCATTTTGAGAGTTGTCTTTTCATCTTGTTTATGGTTTCCTTTTCTGTGCAAAAGATTTTAAGTTTCATTAGGTCCCATTTGCTTTCTGTGTTTTTTTTTTTTTTTTTTTTTAATTTCCATTTCCCCGAATAGCCAAAGCAATCTTGGGAAAGAAAAATGGAGCTGGAGGAATCAGGTTCTCTGAGCTCAGACTATACTACAAATCTACAGTAATCAAGACAGTATGGTACTGGCATAAAAACAGAAATATAGATCAATGGAACAGGATAGAAAGCCTAGAGACAAACCCATGCACATATGGTCACCTTATCTTTGATAAAGGAGGGAAGAATATACAGTGGAGAAAAGACAGCCTCTTCAATAATTGGTGCTGGTAAAACTGGACAGCTACATGTAAAAGAATGAAATTATAACACTCCCTAACACCATACACAAGAATAAACTCAAAATGGATTAAAGACCTAAATGTAAGGCCATACACTATCAAACTCTTAGAGGAAAACATAGGCAGAACACTCTATGACATAAATCACAGCAAGATCCTTTTGACCCCCCCCCCCTCCTAGAGAAATGGAAATAAAAACAAAATTAAACAAATGAGTCCCATGTTCTATTGGTATTTTGGGGGTGGCATCTCTGCTCAGGTTTAATTCCCAGTATTAAAATTTTAAAAATCACTTGTTTTTAAACTGGTTCCTCCTGATTGGCTAATCACACAAAGTAATTAAAGTCAATAATAGATAACAGATTTCAGCTTTGGTTCTCCAACTTCTCTGATTCACTACTCAAAGTATGGCCTATCCTCCCAACTGGAAGCCTATTAGAAATGCTAAATCCTTGGTCCCATCCCAGAAAAATTGAGTCACAGTCTATGTGGAACAAGATATCTAGGAGATGTGTAAGTACATTAATGTCTGAGAAGCACCACTTCCTAAAAATTCAGATTCTTGAGTTGGCTACCCAGAGATTGTGCTTCGACAAATCCCCAGTTAGTGTCCAGGAGTTTGCAAGTGAACAATCACCCTAGTTGATGAGGACACTGGGAGGCTTGAGAAACATTTTTTAAAACATGAGCTTATTGTGAGGGTCATCCTAGGTGTATTTAAATAAATATGAAGGGGGTTCTAGGAACTGAGATTTTTAAACTAAACTAATGTATCTTGGATGATGGCATGCATGGTACTCCCAGAGCTGGGGAAATGGTTTTAGCTGAGACTGTTTTTCTGATGTCCTGCACTTCCCATACTGAGAGCCAGCTCAGAAAATGTGTATGGGCTCAGCCCTAGTCTCAGAAAATGCACAATCTACTTTGATGGACTCTCTATGTGCATTTTGTTCAATGAAAAGGAAGACTTGTGAGCAAAATAGGAGAAACTTGAAATAACACTCAGTGAAATAACAATTCCATATTCTTAGGTTCACCTCTGTATCTAATCTGATATTTTGCCTTTCATCCTTCTCCTCTCCAGCCAATCTATGAGAGACTCAGAAAAGCCTTTTGCTGTTTTGAATTAGAAGCACCTGATTTGGTACTTTTCTTATCATAAACAAACCATGTAGTCACAAGAGTAACACAGCGGTGAGGAAGTAAAATTTCCCCAGAGTGCTGTAAAAATGTGATACTATTAATTCCCAGTCCCAACATCACCCCAAAGGAAATTAAACCTGCAATGTTGGGTTTCCTTGGTGGCACAGTGGTTGAGAGTCCGCCTGCCAATGCAGGGGACGCTGGTTCGTGCCCCGGTCTGGGAAGATCCCCCATGCCACGGAGCAGCTGGGCCCATGAGCCATGGCCGCTGAGCCTGCGCGTCCAGAGCCTGTGCTCTGCAACGAGAGAGGCCACAACAGTGAGAGGCCCGCATACCACAAAACAAACAAACAAAAACTGCAATGTTCATTCACTTCTGGAAGGAACATAAATTGGTAAAACCTTTCTGGAAAGCAATTTGGCATTATGTTTCAAAAACTTTAAAAATGTTCATACTCTTTAAACCAGTAATTCCCTCTCAAGTAATTTTTCCTAAGGTGATGTGAGCAAAGATTTACATACCAAGACCTTCATGGCTATGTTATTTGCAGGAACAAAAATTGGTATGTCATTTTATACTCAATAATAGAGAAGGGGTTAAAAGTTATGGTAGATATGTGATAGGAGAATGACCAATTATGTAAATTGATTTAATATGATCTATGACAGACATGGTAATCAGCAAACAAAATTCTGGACCAATGTCTGCTCAAAATGGGAGAATAAAAGCTTGCCTGGATATAAAACGGATAAGGCAGAATATTGTAGTGGAAAGAACATAGGGTTTAGGTCAAGAAGAATTACATTCTAGTCTAGGCTTGAGGATATACAAACTAGGGGACTAAATCTACTTATTTATCAACTCTGAGATCCAATTTTCTACCTGAATAATCAGAATATATAGTAACCTACCTGAAGTATATTGTGTTTTTATGTGTCTGTGAACATCTGAGCTTCTATAATATATATGAAATTTCACTTCAACTACAATGTTATATAAATTTGTTAGTTATGTGATAATCATGATGAAGATTTAGAGCCCAAAGGAAAAACTCTAGGTTGGGAGGATTTGTAGCATACAAGAGTTCTGAAAGTGATATTGGAAAAGCATGAAAAAGCATAGTGATTCCTTTTATTACAATATTCCCACACTTATCATGGTGACTGATGGTAGAAGGAAACCTGTCCCCCAATATGGTATACATTTGTTCAAAGTAAACTAATGCTCAGTTCCTTCACTCTTGATCTGTGTTCTTCTGGTATAGTTGGTTCCAGTCACAACACTCGCAATGGAGATGTGATTCTAATGTTATCACGACACACACACACACAAATGATAACTACATGAGGTTTTAGATATGTTAACTAATCTTACTGTGGTAATAATTTTACAATAGTTTTATAATATATATGTATATCAAATCATCACATTGTACACATTAAACATATACAATGTTATATGTCAATTATATCAGTAAAGCTGGGGGAAAAAAGGGAAACATTGGACACATGACTCAAACTCAGAAAAATAGATTACAATTATTCTTTTGTTCAGGCTGTAGAAATAAGTAGATTTTCTACCACCAGGCTTTAACCTTGAAGCACATACTTCGAATTGCCTGCTGTCACTTTGCTATCATGTGGCACCTGGACATAAAACCACCATGGTGGAGAACTGGGCCCAAGATGGAGGGAGATGGGCTGCCATGCTTCATTTGAATTAAACCTTCCTGTGTATTAAACCTTTATTATTTGAGTAAGTTAATAAGAATGTTTCTATTGTTAGTCAATTTGAGATTGTTTTCTTTACCTAGCCAAAAGAGTCCTAACTGATATAATATATAAATATCAGTTATAAGTAATATGGTGCTTTCATTCCACATACGTTTAAACTGACATCCATTTCAAAAATATAATATCTGTTAATATAGTGAATGATTTGAAATATAATTTGTGGGACATCGAAAATATAAATCCATCAGTAAACACTTTCTAAAAATAAATATCCAGAAAAATCCACTAAAATGCCACGTGACAGATCATAAAAAGACTGAATATACTACTTTTGTTTATACTTACAAAATCTATAGAATTTCTCAAAATTAGTTGAAGAAAATAAAAGAAGACAAGGGATGAATTTAGTAACTTTATTATAAACCACTTGGGAACATATATGGTCTAGTGGGAAGGCTTACAACACTTGTTGCACTTGAATCAACGTCTCTGAAATTCTGTTTCCCTATTTGATATCATGTAATTAAGCTCTCAGTGTCTGAGTTCATCCTCATGAAGTGCACAGGTCAATACCAAGCATATATGGCAGCAACTACTCCTGGGTACTCAGTACATCTTTGTTTCCTCCTCCCTTCCCCCACAGTACTATAAACACATAATATTCTTACACTTGGATGAAATCCTAAAACTCACTCTAGTAATTCTGTATCTTCTCCCAATGTAACATTTATACAGTATTCTGAAGGGTAGAAATTTCAATATATACTTGCAGAAATGTTTTAAATTTGAAATTCCCTAAAAATGTATCGACAGCTTACATAAAACTGTTAAAATTAGAAATGTATGCTTTTTTATGGGTAAGTATGGATTAAGCTATTTGAAATGAAGAGTGCATATTTCTCCAGAGGAAGCAACTTCAGAGCAGGATGCTCAAGATTCTGATAACAGGATGAGGGCTATTAAACAATATGAGTCATCTGGAGGATGTAGCAGATAGTGAGGTGTTAAATTTCTGCTGATCACCAAAAATTATTTAGGTTAGTGAAAATACAGGCAGGATTATGAAGAAATCCAGAAGGATCCAATTAAAGTGTGTGATTGGGCAATGTGATGACAGATTAAATTTAGTGCAGATAAGTGCAAGGTAAAACATATTGGGAAACATAATTTAAACTTTCCACGCACACTGATGGGTTCTGAATTAGTCTGAACCTCTTAGGGAAAGCATTTAGAAGTCATTATGGATAGTTCAATGAGAAAGCTGCTCAATGTGCAAGAGCCTTTAAAGAAACCAATAGAACACTTGTAGGTATTAATTTGAGCATGTGGAATAATATGAAAACTATTAACATGAAATTACATAAATCAGTGGAATTCTCATACTTGGCTATACTTATTTTAGGTATTTTATCAGAAAACACTAAAGGATAATTGGCAGTGTGTTCAATTGTTAAATTAAAAATGGACAAACAGATTGTTTATTTGATTAGGAATACAACTGCAGCAAGACAGATTTAATAGGTTCAAAAATAATAAGTGGTTCAGCAAAATCTTCTTTGGACATTTTTTTTCAATAAGTACTAAAATATGAGGATAAGATGACATTGGAGGAAGTAAAATCTACATTTTAACAGAAATACCTTTAATAGGACTCAAAATCAATCTGTAATTCACTGGTGAAGTAAATCATCGAGTCAAGTAGTTCAGCAAGAATCACAGGGATTAGATATTTATCTGACTATGAATAACATTTGCAGCTATACTATCTACACCAGATTCAGATGCCACAGCTGTTATCAATCCTTTTGCTTCAGTGTGCAGAGAAGTAATATAAGAGGCTCAGGGAAGGTTTGTTTTTCCTAGTTTGATAATACACTTTATATGTGACTGGAAAAAGAATATAACAATTGGTCATTATATTATTTATTTTAAAGAAAACTATTTTAGTGTCATTCTATATGAATTTATATTTTAAAAAATACACAGTGATGTATATTATAAGGCATAACATTGTTGATGCAGATACTACTCAGTTAATAGGATCATAGAAAAATTTAATCAAAAAAATAACTAGGGCTTCCCTGGTGGCGCAGTGGTTGAGAATCCGCCTGCCGATGCAGGGGACACGGGTTCGTGCCCCGGTCTGGGAAGATCCCACATGCCGCGGAGCGGCTGGGCCCGTGAGCCATGGCCGCTGAGCCTGCGCGTCCGGAGCCTGTGCTCCGCAAGGGAGAGGCCACAACAGTGAGGCCCGCATACCACAAAAAAAAAAAAAAATAAATAACTAAACTGAGACTTCCCTGGTGGTTCAGTGGTTGGGACTTCCCCTCCAGTGCAAGTGGTGCAGGTTCAATCCCTGGTCAGGGAGATAAGATCCCCAAAGCCTGACAGCCAAAAAACCAAACCATAAAAGAGAAGCGATATTTTCACAAACTCGACAAAGACTTTAGAAATGGTCCACATCAAAAAAAAAAAAAAAAAAAAATCTTAAAAAAAAAATATAAATGTTAAAATTGTGTTTGTATTATTGTTATGGCTCATTCATTTAATAAATATGTATTAAGCATTTACTTTGTTCCGGGAAGTACAGAAGTTACTAAGTACACAGAATAAATAAGACCCCAGACCCTGCAAATCATAAAGTGAAGTATAAGCAGAATATTTAAAATAGGTACATGCTTACGTTATAGGTACAGCGATACAATATTTACAGAGTTTGAACATAGCAAGTGGGCTAGCCAAACTTACTTTCAAAGAGGGCATTAGAAGATTTCAAAGAAAAAATAATGTGTGAAATGAAAGCTGAGAGACAGGAGATCTTTTTGTCAAGAGAGAAAAGGTATTCAGGTCAGGGAAAACAGTCTGAGAAGAAACAAAGAAATCATGTGTGTCAGGTTTTGGAGAACTGCATACATCAGTATGCAGGTTCTTACAATGCTAGACTTTAAAACTATGGTTATTTTCTTATAAAACAACTAATTTGGAAGGACTGGATTCATATGAAATCATTAAAAACCAAACCAATTAATTAAAACAATGTTTATGCCCATGTTTTAAAAGTTTGTTGTTCTACCCTCCAAAGAAATGTCAAAAATATCTGGTTGAGTATGTATTTTTCTTAGGCCCTTAGTCTGGTGTTAGCCTGGGGGTCAGTTGGGAAATAATTACTGAAGTTTTCTAAACTTGAGTAATATTCATCTGGGGAACCCTGTACCACAGATTGACTTTAAGAATCAGCATGTCCAGGGTGGGAGACCAGTATGTATAACAGGTGTCAAGGAATTCCTCTCATTGAACAACTTTGCCAATAACTCCTTTAATATTTTCCAGAGTACTGTTTTTGCCTGGCTATATATTCTCTTCTAGAAGACCAGTAGAGATTGACATTATACTCAAAACATATACCATTTACTTTGGAAATCCAATCCTGAAAGTCAAATGTTCTGTGAAAATATGCTACCAGGAAGTCAGTTTCCTTTTTTTGAAAAGTATCCTATTACTCTAATGTTTATGTCAATCACAAATCTCCAGCGAATTTCTTAAATATGAAAGTAATCTGTCATAGGATACCTATATGTATAAATATATCATCATAGTATAAAGTACTTAGAACAATCACTGATTACCAAACAAATAATATGGTTGTTAACAAATTATTGACTTTTATGCCCCGATACCTTTTTTCCATTACAATGACTTTTCTTATTCAGTTTGTTTCATTCCCCATTACTTTCTACAATTCCTTTCCAAATATTTTGAACTATTTGTACAAAACCAGGAAGAGTCAAGAGCTAAATATTAAATACACTAAGGAAATGTGTTCCAGAAAAGCACACACTGACAGAGAACAGCTCACAAAGCAAGACACTGTGGAGTCTTAGCACTTCTCATAACATGGCCATACAATCATGACATTCTGCAATTGCATTTGTAATGTAATTTGAGACTTATCCTGCACATTCTTTTGTTTAA
The DNA here is from genome assembly GCF_026419965.1 of Kogia breviceps. Lineage (NCBI taxonomy): Eukaryota > Metazoa > Chordata > Mammalia > Artiodactyla > Physeteridae > Kogia > Kogia breviceps. Next base: position 132,529,291 of record NC_081310.1, read on the forward strand.
AATGTAAGAGTTTTGGTTGTAAATATCTCTGTACACTCATGGGCCAAAACTATGGTATTGAAAGATATGTATCTGCTCTGAAATATTGCTGTTAAAACTCAAAATTAATCAGAGACAATAGAGATATCTTCTATTTAGAAGAACCCCTTAAGTGTGGGCTGCTCACAGTGACTTCCTTCTAAAGAGCAAATTATAGAAAGAGTGAAAAAGAATAAATTTTTAATGGAGAAACTTTGCAAACACCACCTCAGCCAGGTGATCATGGTTAATATCACAATGAGAAGTAATGTTGACAGCCTGAACTCAATTTAATGTGATGAAACTGGTACTATACCTCTGTGGACTTTCTCCTCAAAAACCATAACACAGTGTGATCATGAATAAAAGCATCAAGAAAAAAACCCAGTTGAGGAACATTCTACAATACATTTGGCCAGTATTCCTCACAATAGTCCAGGTTATCAAAAACAAGGAAAGTATAACAAACTGATACAATCCAGAAGACCCTAAGGCAATATGACACATAAATGTAACACGGTATCCTGGATGGGATTCTGGAGCAGAGAAAGGACATTAGGCGAAAACTGAATAAATCTGAATAAGGTATAGAATTCAGTTAATAATAATTTATTACTCTTGACCTGTTAGTTATGACAACTGCACCATATTCATGTAAGATATTAATAATGAACAAAACTGGGTGAGAGATACATGGGAATTCTTTGCATTATCTTGGCCACCTTTCTGTAACTCTAACACTATTCTGAAATAAAATGTTTATTAAAAAAAAAAGACAATTTACAAGGATGCTTGCAGTAGGTTCGGAATCCCCGTGCTTTTCAAGCATCTTCATCCTGTAGCCAGCCCAAAACATGTACAAGAGAAAGTGAACAGGGCTGTGTGTGTAGTGGAGGGTAGTTGATGGGGGTAAAATGCAATGTTGGGGAAAGGTCCATTGCAAGAAATCAACACTAGGTCACCTACTTCACCTTTTGTTCACTTGAAACCTTTGCGGGGGTAAACTAGAAGATGCAATCTGAAAGCCAGGAATAGCACCAACTTCTAGCACCAACTTCTAATAGCACCAACTTTTACTGTAAAACAAAGTAAAAAAAAAAAAAAAAAAAAAAAAAAAAACCAAACAAAAAAAACTTGACTTTTCATCTTCTTGAATTGACCTTTTATCGATAAAAATATAGACTCTACAAATTTGGAACACCTCTTTTGTGTACAACTATGAAGGAATTAAGAAAAAGCTTAGACATTAAAAGCTGAGATCTGAATTCATTTGAACACGTTCATCTATTAAAGCTTTTGACATTGGGAACTTGCTAAGCCATCTTAAACCTGTTTCTTCATCTGTAACAATGAGGATGACATGCATTTCTAATGTGGTTAAGAGGATCAACCATACAGAGTTTAAGTTCTTAGTTACCTTATACTTAAGACAAGTAAATTAAATAGTGTTAACTTCATTAATGTTTATGGTCTGCCTTTTGATATTATTCTATAGGAAAGTGAATTTAACCTATACATTCAAATTTCTAATGTTTATTTAATAAATCTAAGGTTTAAAATCATGAAAAAAAGATTTTTTCTTCCTCCTTAGTTTTACATATTGATTTGTAAACTGTTAAGGGGTATTTATGTTCCACTTAAGTAGACCTAAATCTGTATATGCATACAGAATTAGAGTTTTATCTTTATATAAATCACAGAAAGAGACATTAATGTCTCTTGTAACTCTATTTCTGCTGGTTAAATAATGATTTGCATTTATTTTTGCCACATACTAAAATATAATTTTGAGCCTCAAGGAAGTTTCTGTTTTAGTAAAATTATATAATTACAGACCCTTATAGTAGTAAGGTCTATAAAATCAACCAATTTGGCCCACTAGTAGAAATGACAGCATCTGTTTTTTTAGAGCTCTCTATCAGTTAGTCACTGTGATAATTATTTTACAGTCTCTCACTGAATTTCATTTAATCCTTTCAACACCCATCAATGTCATTAATCTCATTTTTCAGTTGAAGAATTTGAGGCTTAGAGATGTCAAGTATCTTGCACAAAGTCACATAGCTGCTAAATATCTTACCTTGAATTTAATTATAGGTCTCTCTCTCCCACCCTCCTCTCTGCCAAACCTATGGTCTTAATCATAATTTTCTACTGCCCTTCCCCTAAGAGTTAATTCCCATCTACAGTATGTGTGCCAAGGATTTATCCTACTGATTTTGTCCCATCCTGCAGATTTGCAGAACTCACTACCTCTATCTACAGACAGTTTGTTTTATCTTTGGATAGTTTTATTCTTAAGCTGGAATTTATTTTCTGCTGTTTCTAATAACAAGTTCTAGTTCTACACTGGAAGAGATTATTCACTACACCATTCATATTAAATAAACACTATAACATTTGTTCAAGAGTCACAGTTAAAAAAAAAGTTCTTAAAGTTTACAAACAATAAAAGGCTATATTCCTGTTTAAAGTTCCTCAGCAAAGCTTCTCAAGCTAGGAGCAAATGTTTGAGGTGTAGAAATTTGAAAATATATTTCGATGTTAATTTGAAGAGAGGAGTAAGGTTGAGTTAGCCACAAATATGGAATAAACATTAGTTGCTATAGTGCCCAGATAAGTGTGAACTAGAAAAGAGAAAAAGTTCCTGGGAAAGGAAGATTATCAAGGTAGTAAAGTTTTCTAAGTTCAGAGAGAAAGATCTATGGGGAGGGAAAAAAAAAACCAAAAAAACCCCAAAACTTAGTTCTAGCCTAGATGGTGAAAGGAAACTCTGCAGATGTTTTCTTAAGGAGAGGAGCTCAGAAAATGGTAGCAGAGTTTTATTAAGAATGCTAGGGGAAATATCTTATAAGTGTAGAACAATAGTGCTGAACTTTTGTTTTACCATTAAATCATTGTAAGTAACATGACAGTTACATCTATGAAAGAAAGAATTACATTAAAAAAATCACTGAGAAGACAAAAAGATTATGAGTTCTGATTCCAGTATATTTGATAGCTCATAGTTGTACAGAAATTATAGTAAAACAGTTTTTCATTAAGAATGGTAATTAAATGTCCTACATTAACAATATTGTCAGTTGTAAGTATAGATATATTATATCATATATATATATATGTGATATATATTCTCTTTCAGTGAGGATCCAAGCAGACAAAAATAAACTATTCTACCTACTTCAAACAGATGGGATTTAATCCAATGAATTTATTACAGAATTGATGACAAAGCTGTGAACTCAAAGAGGAGGGTAGGTGCTACCACTCTTAGGCTAGAAGGATGAAGAGAAGAGGACCCAATTCAGAAACAAGTGGAGTCTACGTGGTCAAAGCCAAACCCATGGAGGAGATTCAGCCACTGCTGGACACACCCCAAAAAGAGGTTGGTGGGACAGTGATATACAGCATATCCTTACTCTTTTTCCCCATCTCTGTCAGTACTTCCCATTTACAAAAGGCAGCAGAATCTAGTTAATATAGAAGCCTGTGAAAGGTAACCTGCAGAGATCAGTTCTGATGCCAGGAAGAGATAAAGAAAGGCAAAAAATAGACCTGAAGGCAAATAAGCCCAAAGGCTGTTATATCACCAAAAGAAAATTCGCTCATTACCACATTATTGAGAAAAGTCAATTTTACTCACTTTTGTTGTGAGAGACAAAGATTTTATACCATCCACATCATAGTTTCAAACTTCACTGATCCCCTTTAACATGTTTCTTGTCCCACATATATCCCTACCTAGAGTTTTTCCTTTTTCTCCCTTATCCTTCGTGGAGTTCATACTCTAATAACCACAAGCATAGCAAAGTGTCTACCAATTACTAGGAATGGAGTAAATAATTAAAAACAAATTATAATTCCCCTCATAAAATAACTCAATTAAATATTATCTTAATAATGATATTTTATTTCATAATATTCTAAAGAATTTTAATTTTTTTCTTATTTCTTTTTGTCGCTATATTTGACAGGAAGTCCATAAGAATTCATTAGAAAGGTTTATTCTTTTAGTCTCTATTTCTTTACTTCATATTCTATCTTCATCACATTCCAATAAGATTTTGTTATTACCTCTCCATTGATGTTTGTGAATTCACAAGGAATTTATAGTAACAAATCCAGAATCATTTCTCTTCCCATCCCTTAAGAATTTCTTAACCATGTTTGAGCTACTGGACCCCTCAATTTTTCCCTTTATATTAGCATTTTCTCTTCTTGATCTCCATAACAACAAACTTTACTATCTCTCTGGTACCTTCTTAATACCCCTTGTTAACTCTTCCTCTTCCCAAACCTTAAATGCTGGACTACTTCTGGGCCAGATTTGTGGCCTTCTTTCCTTGTATATCTGTTCTCTCTCTCTCTCTCTCTGTAATTTTAATCAACCTCATGGCTAAAAATGCCCAGTTTGCAAATTCCTATCTGAAGCCTAGACTCTTCCTTGAATTCCAAACTTATATTTTCAACCAGCCACCCAACATCTCCACTTAGTCGTTACAAATATAACTGGCTCAAAAATTAGCTTGTTCTAAAGATAACAACCTATTTATTTATCCTCAAACCTACTTTGGTTGTACAGTTTTTTCTATCTCTTATTCTCTTCATCTCAAAAGCCTACAACTCAACCCTAATTCTTTTCTCTTGACCCTCTACAACCAATCTGTTTACATCACATTTCAGCTCTACTTCCAAAGTATATATAAAATATAAACATTTTCACCTTCTCCATTGCTCTCAACCTCAACCAAAGCCACCCTAATCTCTCATTTATATTAGTGCAATAGCCTCTTTAATAATCTCCTATTTCCATTTGTATCTCTTTACAGCCCATCCTCCACAAAGTAACCAGAGAAATCTTCTTGCTTATGATTTCCTATTGTACTTAGCGTAAAATCCAAAGTCCTTATTATGATCTATAAAGCCATACAAAGATAATTGATAATCCTGTAGATAGTTTTGTCCATGTCAGATTTTTCTGGGCATACTTAATAAAGTATAAATAAATCACTAAACATATTTACCCATTCCATGTGAGTCAATTGACCTAAAGTCCTTTATCGTCTTCTTAAATTCAGTAAACTTAAAAAAAGATAACTTTTTTCAAAATCCAAAGCACTTTAAAGGCAAGTGGTGCGGGCTCATATCTTAACTTCCTTGAAACAGAGCCTAACAGTGGAACTCAAACCAGCTCTCTCTTAACAGAGACATGCCTTTATGAAAAGGAAAGAATTAAGTTTGCTGGCTTTCTAGCTATCCTTTTCAGCATCAGAATCAATGATGTAATTCCAAGGACTTCAGGCCCCAAAGCAGTCTCAGTCCCAACCCCATATTAAAAGCCAAAGAAATATCAAATGGAGAAAAGAGAGTTACATGAAAGATTACCTGTAACAGAGGCCTGCTGCCACTTGGTAAAACAATCAACATGCATGGGGGATTAAGCTATATAGACTCAGCTGAATTGAATCAGCTGTCTTAATGGGCCAGAAAATCAACCAGTCTGAGTGAAAAATTCACTTGAAATGGTTGACTGGCAGTAGTAGAAGAAGTGACTGAAATTTGTAGAATCCTTAAGATGCCCCAAACTAGGAAGAAAAAAAAAAAAAAAAAAACCACAATCTTTTCCTCATCTGAGTGCTTGACATAGTTTTGAAAATAGCCTTGGGACTCTAAACTCAAAAGAACAATTGTACCTCTCCAAATCTCTAAAAAGATCTTTAAATTCTCAGTGATACCTATCCATGTAAAACAAGGGCACATGGACCATTACTCTGAACTCCTTACTCATATCTTTACTTCGTGAATATTTTATTGAATGGTCTTAAATATGTCTAACTACCTTTCTTTATGATAATAATGTATATTACTATAAACACTTTGTTTTTCCATTGAGTTTTCACTTGTTTTTTCTCAAGATTCTTTGACTTAGGCATTGTTATCTTTGTTATTCATGTTAGAAACCTGACATTGAGACATGATAAATGATTTGTCCAAGATCATACATATGTGGATTGGCAAAGCGGGGATTCAAATCAAGGACTTCATCGTCTATAAAGTATGTATATCTCCTTAGTCTTCTGAAAATCCATCAAGTCACATTTTTTTCCCAAAATTCTCCTCCTTGATAACCAGGAACTCTATAATATATTCTTGTCCTTTTCCCTAAGAGAAAGTTAATAAAGCCATGTCATAATACCCACCTATTAAATAGACCTCTCTATAAGAATCCATTAATTTATTCAGTCACCTGTAGAACTGACTATGATTTGATCATCCAAATAGAATAAGTCAAAATAATATTTACCAAGACTCAAAAATACCAAAAAATGAAAGTAAAGCCCTTGTGAAGATAGGTGATTTCGTCCTAAATTATGCATTTGTATGTGGATAAAAATCTTACAGCTGCTACAGTCTTTCATTCTGAAGAAGCCTCAAATGTTTTGTAATGAATCAAGTTATCTTAAATAGAGTAAGTAAATCGTTCATTTTAGTAGAAACTATGTCACTACCTCAGCAATTTTCATTGAAAAAATGTGCATTACTTATTCAGCTATTTGAAAGATAGTATTAGAGAGGAGCTATTTTGTCATTTTTTTTTCATCTACAAGCTTTCATTTTTAAACCTATAACACTGTGTGTTTTTGAGACATCAATTACCATTTTAAAATGTACCAGTCTAGCTTTAGAGTTTCTCAGCAAGTTTCTATGCCAAAGAAAATACTAATCCTTTCAATTTATTGGGAATCAATGTTTAATCCTCTTTTTTCTTCTCATACTTATTACAAATCATAAAAAAATTCTGAGTGTCAGTTTAAGAAATGAAAGCCCTGGGTAATAGTCCTATTACGTATTGATCATTTTAAATTAAAAATTTTAGTACTCTCTATTTGAAAAGTAAACCAAAAAATTATGTTTCACATAGAAAAGCTTCTAATACATAATAAAAAAGTGTGTTTTGAGGATGTTTTATACTATATTTTAATATCCATAAAAATGGAGTTTCTATTTTTAGTTTAATTTATGATGATTACTTCAAACTTTTATAATAGGTGAAAAAAACTTTTACTTACTTCTACCAAGATTGTAGAACATGGAGAATACGTTGACAGATATTTAAAAGCAAATCTTAAAATATCAAAAGTATACTAAAATTATTTTATATATAGCCTTTTAAAAACTTTAAAATTCCATAATCTTTTAAAATGTTAGATAACAATAATTTATTCATATCTGTAAAACCTCTCAAAAATTTTCAACTTAATCTATTTTCTTATGTATAGTTATTATTATATAATTTATATATATTAAACTATTATAACATATTTTCCTTAGATCAATAGATTTAATTTTTAAGTATATTGAAATTATAGAAGATTCTATTTAGGCATTGATTTTTATTTTTCTTTATACATATGCAAATGTATCTTTTCTATGAAAATGCATAAATTATATTGCCCCATTACTATTCTCTAAACAAATACTTATTAAATTCCAGCCATGTGTGAGTCATGGTTTAACCACAGAGGACAAAACGTACCAAAAAATGCCCATCATCATTAATCTCACATTCTAGAATGGAAAACAGACAATAAAGTAAACCAAAAGTGAGAATTCCCTGACAGTCTAGTGGTTAGGACTCAGCACCTTCACTGCTGTGGTCTCGGGTTCAATCTCTGGTCCAGGAACTAAGACCCCACAAGCTGCATGGCACAGCCAAAAAAAAAAAAAAAAAAAAAAAAAAAAAAGAAAACCAAAAGAAAAAGCACAAGACATGTTGATGTAATAAAAAATATTATGGATAAAAATGAAGCAAGGAAGGGGAATAGGGAGAAGATTCTGGAGTAGTGCTTACAGGTTTACTTTCAGGTAGGTGAGTCAGGGGGAAGGCCTCATTCTGAATACGAAATTTGATAGAAAACCTGAAGATGGTGAGGAAATTAGTCACATGGATACCTAGGGGGGAAAAAAAAAAAAGATTGAGGCAGAGTGTACAGCAAGTGAAGTAGAGAAATTAGAGAGAGTAAGAAAGGTAATGGAAGACCAGATTATAAACCAGAGCAAAGATTTTGGCTTTTGCAGTTATTCAGATGGAAAGCCTACAGAGGAAATTGAACAGAGAAGTCAGACACATCCGATGACTACAGCTATTGTGTTATGAATAGAACTGAATTGTGAAAGAAGAGCAAAGAATTACAAAAAACTATTGTAATCAAGATGTCTCATGGACTTATACTAGCTTGGTGGCAGTGGAAATGTGAAAAGTGGTAAGATTATAGATACATATGGAATGTGGAGTACACAGAATTTACTGGTGGATTAAATGTACTAGATAAGAGAAAGCAAGGATAAAAAGCTGGGGCTGTCATGACCGAGATAGAGATGTTGTTTTAAGCTTTGAGGCTAAATAGTATAACTTCTCTAAGTTATGAGTATAGGTAGAAAAGAAAACAGGTCAAATGATTTATCCCAGAAATCTTCAGCATGTGAAATTTAGTCAGATGTAGAAAGAAGAGGTACCAGATCAAAAGACAATCCATGAGAATTTTTTTTTTTTTTTAATATTAGAAGAATTTAGTCTCCTGGAACCCAAGTGGAAAAAAGTGTTCGAAAAGGAGGAAATGATCTAATAAGTTAAATAGTATTAATTGATCAAATAAGATGAGGATTGGGAATTGGTCATTGGCTCTGTCAAAATCAAAGTCATTCTGAGTTTAACAAGAGCATATTCAGTGATGTGCTAGAGAAAATGAATACTTCTGTGTGGAATTTTGCTCTAAATGGTGTTAGAAAAGTGGGCTGTAGCTGGAGTTTGAAATTGTCTCAAAAGAGGGTGGGTAAGGGGGAAAAATGACTAAAGAAAGAAAATTGGTAGAGTTTGTTTTTTAATCTAGAGCATGTTTTTAATAAAATATAACATTTTATAGAAATAATAAATGGCTGCAACATAGGTGATGTAATCCATGATTAAGATACTGTCTTAATGTCTAAATATTTTTTGATCTTCTTCTGCTTTTGCAGGAGTTACAGACAGAAGAATATATGTTAAAAAGACTTTATATTTTACTTTTAAGTCATGTTCATTTCTAGAAAGTGAGCTAGACATGAGACAATAGATGGCCATGAGGTTCATGACATGGTACTACTGTCCACAATTCCATTTCCCTGGCTAGTCCCAGACTGCCAAACACTGTGCTACTAATATCATTTAAGTTTTCCCTTTGGACTGAGCAATAATAAATCTTTATTTTCTCTTAGAAGCTAGACAGTTTTAATGCAAACTGAATTTAGATCCTCTCCAATCTGAACAGTAACATGTTGTTTGTCATATCTTTTAAAATTATCTGAATTACTTTTCTCCATCGTGTATCGTCTCATGGTTAAGACTAAAAATGCCCATTTGTAAAAATTATCACTATTTTAACTGTCTTTAAAATCTACCAAGATTGTTATATTATTTTCTGTAGCAAGCAATTAAAAAAAGAAAAAAAAAAAAAAAAAAAACAGTTTGCTTAGAAACCAAGCATTTTAAAGAATAATGTTACTGCCCATACAAATTAATGTTTGCATATCTTTGCCCAAACTTAATTGATATTAAGTGTCATAATTTCTCTACTTTCCTTCCAAGAAACTGGTTGTACAAATAATGTAAAAGAAAGAAAAAGTTTCCTCTTAAGATAATGACTTCCTGGTTTTATGGAAGGTTAATGGAGACTGGTGAGGTGTCCAAAATGATACAGTATATTAATCCAAGGCTGAGATTCAATCTCACTTCCCTTTCCAGATTCACAAATGTGTTCTCTTCCTACTAAAACCTACTGGGGATTAATATATTTTTTCAAAATTGAATATCTGTTCAAAATTAAAACATATTTATGTGAATGACCCAACCCCCTTGGGGACCACAAAATTAGCAGGTATAAAAGTGATCATCTTTCCTCAATTCAACTTTCTATCACAGTTAGTGGAAAGATGACTTCAAAGGTCATATTGCCTCTAGTCTCCACTTTGTTCATCACTGACATGAAATCATATATTTTTTTTCCAACTAGCTTCTTAATCTTTAGTTCTTTGTCAAGATGAAGACAATAAACAGTGATTTGTCACTAGATTTGTTAGTGTTCACTAGGGTAACCATATAATAACTGGAACTTTTCAGAGTAAAAGGAAGTACTGCTAACGTTATTCTAGGAAAACAAGAAAAATGGATCTGTATCAGGTAGACCAGAGTATATAATCATTGTTAATCATTGATTGTGGCTTAGATTACGATCCTGAAGTGGATTCATATTTGTCATTATCAACTCTTAATGGTTTGAGCGGTTGGGAGTAAGAGAAGAATCATAATGCTTAAAGTTGGGACTCTAGCTCCACCACATACTAGCTGTGAAACTTTGAGCAAACTATTAACCCCCTTGCATTGGTTTGCTATTCTTGCTTAACAGACTTGCACAAAACTTAGTGTCTTAAAACTATAATCATTTATTGTTACTTACACATCTTCAAGCCAGATGGTGTTTAGCTAGAATTCAGCTGATTTAGACTGGGTTTAGCTGGAAAGTCCTCTTTCAGCCTGCAATAGCTGAGCGGCTCTTCTTCTCACTTGAGATTTGTGTATCAGCTGGGGCAGCTTTGCCTCAATTTTATCTTATTATTTTGAATTAGCAGGCAAGTCAGGGGTGTACTTCATATTGCAATGGCAATGGTGCAAAATGTAAGTGGGAATACCTAGTATTCGTAAAACCTAGACTCAAAGTTTGCACAGTCTATTTTTCAAAGCAAGCCCTTCACAGTCAAAGAATGAAGAAATACACTCCACCCATTTGTTTAAAGAAAATGCCACAAGGCAAAGTTCATAGATGCAGGAAAGACTAAAGTATTGGACAAAATGCAATCTACTATTTGGTCTGAGACTCAGTTTCTTCACTTATAAAATGAGCACAATAATATATCCTTAAAGTCTATTTGTTGTATATATAATATTATTAAAAAGTAAAATAATATAATAATAATGTAATATAATATAGTAAAATATAATATGTAGCCCCTTGAAGGCTACTCATCTACTATTCGCTGGAGTGTTTGAGATAATGTCCATACAGCATCCACTGAATAGATGATGTTTGACCCCCAGCTATTTCTCTAGTTTTATTATTGTTATTAAAAGATTAAGATGTAATGATAAGGGTCATTTAGGGAAAATAATTACTATCAACAATTACTTTCAAGTGTTTTTTTTATGCATTTCTATGTTCTTCAGAAAAATATGGTGCTCATAGTTCAGTACTATTCACCAAAGGAATTCCAAGATAAAACATGAAAAATGACGTATTACTCCTGCATTAGCTGGCATTTATTTGAGTGTGATTAAAATTATATGGAACATGAAATTAAATGTATTTTTAGGACATTTGTTTATCTCTTGATTTATCTTAGCTAAAACAGGTAAAACTATACCTAAAATGTAATTACAGAAACACCAAAAGTTCAGAGTGACAGCAAAAGTCAAGATAGTTTCACTCAGAATGATGAAGTTTGAGGAATTTAACTTTATTATTATTATTTTTCATTTTATTTTAATTAATTTTATATTATTATTTTTCTAACATCTTTATTAGAGTATAATTGCTTTACAATGGTGTGTCAGTTTCTGCTTTATATCAAAGTGAATCAGTTATACATATACATATGTCCCCATATATCTTCCCCCCTTCATCTCCCTCCCTCCCACCCTCCCTATCCCACCACTCCAGGTGGTCACAAAGCACCAAGCTGATCTCCCTGTGCTTGTGCTATGCGACTGCTTCCCACTAGCTCTCTATTTTACATTTGGTAGTGTATATATGTCCATGCCACTCTCTCACTTTGTCCCAGCTTACTCTTCCCCCTCCTCGTATCTTCAAGTCCATTCTCTAGTAGGTCTGCGTCTTTATTCCTGTCTTGCCCCTAGGTTCTTCTGACCATTTTCCATTTTCTCTCTCTTTTTCTGTTTTTTTTTTTTTTTTTTTTTTTTTTTTAGATTCCATATATATGTGTTAGCATATTGTATCTGTTTTTCCTCTTTCTGACTTACTTTACTCTGCATGACAGTCTCTAGGTCCATCTACCTCACAACAAATAACTCAGTTTCATTCCATTTTATGGCTGAGTAATATTCTTTTGTATATATGTGTCACATCTTCTTTATTCATTCATCTGTTGATGGACACTTAGGTTGCTTCCATGTCCTGGCAATTGTAAATAGAGCTGCAATGAACATTTTGGTACATGACTGTTTTGAATTATAGTTTTCTCAGGGTATATGCCCAGTAGTGGGACTGCTGGGTCATATGGTAGCTCTATTTTTACTTTTTAAGGAACCTCCATACTGTTCTCCATGGTGGCTCTATCAATTTACATTCCCACCAACAGTGCAAGAGGGTTCCCGTTTCTCCACATCCTCTCCAGCATTTATTCTTTGTAGATTTTTTGATCATGGCCATTCTGACCGGTGTGAGATGATACCTCATTGTAGTTTTGATTTGCATTTCTCTAATGATTAATGATTTTGAGCATTCTTTCATGTGTTTGTTGGCAACCTGCATATCTTCTTTTGAGAAATGTCTGCTTAGGTCTTCTGCCCATTTTTGGATTGGGTTGTTTGTTTTTTCAATGTTGAGCTGCATGAGCTGCTTGTAAATTTTGGAGGTTAATCCTTTGTCAGTTGCTTCATTTGCAAATATTTTCTCCCATTCTGAGGGTTGTCTTAGAAATGTACAACCTAGTGAGACTGAACCAGGAAGAAATAGAAAATATAAACAGACCAATCACAAGCTCTGAAATTGAAACTGTGATTAAAACTCTTCTAACAAACAAAAGCCCAGGACAAGATGGCTTCACAGGTAAATTTTATCAAACATTTGGAGAAGAGCTAAAACCTATCCTTTTCAAACTCTTCCAAACTATAGCAGAGGGAGGAACACTCCCAAATTCATTCTATGAGACAACCATAACTGTGATACCAAAACCAGACAAAGATGTCACAAAGAAAGAAAACTACAGGCCAATACCGCTGATGAACATAGATGCAAAAATCCTCAACAAAATACTAGCAAACAGATTCCAACAGCACATGAAAAGTATCATACACTATGATCAAGTATGGTTTATCCCAACAATGCAAAGCGTCTTCAATATATGCATATCAATCAACGTGATACACCATATTAACAAATTGAAGGAGAAAAACCATATGATCATCTCAATAGGTGCAGAGAAAGCTTTCGACATAATTCAACACATATTCATGATAAAAACCCTCCAGAAGGTAGGCATAGAGGGAACTTTCCTCAACATAATAAAGGCCATTTATGACAAACCCACAGCCAACATCATCCTCAATGGTGAAAGACTGGAACCATTCCCACTAAGATCAGGAACAAAACAAGGTTGCCCACTCTCACCACTCTTATTCAACATAGTTTTGGAAGTTTAGTAACAGAAGAAAAGAAATAAAAGAAAAGGAGAGAAGAAAAAGAAATAAAAGGAATCCAAATCAGAAAAGAAGTAAAGCTGTCACTGTTTGCAGATGACATGATACTATACATAGAGAATCCTAAAGATGCTACCAGAAAATTACTAGATCTAATCAATGAATTTGGTAAAGTAGCAGGATTAAAAATTAATGCATAGAAATCTCTTGCATTCCTCTACACTAATGATGAAAAATCAGAAAGTGAAATTAAGAAAGCAGTCCCATTTAGCATTGCAACAGAGATAATAAAATACCTAGGAATAAACCTACCTAAGGAGACAAAAGACATGTATGCAGAAGATTATAAACACTAATGAAAGAAATTAGAAATGATACAAATAGATGGATAGATATACCATGTTCTTGGACTGGAAGAATCAACATTGTGAAAATGACTCTACTACCTAAAGCAAACTACTGATTCAATGCAATCCCTATCAAACTACCAATGGCATTTTTCACAGAACTAGGACAAAAAATTTCACAATTTGTATGGAAACACAAAAGACCCCGAATAGCCAAAGCAATCTTGAGAAAGATAAACGGAGCTGCAGGAATCAGGCCCCCTGACTTCAGACTGTACTACAAAGCTACAGTAATCAAGACAGTATAGTACTGGCACAGAAACAGAAATATAGATCAATGGAACAGGATAGAGAACCCAGAGATAAATCCACTCACATATGGTCACCTTATCTTTGATAAAGGAGGCAAGAATATAAAATGGAGAAAAGACAGCCTCTTCAATAAGTGGTGCTGGGAAAACTGGACAGCTACATGTAAAAGAATGAAATTAGAACACTACCTAACATCATACACAAAAATAATCCGAATGGATTAAAGAACTAAATGTAAGGCCAGACACCATCAAACTCTTGGAGGAAACATAGGCAGAACACTCTATGATATAAATCACAGCAAGATCCTTTTTGACCTACCTCCTAGGGAAATGGAAATAAAAACAAAAATAAACAAATGGGACCTAATGAAACTTAAAAGCTTTTCCACAGCAAAGGAAACCATAAACAAGAAGGAAAGAGGAATTTAACTTTACATCTCAACTCATAGAAAATTTTCATTTGTAGAATTTACTTAAGAAAATTGTACTCTGAATTACTAAATCAAGATACATTTCATTAATGTGAACAATATCATTATACTACCAAAGTATACTCTGTGATGGTACTGATTAAATAAGACTTATTTTCCCTTTTTTTTCGCACCACTTTGTTTTTTTAATGTATGAAGCAGTGATATTCTGACTGTTTGTATCTTCTACATGTGTACTTTAAATGGATTGTTCTCCTTTAAAAATTAACTTAATGTTGTACACCTGAAAACTATATTAAAACTGTGCTTCAATAAATAGCAAATAAATATATTTTCAATATAATCAGCATCATAGCTTAACAGAAACAATGAGACCAAGTGTTGATTACATGGGATGATTTAGCACTCTGCAGTGTCAGGTAATTATGTACCAGTAATAAATTAGGGAAATTTTTTTTATCCTAATATACTGGTTTGCTAGTAATTGCTGTCATCTTGGTGCACTCAAGTAAAGAAAATGAGATGCAAGTTATCATTGCTTTTGATTGATGAACCTCAAAAGTGGTGCCTATGATTCCAAATGCCAGCTCCAATTAGTCTGGATATAAACTTTAGGTTAAATATATGCTTCCAGAGTAATAAATTTGTTTCTACTTACTATCTATTCTCTTTACTGGGATCATTGAACTATATTGTTTTTAAATAGTAAGACTACCTTTCTCTGAAATTTCTAAGCTTATACTAAAATACTTCATTCATTTTTAAAGAATATTTATTGAGCTTCTACCATATGTCAATTACTCTTTTTGGCACTAGGAGACTATAATAAAGAAGAGACCAAAATTAATTAATTAATTAATTAGTTAATTCAAAGGACCTTCTCAATCCAATGGGAAGAAATACCTGTGAAATAAATAGCATACTTTGTTCCTGAGATAGTGATAAATTCGATGGAGGAAAATAATGCAAGTTAGGAACACTTGAAAAGTCCATCTCGGTGGCAGTTTGCATTTTAAAATAAGGTGGTCAGAGAGTTCTTCACTGAGAAGTTGGGTCTTTAATGACTTAAAGGAGATGAGAAAGTGTAGCCATATGGATACCTGGGGCAGGAGTGTTGCAGGCAGAAAGAAACTTAGCTTTAATGGACCAGAGTCCAGAACTTATCTGATGTGTTTGATGCGATTCAAGGAGATATACACAAGCATATAAAGATAAGGGTAATGGCGTGAATTGGGCAGGAGATGCATCGTGGTGGTGTTGCTGCATCAATTGTAAGGGACCTTGGAGACAACTCTAGTGTTTTATTCATAACGCTATAGAAAGCCATTTGAGGGTTGTAAGAAGAACAGCATTATATGACTTCCTGTCCAAAAGATGACTCTGGCTTTTGTGTTAATAGAAGACTACACAGGAACAAGAGTGACAACAAAGACACCAGCTAATGGCTAACGTGATAAACGTATGCTCAAGACTGCAGCCTGAGCCAGTGTGGTAGTGGTGAATGTGTTGAAAAATAATCAGACACTGAATACATTTTTAAGTAGATTGAATAAGAATTTCTTACACATTAGATTGTGAGTACAGAAGAAAGAAGTCAAGTGTGAAATGAAGGCTCTGTTGAGCTCTGTTACTGTAAGCATAAAACAGATCTTTCCTGACTTGGGAACAAATATGGAGAAGCTGGTTTAGAGAAATGATGGTTATTTTGACTTTGAAATGTTATTATGACATGGAAATAACATATAATTGGATATTCTGGAATCTGGAGAAGAGACCTGAATGAAAAATAAAAATGTGGAAATTGCTGGTTAGAATTAATATTTTTTTAAGCCAGAACACTTTTAGATCACCAAAAATGTGAGTGCAGATAAGAGATCCAAGAACTGAACCCTGGTGCTGAGATATGTAGAGATGAAGAGAAAGGAATTGCCGAAGAAAACTAAGAATAAGAGAGATTGGTGAAATGGAGGGAATCTGCATTCTAGAAGCCAAGAGAATACATTTCAAAAAGGGAGTAATCTCATGTGTCAAATATTGCTGATAGAACAAATGATATGAGAACCAAAAATTTCTCATTGGATTTGTCATTACATGATAACTGGTGAAGCTGATTAAAGGATTTTCAAATGGAGTTGCATAGATGAAAGCCTAACTAGAAAAGGTTCAAGAGAGAATAGAAAGACAGGGCACAGAAACAGAGAGTATAAACACCTACCAAATTTCATCACTTCTAAGACATACTATTTCATATTTTAAATCTCTGAACTTGGGATATATATTAAAATTAATACCATTTTATGCTTGTTACTACCTAGGCAGCTGTTCTGATGCAGCTGTCATTGCTTGCTTATTCATGAACTTTGTCATAGTTGTTTAAATTTTCTGTTACATGCAATAAAACTCAAAATCTCTTTCAATATGTATAAAATAAACATTCAAAGTGATATGAAAACTTTGATCACAGCTTAATTAGAGTTTTTCCTTTCTTAGTTGTACTTACACTAACTGCATGTTATAATCAATGTGACTTAAATACAATAAATGTAATTAACTTGGAGCTTAGCTATAAGGGAAAAATAAATATAAGGAGATGACTGAAGGGGATTAAGAGATCAAGAGGGTGTTTGCTTATGGGATTTTGTTTATTTAAGATGGTCAAAATTAGGAAATTTTGCATGCTGATGGGAACAATATCATAGAAGGTAAAAATCTGAGGCAGCGTGAAATACTTGAAGTATGTCTTTTCTATATTTCTGAACATAAAAATATGGTTGCAACAGTTCTCATAAGTCCTATCAATGGTGTTTTGATGAAATCATTTAAGATCTTTTTGTGTTCACAACATAGAAGTTGCTTTAAAATCCTTATGTAGATTACAGATATATCGATACATGTAAAACATATTCTCACATATTCAAGAAATATCAAAGTTTGACCTATAAGCATTAACTCACAATACTTCCACACAACTCCTTATATCTGCACCCATTCAATATCTTATATAGTTTTTATAAATACCTAATTTAAAATATAAAGTGACCTCAAAAGGAAATGCTTCTATTTCTTTTTTACTGTGGTAAGAATTATATTTAATAAGTATGCTGATTTTACATATGTGCAATTAGCTGACTATTTCTATGGTTTATGCCCAATGCACAGGTAATAAGGTGTTTCCAACTAATAGACAGGCTTTTATAAATAAATAATAAAAATAAATATTCCTAGAGAAATTAATACTACTTGAAACTTTGCTAAATGGTATATAAGACTTCCTATAATACTAAAAACCTGCAAAATAAGTATTATAAAATAATTTATTTTACAGATAATGAGCTTGAAATGAAGTAAAGTATATTTCCTTAGAGTGACAATTGTGTATAAGTGTTGGTTGAGTCTTAGATAGCTCAAAACTCTATGTAGCTCTTGATTTAGTAATTTATGTTTCTTTGTGTTACCTTATCTAATCTGTTTACTTTCCATTCTTTACTGCTGGACAGTCAAGTATTTCTGGAAATTTCAATAGGTGTTAATAAAAAGTTAGTGTCCATATTTTATATATATTTTTTTAATGTGGGTAAGAAAAATACAGTTGATTATGAAAAAAATCATCATAACTGTGAAAAACAGGTATGGCATAATGTGTAATTCTTAATTCATGAATATATAAAATTCAAAATCTGGGTATAAATTAACATTCATATTTTATCTAATAATCATTTAAAAGTACATTGATTATTTGACAATCTGTTTTTGCTTGGTTATATTTTGACATTTTGTTTTGTTCTTAATAAAATAACTGTTTTAATTTATTTAAAGTACTGTTTTTCATTGTTATAAAAATGTAAAAGATCAAAATCATATTTTGACAATTTAAACCATGTTTATTTTTCCTATCTTATATATCTTCTCAAACTAGGTATTTTATTTTATTTTTTCCTATCTTATATATCTTCTCAAACTAGGTACATATTGGTGTACTCTCAGTATATAATACATCATTAAACATTCTTTACAAAACAAATTCAAGAAAAATCTCTTATTATTGACCTATGTTTGCTCGGCATCCTTCTGTTCATCAAGCTATATAGTTTGCGTTTGTGTGGTTCACCTAGGAACTGAATTGCCTGTAACAGTACTAATTTCCATGAGAAAATATATTCTCAGTACAATTGTGGCTATTGGGTGGACCACACATCATCCCCCTGTTCACTAGGTGTGTATGATGGATACTGTAGAAGTAGTGCCAGAGAGGGTACATAGGATAATGTTTAGGAATATGGGCTCTAGAAGAAAGCTACATGGGCACTGATGATAACTAGCTATAAAATCATCAGTGAGTCATTTGATCTCTCTCAGCTTCACTTTCCATACCTATAAAGTGAAAGTTATAATGGCATCTACACCATAGATCATAGATTTTTGAGAGTTAAATGATAATGTACTGCTTAATGCATTGTTTGGCATACAGTTAATATCTAATAAATGTTGAGAGAACAAATAGGAAGATGATATAATCCTCTGGAGCATATTACCTTGTTCAAATATGTCTGGATGACCAAAAATTCTTAGGTTATTAACTTTATGAATATATATATTTATAAGTATATGTATATATATATACACATATGTATATATACACATACATACAGATAAAGAGGGTATTTTTAAAACCACATTTCTGAAGAAAATTAAGTATTCCATTATAGCTATGTGTGCATTAACTATGAAACATCTAAAAATGATAACTAAATTGACTACATTAAATTATAGTAGAAAAACATTTTAAATGGAATTATTGAGATATATTATGAACAGTCTAGTAATCTATTTTCTACATTTTTAGGGTGAGATGAGGTATATAATTTCCCTTAATAACTCTAATTAGTGGGAAAAAAAGTTTAATTATGGATTCCCAAATAATTAAAGGTCTTATATAGGCTGTCTAACTGTCCTTATTTGAATGAGCAGTCACACTTTATTACTTTGCTAAACTATGCAGGTTTATAAAAGTTTATATGAGTAGGTTTGTAATAAACTAATGAAATTGAATGTTAATGTTCTGCAATATGAAAATGTGCGCCTACAAGAATAAACATTCTGAAAAAGAGACGCTTTGTGTAAATCTTCTTGAAGCTCAATGTTCTGAAGTATAACTCATACAGCAACAAGGTCACTTGCTAAAAATATTTTCACTCATTTCCATCAACTTGATATTGCTTCCGGTTTGTGTTTGCTTGTTTATGTTTGCTTCTTGGTCAGGCAGACTTTGGGATCTAGAGTTGAGATTAGCAAAATCTTTGATTTTGTGAATTTCAGCAGGAACCCAGATAGGCATATGCTATAGAAATTTAGCACAATTGACAAAGGTTATCTCTGTGTCAAGTCTGATTATGATAAAACTTAAATCTACCTTTTTTTTTTTTTTTTCATGTTTCCTGTCTGCCTCAGGCAGTCTTCTCCTCCTTGGAAAGAGTACATTTAGAAGTCATCAACTTCTTCCACCCAGACCCATGTTATTACTTTTGTCCATATCCTTATAAGTCCAGGACCTCTCCTGAATTCTAGCAAACAGACAAAATTTACGTGAATATTTAATTAGAGCTGCCATTTATTGAGCATCAAACATAGCAGTTTACATAGCTTATCCAATCCTTAAAACAATCCTGGAGGGTAGGTACAATTTTCTCCCTTATTATACTATAGATGCTGAGATTAAAACTCCTTGTTAAAGTGACCAGCCAAAGCCACAGAGCTGGTGTTTGCCATACTTATGCTATGAAGTCACCTCTTCTTGCCTCTGAAGACTATCCAGGATTCAATGCTTCCTCTCTGGGTAATCTGAGAAGTTAATTCCTACAAAAGAACTAATGATAACATCAGTAATGACTCTCACAAGTTATACTTTTTCTTAAGGAAAACCAATTGCCTAAGTAGAAAACATGACCATGACTTATAGTACAATGCTGAATAAAGAAGATTATTTAAATTGTAGGATCTGAAACTTTGTTGCTTTATTTATGAGTAGGGATTTTTTAAAATGGCATATTCACAAGTGCAACAACCACTGGAACTGTGTAAATGAAGAGTAAATACTTTACTCAAATAAGATTAGCAGGGATTTTGGTTTGGTTGGTTGTTTTGGATCTTTTTTTTTTTTTTTTTCATGATGAATGAGAAGGATGACTTTTAAAGGAGACCTACATTGCTTGACCCAAACAAAATCATAATGAGGTAGAAAAATCACTGACCTTGAAGCTGAAACCCTGGCTTGTTTTACTGGGCTATGTGTTTTTTGGTGAAGTTGTGCTTCAATTTTTTTTCAGAAATATGGATATTTTATTTTGAAAGTCTTTTGAAATAAAATTTAAGAGATTATAAAAAATTACCACAATTGTGTAATAGATTTCTAATAGTACTATGCACTAAAGCATCTCTAAAAATTGTTTTTTCATACTTTTGAACAATCAGCTAAATTGCTTCTATAATTCAGGAGGAACATAGCCATCATTCATTGGGAGTAAGATAAATTGATCAAGACATTTCTGCTATTGCTTTCTGGGTTAAAATAAATTTCAGGTTACAAGGTACTAAACTCTAACCTAGATATAGACAAGCAGTGTGCATTCTACTACAGATTTCATTACTCAAACTGCGTCAATATGGTTAGTGTAATTAGTTTTACTAAATGTACAGAACTTGGAATATAAAATACTTAACTCTCTTAAGATATATTGTTTATTGACTTTCTCTTATCTAGTAATACAAATGGAAACTACAATTACACATTCAAATCATTAAAATATACAGTACCATAAAAGAAAAATAGGCTTTACTCTGGTTTCCACATAATACACCCAGAGAATTTCGGATGATTAAAGTCATCCACAGCTGAATGCCTTAAGACAGTTTGATTCAGGTAAATGGAGTTCCCCAGAGAGAAACAGAGACTTATTGGTGTAAATTTCTTCTTCCCTAAAAAATTCACCACTTCTCAACTTATATACTCAATTCCCAGGTAAACTTAAAATACGTTCCTATACAACAAGCTCAAGCATTTTACTCTTATTGTTTCGATTCTTCTCTTTTTTTTTTTTTTTTTTTTCGGTACGCGGGCCTCTCACAGTTGGGGCCTCTCCCGTTGCGGAGCACAGGCTCCAGACGCGCAGGCTCAGTGGCCATGGCTCACGGGCCCAGCCGCTCCGCGGCATGTGGGATCCACCGGATCAGGGCACGAACCCGTGTCCCCTGCATCGGCAGGCGGACTCTCAACCATTGCACCACCAGGGAAGCCCTGTGTCAATTCTTAAAGAACTGAAATCTCTTGGTTGGGATTTCTTTAGTGACATTTTTAATATTGAATCAATGAAATCTCTAATATCCACAGTGTTATATGTTTTGTATTCTGAAGTTGTGCCATATAAACAAATTGTTTTTCTAATCCTTTTGTGTTTTTTAATCTGTACAACATCAAATTTTTATTCCCTTACTCTTATTTTATTTGCAAGCAAAACTCATTTTCCAAATATATAGATTGTTACCTGTATAACTGGATTATGGACAATAACTCAATACATTTGATATTATTATAGGTAACGTTTCAGAAAATCATGTCACAAACAACACTCTGAATTAGGCTTGTTTTATTCTTTTTAATAATCCAGCTTTAGTTATAATATTATATTTTTATTTTTGAGTAATGTTTCTAAGTAGAAGGAAATGACATCACAAATCATAATGAAACAAATCATGCTAAAGAATTTATCTTCCTGGGTAAGTTATTTTTCTTGTCTAGCATTAGTTTTTATAATGTTAATATTTACACACTCTCCAAAAAGCAAAGACTTATTAGAAAAAACATTTTATTACATTTATATACAATGAGTGCGAGGAATGTTTCTTAAAGGAAAATTAAAGCAGATAAGTCACTGAATTTGATTATGAAATTGTAATTTCTTATTAAGCATTTCTTCATACATTATCTCAGCTTTATGATGTAGGTAATATAATTGCCATTTTATGGATTTTAAAAGGAAGTCTCCCAGACTTGCCTAAATCGCACAATTTATAAGTAGCTAACCTGAGGTCCAAACACATTTGTCTGACTAGAAAAATATCATTTCTTTCACCAGACCAAACAACTAAGACTCAACATTTATTGTGCACCTGTATTTGATGATTAGTCATAAATGCTTTTGTGTATTAAATCAAAACTCATTTTCTTTGTCTCTCTTTCTCACACACACACACACACACACACACACACACAAACACACACACACACACACACACACACATATATACACAGCATTTTACAGATGAGGAAATGGAGCCACAGATAAATTAACTTGTGTAGCTAACAAGCTAGTAAGTGGCAAAACTAAAATCAAAGTATACAGCCTAGTGTTTCAAGTGCAAGCTGTGGAGAAAGAATGCCTGAATCCTACCCCAAGTTCACCACATTATTCCTAGTGCTCTGGTGACAACAGCAAGAGTTTCAACATTGTTTATGTTAAGCTAATTGTCTCTGTTTTTTAATATTTATATCGAATTTCCCTTCCTGTTATATTGACTCTGATTTATTACATTGATTCTCTTCCACATTTTAAAATTATTTTATATTTCATTAAGTTCTGCCCTTCTCTCTACTACTTCTTTCCTAGGTCTGTATCTGGTTTTAATCAGGTGGTTATTTTCTAACTACTTGAGTTGACACATACCAGGCCTACATTTAGACATTATTGTGTTTTATTATACTAAAAGTATTTCCTAATGACTACCTTAGATGATTCCACAAATTTTGATAAGAAGCACTTTCATTTTCATTTAGCTCTGAGTATTTTCAAATTTCCTTAAATTTTTTCTCTGCATACCAAAGGTTATTTGGTAGAATGTTTTTTAATTTCTTGAAAACTGAGATTTTGTAAGCTATTTTTTACTCTATCATTCTGTTTTATTTATTTATTTATTTTAATATCATTATTATTATATTACATATATAATTATAATACAATATATTATATATAATATAATGTATACTATATATTGTATATATTTTATTTATTATATATGCCTATATTCATAGTAATATCTGAGAACACAGTCAATTTGCAGATTTTTTGAGATCTATAGAAACTTTCTTTTGTGATGATGCAGAATAAGTTTTCTGTTAGTAATCTATATATTATTTAAAACAATGCATATTCTGGAGTGATGTCAGCAGGATTACAGAATAGGAAGCCCCAGACTTCATTTCCCCACAGAGACACTGACTTAATAATAATGTATGGTCCAAAAAGCCTTTATGAAACCTTCAGAAGCCAGTTAAGAAGTCACAATACCCCAGGCAAGTTCAAAGCTAAGAACAATTGCATCAGAAGGAGTAGGAAAAACATTGCATTTAATGTGTAACAGTTTTTTTTCCCCTAAGCCTTCCCAACTCAGTGCAATCAAGAGAAAGCACTCTACTAATAACTTCTGACTTGGGGGGAAAGCATGGAACATGCATCCAATGTTCCAGCTTTTAGTTGGAGGTTGCCCAAAAGACTGGTTTCTGTCTCACCTGACTTGGAGAGCTGACAGGGAAATGTATACTTTGAATCCCTGGAAAACATTAAGAACAAAGCTAAGCAGCTTGTTTCAGCACCAGAGAACATGCAGTACCACAAACAGACACCAACTGGAGCAAGAGATTATAAGGTCCTAATAAAGAAACTGGCAAACCTCTTTAACTGGAAATTTACATGCACAAACACAGAGAAGGCACATCCCAGAAATATTTGGAAATACCCCAAGAATCTCTAGCCAGGCTGATTTGTGAACTTCTTTCCCAATGCAAAGCTAGTACCTAAAGTTGGGGTAGGTGGCTATTTTTTCAAATGTCCAAATCTCAGCAAAAAGTAACAAGGCATACGAAGAAACAGAAAACATGGCCCAATCAAAGGAACAAAATAAATCTCCAGAAACTGACCCTAAAGAAAAGGAAATCTATGAATTACCTGATAAAAATTTCAAAATTATTATCTTAAAGGAGATAAATAAACAAAAGAAAACACAGATAGACAACTAAACACAATCTGGAAAACAGTGTATGAACAAAATGAGGATATCAATAAAGAAATAGAAACTATGAAAAAGAAAAAAAGCAGAAATTCGGGAGCTAAATAATACTATAACTGAATTTAATAATTCACTAGAGGGATTTGATATCAGACTTGATAAAACAGAAGAAGGAATCAGCAAACTTGAAGATAAGTAATTTGAAGCTATCAAGTAAGAGGATCAAAAAGGCCAAAAAAAAAATAAAGAAAGACTAAGGGACTTGTGGTGAAAAAAAATAAAAAATCCAGGAGATGAATATACACATGATAGGAATCCCAGAGAGGAAAGAAAGAAAAGGGCAGAAAGCTTATTTGGAAAAATAATGACTGAAAACTTTCTGAATCTAAGGAAGCAAATGGGCATGCAAATTCAAGTAACTCAAAATACTCCAACTAAGGTGAATCTAAAGAGTTCCACACCAATACGCATTATAATAAAACTGTCAAAAGTTAAAGAGAGATGCTTGAAAAATTCAAGAGAAAAGTGACTCACTATGTATAGAGAGCTCCTATATACAACAAATTGGATAACCTAGAAGAAATGGATACATTTCTAGAAACATACAACTTACAAAGTTTGAATCATAAATAAATAAATATCTGAACAAACCTATAACTAGTAAAGAGATTAAATAAGTAATCAAAAACCTCCCAACAAAGAAAGGCCCAGGACCAGATGACTTCCCTGGAGAATTCTACCAAATGTTTAAAGAAGAATTAATACCAATCCTCAAACTGTTCTAGAAAATTGAAGAGAAAGGAGCACTTCCAAACTCATTTTATGAGAGCAGCATTTCCCTGACATAAAAATCAAACAAAGATACTGCAAGAAAAGAAAATAACAGCCCAGTACCTCTGATAAATACTGATGTAGAAATGCTCAGAAAAAAAATACTAGCAAATTCAATTCAAAAGCACATTAAATTAGGTTATACACGGTGACCAAGTGGGATTTAGTCCTGGAATGCATGGATGCTTTAACATAGAAAAATCAATCAATATGACAAATTAACAGAAAGAATAGCAAAAGTATATGATGATCTCAACAGATGCAGAAAAAGCACTGAGGAAATTCAAGTCTTTCATGATAAAAACACTCAACAAACTAGGAATTGAAGAAAATTACTTCAAAATAATAAAAGCCATATATGAAAAACCCACAGCTAACATTATATGCAGGTTGAATAAATGAATTTTTTTCCTGCAAATTGGGAAGAAGTCAAGGATGTCTACTCTCATCACTTCTATGTAACATTGTACTGGAATTCCCAGTCAGAGCAATTAGGGAAGAAAAAGAAATAAAAAGCATCCCAATTGGAAAGGAAGAAATAAACTCATGTCTGTTTGCAGACCACATGATTTTACAAGTAGAAAACCCTAAAGATTAATCACACACACACACACACACACACACACACACACACACACACACACACACACTGTTCAAAGTAATAAATTCAGCAGGGTTGCAGGACACAAAATCTACAACCCCAAATTAGTTGTGTTTCTACATGCTAACAAAAAACAAACTGAAAAGGAAATTAAGAAAACAACTCCTTTTGTGATAGCATCAAAAAGAATAAAATACTTGCAAGTAAACTTAACCAAAGAGATGAAAGATCTGTACATTGAAAACTATAACACATTACTGAAATGAATTAAAGGGGTCACATAAACAGAAACACATCAAATATTCAAGGACTTCAAACTTAATATTGTTAAAATGTCTATACTACCCAAAGCCATCTATAGATTTAATGCAATGTTTATCAAAATTGCAGGGGTGATTTTTGCAGAAATAGGGAAAAAACTCCTAAAATTTGTGGAATCTCCAAGAACCCCAAGTGACCAAAACAATCTTGAGAAAGAAAAACAAAGCTAGAGGCCTCAAACTTACTGATTTCAATACATATTACAAAGCTATAATAATCAAAATAGTATGGTATTTGATACAAAGGCAGATGTATAGAACAATGGAAGCAAATAGAGAGTTCAGAAATAAACCCTTGCATTTATTCTCAACTGCTCTTTGACTAGAATCTGAAGACTATAAAAATCTGAATCTCTTCAACAGATGGCTTTGGGAAAACAATATCTAACATACTAAAGTATAAAATTGGGTCCCTACTTTAACACCATATAAAAATTAATCAAAAACGAATTAAAGACTTAAATGTAAGACCAGAAATCATAAAACTCCTAGAAGAAAACATAGCAGAAACATTTCATGACATTGGATTTGTCAATGATTTCTTGGATATGATACCAAAAGCACACATGACAAAAGCAAAAATAGACCAGTGGGGCTATATCAAGCTCATATACCTCTGCAAAGTAAAGGAAACAATGAAAAGAGTAAAATGGCCACCTAAGAATTGGAAAAAATATTTGTAAACCATATATATGATAAGGAGTTAATATTCAGAATATATATGTATATTATATATGCATATGTCTCCATACAATTTTTAGATTTACTGTATTATTACTGAATACATTTATTAGATTTCATTCACAGAGTTATGATTTATTGATTTGACAGTAGTTGTATTAGTTGCTGAGTGTAACTCTAAAACCTATCAACCTCCTCTCTATTCTCTGTATTGAAATTTGGAGAAAAAACTAACTCATTAGCCTCATCACGCCTGGTCATCAAAAGGACTCTTTCATTTTTTTGTATAAATTAAAATCTCCCCTTAAAGTGTTGTTCTTTTATATCATAATTTAGGATTTTAATGGCTTAACTGATTATAATTATAGACATTTGTTCCATTATATTCATGAATGATGAATGATTCAAAAGACAATCTATTGAATTCAGATATTTCTAATCTATTTTTAAATTAGAAAACTCTGAGGCAGTAATTTAGAGTAACAAAGCAAAGATTGTTCTGTGGTCCCATATTCCTCCTTTATTTAATTAAAATTGTTTTTAAAAATAATAATTGGGGATAAAGTGTTCAGTTTAACAGAATATTAAAGCACAAATTCTTTATTGAGTATGCTTTTGAAAAAAGTAATGTTATTTTACACAAAAGTATAAGAACAAACTTGCATGCAGGATGTACATTGCCAAATATAATTTATACAGTGTCTTTCTTTGCTATATATTAGTGTAAATATGTAGTTTGATTTCAGGTTTTTGGTAGGTGAAGAATGTAAACTTGAAGTCAAAAGGAAATTTGTTTTGTGAGATAAAGTTTTCTTTCTTTTTAATTTTAACTCTCAAAAAATTGCATCGTGTCACCAAATTAATCTTGTCAATATTCTGTTATCTCTTAATTACAATATATAATATATATGTAATTATAATATATAAATAATATAGATACACATACATTTATAATGTATACAACACATATGCTTTATAAACAAAACATGTTTTAACTACAACATATAACATATTACAATGTATAACCCACCTGATAATGATCCTTATTGTATTTGCATGAAGAAATAAATGTTCAACAGAATAAGGGCAGTACAGTGTTTTTTGTTAGTTTCAGAATGCGTTTTTGTCCCAATTATTGGTGGCACTTTAGTTTTTTTTATTATTGTACTCCATAGGCTAGCATCAGCCGACAGAGAAGATGGTGATGTACACTATTTAAAACATGTGATTTGCAAATTTCTTTGAAAGGGAGTGGGGATTTATCCCTTGTTCGATGCTTTATTTGAGCCTTCTTTGGGGTTAGTATTATAAGATACAGGGATGTTTTTTCAAAAATATTTATTACCTTATTAAGGTAAACTGTCTTTCCTGCCAGTGGATGTTATTTTATAGAAAAAATGCAAAATACTATAAACTTCATGGCTGGAGTCCAACCATGTTTTAGCTGACAACACCATAACCATTAATTTCATTCTAATTTTAAAAGCAGTAGTAGCAGCACTTCAATTAACCAATGAATCAAAATAATATACAGTTTCTGCACATTAGTTCATAAAGGCTCTCCATATAGCACATTATTTCAAATGAATGCCACCTCCTGCTATGGTGGGTGTTCAGCTGGCCCAGAAAAGCACAGTAATTAGCTCTTTGCATTGCAGTGAAAAAACTTAACAACACTGACACTTAAGTGACCATAATTAGTCCACTGAGATTAACGTGGGAACTTTGTACCTCTTCTAGTGTCATTGTCACAGACTTATGATACCCTCTAAATTGCAGTAGTTCATTGGTTTATTTTCCAAAGAGCTTTCTCACTTAGAATGCCTAGAAGCTCATTAAAAGAAAAAAAAAAAAAAAAAAAAAGATCTTGGGTACTATAGAAAGCAGTCTCAATTGAACAAAGTTTAAAGGAAGACCTTACACCTTCAAATTGTAGTGTGTTTTCTCAGTGTTTGCATGAAAAAGACACATCAAATGACCATATAACACAAACAAATCCTTGTCATTGATAACATTAAATATTTAGCAGAGTGAATGTGAAAGTTCAGAGATTAATTTTCATGAATACAAGTTAAAAAACATAAAATAATAAAAAGAAAGCAAGTACTGCTCTATTAAAACAGTTTAATCCAAAGGTTTGACATGCTTTATGAAAAAAAGCTTATACTAATAAAAGGGCATGAAATATGGTATCAGGTTACATATGCAAAAACTAACAAGCCAATTTTATTTTAATGCCTTTGTACTGTAGTAGAAAAAATAGACTGGTATGTAACTGTTTTATGAGTATTACTATAGTTTATTTTAATTTTTTTCTTTTCCAGTTTATTGAGACATAATTGACATACAGCACTGTATGAGCTTAAGGTGTACCACATAATGACTTGAATAACATACATCATGCAATGATTAACACAATAAGTTTACTGAACAGCTGTCATCTCAGATAGATACAAAATAAAAGAACAAGAAAATTTTTTTTCTTGTGATGAGAACTTTTAAGGTTTACTTTCTTAATGACTTTCATATATAACTTACAACAATGTTAATTATATTAATCATGTTGTACATTACATCCCTAGTATCTTACGACTGGAAGTTTGTACACTTTGACCACCTTCATCATCATCCAAAGGTATTATACTATTTGGCAATATTCCCCACATTGTACACTTATCCCTGTGACTTATTTATTTTGTAACTGGAAGTTTGTACCTCTTAATTTCTCTCAGGCATTTCAGTCATCCCTTCCTCTCATCCTCCCCTCTGTCAACCACCTGTTTGTTCTATGTACCTGTGACTCTGTTTCTTTTTTGTTATGTTTGTCCATTTGTTATGTTTTTTAGATTCCACATATTTTAGAGATCATGTGATATTTGTCTTTCTCTCTCATGTTTTGCTTAACATAATACACTCTAGATCAATCCATGTTGTCAGAAATGACAAAATTTCATTAACTTTTTATGGCTGAGTAATAGTCCATCTTCTTTATCCATTTATTGATGGGCACTTAGGTTGCTTCCATATCCTGGCTATTGTGAATAATGCTGCAATAAACATTGGTATGCACTATCTTTTCAAATTTGTGTTCTTGTTTACTTTGGAAAAAATATCCAGGAGTGGAATTGCTGGATTGTATGGTAGTTCTATTTTTAGTTTTGTGAGGAACCTCCATACTGCTTTCCATAGTGGCTCTACCAACCTACATTTCCACCAATAGTGCACAGGGGTTCCCTAATCTGCGCATCCTCACCGACACTTGTTACTTGTTGTCTTTTTGATAATAGCCATTCTGATAGGTGTGAGGTGGTATCTCATTGTGGTTTTGATTATAAATAGTTTATTTTTTAAATGCAAATAGTATTTTAAATAGTGCTTTTGATAAGTTTATTTAAAAAAACAGGGAATTCAAAGTAAATTATCACCAAATGTACCCTAAAATTCGTAAGTAAATTCTTGTGAATGCACAGGAAAGAAAAAGCAGAACAATGAAGGAGACAAAGACAGTTGTAGCACACTAATAAGTATAAAAGGAGTGAAATATCCACTTACATAATTAAATTTGTCAAATGGTGACTTTCTTCTTTGAGCCAGCATGAAAAACAGAAGAGCTATTAGAAATCAGAAAAGTTGCCTATAAATTCAGGAGGTAAGTAAATAAATGCTTTGATTTTCCAAAACAATGATGTATTTATCTGTAAGGAAGGACTCCACCAGTCATCATAGGTACCCAAAGGTTTTGGATAGGTTCAAGAACATAACATCAGACTCTCAGAATTCCTGGCCTCCTATCACTAGGAAACATAAGTATGTAGCTGACTTGAGAGCTCTCTGAATACAAACAGTGTCTTCAGAGATCTGATTCTCCATCTCTCAGTTCTGCTTATCTCTGGGTATCATCCTCTGACTATAGCCAATCTCCACCTCATGAAAAAGACAACCACTATCACTCTCAAATTTGTGATCCCAAGCAATTAAGAAACATACTTTCTTTCACCTCAGTAACCTCAAAATAAAGAAATAATAGTTTCATTTTAAAAAGCCCTAGGTACCACCCAGCTTTGGTGGTTTACCCATTTTAGATCCCACCAAGCATTCTTGAAAAAATTTTATCCAAAGCACATGATATGAACCATCATGAAAAAAATTAGACTCTATTACCAGAAAAGTTATGAAAGAAGTATTGGGTCAAAGAAAACAGAAATCAGTCATCTATAGAAAGAGAAGGATTCTGTAAGCTAAAAACACATAAGGTTGTTCTGATATCATACAAGATTTTTATATATACTAGCATACAAGTGTTTTGTGGGCATTAGAAAAAATTTTACAAATAATTAAGAGAAGTCATTTGATGTTCACTGAAGTGAAAATGAGATATATCAAACTATCTTCATTTACATTTTTGATAGGATCCCCAGATTGGTAAATAAAGAAGACTTTATATATATACTGCACCTAAAAGTTTTAATAATAAACAAGCCGATAACATGATAAAATTTGGATTAAGTATCTTTCAGAAAAATGAAAACTACCTTACATACTTGAAAGACTTTCACAGAATTTTGAGTTTAGACTTATTTTATGCACTTCCAAAAGTTAAATCCAGAACTTGTATTTGGGGTTTAGAAGGCAGTGATTTACTTTAAGAAACTTCTGTCTTGTATAGTGTACTTTTAGTTTTGGTTTTCAAATTATGTATCTTTTAATGGTTTCAGTAATTGTTGAATTTTATACAATGTTATGATTCAATGTGAGATTCAATATGGTTCAATAAAGACATCTTTTAGAGTCATTACAAGAGAAAACCATATTAACAAGCATATGGTTAGACTAGATAATTCTGAATCTCAGTTCAAAATATTAATGCTTTGGATTTCTAAAAAAATATTGATTAATAAGAAAGCAGGTTATTATAAGTACAGGTTCTCCCCACTATGCAAAAGTAGAACATTCCTATGAAGCTTTTCATAGGCCGAAATGGTGTAAAGGGAAAAATCAATTGCCTCAGAACACATGTTGCTAACAGATACAAAAATACATCAGGTTTAAAGCACACACACTCACAGACACAGTTCAAAGCTGTAGAAACTTGATGCTGAGATGCTGAGTGTAGTTCTAGAGGAAGGAACTTGGCGGCACCACTCTGGTTTCTCCAGATGCCTGCTGCCTCTACAGTACTCGAAGTAAAACAATCTCTGACATGATTTTTACTCTTCACTTTTTTTTTTTTTTTTTTTTTTTTTGTTAAAAGCAAAAATCCTCTTCGGATTTCTTTAGGTTATCGAAAACAGTTACTAATGTAGTCATCTTTGGTAAAAATGGAGTGGCAAAAGAGAACTTTCGATAAGTAAGAGATACCTGTATTTATTTGGAAGGGTAGTTTTAAGGCAGATCACAGAGGAATGTCCTGTCTAGCTGGCAGTAAGAACTTGTGATCATTCACATAATGAAATGTAAACCTAAACACTGAGAAACTCAGGCTTTTCAAAGGTTTATGAGCTAAGAAAGAAATCTCTCTATCTAGAAATTTCTTCAGGAAATACCACTCTTAAAAAAAGCAGCTATAAAGGACAATGACGGTAGAGATTAGCAGCTTGAATTAAGGTTAGTAATAGTTAGGGATTGTTTTCTCATTATAGACTACTTAATATATTGAAGAGTTTATAATATGTAGGAGAGTTAAACTTACCAAAAGAAAGAAAGAAAGAAAGAAAGAAAGAAAGAAAGAAAGAAAGAAAGAAAGAAAGAAAGAAAGAAAGAAAGAAAAGAAAGAAAACAAAACCCAGGAAAAACCACTTTCCTACTATCCATCTTAAGACATACATTTAAATCCCTGCCTGCCCTGCACTAATTACAACCTTTATTTCCCAGCAGAGTTAATGAGTATTGTTAATTATATATGTACCTTTGCGTTCGTTTTATGTAGAGTTTTACCAAAAAAAAAAAAAAAAAAAAAAAATCCTCTCTATAGCTCTCTTGGTGTTTGTGAGTGTGTGTGCTGTGTTTGTGTGTGTGCTGTGTTTTGCATGCTTTTACATCTATACAAATGGATTTTTGTATATATTCTTCTTCACCTTGCATTTTTAGCGCAGAGATTCATCCATATTGTTTCATAGCTGTAGCTGTTACATAGCCACTATAGTATTACATTCCATTGTGTTTTCTTTAACCATTCTTCTCCTGTTGAAAATGTTTCCAGTTTTGAGTATGACTCTAGTTGTACAAACACAAGTGTAGTTTTTATTGTAATGTTTCTCAAAGTGTGTTCTCCTGACCATCAGAGTCTCCTGGGAACTTGGTAGAAATGCAAATTCTCCAGCCACACCCCAGACCTGCTGACTCAGGAACTCTGGGAGCAGTGAAGTCCAGTAGTCTTTAAACAATTTCTCCAGATGAATCTGATGTGCACACAACTTCAGAAAACACTGGTATAGAGGATATATCTGGAAAAAATCATTGCTGGGCCATAGTTCCTATACCTTCAAACTTACCAGGTAATACTAGTATTAATACTTCAATCTCTACTACAGTCTCCTACTGACTTAAACTTTATAATAAGTCATAATACTGTAACTCATATTACTCCATCATATTCTTTTCATTAGGAGCTTCTTGATGACTTATGACCATGCATACACATACACACATATGCACACACATGCATACACACATACGTGCATGTGCGCGCACACACACACATACACACACACACATCTTATTTAGTAGAACATGGAGCATACAGATAATCTTGAGGAGAATTGACATATATATGATACTGATATTTTATACATAAGTGTGGCATATCTTTTTTATTAATGTAAGTCTTTCTCAATGTCTTACTGTAGAGTTTTATAATTTTCTCCATAAGTGTCAAGCACATTGTATTAGATCTACCATTGTTGTTTTTATTCTGTGATAGCTATCATCTTTTCTGAATTAAATTTGATGTATACAAGTACAGTTTAAGTTTTGTTCATTTTACTCAGCAATTTTGATATATTCTCCGATAAACCTAATAATTTATATAGATTGTTTTTGAGATTTTAATGTAGACAATTATATCACATGCCAGTTTTCTTTTTATTTTAATCTTGATGGTTTTTATATCTATCATTTGTCTTATTGTTCTGACTAGAAACTCCAGTACAATATTGATGAGAAGTGATAATAGTTATATGTTCTCCATATACATTTTTCTGAGTGATTTTTCAGTTTTTGTATATTCATAGTGTCATAAGATATTTTTAGCATATATGAATATTTGGACTTACTAGATGCTTTTTTGTTGCACTTATTACTATAATTGTATTCACTTTTAGTCTCTTAATGTAAAGAATAACCTAGGTAAATTACCAAATCTTAGATTATACAACATTCTTGATGTAAGCCTACCTTCATCATTATATATAGCCACATTTATACATTGGTGGATTACATGTCTTAATATTTAACATTTTTATGTCCATGTTAATAAGTGAGATTACCCTGTAAATTTGCCATTCTCATGACCACCTTGTCTCGATTTACTTTTAAAATGAAATGGAAATGGTGGTTTTTTGCTTTTGTTTGACTGTTATTTAGTGTTTGTTTGGAAGATATTTCTGATTAAGAATTTAATTTCTTCAGTGGTTTCAGACTATTCAAATTTATAATTTATTTTTAATAAGTCTGGTGATTTCCATTTTACTAAGAATCCCTTCAATTTATTACATTGTCAAATTTATTAGAAACATTGCTCACTGTCTTCTTTTATTATTATCTGATATATTTAGCATCTATAGAGTTAGGTCTTTTTCATTTCAAATAATCTTTGTGTTCTTTATGTTTATTTTATTAATCTCAACTATTATTTCTTTTTTGTCTTTTCAAAGTACTGAATGTATTGGAATGTTTTGCTCAGTGACCCTCAAAACAAAGCAATACATATTAGATTCAAATACAGTAAACATTTGTTTTGTGCTCTAAGAAAAGCACAAAGAAAAATGTTTAATTTTTTGGAGGATAATGCTATGTACACTATTAATTTTGATTCCAGATTCAAAATAGTAGGGTTTTTATTGGAGATGCTCACCACTACACTCATTTTTTAGATTAGTGTCTACAACCATGCCTACCCAGTGCTAAGTAAATATTATTTATAGAAGGAACTGATTTATTGAAAACTACATACTCTTTGAATTCAGGTCCCCCCTCTTTTGGTAAGAAAGTGATATATTTCCAACTAAAAATAATTTAATACTGAAGGATAATGATACATTATTCAGCAATGTATCACCACAAAACCTTCTTGTATGCCTTAATGGAAGAAATACAAAATAAGGTTGCACATACCTGAGAAGCCCATCGTTTATTGACTCCTTCTACTCTCTCTAGTCTAAAGATGATATTACTGTCACTAGTAAATGTGGATTCCCTATGTATGTTCACCAAAACCAGTGTACCTAATCCCTTCTGCATATTAGAACTACCAGAGTAGTTTAAATACCCCAAACCAATTGAATAGAATCTCCCTGTGTTGAGCTTCAGCCCAGGAGAGTCAACCAGGCAGCAGGGTTTAAAACCACTGGCATTAAAACAAACAAACAAACAAAAAAACACTAGCATAAGTTTATATATCTGTGAAACCCTAAGTCTTAAATTCACTTGTAACTTTGGTATACATGGTCCTTTATTAAAAGAGCAAGGTATTGAGGTCAAAAACCATTGTAGCTAATAGCAGAGTGCTCTTCCTGAACTAATTCGACCGTTATAAGACAGTTCAAAAGCAATTTTCTAATTTGTATTTTTACACTATTGAAAATGCTCAAATAGTATGCTGTGCTTTGTCAAACATTTTCCCATGTTGCAGAATTAACTGTTTTATGCTTTAGAGTATATTTATCTTACTTTAAGATTCACATTAGTGAATACTAATCCATTTTTAATGAAGCTAGTCAGTTAGTCTGAGTTGGTTAAGGCACGTTGTAAATAATACCAAAAAAAAAAAAAAAATAGCCAGGCTGATATTGTGAAACCAACACTAAAAGTCTTTGTAACAGAATATCCTCAGATATGACTGAGTGATGTGGAAGAAGGAATTGGGTAGGTATAATTAAAAATGGTAATCAGCTTTTCCCAGGAAAACAGGGAGAACAGGAACAAAGGGGCACAGGGTTCTGGGAAGTGGGCAAGGGAAGAGATAATTCTAGATGGGAGATGGTATATTTGAGATTCCTGGAGAGCACAGGGGTCATAATATGGAACACCTCAAAAATTCTAGGGAGTGATGTGCCACTCCCATCTGAACAGGGGAAAGGTTGAAATAGGCCAGAACCCAAGTATCACAGCCACCTACACACCAATGCACACTATTTATCAACTTGAAAAACTTGAAATGATTGTTTACATTCAGTAAAGAACTGGTTGAAAATCAGTTTGGTTTCATTGTATATTTGGTATGATGAAAGTTGGTGAAGCACATTCTAGATAAAGTGAGAGGTGGCTCCCTCCTACGTGTTCATATTCTCAGAGGCTGGTGGAAAAAGTTAATCCCCCAAATGAGGTGGTAACTATGCAAGATAAAATTTCTACTTTATGCACATAATTATTATAATGAAAGAAAATGATAATTCATTTATTCCTGTCTATCCAATTTTTTTTAAGTAAGTGGAGAAATAATTATTTTTAAATTGCATGAAGATAATTGTTTAGGAAAAACTAAACTCAGGAAAGAAAAGTCACCTATAAGGGAAAAGAAGAAAAAATCAGAAGAAGCACAGGTAACTTTATCATAATCTTGGATTAGAAGCTAAAAATGAAATTTTAAATGTTATTAAAATTTCAAATATAGCCATATATTTCTCTATATTATGAAAACATTCATTACACTCCCCAAAATAAATATACCAAATAAAATAAGAACTAAACTGGGAAAATATTATTCCCAAATAGAATCCACCAAATTTTGGTGTTCTTTATTATAAAGCTCATGAAAATAAATTCACACTAAAACTGCCATGAAGAACTTAACAGTTACTATGTGTAGACAATTCATAAAAGAGAAAATAAATATGACCCTCTGGAAATCAATTTACATGTAGAAAAAAATAGTGTTAAATAGTTTATTTATGGAATCTCCCTGTGATAGGACTTTGCTCCCATCTGATCTGAGCATCCTCTGTGTGAATCACTGGGATCTCAGTCTAGATTTCTTATACAAGAGAGGGAAATAAGCATTTTGTCTCAACTAAGACACTGTTATTTTGTTGTTGATGTTTGTTGTTATTCCATGACAATGATGTTAACCTAGGCACAATCAACAGAAGTTTATGTCAAATAGTATAAGTTAAACATCTCAAGTAACACAAAGAGCAGTTAATGTTTTAAAGAACCCCTCCCCCCTCATGCTCCCCAGCCCAGTACACACCTCCCACCCCTGTCAAACACCATGATCTTTTTGTAGATCTTAAAGATTTATTATCCTGGACAAATCTTGTAACCTTTCTATTGTCTTAATTTGTCTAGGTAGGTGTTTTGTCCTCTTTCAAGTATATGTTATCAGTACTCTTGAAATAACTTAAGAATACAAGCTTCACTTTCCTCTTCCCTGCTGAGTATCAGATCTAACCTTCCCACCTCCCTGCTCTTCCTTTTCTGATAACAAGGCAAATCTCAGAAGGGATCTTGGGTTAACACAAGTATAAAAGAGGGCCTGAAATTTTGATATGTTAATAAACTATGGTTTCCTCTTTGCTCTTGGCAATGCATTTCTTATCATGTTTATACAATCTGAGTCTATGGAGTTTATTTTTTCCTCTAAATATTAGCCAGTGTTAAACCCAATAACAAGAAAACCGCACAAGAAAACTTGTTATTTTGGAAAAAGAAATTCAGAGTAAATAATAAGAAATAAACATTCCTTAATTCTCATCATTTCCATTAAGAGATAAGACGCTATTATTTATACTAATTTCATTTATGAGGTTTTTGCTGCTTCAAAAATTGAAATAATTTGTTCCAGGTAACAGAAATAATTGTTCTTGGAGTGATCACTGCAGTGATATATCTAAGGTTTTTCCCTTATTTTTTAGTAGAAGACTACTTCAACACATTGTGTGCACCAGATGTGCTGATTATGAGCTGACCTAAGGGAAAATTGCAAAGCCAGAAAATATTATTTTTTTATGATTACTTAACACATTAATAAGACAAATATATCTTTAATCTCCCATCATTTGCTAACTTGCTAAACTCCTCAAGGTGTTTATAGTATATGGTAGGAAGGGGAGTTTGACAGGTAAACACAAAAACACAATGAGATATTATATATGCTTAAATTAAGGAACAAGATATTTAATTTTGATGGGGGCATAAAAGAGGGAATAAGCACTTCTACTTTATGAAAGTGATATAAATGGACATCAAAGAGAAAATAACTTTAAAGCTAAAACTTGATAAGTGGTCAAGTACTGAGCAAATTGACCACGGGATAAGGGCATTTTAAGGAGAGGGTGAAATTTTAAAAAGATAAAGATGAAAGTGCATGACATGTTTAAAAGTACAAGTCAAGGGGCTTCCCTGGTGGCGCAGTGGTTGAGAGTCCGCCTGCCGATGCAGGGGACGCGGGTTCGTGCCCCGGTCCGGGAGGATCCCACGTGCCGCGGAGCGGCTGGGTCTGTGAGCCATGGCCGCTGGGCTTGCGCGTACGGAGCCTGTGCTCCGCAACGGGAGAGGCCGCAGCAGTGAGAGGCCTGCGTACCACAAAAAAAAAAAAAAAAAAAAAAAAAGTACAAGTCAATACATATGACCAGAGAGACTGAATCAGTAACTAGGCTCCAGATCAGGATGGACAGAAAAGCAGAGGACACTTGGTTTGCCAGTTCTTGGCTGGAAGGATGGAGATGCTGTTTTCACCAGTTAATTCAGTTCTCAGTCTTCACAGGCGGAAAAGCAGATAGTAGGTGGGCTTGTCAGAAAATTCCCAGGAGTTCGGAGTGAAGCTATTCCTGTTAGAGATACATTCGACATTTGATCCCCTCACTTAGATGCAGCTTGGCAAATCAAAAGATTGTCAGGAACCTCCTGCCCAGAGCCTTCTGGGGAACAGTGTGGTGGTGAAGTTCCTCCTGATCGTTCTGGGTAGGTCCCCCACTCTCATCTCTGCACTCCAGAAACCCTGCCTTTCAGGTGATTTTCCGTTCGTATTTCACATTTGTTGCCCTGACATTGCCTCTGCTCACCATCATGCTTTGCATTTTTAGATAAGTCTCTTTTTTTTCCCTCCTACTGATTTATAATAGCTCTGAATTAATATATAATCATCAGTATTTATAAACTGTGTTTGCCCAGATCTCATGAACTCTACTTAAAACAATTACAAAGTGATAGTGGGTTGAAAAATGGCAACTCTGATATATTGAGGAATTTCTCCGAAATCTGATTCTATCACACATGGCAAAGAATTTTAATTGGGACCTTTTGGGGTGTTTGGTTCCCCTCCAGTAGAGG
Organism: Kogia breviceps; assembly: GCF_026419965.1. Lineage (NCBI taxonomy): Eukaryota > Metazoa > Chordata > Mammalia > Artiodactyla > Physeteridae > Kogia > Kogia breviceps. The sequence continues at coordinate 132,568,844 of NC_081310.1, forward strand.
TATTCCCTCTTTCATTTCAATGTCTTAAGTAGCTTCATCTTTTCTTCTGTCAATCCAGTGTTTCCAGACATGCATCATCCTGGATTTACCAGCCTTGAAAACAGCCTATTATCTGAATTTCATTTCAAAAACTCACTTACCTCCTGATAGGTGAGCCATCAGAAAGCATTGAATACAGTCCTTATGTTTAAGTAATCTGTAAAAGCAGTAAACAGGGCTATAACTCCGTGTTCAGGTAATACACTTTGACTTAATATGGAAGGATGTCTCCAGCTCTGTCCGCAGAGGCCATGTGGCTGTCAACTGTGTATGCTGGGGAGGAGAGATGAGGAAGAGAGAAAGAAGCCAAATAATGAAACGAGGAATGTTAAAAAGTTGATCCAGTACCCCAAGTGAGTTATCCGTGGAAACTCTCCCCAACATAAAGAAATTAATCTCATGGTGGAAAATTTAAGCATTATCAAAAAGCAACAGGAATTTGTGGCATTAGCTCATTTACAATCACACCACATTCACAAGTGACCTGACCACTCAGTTGAGTTCTCATGCATTTATTAATTTATTCAACGTCACTCACTGAGACAATCAAGACACATCTTTCATTATACGTAGCATGAATTAGATAATCAATATGAGTACCCTTTATTCATTTGACAAACAATTATTAAGCTTCAAACATGGATCAAGCACTATTTTGATGCCGGGAATACAGTGATAAACAAGATACATGGCAAGAGTCATATTCTATAAAGAGTTACATTCTAGTGGAAAGACTAATAGCAGGAAAAAATAATAAGGTGTAATTAACTTATGTAACGGGAGTAAGCTGAAGATAGGAACATCTAGATGGGTGTTTCATGTTTAAGCCTCAGAGGTTAGAGAAAACATCCGCACTTGGAAATGTAGAGAGCTCGGGATTGGGTTCTAGCTCTGTTCTTTATGAGGAATGTAAAATCTGGATAAATTACTTAACAACTCTGTGTCAATTTACTCTTCTGTAAAGTAGGAATAATAATGATACCTATCACAAAGTGTGGTTAGAGAATTAAATGAGTTAATATGTACAATACTAGAGGAGTAATTGGCATATAGTCATATAAGCAGCACTCAATAAAAGTTAGTTGTTTTATTATATTATTATTTATGCTCCTCTGGTTTTTAGCAGGAAAGTAACATGATCCTCTTTGTAAGGCATGACCCCCTGTCTAGCACCCTATCAGACCTCGTGCTCTAGTATTTCTTGCCTTTTGGAATGTTTTATTTCTTTTGTGTACATTTGCATAAAAGCAAGTAAAGAAACATAATGATCTTGAGTGAAAATGTACTCTCAACACAAATTTTAAAAATGATCCTGATTTTCAGTGTAGATTATCATAATGTAAGAAAAAAGCCTTGATTTCACCATAAGACAAACTTTTGGAAAATGATACATGTCTGAATCTTATTGTATTACTGAAGGGAGAATTTGTAAAGGAACACAATTCTGGGGGCCCTGGCAAATACGACCGTGCCACATGTTTCTCCTTCTTTCTTGTAATTTGTGCGTACTGAATTTTAAGGAAAAATGTGGGCTAGGAGCCTAAAAATCTGTTTCTCACCTCTCACGTATTCATCCTGGCGGGAACTTTGCATGTTCTCCTAAGTTTGAACATCCATAAACAGCTAACTGAACATAACCTAAGTACAAAATACAGCATCTGAGATTGTGTACTATGCCAGAGTCCCACTGCTCCCTCCGTATATGTTCATTTTGTTCTGATCTCTCTTGCCAGCTTATGGCATTCCTGTCTTTGGTCCAACACTACTTACCCTCTTCCACATTTCTTCCAAACTCAGCCTTCCTGCTGTATTCTTTCCTTGCCTTTTGGAGGGTATGTCTTTTGTGTTCATTTATATAATGTCAGTTAAAGGAACATGAATGCATCTTGTAAGAGCCAGGTTCTAAATGTCTCTAATTTTTCTTTATTCCATTTTGTTATCAGCATCAGTGCATTATGTACCTCTACACTAAGATACAATTTTCCATCTTTGAAAAAGAGGTTTATTTTTTTTTTTCAAGATAACTGGTGGCTTTTTAAAAATGAAAAAGACAGATTAAATGGAGGCAATCATACAGCTGGGTTTATAAGCATGAGTTACTTACAAAGACTGAAAATCACCACAGAACTTCTTTCTATCTGATATTTTCCTTGACTCAATTCCAAAATCATATTAAGTAATGGATTAACTGTTTCCAGGGTAAATGCTGATAATAGTTATAGCACATATAATTTATGGGTGATAGGAATGTTAAATGTCACTAGACTGAGCCCTGGTTGATTTTCAACTCACTTTCCCAGTCAAACCTTCAGATACCTCTATATGCCTTTTGATGTTTGTGCATTTTCATTTATTTTCAGTTTGATGAACTGATAATATGGTATTAATTAGAATTGCACTGATGGAATCATCATATTTACATCTCTAAAGAATACCTTCAGTTGGGCTTCCCTGGTGGCGCAGTGGTTGAGAATCCGCCTGCCGATGCAGGAGACACGGGTTCGTGCCCTGGTCCGGGAAGATCCCACATGCCGCGGAGCAACTAAGCCCGTGAGCCATGGCCGCTAGGCCTGTGCATCCGGAGCCTGTGCTCCGCAACGGGAGAGGCCACAACAGTGAGAGGCCCGCATACCGCAAAAAAAAAAAAAAAAAAAAAAAGAATACCTTCAGAAAATATTTACTGCTTACTTTGTGCTGGTTTTAAATTTTCAAACCTTCTATAATTTGGTAGTGGATTTTTATTAATAAAAAGACAGAATGCTATGTGAGATAAAAGAATAGCAGATTTCAGTAAATAAACTTCTTTCTTCTCATTATTTATAATTTATGTGACTATTTTATTTTTTTATGTGACTTTATATGGGGTCTTAATTTTATATTTATATTAATAAATGACGTTTACTTTCTTCACTTAAGTTTCCATCTAAACAAACAAGCACCCTACACCACATTCAACAGCCATTAACACAGATTCTGTAACCTGCAGAGTTAGATATATCTTACGTTCAAAATTTGTAGTGATTATAAATTACATTTTAATAGTTCATACCATCGATAATTATTTATACATTTTTTTTCATTTAGAATTTCATTTTTGCAAGTTTGTTACTTATCTGAAAATGACATTTCTGTGCTTTCATTTTTGGAGGATATTTTCAATAGACGTAGAAGTCAAACTCTCACCACTCTAAATATGACATTCCATTTCTTCTGGCTTCTGTGTTTTTTGGTAAGTCAGCTCTAAGTCTTACTGTTCCTCTGAAGGAGATGTTTCCAAGATATTTCTCTTTTCAGAGTTTGACTACAGCATGGCTAACAAACTTTGCTTTCTTTCTTTGTATTTTATGGAATGTAAGTTATGTACTTACAGGTTTTCTGAGTTTCTTGGAACTGTGAGGAAATGTCATTTATCAGTTTGTAAAATTCTTAGCCATATCTCTTCAATTTTTTCTTCTTTCCTATTCTTTCTCCCTCTTTCCATCTGGAACTCCAGTTAGACATATATTATAACTTTTCACACTGTACAGTCCATATGCTCTTTGCTTTATTTTCAAAACTTTTGCTCTTTCTACTTCACTTTAGGTATATTTCTGTTGTCCTGTCTTTCAATTAATTATGGTAATTTTTCTGTAATGTCTAATCACCTCTTAAAATCATATAGTGAGTTCATAATTTCAGGCTCTGCATTTTACAGTTGTAAGTTTCTATTTGATCTTTTCCACAGATTCTATTTTTCTTATGAATGTCTCCATTTCATCTATAATTTTCCATGTTTCTCCCTATTTTATGGAACATATTAACAACAATTATTAAATTATTAATCTGAAAACTCCCATTCTGTGTAACTTATCAGTGTCTCTCTAATTTCAAATTCTCTCTCTCTCTCTTTCTTTTTTCTTTTGTCCAAATGTTTCTGATTACTGTCATGCCCAATGACAGAAAGATTGAAAGTTCTGGACATTGTAGTAAAGTGGTTAAGAATTCAAATGCTGTTTTCTTTCTTCAGACATATCTTAAGTTTCATACAGTGGTGAGCTAAATAGAGATAAGTTTACTGCTTAGGTAATACTCAGTGTATATTTGATTTACACCTGTCCCTAGTGTAAATCCGCTCAGGAGTTTTAAATGAGAACCTGTCTTTAAATGATACATTAAACAAGATGGACTTAATTGATACTTATAAGATATTCCATCCAAAAACAACAGAACACACTTTCTTTTCAAGTGATCACGGAACATTCTCTAGGATAGATCATATCTTGGGTCACAAATCAAGCCTTGGTAAATTTAAGAAAACTGAAATCGTATCAAGTATCATTTCTGACAACAGTGCTCTGAGATTAGATATCAATTACAGGAAAAAATCTGTAAAAAATACAAACACATGAAGGCTAAACAATACACAACTTAATAACCAAGACATAAAAGAAGAAATCAATGAGGAAAACAAAAAATACCTAGATATAAATGACAATGAAAACATGACACCCCAAACCTATGGGATACAGCAAAAGCAGTTCTAAGAGGGATGTTTATAGCAATAAAATCTTACCTCAAGAAGCAAGAAACATCTCAAATAAGCAACCTAATATTACACCTAAAGCAATTAGAGAAAGAAGAACAACAACAACAAAAAAACAATCCCAAAGTTAACAGAAGGAAAGAAATCATAAAGATAGGATCAGAAAAAAATGAAAAAAAGAAATGAAGTAAACAATAGCTAAGATCAATAAAATTAAAAGCTAGTTATTTGAGAAGATAAACAAAATTGATAAAATACTAGCCATACTCATCAAGAAAAAAGGGAGAAGAGTCAAATCAATAGAATTATAAATGAAAAAGGAGAAGTAACAACTGACACTGCAGAAATACAAAGGATAATGAGAGATTACTACAAGCAACTATATGCCAATAAAATGGACAACCTGGAAGAAATGGACAAATTCTTAGAAAAGCACAACCTCCTGAGACTGAACCAGGAAGAAATAGAAAATATAAACAGACCAATCACAAGCACTGAAATTGAAATTGTGATTAAAAGTCATCCAACAGACAAAATCCCAGGATCAGATGGCTTCACAGGAGATTTCAATCAAACATTTAGAGAAGAGCTAACACCTATTTTTCTCAAAATCTTCCATAATCTAGCAGAGGGAGGAACACTTCCCAACTCATTCTATGAGGCCACCATCAACCTGATACCAAAACCAGACAAAGATGTCACAAGAAAAGAAAACTACAGGCCAATATCACTGATGAACATAGATACAAAAGTCCTCAACAAAATATTAGCAAACAGAATCCAACAGCACATTAAAAGAATCATACACCATGATCAAGTGGGGTTTATCCCAGGAATGCAAGGATTCTTCAATATACAGAAATCAGTCAATGTGATAAACCATATTAAGAAATTGAAGGAGAAAAACCATATGACCATCTCAATAGATACAGAAAAAGCTTTCAACAAAATTCATACCCATTTATGATAAAAACTCTCTAGAAAGTACAAATAGAGGGAACTGACCTCAACATAATAAAGGCCATATATGAAAAACAAACAGCCAAAATTGTTCTCAATGGTGAAAAACTGAAACCATTTCCTCTAAGATCAGGAAAAAGACAAGGTTACCCACTCTCATCACTATTATTCAACATAGTTTTGGAAGTTTTAACCACAGCAATCAGAGAAGAAAAAGAAATAAAAGAAATCCAAATCGAAAAAGAAGAAGTAAAATTGTCATTGTTTGCAGATGACATGATACTATAAATAGAGAATCCTAAAGATGTTACCAGGAAACTACTAGAGGTAATCAATGAATGTGGTCAAGTAGCAAGATACAAAATTAATGCACAGAAATCTCTTACATTCCTATACACTAATGATGAAAAATATGAAAGAGAAATTGAGGAAACATTCCCATTTACCATTGTAACAAAAAGAATAAAATGCCTAGGAATAAACCTACCTAAAGAGACAAAATACCTGTATGCAGAAAACCATAAGACACTGAAGAAAGAAACTAAAGATGATACAACGAGATGGAAAGATATACCATGATCTTGGATTAGAAGAATGAATACTGTGAACATGACTATACTACCCAAAGCAATATACAGATTCAATGCTATCACTATCAAACTACTAATGGCATTTTTCACATTTCAGAACAAGATATTTCACAATTTGTACAGAAAGACAAAAGAACTCGAATGACAAAAGCAATCTTGAGAAAGATAAATGGAGCTGGAGGAATCAGGCTCCCTCACTTCAGACAATACTACAAAGCTACAGTAATCAATACAGTATGGTACTGGCACAAAAACAGAAATATAGATCAATGGAACAGGATAGAAAGCCCAGAGGTAAACCCACACACATATGGTCACTTTATCTTTGATAAAGGAGCCAAGAATATACAATGTAGAAAAGAGAGCCTCTTTAATAAGGGGTGCTGGCGACACTGGACAGCTACATGTAAAAGAATGAAATTAGAACACTTCCTAACACCATACACAAAAATAGACTCAAAATGGATTAAAGACCTAAATATAAGGCCAGACACTATAAAGCTCTTAGAGGAAAACATAGGCAAAACACTCTGTGACATACATCACAGCAAGACCATTTGTTGAACCACCTCCTAGGGAAATAGATGAAAGCAAAAATAAACAAAGGGACCTAATGAAACTTAAAAGCGTTTGCACAGCAAAGGACATCATAAACAAGACCAAAAGCCAACCCTCAGAATGGGAGAAAATATTTGCAAATGAAGCACATAACAAAGGATCAATCTCCAATATTTATAAGCAGCTCATGCAGCTCAATATCAAAAAAACAAACAACCCAATCCAAAAATGTTCAGAAGACCTAAATAGACATTTATCCAAAAAAGATATACAGATTGCCAACAAACACATGATAGTATGCTCAACATCACTAATCATTAGAGAAATGTAAATCATAACTACAATGACATATCACCTCACTCCAGTCAGAATGGCCATCATCAAAATATCTACACACAATAAATGCTGGAGAGGGTGTGAAGAAACGGGAACTCTCTTGCACTGTTGGTGGGAATGTAAATTGATACAGCCACTATGGAGAACAGTATGAGGTTCCTCAAAAAACTAAAAATAGAACTACCATACGACCCAGCAATCCCACTACTGGGAATATACCCTGAGAAAACCATAATTCAAAAAAAGTCATGCACCACAATGTTCATTGCTGCTTTGTTTACAATAGCCAGGATATGGAAGCAACCTAAGTGTCCATGAACATGAATGGATAAAGAAGATGTGGCACATAAATACAATGGAATATAACTCAGCCACAAAAATGAATGAGACTGAGTTATTTGTAGTGAGGTGGATAGACCTAGAGTCTTTCATACAGAGTAAAGTATGTCAGAAAGAGAAAAAAAACACCATATGCTAACACATATATATTAAATATAAACAAACAAACAAACAAAAACGGTTCTGAAGAGCCTACAGCCAGGACAGGAATAAAGGCGCAGACATAGAGAATGGACTTGAGGACTCGGGCAGGAGGAATGATAAGCTGGGACAAAGTGAGAGAGTGGCATAGATATATATACACCACCAAATTTAAAATAGCTAGTGAGAAGTAGCCACATAGCACAGGCAGATCAGCTCACTGCTTTGTGTCTACCTAGAGAGCAGGTATGGGGAGGTTGCAAGGGCAATGCAAGAGATAGGGGATATGCAAATATATGTTTATGTATAGCTGATTCACTTTGTTATACAGCAGAAACTAACACACCATTGTAAAGCAGTTATACTCCAATAATGATGTTTAAAAAAATAAAAAATAAACGTGTGATATAGGATGGAAGGCTCATGTGTGAAACACAGTACCAAACACATAGGAGGTAGTAAAGAAATCCTGTTGAATTAGATGTACACAGCCCACATTTCATCCTTTGTAATGTGTATGATTATGAAGACCATATGTAATCAATGCTTAATATGAGGCTTCAAAACAGATTAGTCTTTTTTTAACATTTATCAATTGACTGTTACTCAGTTTTCAATGGCTGGGTCCTTTTCTAATTCATATTTGCTTTCCTAACACAATGTCTGGTAGTTGAAAAGTAATGGTCATATTATTTCATCTAGTTAGGTGGGTAAAAGTACAAATCAGTGCTGTAAATTTTCAGAGGAAGGAGAGTATTGAGAAAAGAATCACAGGAGATGTATGTGTGTTTTTATATTATTTTTATTTTTGCAATATTCTGTAAATTTTCAACTAATTCTAACCAAAAAGTAAATAAAAGAATGACATGAAAAAAAATGCTTAAGTAGGAAATTACCCCTCTGATTGAGGCTCCTCACATCTCCAATAAGGTCACTTTAGCTTTGTGATGCATGCAAATGCCCTACTGTTTTCGTTGTCCCTCACTAAGTCTCCTGATCAGGACAATAGTAAATCCTCAACCTCTTGCCTGCATCCAAATTCAACAGCAAAATTTCCCAAAATAGCTATAGAAAATCAGTTCACCTTTCCGCATGTCTTCACTCTGTGGAATATTAATTTCACTACTCCAGATCTTTTCTGCTGTTTTCCTGTGTTTTTTCCCCATAGATATTCATAGCTAGAGCTTTAATCTGCCACAAATTCCATCCTACTCATAAGTAAAATTCCTTTCAATTTTTGCATAATATTTTTTGCAGGATAAAATATTTTGTGTGTTACTTTTATTCAGCACTTTGAATATATCATTTGAATATATCTTATAGTTTCCTTTGTGCTGAGAAGTCAGATTTATTGTTACTTCTTTTAAGGTTTCCCCCAACCCCTGCAAGCTACTAAGATTTTTTTAATGTAATTTTTAGCAGTTTTACTGTAAAGGATCTAAGTGTCATTTCTTTGTATTTGTTTTACATAGAAAAGTTTTGGTGTTTCTTGAATTTGTGGCTTGGAGTTTTTCATTAATTTTGGAAAATTTATTTTAATATTGCTTCAAATATTGCTCTGCCTAATGCATTCTCTCCTGTGTTTGCAATTTTCCACTTTATACCTAGTATCTCTTGTGTTTTATATATTTTTCATTGTCTATATATGCTACATTTGAATATTTTCTTATAATTTATATTCAGTTCACTAAAGATGTTTTCAAATATGTTTAAAAAAATTTTTCACATCAGCTTTTTCTAATATAACATTTTTTAGATAATTGTGCTCTCACATGCATTTACAAGAAATTATATGAAAAAGTCCAATATACCCCTTTCCCACTTTCCTACACTGGTAACATCTTATAAAACTATAATACAATATCCTAACCAGGATATTCATATTGATCCTGTTAAGATGCAGAATATTTCCACACAATGAGAAACCCTCATGTAACCCTTTTATAGCCATACCTGTTCACTTGCCTCCCACTCTCACTCCCATATGAACCCATGGCAACCACTAATTTGTTCTCCATTTCTATAGTTTTATCATTTCAAGAATGTTATATAAGTGGAAAAGTACAGTATGTAATATTTTGGGATTGGTTTTCATTCAGCATAATTATCTTGAGATTCATGCAGTTTTTAAAAGTATCAGTAGTTTTTTGCTTTCTGTTACTGAGTACTAATCCATGGTATACATATATCACAGTTTGTTTAACCTTTCACTCATTGAAGGACATTAGGGTTGTTTTCAGTTTTGGACTGTCACAAATTATGCTGCTATAAACTTTCATGTATATTTTTGAGCATAGTTCTTATTTCACTGGGAACACAATTACTGTGTTGAACAGTAGCTGCATGTTTAAATCTTAAACAACGTTTTCCAGAGTGGTTATACCATTTAACAAAATAAGCATTAATATATGAGTGATAGCCTTCTCCACATACTCAGTAGCAATTGGTGTTGTCACAGTATTTTCTTTTAACCTTTCTGATAGGTATATAGTAATATATCACTGCTGTTTTAATTTATTTTTCTTTAATAGCTAATAATGTTGAAGATGTTTTCATGTGCTTATTTGCCATCTGATATCCTTTTCAATTGAAAATTCTTTAATGTATTTTCCCATTATTCTAATGGAAATTTATTTTCTGTTGCATTTGAAAGTTTTTTATATGTTCTAGTATTAGTCCTTTGTCAGATGTGTGATTAGAAAATATTTTCTCCCAATATGTAGATTGTATTTATGTTGTTTTAGCTATGTACCACATAGAGAAAATGGTTTTAATTTTAATTAATTTTGAGAAGTTTTTCAATAATTTCTTTTTATTGATTTTGCTTTTGGTGTCAATTATAAGAACTCTTGGTCTAGGCCTAGATACCAATGATTTTGTTTATGCATTTTACTAAAAATTTTATTTTTTACTTTTAATTTCATGGTAATTTTGATTACTTTTTATATAAAGCAATAGACTTAGGTCAAAGTTAGTTTGTTTATTTATTTATTTAATGTATTTATTTACTTTTTGCTTATGGATGACCAATGACTGTAGCAGCGTTTATTGAAATTACTATCTTTTCTCTACTAAATTGCTATTACTACTTTATCAAGAATCAGTTAGGTATGATTTTGTGGGTCTAATTCTGGGTTTCTATTCTGTTCCACTGCTCTTTGTGTTTACTTTGTGGTTATTATAGCTCTGTAGTGACATAATAAGAGTTGATTTCAGGTGGACTGGTTCATTCCACTTTATTCTTTGTTTTCAATTATTTTCCAGCTGTTTTGGTTCTGTTGCCTCTCCATATAAAGTACTTTGTGTGTGTGTGTGTGTGTGTGTGTGTGTGTGTGTGTGCGCCTGTGTGTGTGTGTGTGTATACACACAAAAATATATATATATATGAACAAAAATCTTGCTAGGATTTTACTAACAGTGGTATTAAAGCAGTATATCAATTTCAGAACAATTGATATCTATTGAATCTTCCAATCCATGAGCATAACGTGCCTCTCTATTTATTTAGAGCATCTTTGGCTTCTTTCATCATAGTTTTGTAATTTTCAACTTACACGTCCTGTACAAGTTTTGTCAGATTTACAGCTAATTCTTTCTTTCTTTTTTTGAATTATTTTAAAGGATTTTAATTTGATGTCTGCACATTCATTGCTGGAATCTTGCTGAAGTTACAGGTAGTTCTAGGAAGGTTTTTGTAGATTCCTTATGTTTTGCTATGTTGACAAACATTTCATCTACAAATAGAAATATTGTTTTAATTCCTTTCTTTCCAATCTGTATGCTTTTCTTTTCTTTTCTTGCCTATTGCATTGGCTAGAACCTACAGAACTCTGGTCTCTTGAGCAAGAATTGTAATAGAGTATATCCTTGCCATGGTCCTAATTATAAGAAGAAAGCATTCAGTACCTCACAAATGAGTAAAATAGCAGCTTTAGGATTTTTGGAGATGTTCTTGAAGAAGTTCCTCTCAATCCTATTGTTTTGGAAGATTTTATCAAATGTATTCTTTGTATGATTAATATGATCATGTGATTTTTCTTCTTTAACCCATTCATATGGTGTATTAAATTGATTTAATTTGGAATCTTAAACCATCTTTACATCTCTGAAATAAATTTTCCTTGGTCATGGAGTATAATTATTTTTATAGATTCTGCATTCTCTTTGAAAATATATTTGTAAGGATTTTTGTGTCTATATTCATGGAAGTCATTGCTCTATAATCTTCTTGTGGTCTCAGTGTCTGGTTTTGGTATTAGGGTAATACTAGATTTATAAATTAATTGGGAATCATACCCTCTTCTATTTTTAGAGAAATTATGTAGAATTAGTGTTAATTTTTCTTTAAAATTTTTGTAGAATTCTCTAGTGAAACTGTCTTGGCCTGGAGATTTCTTTTTTGAGGAGTTTTTAAATTGCAAATTTAATTCCCTTAATAGAGGACTATTCAAATTATCTATTTCATTTTTGGTGAGTTGTGGAAATTGTACACTTCAAGGAATTTATCCAATTATCTAAGTTGTTAAAATTTTGTATTTAGAGTTATCCATAATATTTCTTTGTATCCTTTTGACATCTGGTGAATCTGTAGGGATATCCTCTGTTTCATATCTGATATTTATAATGTGTCTTCTTTTTCTCTTTCTCAATCTATATAGAGGTTTGTCAATTTTATTGATCTTTCTAAAAAAACAGCTCTTTATCAATTTTCTCTATTGTTTTCTTTTTTCAGTCTCATTAATATTCTGCTGTTATCTTTATTATTTCCTTTTTTCTTCTTGCTGTGTTTATTTTATTCTTCTTTTTCTAGGTTCTTGCGGTAGCGAATTCAAATTAGTGGTATGAAACCGTTCTCTTTTCTATGTATGCATATAGTGCTATGCACTTCTCTTTCAATAGTTACTGTGTCCATAGATTTTGAAGTATAGTATTTTCATTTTCATTCAGTTCAAATATTTTTTTAATTTTCCTTGAGAATACCTGTTTCACACATAGGTTATTTAGAAGTGTGTTGTTAGTTTCCAAATGTTTGGGAATTTTTCTGTTATCTTTCTAGCACTAATTTCTTGTTCGATTTTATTTTGTTCAGAGAACATGCTATACAATTTAATTAATTCAATTTTTCAAGGTTTGTTTTATGGCTCAGGATATGGGTATCTTGGTATACATTTCATGTGCTTTTGAAAAAAAGGATGCATATTTCCTCTACTGCTGGATGGAAAGTTCTATAAATGTAATTAGATCCTGTTGGCTGAAGGTGTTATTGGGTTCCTTTATACTCTTGACAAGTTTCTGTCAAGGTATTCTACCAATTGAGAAAGGGGTGTTGGTGTACTCAACTCTAATTGTGGATTTGTGTATTTCTCACTTTAGTTTTATCAGTTTTATTTCACATATTTTACAGTTTAAAATATTTTATGTATTTTTGTTGTTGGGTCTATAAACATTTAGGATTATTATGTTATGTTATGTTTTCTTAGTGTATTGATCCTTTCATCATATGTAATATCTTTCTATTCTGGTGATTCTATTTGCAATAAAGTTTGCTTTATCAAGTATTGCTATATCTGTTACTGCATTTTAAAATTTATACTTGTATGATATATATTTTTACCAGTTACATCCCTAGTTGGGGAAATATATATATATATATATATATATATATATATATATATATATATATATATAATGGACATATACTGGAAACTAAGTTGTATAAAATTTTTGAATGACCACTGTTTGCTTGATCATTCCACATTTCACCTGGTAATACCTAGGCTCTCCAGTGTTAATATGTATATAAAGAGATTTACATTAATAAAGTTTAACTCAGCAGTGAGAAGAATGTTAGATATTTGGAATTAGTAAAATAGAATCTCTCAATTTTGAAATGATTGGGGCTATACTTGATGCATCTTTTCCTTTTCTTCGATAAGCAAAACATCCAGTCTTACTTATATGGGAATTAGCAAGATGATTCAAACTGCATAGGCATTCAAATGAATAGAAAATGTTAAGAAAAACTCTTTCTTGTTTATTCTTCTATTACTTCAAGGAAGACCAGAAAACTATTTATTAGGACAGTTTTTTACACTCTGTGCTATTATACCAAAACAAGCAAACAAAACACCAAATGAAAAGCTTCATAAATGTCACTTCATATTCTATAAAAAGCAATTTTTTTTCAAAATGACCAGGAATCAAAATAATATGGTCTGATATTTTACATCAATATAATACTCTAACCTCTAATAGTCATTTTTATTGTTTTTGATTTGCTAATTTCAAAAATTTCTGTAGATTCTCATATTACCTAAAAATTATTTTAAAATGATCAAGATTCTAATGTTTTTCACAAAGTAAAAATAAAAGTTTTATGTGCATCTAAATGAATCATTATGGGTTTATTATGCGTGGTCAAAGTGCCATACACAGCTCTGCAGATTTGTCCATGCTGGACACAGTAAAGTTATTGTTTTATAAGAATGTAGTCTTTTTTTTTTTTTTTTTTAGAATGTATTCTTACATGTTAATCTCTCAAATTTTATGTTTATTCCATAGCTACTAACATAATAATATGTTGTTCAATTACCATCTAATTCATAATTTTCTGAAAAAAATTGTCTGTTGGATATAAGATTATGTATAATAATTCCTATTTGCATAAACATTTCTGATATTTTATCTCTAGAATTAATGCTGAAATTCATATTATAAGTAATATCTAATGTACTAACTAGTGCATAACTGTTCAAAATACTAAGTGTTTGAATAGAAGAATAGATATATAAAGACATTTGAAAGGATCAATCAATGTTTTTCTTAAAGGAAAAAAAAGAAGGTTGTATAGAACATCATTTCACATGCGTATTTTTTTCTTGTCATAATGAAAGGAACATATAAAATGAAGTAACTGTCTTTGTATTACTAAAAGCAAGGCAATCTTTTACTGATAATTAGTGCATTATGCATTAGATAGCATGATTATGTAATTACCATGTTTATTTGATTATTTAGTATTTATACCTAGTGTTTTTGTTTTGTTGTTTTTTTAAAGAATTTGTATCAGCTTCAATACAGTATAAAGCAGTTGTGCTAAACATTCATTCCAGAGCCTGCCAAGAACAAAAACACTTTAAGGGAACAGAAGAATTGCTATTATCAGGCACCTGTGATGAGTCAATCACTGCAGATAAACACTGAATTTATGTCTGTTCATCTTGGCAGCCAAGGCAAAAAGGAAAAATGTGGTTCTCCCAAGGTTGTCTTCAGACACAAACATTTTCTTGGCTCAAAATTGATGGGAGACTTTACCATGTGGTTTTTTTATCTTTAGGGACATTGAAAAACATAACGGATGTGTCTTCACACATTTTTATGAAAAACATAGACATAGTTCAGCTATAAAAGCCACAGGTTTAACATTAGAAGTAATCGAATGAAGTCATTTCTATGGGACACTGAGATAATGAGGTCCACATATTCTGTGTCCTGAAAACCTAAGTTGAAACAGATAGAACCTAGTGAATCTGGAGGAAGAGATAATTAACCTGTTCAAAAGATAACTTCTTTCAAATATTGGATGTTTCAAATGAACCTTTGGCAAGAACTGCACTGCTGTCAATTTAGACAATCTGAAATCCTAATATTTGTTTTGTTAATTGAAGGTGGGACCCTAATCTTTGATTAACTGATTTATGTCCCCACTCCCCCCAAAATAGTATTGTCCACAAAAAAGAAGGTTCATGTAAAACATATAAATCTTAATATAATGCATTAGACAAAGTAAATCTCTTACAAAATCAATTCTAAATGGTAGCTGGATTAAATGACAATACATGAGGTTGTTCAATATTACAGTTATTTGTGTATTTTCTTACTTTGGAGACTACTTCCATACATTTATGAACTAAATTTCAAGTCTTTGAAAAAAGAGATTTTGTTTTTTTGCTTTCTTTGCCTTTTCTACAACAATAAGAGATATCTTACAGTGGTATACATTCAATAAATGCTATTTAATCTGACTCAGTTGTCCATTTCTTTGCTGGAGAACATCTACAAAAATAGAAAATACATAGTGCAATAGAAACAGATAATGATATTGCTTAAGCTATATTATGGATTTATTTTTTGTTCATTTATTGTATTTTGCTTTATTGTCCTTAACAGATATTGCAGGAGTTTTTTTTTTTTTTTTTTTTAACATCTTTATTGGAGTATAATTGCTTTACAATAGTGTGTCAATTTCTGCTTTATAACAAAGTGAATCAGGTATACATATACATATATCCCCATATCTCTTCCCTCTTGTGTCTCCCTGCCTCTCTCCTTATCCCACCCTTCTAAGTGGTTCCAAAGCACCAAAAAGAAGACTGAAGAAGTAATATTTAATGTGAGATTTGAAGAATGAGTAGGAATTAGCAGGGAAATAAAAGAGTGTATAAGAGACAATGTTTCAGGAAGAAAATAACATGTGCAAAGTCTATATTTGAAGTAGAACATGGCATGTTTCAGGTGAGAAATCTAAAATGGTGGAAGTGTGAGAAGTTGGCAGAGCCAGATCTCAGAGAATCTTGAGCACAGGTTTAAGATTTCAGAACACCTAAACATTTGGCACCTAAAATGCAAAATGTTGGCAACTTAGCACCATTTCCCACTACTATTTTATTCCTTTATTTCAGGGACTAGAGATCTGAGCATTATATTTCTCCGGATCCTTACAGCAAGGATCTGGGTCAGGTTCACCATTGAGTAACAATTATATAAGTTTTGAAAGATGGAAGAGAAACAGAAGTCATTAGTATTTTTCCTTCTGGCAGACATGTGGATTTTGTCAGAGGTGAGAATTCACAGTGGCTTGTGGATTTCCCTCCCACCCACCCATTTTGACAGTGGGAATAACTATGATTAGTGTTAGCAGTTTCCTGTGCTTCTTGCAACTTCCTGATTCCCTAAAATCTAGTAGACTTTTGATTTATGGAGAGCTTTCACTGACTTTAATTTCATAGAGAGCTGTTTAATTACACAAATCCTTAAATAAAATCCATTTTTGTTCTAAATAAATTCTGATTGATATAGTATTTGGTATAGTATTTGGAGAGTGCAAGCTGTAAAAATAAAATAAAATTTAATACACATAGCATTGGCTTAGTTGTATAGGGTAAGACAATGAGAAATTAAACATAGTAAGCTGCAGGGATGGAGAATTCTGCTATTCTGTGGAAAAACGTGTGGTGAAAGAGTCACATTCAATAACTGTGATGGCAGAATCACATGCTTACTAAGTCTGTAGCTCTATGGAACGTAGTTTGAAGGAGTTAGAATTATAGTGTTTACTGAATATGTAATGGGAAAAAATAAATCTGACTCCATATTAGATCTGTTTCTCTTACTTTAACCTTTCTATTCTAATGCTTTTGCTACAAGTTAAGACTGTTGCTTATAGCCTGAAATATACAGGATAGGTCATTCTCAAGTCTCTGACCTTTAAAAGTACAAACACTTTCCCATTCATATAGAGAAAAAAAAATTGCAGAACAGAGGATAACATATGTCTTGTTGGAGGTTTATAGAAATGTAGCTACCTGACCTACATGGACAGTTGCAAAAACAAAGGATTCTGATATCAACAAGTTTGCAACAACCAATCACACCCCCTTCCCTTTTAGTTAAAAGAAGCCTGAATTCTAACTCAGGTAAGATGGTTCTTTGGGACACTAGTCCACCATCTTCTTGGTCTGCTGGCTTTATGAATAAAGTTGTTATTCCTGGCCCCAACAACCCATCTCTTAATTTATCGGTCTGTTGTGCAACAAGCAGTATGAGCTTAGACTTGGTAACAAATACTACTTGCTGCATTAACAAAGTGTTACAAAGAAGAGATGAATTCAGTCAAGAATAGATTGGTTTCAGGCATAAATTAAAGAGAATGCAGAAAATTCAGAAATGATGGGCCTTGAAGTGTTGGGAAAGCTATTGTTTCAAAATTTGGGTAGTGAAGGAAAAGGCTAGAAAAGTCATCACTAACAAAGGTCCAGCAATACTTCATTAGACAAATTAGCCAAACCGAATAGCAAATGTCATAGTGAGGCTTTTATCTTCACAACAAAATCATTTATCTCATTCATTATCAACATAGCCAACATTAATTTGAGAGAAGATATAAAGTGATAATAGAAACAAAGAAGTGAATCAGGGTTGGGAACTATGTTTAGGAAAATCTGGGACATAGATATTGGTATGTGGATCTGAGTAGAAATAAATACATTAGAGGGCAACTAAATTTTTAAGAGAATTATTGCCAAAGAAATTATAAGCTTGTACTTAAGAATTTTGTTCTAGCCTTAAGCTATCATTTTTATTTTTTATTTTTTTTTATTTATTTATTTATTTATTTTTTTTTTTTCCGGTACGCGGGCCTCTCACTGTTGTGGCCTCTCCCGTTGCGGAGCACAGGCTCCGGACGCGCAGGCTTAGCGGCCATGGCTCACGGGCCCAGCCGCTCCGCGGCATGTGGGATCTTCCCAGACCGGGGCACGAACCCGTGTCCCCTGCATCGGCAGGCGGATTCTCAATCACTGCGCCACCAGGGAAGCCCTAAGCTATCATTTTAAACCGCCAAATTTTTACCATTGAAGACACTATACAAAATCTCTTCAGACTCAGGAAAGATGTTTTCCTAATACATACTGGTAATATAGATATGAAGAGTAATGAACAGGAGAGAACCTTCCAGAAAATAGGTCCACAACAACAATGGGAAAAGTTCTTTGAAAATAAGAAAATAGTTATCTAATTAAAATATTTCTTTACACTTAGTATAAGAGGTCATAATGATGTCTATCAGAATATCTCCCATTCTTCCATTTCACACAGAAGTGATTACTGGTGTTATTGTGTCCCAGCTTCAGTGTATAGTAATGAGTGTGTATGTTGGATATGGGAATAACTTGCCCTTTTTGTGCAAAGGTTCCTGTACCTGGAGAATTCATTACTGATTCTGATGGAGAGGATAGTTCATCATCTGGATGACTGATCATCTGAAACTTGAATTGGATATTGTAACTGGAAATACTTTATATTGTCTGCCTTAGGGAAACAATAAGTATGTTAAGTAAGTGAAAATGGATAAAATGCATATTTAATGAAAAATAAGGTGGACTGCAGCATATAAGTGTCACAAGATTCTTACCTTCTTCCAGCCCACACCATTAGATTTGATTTTCCAGGCTTTATTGTAACTAGGTGTGGTGATGTCACTGGATGTTAATCAATGGAATGTGAGGGGACACATGTGCCCCACTTCTAGGTCAAGTCATAAAGGTCTCCAGTACATGATCCCCCTTTCTCACTCATTATTCTCTGTCCATGCATTTCTCAATAGGTTTATTTGAATTGTCACTTTAAAGACAGCCACACAGTAATTCCATGTGACAGGAATCACCAGGACCAGACTAATGAACAATTAATTCAAAGAACACTCCAGCTGCAAGATGGAAAATGCTTTGGAAGTGGGCAATTACAGGTGTAGTGAGATCAGCTAAAAGCGTTGGTGAAGTAGAAGTTATGGAGAGGGAAATTTTAGAGATGGCATTAAGCACTCTCAAAAGCTGCTGAAAGATTGTATTAGTTTCCTAGGAATGCTGTAACAAATTATCACAAATGAAATGGCTTGAAAGAGCAGAAATTTTAAAGTCACATTTCTGGAGACTAGAAGTCCAAAATCGAAGTATAAGCACACCCTCTACAGCCCCTCTGGCCTCTGAGATCCTTTCAGAATCATTCTTCTATTTTCTTGAAGGCTAACACAGGTTTGTGGCCAAAGAGCCCTATCAGCCATTTCCTGCTTACAGATCCCAGATATTCAACAACCTTCTGTCATTTCTTCTCATCTCTGTCCCCTTCAGTTCAAACTGACAACATTTCTGCTGATTTGGTTGATTGGATCTATGAATCACATGTCTAATCTCTTCAGCAAATTGGTCCAGCCACACTGGTGGTGTTCTCTCCAGAGCATATTTTATCATTTTTTTCATATATATATGTTGAAAAATGTTCAGATCCTCAAATTTTAGTCCCTATTTGTTTTATAGTTTCTTCCTTAATTTCGTTTTTCCTTTTTTTTTTTTTTTTTTTTTTTTTTTTTTGCGTTACGCGGGCCTCTCCCGTTGCGGAGCACAGGCTCTAGATGCACAGGCTCAGTGGCCATGGCTCACGGGCCCAGCCGCTCCATGGCATGTGAGATCTTCCCAGACCGGGGCATGAACCCGTGTCCCCTGCATCGGCAGGCAGATTCCCAACCACTGCGCCACCAGGGAAGCCCTCGTTTTTCCTTTTGCATTTTACTATAAGCAGCACGGCATAACTACGTTTTGCCTTTCATACTTTGCTTGGAAATCCATTAAGTTAAATATACACATTCATCACGTACAAGTTCTACTTTCCACCTAACAATAGAACAAAACTCAGCTAAGTTTTCTGCCAATTGATAATGAGTATCGCTTTTCCAAAGCTGTTTCCAAAATCATATTCCTCATTCCATCTGAGATCCTCAGCAGAAGAATCTTCAGCTTTCATATTTCTACCAACAATCTTTTCAAGGCAATCTAGACTTTTTCTATCATTGCCTCAAAGTTTTGCCAGCCTCTATTCATTACCCCATTCCAAAGCTACTTGCACATTTGTAGATATTTGTTACAGCAGTACTCCAGTTCCTGGTACCCAAATCTATGTTAGTTTCCTATGGCTTCCATAGCAAATTAACACAAGGCACGTGGCTTAAAACAACAGAAATGTTTAATTTAATATTTCTAGAGTCCCAAACCTAAAGTCAAGTTGTAGGCAGAGCTCTGGTCTCTCTAAAGGCTCAAAGGGAAGCTCTGTTACATGCATTCTTTTAGCTTCCAGTGTTGCTCTCAATACTCAGTGTGCCTCAGCTTGGGGATGCACCACTCCAGCCTCTGGCTCCATCATCAAGTGATGTTCTCTCTCTGCATGTGTCTGTGTCTCTTCTACTCTTCTGATAAGAACACCTGTCATATTGGATTAAGGCCCACCTTAATTCATTATGTCTTTAACTTGATTACATCTGCAGTAACTATTTCCAAATAAGGTCACATTCAGTTACTAGGGTTAGGACTTCAACATATATATATATATATATATATATATATATATTTTTTTTTTTTTTTTTTTTTTTTTTTTTTTTTTTTGCGGTATGCGGGCCTCGCACTGTTGTGGCCTCTCCCGTTGCGGAGCACAGGCTCCGGACGCGCAGGCCTGGCGGCCATGGCTCACGGGCTTAGTTGCTCCGCGGCATGTGGGATCTTCCCGGACCAGGGCACGAACCCGTGTCTCCTGCATCGGCAGGCGGATTCTCAACCACTGCGCCACCAGGGAAGCCCCAACATATATTTTTGAGTGACACAATTCAACTCATACCAGGGGTCAACAAAGAAAAGGTCTAGTTTGTTTCATTGGGTTTACTAATATAAAAATTATTGGTGACCTTAGCAAAAACAATTAATAGATGTTATGTTATATAAGAATCAATAATGTTATATGATTACCAAAATAAATAATGTAACTTAAGTTACATTATTACAGTTATATTATTAAAGATTGATATAATCATTTGCTACTCTTTACTGGTCAAACTATGCGTACATCACTGAATTTCATTCTGACAACACAATTTTAGGGAGTCTAGAAGAGTGATGAACATAGTTATATCTGGAAACAGTGATATATTTAAAAATAATGCATTTAGACTAGAAAAGACACTATTTAAGAGCTTTTGATAGCTATTTTTGATAGCTGTCTTTGATACTTGGTAAACTAGCATTTAGTCGGGAGATTAGGTTTATCCTATGTAACTTCAGAAGACTGAGTTAATTTAAAGGTAGGTAAAGAATACTTCATCTCAATATGAAAAAGAATTTAATTGTTATAGGTGCTTAAAAATGAAAAGTGCCTATTTAAATGATAGCAACCTCTACTTGAGTGAAGAACTTCCAAATGGTGCTAAACAATTAAAATTTGGAGATGTTATAAAAAGAGAATCATAGGTCACATAAAAAATTACAGTATCTTCAAATTTTCCCAAACCCTGTATTCTCTTATTCTTTTCAAAGACTGAGATGGCTCAACCTATTTTTAGCTATTAAAAATTAGATAATAGACATAGATATATATGCATTTTCCCCTATTGGCTATAACTGGACAAGCTTTATCCAACTCACTGAATATCTATGCTAAATTAATTTCTAATTTGGCTAACATTAAATTAGCTATAGTCTAATTCTCAAACCATATTTATTCCCTTACTTTAAGCCTATTTTCGTTACCATAACACTCACCTAGCAATTATATGTTTAATACTTGTCTACTACTCATATCGTAATTTCCCTGGAAGTCTGAACCATATCTGTTTTAAGCAAAGCTCTCAGTTCTGTATTTACATTATGTCTGATGTAAAAGCTATACAACAAATTATCACAAATAATAAATGTACAGTTTTATCTGATTTATAAATATTTGGTCAACAGTTATTCTATCAACTCTTATATACAATTGTGAAGGTCTTCTGCTGTTTTCCTACATATGGAATCAATGGCAGAAAAGAAATCAATGAGAGTTAATTAAAAAAAACAACTTTTTGTTCAAGGCATTTATTGTTTAATTTTATTACCAAATACATATATTTATTAAAAGTTGGAAAAAAGTGAGAATTTTAAAAGACAATAAATAAAATTATATAACGAATTTTCTCATGCATAATAAACTACTGTCGGGCTTCCCTGGTGGTGCAGTGGTTGAGAATCCGCCTGCCAATGCAGGGGACACGGGTTCGTGCCCCGGTCCGGGAAGATCCCACATGCTGTGGAGCGGCTGGGCCCGTGAGCCATGGCCACTGAGCCTGTGCTTCCGGAGCCTGTGCTTCCGGAGCCTGCGCTCCGCAATGGGAGAGGCCACCAACAGTGTGAGGCCCGCATACCGGAAAAAAAAAAAAATAAATAAATAAATAAATAAATAAATAAACTACTGTCATCATTCTCATGTACTTCATTTTAAAAATGGATGATTTTCATAGATGTGATTGTACCATATTTCATAATTTTTAATTTGGTATTCTATGATGATCAATAAAAATCATAGCTAGTACATCTTTTCACATTATTAAAACATTTAAATTGATGAAAATAATTCATCTATTTAGCACTCTTAAATAATTTTACTCTTTACTCAATATTGAGGTTACTTTCAATTTTAATAGAATTTGTTTAAAGAGTAGTTATGTGTTCACTATATTTAAGGCACTACTCTAGTTGTGGGGATACAGGAGTATACAGAAGAAGTCTTTCCTTTTCAGAAATTTATGTTCTATTTCAGAGAGATAGTAAAAAACAAGGTAATGTCCATGAGTGGAATTAAATAAATTAAACAAAATGACTGGATAGAAATATGAGATAAAAATGTAGAAAAGTAGCCCCCCAAACAAAAAGTCAGGGTGAAACATTCCAAGGAGAGAAAAGGGCAAGTTCAAATGCCCCTAGATATAACTAATTTTATTTTTTTTAAGACAAAGAAAAGTTAAGAGCCCAGAGCACAGCAAACAAAGTTGACCTTGGAGTGCTTTGTGGGCATCAGAGAATGTAGGATTCACTGCGGCTCCTGTTAAGAAGTTTGAATTATATTTTAAGTGAGGTAAGATTCCATTAGAGGATTTAATAAAGGTGTGGCATTATCTGATTTATTGTTTTAGAAACTAAATAATCTGCCTTGCAGAGAAAAGTTAAGGGTACCAGTAGAAACAGGGAGACCAGTTAGGAGGTATTGAAGTCATCTAAGATTAAAAGCAGATATGGAACCAAGTTCTATGCATAAAATCAGTATCCATAAAAACTCCTGTCCTGTCTATGAAATCTGCATTAGAAACACCCTTGTCTGCAGTTCATTGTTCCACAAGAAACTATTCAGACCATCCTGGGACTAGAGAATTTAGTAAGATTACCTGATACAGGACTAACATAAAAAATCTGTATATGTGCAAGAGCAGATTAGTGATGAGTCCATCCACAATAGCAATGAAATCTAAAGTTCTGATGTAAACAAAGATGTTAAATATTTTTAAGGAGCTAATTCTTTGGTTATTTATTACCAAATAATAAGCTATCCTAAAATTTAGTGACTTAAAACAATCATCTCTCATCATGTTTTTGAGGAACTTCAGGGAGGCCAATAATGCTATAGCCAAAAAAGGAAGAGGGAGAATTGTAGCCAATGTGATTCAAGAAGTACTACTGGGTTAGACCATGTAGGGCCTTTTAATATTAAAAAAAATCCCAAATTACCCATTTATAGTGAAAAAGATAAATAAAACATGGAACATTCATAGGCTATAATCTCAGAGGTGATTAAATATTGACCTAGTTACTTAGATAAATACATTGCAAAAAATTTAAAGCAATTGAAAAATGATGCACTCTGTGTTAGTATTTGAATGAAATTCTAAAACAAAATCATTAAAGGTTACTATTAAAACGAGCAGGAGACAGGCATATCAAATTCATATTAGCAGTTTGGTTGCCTCTGACAAGATTCAGAATGCAAGAATGAGAATGCAAGGAGTATTTACCATATCTGTATTATGTTTATACGTAAAACATGACTATCTGAGGCAGATATTAAATTGTTATATTCATTAATGCTAGATATACTATCCTCTGTACTTAGGGATATGTGTCTGTGTGAGTGTGTGTATTTGTGGGTCTGTGTTCACATGTGTATATTTGTATGTCAGTGGATATGTATGTATTTTCATTTAAAAGACAAATTGCAAGGCTCTGTGATAGATTACCAACCTGAGAGTTGGCCACCTGGTGGCATGTTATGGTGATGGTAGGGTCTGAAACCAGGTGTAAATCCAATTCTCTGTCCTATTGATAAGGGAAACATCTCTACACCCATGTCCAGATTTAGGTTATGCACCTATTCTGTCCCATAGCACACTCTGACAAGGCCTCAACACAGATGTGTATGGGAAAGTGTGCACACAGACACACAGGGTTTGGTCTTATCATTGCTTTTCATGAATTTCAACACTTCAGCAATGAGGTGACCAAAAGACATATCTCCTGACAGATGCCCTACCAACTCCAACTTCCAATCCTCATCCCTTTGAGTTGTCTCTATAAGTGAATGAGCAAGAAATTGTATCTCCTCGTGCCTGAATATATTGCTTTTTCATGGAAAGAAAACTGTGTTTGCAGGCCTCAAGTGCTTTCTACATTTCTATTCCATCAACTTATAGAAAAATTTCACATTATTATTATTATTATTATTATTAATTGTGCATATTCTCTTGACACTTTCATTAGGAAATCTGGAGGTGGAGAAGAGTCATCTGTTTCAGATCATATCACCATCTTTCCCAAAATGTTCTGAAATTGTTCTTGGGTAGTTCTCTAGAAAAACAGAATATATTAACAGCAATTGTCCAAATCTAGTTTGCTTTTAAGGTACAATTTTAAATTGAGAACCGTAGCCTTTTAAAAATTTGAAAATTTTTGGTAAACCCTGCATCTGTGAAATACCTGAATAGACAAAAAGTGAATATTGGGATGCATGTCTCTTTTTGAATTATTCTTTTCTCTGGATATATGCCCAGAAGTAGGAGTGCTGGATCATATGGTAGTTCTATTTTTAGTTTTCTAAAGAACTTCCATAGCATTCTCCATAGTGACAATATCAATTTACATTCCCACCAACAGTGCAAGAGAGTTCTCTTTTCTCCACAACCTCTCCAGCATTTGTTTGTAGATATTCTAATGAGGCCCATTCTAACCAGTGTGAGGTGATATCTCATTGTAGTTTTGATTTGCATTTCTCTAATAATTAGTGATGTTGAGCAGCTTTTCATGTGCCCCTTGGCCATCTTTATGTCTTCTTTGGAGAAATGTCTATTCAGGGCTTCAACCCATTTTTTGATTGGGTTGTTTGATTTTTTAATATTGAGCTGCATGAGTGATATATATATTTTTGAGAAAAATCCTTTGGCCATTGATTCACTTGCAAATATTTTCTCCCATTCAGAGGGTTCTCTTTCACCTTATTTATAGTTTCCTTTGCTGTTCAAAAGCTTTTAAGTTTCATTAGGTCCCATTTGTTTATTTTTGTATTTATTTCCATTAGTCTAGAAGGTGGGTTAAAAAAGATCTTGCTGTGATTTATGTCAAAGAGTGGTCTTCCTATGTTTTCCTCTAAGAGTTTTATAGTGTCCAGACTTACATTTAGGGCTTTAATCCATTTTGAGTTTATTTTTGTGTATACTGTTAGGGAGTGTTCTAATTTCAGTCTTTTACATGTAGCTGTCCTGTTATCCCAGCACCACTCATTGAAGAGACTGTCTTTTTCTCCATTTTATATCCTTGCCTCCTTTGTCATAGATTAGGAGAACATAGGTGCATGGGTTTATCTCTGCGTTTTCTATCCTGTTCTATTGATCTATATTTCTGTTTCTGTGCCAGTACCATATTGTTTTGATTACGGTAGTTTTGTAGTATAGTCTGATTAATGGAGTCTGATTCCTCCATCTCCGTTTTTTTCCCTCAAGATTGATTTGGTTATTCGGGGTCTTTTGTGCATCCATACAAATTTTAAGATTTTTTGTTCTAGTTCTGTAAAACTGCCATTGGTAATTTGATAGGGATTGTATTGAATATGTTGATTGCTTTGGGTAGTATAGTCATTTTCACAATATCGATTCTTCCAATACAAGATGATGATATACCTCTCCATCTGTTTGTGTCATCTTTGATGTCTTTCATCAGTGTTTTATAGTTTTCTGAGTATAGGTCTTTAACCTCCTTAGGTAGGTCTATTCCTAGGTATTTTATTCTTTATGTTGCAATGGTGAATGAGATGATTTCCTTAATTTCTCTTTCTGATTTTTCATTGTTAGTGTATAGGAATGCAAAAGATTTCTGTGCATTAATTTTGTATCCTGCAACTTTGTCAAATTCATTGAATAGCTCTAGGAGTTTTCTGGTGGCATCTTTAGGATTCTCTATGTATATTATCATGTCATCTGCAAAGAGTGACAGTTTTACTTCTTCTTTTCCAATTTCTATCTCTTTCATTTCTTTTCCTTCTCTTATTGCCATGACTAGGACTTCCAAAACTATGCTGAATAATAGTGGTGAGACTGGACATCCTTGTCTTGATCCTGATCTTAGAGGAAATGCTTTCAGTTTTTCACCATCGAGAATGATGTTGGCTGTGGGTTTGTCATACATATTCTTTATTACGTTGAAGTAGGTTCCCTCTATGCCCATGTTCTGAAGAGCTTTTATCATAAATGGGTGTTGAATTTTTTCAGAACTTTTTCTACATCTATTGAGATGATCACATGGGTTTTATTCCTCAATTTGTCAGTATGGTGTATCACATTGATTGATTTGCATATATTGAAGAGTCCTTGCATCACTCCGATAAATCCTACTTGATAATGGTGTATAATCCTTTTAATGTGCTGTTGGATTCTGTTTGCTACTACTTTGTTGAGGATTTTTGCATCTATATTCTTCAGTGATATTGGTCTGTAATATTCTTTTTTGTAATATCTCTGTCTGGTTTAGGTTTCAGGGTAATGGTGGCATTGTAGAATGAGTTTAGAAGTGTTAATTCCTCTGCAATTTTTTGGAAGAGTTTGAGAAGGATGGGTGTTAGCTCTCCTCTAAGTGTTTGATAGAATTCACCTGTGAAGCCGTCTGGCCCTGGACTTTTTTTTGTTGGAAGATTTTTAATCACAGTTTCAATCTCAGAGCTTGTATTTGGTCTGTTCATATTTTTTATTTCTTCCTGGTTCAGTCTTGGAAGGTTATACCTTTCTAAGAATTTGTCCATTTCTTCCAGGTTGTCCATTTTATTGGTACAGAATTGCTTGTAGTAGTCTCTTATGATGCTTTGTATTTCTACAGCACCTGCTGTAACTTCTCCTTTTTCATTTCTAATTTTATTGATTTGAGCCTCTCCCTCTTTTACTTGATGGGTCTGGCTAAAGGGTTATCAATTTTGTTTATCTTTTCAAAGAAACATCTTTTAGTTTTGTTGATCTTTGCTATTGTTTTCTTTGTTTCTATTTCATTTATTTCTGCTCTGATATTTATGATTCCTTTTCTTCTACTAACTTCGGATTTTGTTTGTTTTTCTTTCTCTAGTTCCTTTAGGTATAAGGTTAGATTGTTTATTTGAACTTTTTCTTGTTTCTTGAGTTAGGATTTTATTGCTATAAACTTCCCTTTTGGAACTCTTTTACTGCACCCCATAGGTTTTGGATGGTTGTGTTTCCTTGTCATTTGTCTCTGGGAAGTTTTTGATTTCCTCTTTGATATCTTTAGTGATCTCTTGGTTATTTAGTACCATATTGTTTAGCCTCCATGTGTTTTTGTTTTTTATGCTTTTTACCCTGTAATTGATTTCTAATCTCATAGGGTTGTGGTCGGAAAAGATGCTTGATATGATTTCAATTTTCTTAAATTTTCTGAGACTTGATTTGTGACCCAACATATGATCTATCCTGGAGAATGTTCTGTGTGCACTTGAGAAGAAAGTGTACTCTGCTGTTCTTGGGTGGAATATCCTATAAATATCAATTAAATCTATCTGGTCTATTGTGTCATATTAAGCTTGTATTTCCTTATTAATTTTCTGTCTAGATGATCTGTCCATTGGTGTAAGTGAGGTGTTAAATTCCCCTACTATTATTGTGTTATTGTTGATTTCCTCTTTTATAGCTGTTAACATTTGTCTTATGTATTGCAGTGCTCCTATGTTGGGTGCATATATAATTTTAATTGTTATATCTTCTACTTGGATTGATCACTTAATCATTATGTAGTGTCCTTTCAATATGAGTATTGTTACTCCAGCTTTCTTTTGATTTAAATTAGCATGAAATATCTTTTTCCATCACCTAACTTTAAGTCTGTATGTGTCCTTAAGCCTGAAGTGGCTCTCTTGTGAACAACATGTATATGGGTCTTGTTTTTGTATCCATGCAGTGAACCTGTTTCTTTTGGTTGGCACATTTAATCCATTCACATTTAAGGTAATTATCGATATGTATGTACCTATTATCATTTTCTTAATTGTTTTGGATTTGTTATTCTAGGTCTTTTCATTCTCTTATGTTTTCTCCCTGGAGAAGTTCCTTTAGCATTTGTTGTAAAGCTGGTTTGGTAGTGCTGAATTCTCTTAGCTTTTGCTTGTCTGTAAAGGTTTTACTTTCTCCCTCAAATCTGAATGAGATCTTTGCTGGGTAATCTTGGTTGTAGCTTTTACCCTTTCATCACTTTAAATATGTCCAGCCACACCCTTCTGGCTTTCAGAGTTTCTGCTGAAAGATCATCTGTTAACCTTATGGGGATTCCCTTGTATGTTATTTGTTGCTTTTCCTTTGCTGCTTTTAATATTTTTTCTTCGTCTGTGATTTTTGATAGTTTGATTAATATGTGTCTTGGCATGTTTCTCCTTGGATTTATCCTGTACAGGACTCTCTGCACTTCCTGGAGTTGATTGACTATTTGCTTTCCCATATTAGGGAACTTTTCAACTATAATCTCTTCAAATATTTTCTCAGTCCCTTTCTTTTTCTCTTCTTCTTCTAGGACCCCTATAATTCAAATGTTGGTGTGTTTAATGTTGTCCAAAGGTCTTTTAGGATTGGTTCATTTCTTTGCATTCCATTTTCTTTATTCTGTTCTGTGGCAGTGAATTCCACCATTCTGTCTTCCAGGTCACTTATCTGTTCTTCTGCTTCAGTTATTCTGCTATTGATTCCTTCTAGTGTATTTTTCATCTCAGTTATTGTATTGTTCATCTCCATTTGTTTGTTCTTTAATTCTTCTAGATCTTTGTTAAATATTTCTTGCATCTTCTCTATCTTTGCCTCCATTATTTTTCCTAGGTCCTGGATCATCTTCACTATCATTATTCTGAATTCTTTTTTTGGAAGGTTGCCTATCTCCACTTCATTTAACTGATTTTCTGGTTTTATATCTTGTTCCTTCATCTGGTATATATTCCTCTACTATTTCCTTTTGTCTCTCTTTCTGTGAATGTGGTTTTCGTTCCACAGGCTGCAGGACTGTAGTTCTTCCTTCTGCTGTCTGCTCTCTGGTGGATGAGGCTATCTAAGAGGCTTGTGTTAGCCTCCTGATGGGAGGGACTGCTGGTGGGTAGAGCTGGGTGTTGCTTTGGTGGGCAGAGCTCAGTAAAACTTTAATCCACTTGTCTGCAGAAGGGTGGGGCTGATTTCACTCCCTGTTGGTTGTTTGCCTGAAGTTACCCAGTACTGGAGGCTACAGGCCCTTTGGTGGGGCTAATGGTGGACTCCAGGAGGACTCATGCCAAGGAGTACTTCCCAGAACTTCTACTGACCATGTCCTTGTCCTCATGGTGAGCCACAGCCACCCCCTGCCTCTGCAGGAAACCCTCCAACACTAGCAGTTAGGTCTGGTTCAGTCTCCTATGTGGTCACTGCTCCTTCCTTCTGGGTTCTGATATGCACACTACTTTGTGTTTGCCCTCCAAGAGTGGAGTCTCTCTTTCCCCCAGTCCTGTTGAAGTCGTGAAATCAAATTCCCTAGCCTTCAAAGTCTGATCCGCTATGAATTCCTCCTCCTGTTGCCAGACCACCAGGTTAGGAAGCCTGATGTGAGGCTCAGAACATTCACTCCAGTGGATGGACTATGCTGGTATAATTTTTCTCCAGCATATGATTCACCTACCCAATGGTTATGGAGTATGATTTTGTGATTGCAACCATCCTACAGTCTCATTGCAGCTTCTACTTTGTCTTTGGATGTAGCGTATTTTGTTGGTGAGTTGCAGTGTCATCCTGTTGATGACTGTTCAGCAGTTAGTTGTGATTCTGGTATTCTCACAAGAGGAATTATTTTTTTCTCTTTTTGTGAGTGTGTGTGTGTGTGTGTGTGTGTGTGTGTAGGTTTCTTTGTGTGATTTTGTTTGTTTAGTTTCGCCTTTACCATTTGTCTCAGGGTTCTGTTTGTTCGTTTTTTTTGTTTTGTTTTTTCTGTTTTGTTTTCTTTTGTTCTGTTTTTCTCTTTTTATGAGTGTGTGTGTGTGTGTGTGTGTGTGTGTGTGTGTTTCTTTGTGTGATTTTGTCTGTTTAGTTTTGTTTTTACTGTTTGTATTGGGGTTCTGTCTGTTTGTTTTCTTTTTTTTTTTCGTCAGTGCCATTGGGCTGGCGGATCCTGGTGTTCCAGCCAGGTGTCAGGCCTGAGCTTCCAAGGTGGGAGAGCCGAGTGGAGGACATTGGACAACCACAGGCCTGCCAGCCCCATGTAATATTAATTGGTGAAACCTGTCCCAAAGACCTCCATCTCAACACTAAAACACAGGTCCACCCAACAGCCTGCAAACTTCAGTGCAGCACACCCATGCCAAACAACTAGCAAGACAGGAACACAAACCCAACCATTAATGGAGAAGCTGTCTAAAGTCATAGTAAATTCACAGACACCCAAAACACACCACTGGATAAGGCCCTACCCACCAGAGGACAAGATCCAACCCCACCCACAAGAACACAGGCACCAGTCCCCTCCACCAGGAAGCCCACAAAAGCCACTAAACCAACATCACCCACTGGGGACAAACGCCAAAAATAAGAGGAACTATGAACCTGCAGCCTGAGAAAAGGAGACCCAAAACACAGTAGGTTAAACAAAATGAGAAAACAGAGAAATATGCAGGAGATGAAGGAGCAAGTTAAAAACTCACCAGACCAAACAAATGAAGAGGAAATAGGCAGTCTACCTGAAAAAGAATTCAGAGTAATGATAGTAAAGATGAGCCAAAATCTTGGAAATAGAATGGAGAAAATACAAGAAGCGTTTAATAAGGACCTAGAGTAATTAAAGTGCAAACAAAGAATAATGAACAATGCAATAAAGGAAACTAAAAATACTCTAGAAGGAATCAATAGCAGAATAACTGAGGCAGAAGAACAGATATGTGACTTGGAAGATAGAATAGTGGAAATAACTACTGCAGAGCAGAAGAAAGAAAAAAGAATGAAAAGAATTGAGGACAGTCTCAGAGACTTCTGGGACAACATTAAATGCACCAACATTCAAATTATAGGGGTCCCAGAAGAAGAGAAAATGAAAGACTCAGAGAAAATATTTGAAGAGATTATAGTCATAAACTTCCCTAACATGGAAAAGGCAATAGTCAAACAACTCAGGTAAGCGCAGAGACTCCCATACAGGATAATTCCAAGAAGAAACATGCCAAGAAACATATTAATCAAACTATCAAAAATTAAATACAAGGAAAAAATATTAAAGCAGCAAGGGAAATGCAACAAATAATATACAAGGGAATACCTGTAAGGTTAACAACTGATCTTCCAGCAGAAACTCTGCAAGCCAGAAGGGAGTGGCAGGACATATTTAAAGTGATGAAAAGGAAAAAGCTGCAACCAAGTTTAGTCTACCCAGCAAGGATCTCATTCAGTTTTGACAGAGAAATTAAAACTTTTACAGACAAGCAAAAGTGAAGACAATTCAGCACCACCAAACCAGCTTTAAAAAAAAAAAAAAAAATGCTAAAGGAACTTCTCTAGGCAGGAAACACAAAAGAAGGAAAAGACTTACATAAACAAAGCCAAAACAATTAAGAAAATGGTAAAAGGATCATACATATCAATAATTATCTTAAATGTAAACAGATTATATGTTCAACCAAAAGACATAGACTGGCTGAATGGATACAAAAACAAGACACATATATATGCTGTCTACAAAAGACCCACTTCAGACCTAGGGACACATACAGACTGAAAGTGAGGGGATGGAAAAAGATATTCCATGCAAATGGATATCAAAAGAAAGCTGGAGTAGCTATTCTCATATCAGATGAAATAGACTTTAAAATAAAGACTATTACAAGAGACAAAGAAGGGCACTACGTAATGATCTAGTGATCAATCCAAGAGGATATAACAATTGTAAATATTTATGCATCCAACATAAGAGCACCTCAGAACATAAGGCAAATGCTAATAGCCATAAAAAGGGAAATTGAGAGTAACACAATAATAGTACGGGTCTTTAACACCCCATTTTCACCAATGGAAAGACCATCCAAAATGAAAATAAATAAGGAAACAGAAGTTTTAAATGACACATTAGCCCACATGGACTTAATTGATATTCATAGGATATTACATCCTAAGCTTTTGACAAAATTCAACACCCATTTATGATAAAAACTCTCCAGAAAGATGGCATAGAGGGAACCTACCTCATCATCATAAAGGACATATTTGACAAACCCACAGTCAACATCATTCTCAATGTTGAAAAACTGAAACAATTTCCTCTAAGATCAGTAACAAGACAAAGGTGCCCACTCTCACCAATATTATTCAACATAGTTTTGGAAGTTTTAGCCATGGCAATCAGAAGAGAAAAAGGAAATCAAATTGGAAAAGAAGAAGTAAAACTGTCACTGTTGCAGATGACATGACACTATACACAGAGAATCCAAAAGATGTTACCAAAAAACTACTAGAGTTAATCAATGAATTTAGTAAATAACATGACACAAAATTAATGAACAGGAATCTCTTGCATTCCTATTTACTAATGATGAAAAATATTAAAGAGAATTTAAAGAAACACTCCCATTTACCGTTGCAACAAAAAGAATAATATACCTAGGAATAAACCTACTGAAGGAGGCAAAGGACTTGAATACAGAAAACTACAAGACAATGATGAAAGGAATTAAAGAGGATGCAAACAGATGGAGAGCTATACCATATTCCTGCATTGGAAGAATCAACATTGTGAAAATGACTGTACCACCCAAAGCAATTCACAGATTCAGTGCAATCCCTATCTAACTGCCAATAGCATTTTTCACAGAAGTAGTTAAAGAAATTTCACAATTTGTATGGAAACACAAAAGACCCTGAATAGCCAAAGCAATCTTGACAAAGAAACACGGAGCTGGAGGAATCAGGCTCCCTGACTTCAGACTATACTACAAAGCTACAATAATCAGGACAGTATGGTACTGGCACAAAAACAGAAATATAGAACAATGGAACAGGATAGAAAGCCCAGAGATAAACCCATGTACATATAGTCACCTTATTTTTGATAAAGGAGGCAAGAATATACAATGGAGAAAAGACAGCCTCTTCAATAATTGTTGCTGAGAAAACTGGACTGCTACATGTAAAAGAATGAAATTAGAATACTCACTAACACCATACACAAAAATAAACTCAAAATAGATTAAAGACCTAAATGTAAGGCCAGACACTATTAACTCTTAGAGGAAAACATAGGCAGAACACTCTATCACATACATCACAGCAATATCCGTTTTGACCCACCTCCTAGAGAAATGGAAATAAAAACAAAAATAAATGGGACCCAGTGAAACTTAAAAGCTTTTGCACAGCAAAGGAAATCATAAACAATATCAGAAGACAACCCTCAGAATGGCAGAAAATATTTGCAAATGAAGCAACTGACAAAAGATTAATCCCCAAAATATACAAGCAGCTCATGCAGCTCAATATCAAAAAAAGAAACAACCCAATCCAAAAATGGCAGAAGATCTAAATAGACATTTCTCCAAAAAAGATATACAGATTGCCAACAGACTCATGAAAGGATGCTCAGCATCACTAATCATTAGAGAAATGCAAATCAAAACTACAATGAGATATTACCTCACAGCAGTCAGAATGGGCATCATCAAAAAAATCTACAAACAATAAATATTGGAGAGGGTGGGGAGAAACAGGAACACTCTTGCACTGTTGGTGGGAATGTAAATTGATACAGCCACTGTGGAGAATAGTATGGAGGTTCCTTCAAAAAAAGCTAAAAATAGAACTACCATATGATGCAGCAATCCCACTACTGGGCATATATCCTGAGGAAACCATAATTCATAAAGAGTCATGTACCAAAATATACATTGCAGTACTAATTATAATAGCCAGAACATGGAAGCAACTTAAGTGTCCATCAACAGATGAACGGATAAAGAAGATGTGGCACAAATATAAAATGGAATATTACTCAGCCATAAAAAGAAATGAAATTGAGTTATTTGTAGTGAGGTGGATAGACCTAGAGTCTGTCATACAGAGTGAAGTAAGTCAGAAAGAGAAAAACAAATACCGTATGCTAACACATATATATTAAATATTTTTGTTAAAAATGGTTCTGAAGAGCCTAGGAGTAGGATAGGCATAAAGACGCAGACATAGAGAATGGACTTGAGGACATGGTGGGGGAAAGGGAAATTGAGACGAAGTGAGAGAGTAGCATTGACATATATACACTACCAAATGTAAAATAGATAGCTACTGGGAAGCAGCCACAAGCACAGGGAGATCAGTTCAGTGCTTTGTGACTACCTAGAGGGGTGGGATAAGGAGGGTGGGAGGGAGATACATGGATATATGCATACATATAGCTAATTCACTTGTTATACAGCAGAAAGTAACACATCATTATAAAGCAATTATACTCCAATAAAGATGTAAAAACAAAAAACTGCTTCACCCAGAAAGGATTCAATCATCCTGGGAACCAGGCTGCAATCTAATCTTTTTTCCATTTGCAGTAAGCATCCCCACATCTCTGTTTTAAAGGAAATTTAAATGTGGATGAAGCTGATGAGCTTGCAGTTTGACATTTGGATATTTTCTCCAGTGGACTAAAGATGATAAATCATTATTGATCTCACTGAACTGAAGAAAATGTGAATATTTTGTCAGGGATTAAACATTTTCAATTCACTCAGTGATGACATATGAAGATATTGTTCCCATTTTTGGCATCTCATATTTAGCAAAATTAACAAAATCAATAAATTATGCAATCCTCATCAGGATGATATGAATACTTTGTGATATATTTTTTATGATATATTTTTAATCTAGAGAATCTTATTATGAATTAAGCAGGTAATTGTAAAAATATATACTTTTTTCCTATTTGGACTTATAATCTAATTGAAGCTATCGTTTCTTTTCTCTAAGGCAAAGAGGTAATGCTTAGAATTAAAGTTAGTGTAGTAAGATTAGTTTGGTAATGTCACTGGTATTTTTAAATCTACGTTTCATTCATATAGTAATGTTTAGCTCAATCAAAAAAGAAAAAGGTTTATAAAAGATCACAGTAGTCTGGTGGTAATTTAATGTAAAATATCATTATAAAAATGGCATCAGAAAAATATGTATAAATGAGTACATGTGTATTTCAGACATTTGATTACTACTCAATGTTTAGTTAGTATCTGCTTCTTTTGTTTATCTGTTTTGACCTGGTGCTGCCCTAGTCATGGAACATACAAAAATGAGTAAGACACTAACTAAGCTCTTGGGCAATTTAGAGTTTATTTTTATTTACATTTTGGGAGATATATAAAGACAGTCAGTTTTTTGTTTTGTTTTGTTTTGGCCATGCTGTGTGGCATGGGGGATCTTAGATCCCTGACCAGGGATCAAACCCGTGCACTCTACATTGGGAACGTGAAATCTTAACCACGGGACTACCAGGAAAGTCCCTAACGACACTTGATTTTTGCAAAGTGAGCTTCTCTCTACACTCAGTGGCGAGAACTAACTAAGCAAAGTTTTGCTTAATAAATGAAACTTATAGGCCTTAAATGATATCTATTCAATGATTCCCAACTATGTTATCTACTATGATTCCTAAGTATATTATTTACACTTTAAATTCTGAGCCATATACTCTACTTCATACTCTTCTAGACGTCGAATCACAAATTTCCAAATAAAACTTTTTAATTTTTTATCCAAGTCTACTTCTTGCCCTGTTTTCAGTATCTCATTGCTCCATTTTCTTTCTTTTAAATTGGGGCTGAACCTTTTAAGCATTAATTGAGGAGAAACATGCAAGGAAAATAAAGGCTATGCTAATTTAAATCTCTGGGATTTAAATTTCAAATTTGTTGTAATATTTTCTGTCATTATTCTTTATTTTCCTTTATTTAATGAATACATTTTGAGTACCCAATCTGATACTCATATCTTCTATTTTTATATACAGTTGTAGCTGCATTTACTAAGGTTTCTCAACAGTGAGAAAGTTTGGATTATCTACTTTATTCTTCAATGTTTCCTCCCTATCTTTGCTCATGTTGTATTTTCTGAATTCTACTTGTGTTCTTTTTCCTGTAATTTTATTGAAGTAAAATTGACAAATAAAATTGCATATGTTTAAAGTATATAATATGATGATTTGATATAGGTACACCTTGTGAAATATTTACCACAATCACATTAACACATCTGTCATTCACACAGTTACCATTTTTTTATAGTGATAATACATAAGATCTACTCTCTTAGTAAATATCATGTATACAATATAATATTATTAATTATAGTCATGATGTTGTATATTAGAGTCTCAGAATTTATTCCTTTTATAACTGAAAGTTTGTACCATTTGATCAATATCTCCCCACCCTTTAACCCCTAGCTACCACCATTTTACTCCCTTTTTCTAGTTGTTCAAGTGTTTATTAATTAATCTATATATTTTTTGGATTTCACATATCAGTGATACTATACAGTATTTGTCTTTTTCTGGTTTATTTCACTTAAAATAGTGCCAAACAGTTTCATTCATGTTGTTGCACATGGTAAGATTCCCTTCTTTTAAAGGCTGAATAATATTCTATTATAGATAGATAGATAGATAGTTAGATAGATAGATAGATAATAGATAGATATAGAGAGAAGGTTCAATCTCACATTTTCTATATTCATTCATCTGTCAACAGACACTTAGGTTCTTTCCATATCTTGCTTCTTGAGAATAATGTTACAATGAAGATGGGAGTGCAGGTATCTTTTCAAGATACTGATTTTTTTTTTCCTTCATGTATGTACTCAGAAATAGGATTGTTGGAACATATGGTAGTACTATTTTTAATTTTTAGAGGAATGTCCATAATGTTTTTCATAATGGCTGTCTCAATTTACATTCCCACCAGCAATGCACAGGGTTCCCTTTCTCAACATTCTGTTAACATTTGTTATCTCTTGTCTTTTTGGTAATAGCTATTCTAACAGTGTGAAGTAATATCTCATTGTGGTTTTGATTTGCATTTCCCTGATGATTAGTGATGTAGATCACCTTTACATGTACTTGTTTGCCATTTGAATGCCATCTGTGGAAAAATGCCTATTCAGGTCCTTTGTCCTTTAAAATCGGACTTTTTATTTCTCTGTTATTGACTGTATGCATTCTTTATATATTTTAGATATTAAACTATTACCAGATATATGGTTTGCAAATACTTTCTCCAGTTCAGTAAGTTGCCTTTCATTTTCTTGATGACTGACTGATGATTTCCTTTGCTGTGCAGAAGATTTTTAGTTTGAGGTGGTCCCATTTGTTTACTTTGCTTTTGTTGCCAGTACTTTTGATGTCATACCCAAAAACCCATTGCCAAGACTAATATCAAGGACATTTTTTCCTATGTTTTCTTCTAAGAATTCTACCATTTCTGATATTACATTTAAGTTTTTATTCCATTTCTAGTTGGTTTTTGTGAGCACTGTAAGATAGAGGTCCAGTTCCATTCTGCATTAGGTATCAAGTTTTCCCAGTACCATTTTTTGAATAGACTACCATTTTCCATTGTGTGTTCTTGGTGTCCTTGTCAAAGGTTAGTTAACTGCGTATGTATGGGTGTATTTCTGGCCTCTTTATTCTGTTCCATTAATCTATGTGTCTGTTTTTATGTCAATATGAATATGAATGTTAGAATTTTTTCCATTTCTGTGAATAATTCTGTTGGAATATTATATAGATCACTTTGGGTAATATGAACATTTTAACAATGTTAATTCTTCCAACACAAGAACATAAGATATCTTTTGAGTTTTTATTTTTTGTCTTTCTTGTGATCTTTCTTAACCTATCTTAATGCTAATGGGCCAAGATTAATACTGTATGGGTTTTCTTACAATTTCCCTTTCTGCTTTCAAACTAAAGAGAAATTTGGCTTTGTTGGATCAGTTTTCTCTTCATCTTGCACTGAAAATAAAATTCTGCTATTGCTTTATCTATTCTTCTGTGTGTGTGTGTATGTGTGTGAAGTAAAGCTAAGAGGAAAATGAGGCCCCATGCAGTTCTGACAACTGGTCTGAAATGAGAGACACCTCCTTTTAGACATCCTACCTCTTGGTCTACAATGTTTGATTGGAAGGTAAAAATGCACCTGGTTCCAAACTAATCATTTTTTTAAAAAACACTTTTGAGATGGAGTTTTGACTGACCAGGGGAAATAATATAGTCCTGTAACAACTGATCATCAAACCCTGCCCCACGAAGCAAGCCTGAGGGAATGAAGCCATGGTAGGCAGAGAACAACCTATAGAAAAAGAATAAGAGAACCATGTTTGTCCTCCTTGTTCTGTCCTTCCCTATGGCTGGGGCATGTTGAGCAGGTATACTTTCTCTTGTACCCTATGTTCCTGTTTTCATTTTGCCTTTAGTGTTAAAAATTTGATTTTTAAATTTTTATTTATTTATTTATTTATTTTTTGCCAAGTGCTCCTTTCAACTTGCAGTTTGACATTTCCTTTTTTCCAGAAGAATTTTCTTCTTTAATATACTGGTTATTGTTCTTCGCTTGTTTTAATTTCTCTCTCCTACATACAGCTGATCTGCATCTTGGATCTCTGGTCACTGTTCTGCATATAAAGGCCTCCACATCCGTCTCCCACAAGATTCAGTTGTCTTGTTCTGTCTGCTGATATTTGAGAGAAATTTTCAGGTTTGTCTTTGTAATTACTGACTTCATTTCTAACAATGTCAATTGTGCTCATTCCTAAATCTAATGCCTTTCAAAATTCTATAATTAATCCATTTTTTAAAGTTTTTTCTTTTACTTAAATTTCTTTTACAACCAGTAGTTACCCACCTTAAAGCCAGTTACAATTTTAAGTTTCAGTTTATGTCTTATTATCTCATACTTCCTACAGATCATGTGCACATGCATTTTATTGAGACCACAATCTGTTAGTAAATTCTCAGAACATCTCCAACTTTAAAGTATGTTCATTACTAAGCTCTTCTATACTGTGAATGCTAAATTGCTTCTCATATTGCAGAATTGCTTCTAGGCTCCTTTGACCTGTAGTCTCCCTTATACAAGACAGTGATGAAATATTTTCAAGACTACCTTTTGCCATTATCAGTATGATTATGTTTTCTATTGCTCCTATGACTCTCAAGTATTAAGCCTAAAAGCCTAGACCTTAGTCAGATGGATTTAAACTTCACCTAAATTCCTCTGTGGGACATTTACTTATATAACTTGTCTCTGGAAAAATAATGAATTAGTTTTATCAAAGAATAAAAATTCCTAAATTATCTGAAGCATTAACTATATTTCTTTCCAATGAATGAAAATTCAGCCCTAGAATATATCACTTTCATTGCTTTTCCAAGATATATATTTTTTCCTATTGCTATCATTAGAAAGCAGAAAATAAAGGATCAAACTATTCCAGGAAAGAATTTTGTTTCTGGGAGGTGAAATCCTGGAAGGAATCTGGGAAGAATTAGTAGATGATTACTTAGTCATAGCATTTTATAACAAAAATTTTTATATAGCATAATGGAAATGTTTAATCCCTATCAACTGTGGCAGATAGGGATTGAAATATTATACATGGGATATTCCTGAATGGTCCCAATATTTTTTTCAAGATTTTATTCATGCTTCTGGTAGTGGAAACTCCAAGTTATCTAACTTTTCATTTTCATAATTATGTCAGGGACTGAAAGATGGAAAATTGGATGTCATAGCTTCCATTAAAAAATCTGGGACAGTAAAATAATACATTTTCTTGTCCTTTTCTACACTACAATTAATATTACAATCCTTATTCATTAATTTTTACAAAAGAATGTTATTTTCTGAAAACTATAAGACAGGGTGTTAGTAGACATCCAACATCACAGATGTTGTTACTGTCAGGTATGACAATATCTGACATATAATAACTCAGTGTGTATATATATATGTATATACACATATACATATAAATATATTGCATACATAGTTATTAAACCTATATTTTGATTCTTAGAAATATATCTAAGATAAATATGTCAGGTAAAATATCAATTTTAAGTAGAAGAAATTAATATTTGCAAAGATTAATTAAT
This sequence comes from Kogia breviceps, assembly GCF_026419965.1. NCBI lineage: Eukaryota > Metazoa > Chordata > Mammalia > Artiodactyla > Physeteridae > Kogia > Kogia breviceps. Next base: position 132,609,604 of record NC_081310.1, read on the forward strand.
TTGGCCAAAGTTAAACTGGTAGAAAATGAGAAAGCAAGAGTTAATACTGAGACTTTTAAAATCCAGAACGGATTTGTTTTCCCCATGTAGTATTTCACCTATTAAAATTTTTAAACATATATTTTCAATGTTCAGAAAATGCAATTTAAATAGCTCTACCTCAGAAGTGTCATGTAAGAGTATTAAATTATTTCATTTAAAAAGTTTCTAGTGATCCATGAAATATATTTTAATAGGAAATTACTTATGGATCAATGCAATGTGCTTTGCCTGATTGATCCATAAGTAATTTCTTGAGATACAATGGGCCTGATTCTACCTGATTTATCTACCAATGGCTAAATAAATAAATAAATTGATGACTCTCTCTCTCTCTCTCTCTCTCTCTCTCTCTCTCTTTCTCTGTTTCTCTCTCTTTTTTTAAATACTGATTTAATTCCTCTAGGGCATGAGTATTTTACATATCTACTATGATACAAAAGACTGAGTGTTATTAAAATATGAAGATTTACTTCCTTTGCTCAGTGGTTGAAACTCTGATATAGAAGCATCTATGGTTAATATGAAGAACTAAACACATTATAAGCACTTAACATTAATTACTCCTTTTCATACAGAGACATGATTCTAAGCTAATGAATATGTCCTTGTAAGTATTTGAGCAAGTTTTCTTAAGTCACCAGCCAAAGAGCATATGCTTTGTACTATTTTCTGAAGAAGCTGATGGATTTCTCTGAGACCTCCAGATCTAATTCATTTCCTTTTGAACTATAGACCATACTACAGATGTAGTTAATTAAATTAGGTGGACAGGTCAGCAAAGTTCATTGTTCTATAGAGGAAATAAATATTTCATTGTCTTTTTATTTAATTTTTCCAAATAAGTTATAAATTTGTATACCACATAGAATTGTCTCAGTTTACAATGGTTATCTTTATTTATGCACTCATTCCTTTGTTATCCATATAGTCAATATCCTTATTGAAAGTTTATTCTGTTCCAGGAAATATTTTGGACACAATTATGGTGAGAGTCAATAGCTGACATATATCCTTTCCTTCTGGGACTTAGAGTTTACTGCCAAAAATCAAATTTATTCAGATAAACACAAAAATAAATGTAAAATTACAAGTGTGATAAACGTGAGCAATACTTAAAAGAAAAGGTATAAGGAGATGTGAGAATAGATATAGGGAGACCTGACCTACCCTATGGAGCTAAGAAGATAGGAGGGAGGATTTGAACTGAGATCTAAAGAATTAATAGAAGTTAACTAGACAGAATGGCAATGTAGCCAGGGAGTTTGTTCCAGGATAAGAGAATAGTACCTATTTAAATTAAGAGCATATATAGAGCGCTTAAGTTTGCCTATCAATAAAGAGTATGTATTTTAAAAAAGGATGCAATGCAATGCTCCTACCTTGGGACACTTATATTTGTTGTCCCCTGCAACAAATTCTCTTTCCCCCAAATATGTTATGAACATGGTCAAATATCCTCTTTGCATAGAGATCTTTCTTTACTACCTCTTCTAAAAATACAAAATTATTCTTTCAGCCCCTAAATTTCTACCCTTTAACATGCTCATTGTATTTGTCCATTATATAATACACAGCATCTGACAAATTCTACATTTTTTATGTTTTTATTGTCTGTTTTCTCTCACTAGATTTCCTGAGAGCAAGGATCGTTATTCCCTTGAATATAATGCACTTAATAAATATTTCTGAATTCTAAGATGGATAAAATAACCTTTCTGAATACTCACTATATGCCAGTTACTTTGTTATTTTTTAAATATACATTCTCCCATATCATCCTCTTAAAGCTAAAAGTTCACTTTATTCCCATTATACTAAAGGGGCATTTGGGGCTGGGTAATTCAGCAACTTGTCCATGATCATACTATTAGCAAACGGCAAAGGTAGAAATTGGACTTAGCTCTATTTTACTTAAAATCCCATACTTTTGAAAACTGCACTGCACTGCATTCTGACTTTTTACTTTGTTACCAGAAACTCTGTTGCTAGAACTATAAACAAAATAGAAAGAAGAGGAAAATGAGTTCTAAGGTATAAATAATTCTTCTCATTAGTCCTCTCTTTCCTCTGTATAAAAGAAGTAAATATTCTAACACAGCTAAACATTTTTGGATAGTCCCTTGTTAAGTGACATTAACAAATATATCTATTAACTAGAAATGAGTTACCTAGTTCCATGTAAGTGACATATAAAGCCCAGTGGATTCTTTTGCGCAACTGAACCCGTCTTAACTATGTCTTATATACTTGGAATAACAATTAAAATAATAAAGTTTTAAAAAAGGAACAATTACCTCCCCAGTCGCCTTCACAATTGATTCAGTAAAGGAGACAGGACTTGCCTCCATGCCCCTTCATGGCCAGGTAGACATTTTATTAAAGGGTCTTTTTCTAAATGACCCACAAATCACGGCATCGCTATACTGCAATATTTTTTTGTCTTAGTTGGCATAATCTCCAGTCCTCTATTCTAAGCAGGCTAAATTAGCACACCAACAATTCAGCACTTCTGGTTGGTTCTTTTCTGGCTTTTATATTTGTAAAGATGCCAGTACATCCCTTTCACATATGAGCTAGACCTGGACAATCTCCATAAACTTAGGAAGAATCTCCATGACACTAATACTGAGGCTGACTTGGCAGAAGGAAATCACTGCTTTCCCCCAAGCATGGAAAAGTGCACAAGGTCCATGCCAACCTCCAGGCTGCTCCTGTGCTTGGCACCTTTTTCATCCTCCAAACTATAGATTCTCTGGTATTTGTTATCCATTTTATTATCTTCTTGAGCCAATTCACCTTCTGGCATTCATGACTCCCAAACAGAGTTAAGAGTTGATTTTCAATATATGTTTCTTAACCCCCTGTACTTTTTATTGTATAAGCAATTTTTTTTCTGGTGGAATTTTCTCCTCTCCAGAGCAAGATTATAAACATCCTATAATAATATTCATAATTGACAATAGTAAACCAATAAAATAATTTTATGTAAATTTGTGAAACAGTTTGTCTTCACTGTTCCTCAAGTGATATATGCTTTGTATCTCTTTGACCATTTATTAAATTAAAACTACATTAGTGTTGAAACATGGGAAGGGAAAAGGAGACAGTGAAAGGAGATGGTAAGCACTGACCACAAGAAAAATGTTTCTTTTTGCAGAATATTTCTGAAAACCAGCCCACCACTGTCCTATCTAAAATGTCCTCTCCATCTGGACCAAACTTACCTGTAAAGGGTTATTTCATTAATATATTAATATTAAGTGACCTTCTGTTTCCTCATGCAGCCCTGTACCCCAAAAGCAGAAAAGTTTGTTGCAACCAGCTCAAACACTCTTGGTCAGGAGATTTTTATTTAGAAGAAAAACAAAACACAATAAAACTTTAATGTGACATTTGAACATTTCATATCTACTAAATTATTTGGTTCTAAGTAAGAATTCTTAATAGCCTTAGGTAAATGACCTGGATAAAAGATACAACATGAAGAATCAAATGACAAACATGGTGAGGTTGTCCTCTCCGGTAGTGTGTGATAGTATGGACAGCCTGAAAAATCAGGTGTCAGGCAAGGGATGCTCCAACATTGGAATTTCATAGTGCTATATATATGAGACACATTTTACTTCACCTGTAAGTGAATCCTTGGACATGGCCCTTGTCAACCTTTAAAACAAAAAGATAAGTGGTTTAGCCAGCAAAATTGAGTTTATTCAGGTCTAGGAGAAAAATTACTATTCAGGATGTCCAAATTATGGTGAACCATAGGCAAGCCCTGAGAACAAAGGAGAGGTGTTCTTTTACAGAGGAAAGGAGGAAGTTGGGAGGGGCTATACTGAATGAAAGTTCATTAGAGGTGAATGAGAGTTGGAGGTTGTGGTGGCTTCTCATTGGCTGAATTGTAGCAATTTCCCACTGCCTGGGTTGTTGCTGGGTAAGGAGAAAATCTTCCTTAATCGTTCTGATGGGTATATGAAGTAAGCTTCCAAGAATGGTACTTGTGTGAGAGCTGCTCCTTAAGGGATTCCCAGTGCCACTTTCAAAAAGGATTTCCTTTTTTCATTTTCACATTTTCTATTTTAGAATAGAATTAAAATAGAACTAAAAATAGTATTAATAATATTTTTTATTATTTTACCATTTTACAATTTCCGAGCTATATTGACAACAACCACCGCATTAAGTCTGACCAAATTTCAAATTTTTAACTTCTTATTTATTTTATTAAAAAATAATTTTTTATTGGGGTTTAGCTGTTTTACAATATTGTGTTAGTTTCTACTGTACAGCAAAGTGAAGTAGAGTTCCCTGTGTTATACAGCAGGTTAACTTTTGAATAATATAATTTTATTTGCATTAAATTTATTATGAGGTATTTAGAAGATTTATTTATTTTTGATCATTGGTAAGATGTCAGTATTTAAAAATTAAAAATAATTATCATTTCATTGACATTTTTCCTTAAAGTTTGGCAAGAACACAGATCTGTGACTAGGAGCCTAAACATTTACCAGCAGATTAAAAAAAAAAACAAAAAACAAAACACATTGTCACAATGTCAGTTACAAGAATTCAGTGTTGTTATGTTGATGCAAAAAGGTAAATAGAATACAAAAATATGTATCACAGAAGAAATCAAGCACAGAATAACTATGAATATGAAAAGATGATAAGGGATCTAGAAAGGGTAAGATATAGAAAAACAGCTGCAGAAGAGTTAAATAATTATTATATACTTTGCTATACTAAAATATATAGAAACCCAGAAGTAATATACAAAAATGTTACTCTACACATAATATCACTATTTCATTTTCCAAAGTTGTATATTAACTGCTGTGTTTTCAGTACATTTTCTCACCATCTCCCCAAACCCTGTCCCTCTACATGTCCCTTCTCCCAATCAACTCTACGTCTCTGGTAACTAATATCTCCAGGAAGTGCTGCTACAGCAGAACCAGTGAACCAGTGAACAGCATATTGGAATGATACAACACATAGTAAAATTCAGTGAATAAAGATTCCCTGAACTGGGAGAAGTAGAGGAAAGTTAGTCAGTAAGAAGGACACTTAGAAGAAAGGGCACTGAGAAGGACCCCTATGACTTGCCCTTTATATCCAGATGGAGTTTTAGGGTAAGGTGTAAATGACAGAATAGCAAAAATATGTTTGAAAGGATCTGAAATCATAGGGAACTTGTGCAGTTCTTTCAAAGGTAATTATACGCCTCATAATTATCCCTCACCCAGCCTTCTCATGTTCTCTGCACTGTGTGGTAGGAACAGTAAAAAATGACTAGGAGAGTAGTCAGCAAAGACTGTGACATTTTTTCATAATTTCCTTATTCTCACTAGTACTTAAAGAGTAGTATATTTCCTGTGCTTCCAAAAAGAGAACAGAAGTAGCTGGGAAAGTCAGACATGGAATATTCTTGCAATTGAAAAAAGGGGAACAGAATACCAGTGTGAATTGGTATGCAGCATGTATCCAAGCTAATGGCAAGAGAGATCATGATTCATATAGATTTTTAAATGGCTTGGCATGGGTAGAGTTTACAAGGGGAGGAAGAACTAGAGAGAATTGTGTTCCAGAAGGCAAGAAAAGGACGTTTCAAGAGAAGAGGAAGTGTAGAAGTCTGGGCAGCTAAGGATTGAAAAGCATCCTATGGATTAGCAACCCAGCAATTGCTGGTAAATTGACTGACAGCAAGATCAGTGCTGATGGGTACTGACACCAAATTACAAGTTTCTGAAAAAGCAGAAACTTTATTCTAAGTGACAATAGTAAATACTATACTTCAGATAATGCCACAAATATTGGCAGTGAGGAAAGAGAAAGCAGTATTTGAGGGGATGTACAGTTGAAGGAAGGTGGTGTTGTCGCTGTTTGGGTTAGCACCAGGGTCAATAACATGGTCAAATAATTATTGAAAGAAGCAAATTGAGTGGGAGTGCTTAAAGGAATCAATGAGAGATGGCAGAGTTGATGACGTGAGTTAGAAGTAGGTGTACTTCTGGTCTCAAGAGAAAAGTTCTGTCTTAGACAGAAAAGATGGCCAGTAAACAATTTTTTTTTTTTTAATTAGTCTTTCCCTGGGTATTCAGAGATTTAGGTATCAGCATAAATAAGCCAAAAGAATTGAAGGAGTTATGAAAGCACATATCTATGGAAGCTTCTTTTTGGTCATTTTAAAAATTTAATTCACTCTTTTTAGTCTCATTTTGATTCAGCATGGACTAGTTTTCCAATTTTGATAGCCTTGCCTTCTAAATATTTTGAATTTCTGTTCCCCTTCTCAGACTCTCCTTTTCATTTGCCTGATCTGAGATTCCCCGTACCTTCTGCTCACACCTGATGCTAATACATAGTTCTGAAAAATGCCACATTATGTTTAAGGTGCATGTGTATCTGAAAATAGTTAGAATATGATTTCATACATTTAGGGAACAAAAATCACTACAGTAAAATGTCCTAGTTTGCTGGGATTCTGAACATTTATTTGGTACAGACCGTCAATTACATCACAAGTTGTAAAACTCACAACGCTGGAGATTAGGCTCGCAATAAGGGTCTCTACAAATAAGCCCTATTTCTGTCACATTGATGTAACTATTACAAAAATGCTATAGCTTGTGAGACTTTTGCTGCCTCCCCTTCTTCCTCCTCCTTCTTTTTTCATAATGGGTATATATTGCACAGTGACCTGGAAGCTCAGGTACTCAAAATTCATAAAGAAACCTGATGTAACAATGCTGCATCCCATAACTGTCTATGGATTAGTTCAAGGAATCTAGTTAAGAGTGAATAATGTAGTGTTTTTTCAGCATTTTGATTGAGTGACAAGGTAAAAAATCACATACCATGATGACAAAATGTGTTTTTTACCATTTAAATAGAGACTATACCAAAGTATTACTCCCCTCACTATAAGTAAACTAAGGAGAAATAAGCTTTTATAAAGGAATTTTGTAAATATTTGTCAATATAGGCTATGCAAAATTTTAAAATGCAATGAACCTATTAAATCAAACTTAATACTGAGAATTCTAACAGGTATACCATTGGACAGACACCACAAATACTTAATTCAAGCTAAGGAAAAACTATTTCATTTATATTCCAAATAGTCAACATAGATCAAGGATATAGGTAGTTATTCTTTATCTATATCTGTCCTATTAAAACCTGTTTTACTAACATGGAAAAGTGTCTTTCTCTATGAAGACCCCTGGAGGGAAAAAACTTAAAAGAGTATTAATTGGCTGTCCTTTCATTTTACACATTTGTATCTTAGCTAAAACTATCAGGTCTAGGATAATGAGATAACCTGTAATTGCCCAAGAAATACCCCTTACAGATTTGGTTAAACAAATTAGGTCAAAGGGCTCTGAAAGTTGGCATTTAAAGTGCCACAAAAAACCAAGTCAAACTTGATTCAGTGCAACAAGTTGTTTTCCTAAAACAGGCATGTTGAAAGCAAATTGTGGGAAGTTAATATCTTATGTGTATTCAGGAAATTTCCTTCCTTAAAAAGATCTTTATGGTAATATATTTTAAAGTAAATAACTTACTTAATTAGTGCATTGGATGTTCTTAAAGATGCGTATTTGAGTGCTGACTTACAATCTAATTTATGAACCAAAAAAGCACAGAGTATTGAATATGAGCACCTCAAACATGAATTTATAGTTATATACAATATGGGTTATGCTCTGAAAAATTCCCATTTTAGAATTTTCAATTGAGTAATTTATTACTATGTAAGAATATAGGTAAGTCAGGTTATAAAAGCTCATGAAAATATGATTTTGTTCCTGCTAAACTAAATCAATACGGATCACATAACTATCAGTAACATTAATTTACCATGAAACAGTAAAAAGCATATATTGTGGATTTAATTTCCTTTTATTACCTTGTGCTAACTAGAAATTTTTCATTCTCCCAGTCTCCAATTTTCAAATCAATATCTTATAATTTTGTTTTGCTTGGTTGATTAGTTTATATATACATACCTAGTATCAGACAAAAAGAGGGTTTAGTTTCATATATATATGTATATATATATGATATTTTCATTCTTTCACTTCCTATGCATGACATTTATACATCCTATAATTATTTATTTTTTTAAATACAGCAAATTCTTGCTATACAGAGTTGTTATGATCACTGCAAACACCTTATTAGGGGATGGTAAGTCATTGTTCCTAAGGGAAATACAAAGTTAGGTTCCTCGTGCCTCTGGTCACAATAGTTTCATCAATCAGTATATAAAGTTGTTTTAGGTGTGTTTCTGTTTAAAGACACCATATTTAATGTATATTGTTGATTCATTAACATTAAACTCATAATCAACAGCTCTATACCTCATGTCTGAAAAAAGCTTATCTGACACAAGTATTTTCCCCATAAGATATATCACAGACGTCTTACACTTGGAAACATTAGACAGCCCTTCAGCACTACACTGGGGGGCCATTTTAACATCAAAATCACAACACAAATCGTAAAAATGCAAAAAAAAAGAAAAGGTGGCACTAAATAATCTCAAAAGACAGTCATTTGTTTAAAATATGAAAGCTTAAACGAGAAGGTAGTGTCTCCTTGTTTGACTTCAGCTGGGAACGTGCACATTGTTGACTTGAAATTTTCCCTGCTCTGTGCATGTCCACAAATAGCTGCACAAGTTCCCTGACTGTTGATGTTGGAGTTACAAACAAATTTTAGCAAGTAGGCAAATTTGCAAATATGGAATCTGCTTCCTCTCCACTAAAAGCAGCAGAAGTATAATTCTAAGCAAACAATTCCATGAATTAAAAAACAAATTGAAATGAAGAGTGGAGAAGTGTGAGCATGTGCAACATGACTGTCTCTGGGTTGAAACCAAGATTTATACTAATGTAAGTTTAATTTTCCAAACCTTATGATTTATGTAAAAATTGTCCAAAATGTTCCATGCATTCTGAAACAGATAATAAGTGATGGGAAGAAAGAAGGGAGGAAACTGAAAATGAATAAAAAATTAACAGAGACAGATGGAGAAGACAAACTGTCAAGTGCTTACAAAGGTAAGCAAAGATAAGAAGAGAGATAAATCTTTTACTAATTTTAAATAACTAAATTTACCTTAAGGAAACAACTGTAACTTCAACAACTGTAAATAGGAGTATTAAAGGAGACTAAGAAAGTGTCTAACAAACTACATGAAACTGTGTAGTTGTCCATCAGAACAAACTCATTTTTAGAAATGGTTAAATTGAATAAGAGCTAAGTAGGAAGGTTAATATCCAAGTACCATAATCAGTTGAGTAATACTAATATTTTTTTCATTATTTTTATTGTGATGAAAATACACACTTTTTGCACTTTCTCATAATGAGAAGAATTATGACTTGCATTTCACAGTCTCATAAAGGCAATTCTAGTTGTTGAGAAAAGTCCTTTCTCTTCACTGAAATTGAAGTCCTCGGGCTTCCCTGGTGGCGCAGTGGTTGCGAGTCCGCCTGCCAATGCAGGGGACACTGGTTCGTGCCCTGGTCCGGGAAGATCCCACATGCCGCGGAGTGGCTAGGCCCGTGAGCCATGGCCGCTGAGCCTGCGCGTCGGGAGCCTGTGCTCCACAACGGGAGAGGCCACAACAGGGAGAGGCCCGTGTACCACAAAAAAAAAATTTAAAAAAAAAAAAAAAAGTTGAAGTCCTCTTTCTTCACTGGCACTCTGCTATGTATATGATACCAATTTATCTTACCAAGACCCTATTAATTCTGCCTTAAGATGTTGTGTTTTACTTATTTTATTTTTTATTATTAAAAATAGTTTAGGAACAAAAGATTGTCTGAGACATAATGTATATAAATTTAAAGGACAGTGACATAGGAATTATTCATATACTTACCCAAAAGATGTCTCTCTACAATCATACCTTTCCTTCCTCCACAGAGAACCAGCAAATTTTGAGGTTCATTTTCTTTCATTTCTTTATAGTTTCTAACACCTATACATCTTTCCTATGTGTTTGAAACTATATAGTTGGAGTTATTCTGTATGTATTCTATTATCTTTCTTCCTCAAAGTATGTCTTTGAGGTTCATTCAAGTTAGTACATGTTACTTTCATCCATCCATCCATTCATTCATTCATTCTCACCATTGCACTAAGACTGACCATGAAATATTGATCTATTCTTTTATTGATATCCATTTAGACTGTTGTCTACTTCTTACCATTATGAATAATGCTGGTTCTGGGGCTGCAAAAAGAAGCAGGAAGCTGGAACCAACCACTACTGCAGGTGTGTGGGCCACTGCAGACATGATGCTGAAAAGAACAGTAAGTAGGCAGAAGGGAGAAAAGGAATGAAGCAGGCTTCATTCCTTTTCTCACTTCCAGTCTTCCCTGCTCTCCCACTGGCAATACCTAACAAGAAACAAGATGACCAATGATAAGTATATTATCAGTGTCTCAGCCCATAAGTCACAAAGAAGATTATGGAAAAGTAAATTTATAGCTGAGAAACAAAATTTAATAACCAACAAATTAGTTAAAATAATTAACATAAAAATTATTAGTCTGGGCTTCCCTAGTGGCACAGTGGTTGAGAGTCCACCTGCTGATGCAGGGGACACGGGTTCGTGACCCGGTGCTGGAAGATCCCACATGCCCGGGAGCGGCTAGGCCTGTGAGCCATGGCCACTGAGCCTGTGCATCCAGATCCTGTGCTCCGCAATGGGAGAGGCCACAAGAGTGAGAGGCACACGTACTGCAAAAAAATAAAAATAAATAAATAATTAGTCTGAAGGCTGTGCAAGTAGAAGATACAAAAATCAATGAAGGAGACTGGAACTTAACAAAAAAGAGTAAAAAATATATATATGAAATAGAAGTGGTGCAATGAAACATATCCTGGTTAAGAAAATGGACAGGGTTTCAGAGGGATTTGAATCTGGGTCTATTTGAGTTCATAGTGCACATCTTTTCAACTCTGTCTTGCAGCCTGCCACAAAGGACGTTGAATTTAGTAAGATTTCTCTATTCAATTAGACAGGCACACTACATATTTTTGAAATTGTGGGAAGACCAAACATGCACCCAACTTAGGAAAATGCATTACTTCTCACAGATTTTTAGATGGAATTGTTTAAAATAGTCCATTTCTGTTTTAGGGAGGGAAATAGCAGAAGTAAAGAACATCATAATTAATATAGGTAAAGAGGTATAAAATTAGAGCTCACATAAATGAGAGTGTAAAGGAGGTTGATATGAAAGATAGGCCCCCAGATAGAAGTGACATTTATTTTCAACGTGTGAACAAAGAGGTGAATGGAAACAAATACCTAATGACTGGCAAAGCTTCAATTACTATAATTGGACTTTTCTTTATAAATCAAATAATTAATGAATTCATAATACAAAGTGTGATGCTCTGCCTTGGTTTTTATGTCTTAATATTTTCCCTTGATGAATGAGACATGCTTTTCCATCCATTCATTTTTATAAAGACAATCATTGCTTTTATTAATAATGCTTAATTTTCTTCACACCTTTCCTGCCTGATGTTTTTGTCCTTCCTTGGGGTTCAAATTCATTCTTCCTAAATTGCATTCTGTAGAATTTTAAGTGAGGATCTATCTTTAGTAAACCATTTTTTTTTTTTTTTGCTTAAAAATGCAGTTTACCTGCTGATAAGTTTATTTTGTACTATATGCACAATTCTTATTTAAACATGTTTTTTCTTACACTTTGCACACTTTTAATTCATTATCTTTCATTTTTGCTCTTAAGACATCTAGTATTTATCTATTGTAATCTTATTAAAGTAATCTTTTTCTCTTTTTTAGAGTATTTTATAGTATCGCCATAATATTACCCAGAGTAGACTTCTTGTAATTTATCTTGCTTGGGTTTGTTGCTCTTACTGAGACTGTGAAATCATTACTTTATTAGCTCTAGAAATTTCTCAGTTGATACCTCTCCATAAATATGTTTCTCTCTTCTTTGCATTGTCTTCTTCTGGAACTCCATTTGTATGTATTTAGACTTTCTATCACATCTCCCCGGCTCTATGTTTCCTACCTTAACTTTATGCTTCATTATAGGGAATTTTCAGATGTTCAGTTTATTGACTGTCTTGTCACTTGCTTAGAGACTATTGTTTTACCTGATCATTTGATTATGTTAATAATAATTATTTTTCCACTTAGATCATTTACATTTTAATTGTATTAACAGCCATTAATACAGGTACTTTACTTTTACTATTTTAATAGCATTTATTTTTGTATTTCTATCCTTTACTTATGGGACTGTTTTAAAGATATTAAAGTGTTATTAATTTTATTACATATTTTCTTTCCTTTAATATTATAAATATACTTAATGTATAATATTTACTTGGTAATTCTAATACCTGAATTAGTTTAGATTCTATATCTGCTCTTTGTTATTCCTTAACTCTGATTTATGGTGACTCGTCTTCTCATGTGTTTTGCTATTTTATATTATAAATTTGAATCCGTAAGGCGTTATCTATAGAATTCTATACAAGGTGAGCTTTTAAGAGACCATTATTTGTTAATGCTAATGTTAAACCCTGACTTCATGAAAGAGCATAAGGGCAGGGCTATAGTGGTAATTCTAACGGTAAATGTTCTTCTTTCCTTCTAGACTCCACCCCAAGGCGAAAAAAAGTCTTTGTGTTTTCTTCCTTTATTAGGCACATATAAGACACTTAATTTGGGAAATTGAGAGACTTATGGATATAAATCAACATTTGTATAATTAAATGGAAAGAATAAAATTAATATGCACATTCCCAAATATAAAATAGATAGCTAGTGGGAAGCAGCTGCATAGTACAGGGAGATCAGCTTGGTGCTTTGTGACGACATACATGGGTGGGATAGGGAGGATGGGAGGGAGAAGCAAGAGGGAGGAGATATGGGGATATATGTATATGTATAGCTGATTCACTTTCTTATAAAGCAGAAACTAACACACCATTGTAAAGCAATTATACTCTAATAAAAATGTTAATATATATATATAATTATAATAAAAAGTATATCAGAATAAAAGATTCAGATCAAGGCAAAATAATTTTTCATATTTATTAGATTTTTTTCCTTCTGCTCATCTTAATATACTAATATACATTAATCTCAAAACCTTAATATTTTGAGATTTAAACCTGGAGTTTTATAGTATTAATATGGCCATTAAGTAGCCAAAAAACCACAAGTACTTTATTCTCTACATATCCAGAATATATGAACCAGTTAGCTGACTGACACTTGTTATTTATACAAATATCTTGAGGAAATCTGTTTGTTGTTTCAGCCATGAAGTTTAACTGTGTTGTACAGTAGAGGCTCCTGGCAACATACTGACCTATAGATTTATATCCCGAGATCTCTGCCATCCTTAACACACAGCAATTCCATTCAACTGCAAAAATATTTTTCACGAGATTAGAAATGTTGTGTTACAATAATTTGCTTTGGTTTTCACAAGACTAGAAATATTTTTTCACACTTATTCTTTGTGTCACAGAGAAACCTGGCTTAGTTACCTTGGCAGCTTCTTGCTTCTTTGAATAGTCTGTGAAAATAGCTTTTGAAGTTAATAGACCTTACATAATTCCTAAGAAATAAAAGAAAATTGCTAAAATAAAAGAAATGTGCTTGTATTCTACCAGAGTCTAACAACAGCTCTAGATGATGTGTATTATTTTCACAGAAATCAAGATGATACAATTAGAAACTATGGATCCACAAAGGGACCCTACCTTTCTCAAAAGAGAATGATTGCAAGAATCTCTATCTTCCTTAGCTGTACATGATGTTTCCCTAGGGTTGCAAGTCCTAATTTTTGTTGTTGTTGTTGTTAATGTACTGTAATTTCTGTCAATCACAATGCTTTGAAAAAAGAACACCCCTCCCAAATAGTCACTTGTCTAAACTGAAATACTCTACAATGTATATAAAACTGGTGATAAAATGATCACTTTATCTTCACATCAACTTTGAAATATCTAAACCACCTCCAGGGATCTCATCAGAACAAAACATATCCTAACTTGAAAATAAAATTTCACAAACTTGTGTCCTTATTTAGAAGTAGAATAGGCTATTTATTTTAAAAGAAATGGGTGTTTAAAAGCCAAATTAGTAAAGACAGTTGCATTTTTCCAAAATAAAGTTTGTATGTGACTTTATTTTTCTGAAGCTATAATGTGTTATTTTCCTTGGCTAAGACCTTGAGCTATGAAGCCAAAAGGACATGATTTTGAATTCTTGCCCTGTTACTTTTTAGTTACCTTGAACATGTGATTTTATCTCTGTATTTGCATATTTATATAAAATATGGCACAGCTTCTCTTTGAAGGTGTTTATAATTAAGATAATACTTGTAAAGTGCCTGTTATAATATTTGTACTAAATTGGTGTTACTAATTATTACATTATTATTATTCAAATGTAGTGCTATTGACAGCAAGAGATAATTTTCCATTTAAATTACTGTGCAAGACAGTTTGGTGGGAAGTAAACCACTGCCATGATTCCCATGTGCGAAAGGCCTTCTGACCCTGGAAGAGCTCTTAAAGGTAGAGATTTGATAAAAAGTGCCATTTATTCATTTAGCCTCAGCATTCTCAGCATCTTCAATAATTGTAATCTTGGCTTACATAAAATAAGTTTTCCCCCACAATACTGCAGTGATTGTTCCATTGCTAGTTTCCCTTCTACGGCATCTTTTATGTTTCAGAACCTATGAGTAGTGTTGAGCCCAGCTGTGATTTGTGTATCATTTCATCTCATATCAATCAACTCCTCTATTGAATCTGTTTTCTTAATGAATGGCTTACGGTTTATTTATGGTTGTTGTTTTTTTATTTTTTAATACATTTATTTATTTATTTTTATTTTTGGCTGTGTTGGTTCTTTGTTGCTGTGCACGGGCTTTCTCTAGCTGTGGTGAGTGTGGGCCACTCTTCGTTGTGATGCATGTGCCTCTCATTGCAGTGGCTTCTCTTGTTGTCGAGCACAGGCTCTAGGCATGTGGGCTTCAGTAGTTGTGTCTCATGGGCTCTAGAGTGCAGGCTCAGTAGTTGTGGTGCATAGACCTAATTGCTCGGAGGCAAGTGGGATCTTCCCAGACCAGTGATTGAACCCTTGTCCCCTGCATTGGCAGGTGGATTCTTAACCACTGCACCACCAGGGACGTCTCTATGTATTGATTTTTAAAAGGTGTACTATGCTCTTCATCAAGTGTCCAGGATACTTTTAATTTCATACACTTTGAATTATCTATATGTGAGAAATCCCAAATTGAAATGTTTTAAATAGAAAAGTTAATTGTAATGACATTTATGTATCTGTAACATCATTCACCAGTTGTTGATAAAAAAATTCATCAAAATTCCTAAATTATCAGACTGAGATTATGAAATTATAGATATAAAATACAATTTTGAAAAAAGTTGTGAAAACTTTGTAAAGAAATTGAGATGCTGAAAATTTTTTAAGGAAATCTGATCTATAGTTTTTCCAGATATTTTATTTTATAGACCTTAATACATTATTAAATTGAAGTAATATATGCACCATGGAAATAGTTGGAAATGTGTTCTTTCAAATACATCATTTAATTGACATTATACTTGCAAGCATAGCTTCAGTGTGTATTTAGCAAATATTCAATAAATATTGGGAATATGATGAATAAGCACATAGCCCCTGACCAAGTAGCTTTTTGTCTGGTGGAGAAGACAGACAAGAAAGGACATATAGAAACTGTACAATGTTGTACAAATGTACAATAATGAAATATGCATTAAGTGGCTATGGGAACACCTAGAGGGAACTCAAACCACTCTAAGATATAGGAGAATCTCCTCAAAAGACTGGGGATTTTTCCAGACTGAAAGAGCCACATGCACAAAGGACAGTAAGACAGAGGACTAGGGAAATGGGGTTTGAACATGGAGAGGTGAAGCAGCTCATTATGAAAAGTGTTTAGAGGCCTGGTCAGGGAAGTTTGGAGCAGTAAGCAAAGCCTAGGTGCTGAAGGACTTCATAGAACCTGCTAATTAATTCCATTACTCCATCATGAGATATACAGGAAACTATTAGAGGGATTTAAGATGAAGGATGGCATGATCAGATTAGATTTGAGAAAGCTCAACCCTACAGAGATCTTGAGAAGAGATTTGTAGAATGCCACAATGCAGTGGAAGAGATCCAATGGTAGTGGGTGGACACAGGGAAGCAGGGAGAGCTGAAGGTGTTTAAAACAGGGTGGCTGTGAGGATGGCAATGACAGTTTGAGAAATTCATGCAAAGAATCAACAAAACTGGGGGTCAACCTCCTCATGTCACTTCTGCATCACTTTTACCTTTCTATTTCATTTTGAGATTATGCACACTTTGGTGGGTTAAGAGGAACTTTCAGTGCAAGAACTTCTTACTTTGCTGTCAGTGTGTCACTTTTGATGGAAAATGAAAACATAGGCCACCAGGTGAACTGTCATGACCCAGCCAAACTTTACATGGAGTAGGTAAAAGTCAGTTGATGCAAGAATGATTTCATTGTTGGAAAATGTTAGTCTCATCCAGACAGGACTTATTGAAGAGGGAGAAAAAATAATGTGAGATATCCCAAAGCCAAATATTTCACTTACCAATGAAATCATAGTTCAGTGCTGTCAGTGTTATTAAGTACAAATTGTCATTAAGCTAACATCTCTTCTATGTAGTAAATTGAAAATTATTATGTAATAATTCTAATAATCATTACTAACATTTTTGAGGAATTTACCACTTACCAAATATTTCCTAATCCATTATTTCATTATGAGAAAATTTTCTTATGATACAAATGTCTTCTATGTGATATTAGCAATATATTTCATAAAGTTGAGATCACTCAGACTTTCTACATATGGGTTAGCAGAGCCATGCTCTTTCCAAAACACATTCTCTGTTGAATGTACCCAGCCACATCCTTACAGGAATTCATTTGTTTGAACATATTAACTTTTATTTGAAAATTTCTTAATTAGCTTTCCATAAAAATCTCTATTGATCTTAAAGTTTTGTTTCTCACTTATAAGGCACTTAATCACCATAGACCATTATGTGTGCTGGATCTGCTGTCTCTATATGTCCCTTTTTGCCCATTGAGGTCACGATGAGCAAGCTATTTAGTCCTTCAAAAGCATGAACTCAAATCCCTTGACACTGAAAGTTTTTAGAAAATATGTTCCCTGTTTGTAGAATGTAGTTGTAATTTCAATTTTTTATAGTCCATATCTCTGCAAACAAAAAAGAAACAGTTATGTTTGGTTACATCTCAAATGCTCAAGATATTATTTTTCGCTGTCATATCTCCCTATTTTAGCAAGTACCTGTCTATTTTTTAATGAAATAGACTGATATGTTTTATCCAAACTAATCAGCATAAAATTGATCATTTTCTAAGTCCGTCTTGGGACATCAGACTTCCTTCTACCATGATTTCCTATTAAAGATATACATGGGTTCTTCTAGCATTTGTATTCTAATAGATCACATAGGAAAACACATTTTAAAGACAATACGAAAAATTTTCTTTATTCCCATTCACTTCAGGTTCTCAAAAAAAAAAAAAAAAAAAAAAAAAAAAAAAAGACATTCACAGAAAGATAAACAAGACAAAAAGGCAAAGGGCTACATACCAGATGAAGGAACAAGATAAAACCTCAGAAAAACAACAAATGGAGATAAGCAATCTTCCAGAAAGATGAAGATGATCCAGGATCTCGGTAAAAGAATGGAGGCAAAGATCGAGAAGATGCAAGAAATGTTTAACAAAGATCTAGAAGAATTAAAGTACACAGAAACAGAGATGGACAATAAAATAACTGAAATGAAAAATACACCAGAAAGAATCAATAGCAGAATAACTGAGGCAGAAGAACAGGAAAGTGACCTGGAAGACAGAATGGTGGAATTCACTGCTGTGGAAGAGAATAAAGAAAAAAGAATAAAAAGAAGTGAAGACAGCCTAAGAGACATCTGGGACAACATTAAATGCAACAACATTTGCATTATAGGGATCCCAGAAGGAGAAGACAGACAAAGGACCCGAGAAAATATATGAAGAGATTTTAGTCAAAAACTTCCTTAACATGGGAAAGGAAATAGCCACCCAAGTCCAGAAAGGGCAGAGTCCCATGCAGGATGAACCCAAGGAGAAACAAGCCAAGACACATAGTAACCAAATTGGCAAAAATTAAAGACATAGAAAAATTATTGAAAGCAGCATGGGAAAAATGACAAATAACATACAAGGGAACTCCCATAAGGTTAACAGCTGATTTCTCAGCAGAAACTACAAGCCAGAAGGGAGTGGCATGACATATTTAAAGTGATAAAGGGGAAAAACCTACAACCAAGATTATTCTACCCAGCAAGGATCTCATTCAGATTTGATGGAGAAATCAAAAGCTCTACAGAGAAGCAAAAGCTAAGAGAATTCAGCACCATCAAACCAACTCTACAACAAATGCTAAAGGAACTTATCTAAGTGGGAAACACAAGATGAGAAAAGGACCTACAAAAACAAACCCAAAACAATGAAGAAAAATTTAATAGGAACATATAAATCGATAATTACCTTAAACATGAATGGATTAAATGTTCCAACCAAAAGACACAGGCTTGCTGAATGGATACAAAATCAAGACCCATATATATGCTGTCTACAAGAGACCTACTACAGACCTAGGGACACATACAAACTGAAAGTGAGGGGATGTAAAAAGATATTCCATGCAAATGGAAATTAAAATAAGGCTGGAGTAATAATACTTGTATCAGATAAAATAGACATTAAAATAAAGAATGTTACAAGAGACAATGAAGGACACTATTTAATAATCAAGGGATCAACCCAGGAAGAAGATATAACAATTATACATATATATGTACCCAACATAGGAGCACCTCAATACATAAGGCAATGGCTAACAGCTCTAAAAGAGGAAATTGACAGTAAGACAATAATAGTGTGGGACTTTAACACCTCACTTACATCAACAGACAGATCATCAAAACAGAAAATAAATAAGGAAACAGAAGCTTTAAATGACACAATAGACCAGAGAGATTTAATTGATGTTTATAGGACATTCCTTCCAAAAACAGCAGATTACACTTTCTTCTCAATTGCACATGGAACAGTCTCCAGGATAGATAATATCTTGGGTCACAAATGAAGCCTCAGTCAATTAAAAAAAATTGAAATCACATGAAGCATCTTTTCAGACCACAATGCCAGGAGGTTAGAAATTAATTACAGGGAAAAACACATAAAAAACACAAACACATGGAGGCTAAACAATATGATACTAAATAACCAAGAGATCACTGAGGAAATCAAAAAGGAAATCACAAAATACCTAGAGACAAATGACAATGAAAACACGATGATCCAAAACCTATGGTATGCAGCAAAAGCAATTCTAAGAGGGAAGATTATAGCTAAACAAGCCTACCTCAAGAAAAAAGAAAAATCTCAAATAAACAATCTAACGTTACACCTAAAGGAACTCAAGAAAGAAAAACAAACAAACCCCAAAGTTAGCAAAAGGAAAGAAATCATAAAGATCAGAGCAGAAATAAATGAAATAGAAGCAAAGAAAACAATAGCAAAGATCAATAAAACTAAAACCTGGTTCTTTGAAAAGATAAACAAAACTGATAAATCATTAGCCACATTCATCAAGAAAAAGAGGGAGAGGACTCAAATCAATAAAATTAGAAATGAAAAAGAAGTTACAACAGACACTGCAGAAATACAAAGAATGCTGAGACTACTACAAGAAACTATGCCAGTAAAATGGACAACCAGGAAAAAATGGACAAATTCGTAGAAAGGTATAACCTTCCTAGACTGAACCAGGAAGAAATAGAAAATATGAACAGACAAATCACAAGTAATGAAATGGAAACTGTGATTAAAAATCTACAACAAACAAAAGTCCAGGACTAGATGGCTTCACGGGTGAATTCTATCAAATATTTAGACAAGAGCAAATACCCATCGTTCTCAAACTCATGCACAAAATTGCAGAGAAAGAAACACTCCCAAACTCATTCTATGAGGCCACCATTACCATGATGCCAAAAGCAGGCTAAGATACTGCAAAAAAAGAAAATTACAGACCAGTATCACTGATGAATATAGATGCAAAAATACTCAACAAGATACTAGCAAACAGAATCCAACAACACATTAAAAGGATCATACACCATGATCAAGTGGGATTTATGACAGGGATGCAAGGATTCTTCAATATATACAAGTCTATCAATATTATACACCATATTAAAATATTGAAGAAGAAAAACCATATGATCATCTCAATAGATGCAGAAACAGCTTCTGACAAAATTCAACACCCATTTATGATAAAAATTCTCCAGAACGTGGGCATAGAGGGAAACTACCTCAACATAATAAAGATCACATATGACAAACCAACAGCAAACATAAGTCCCAATGGTGAAAAACTGAAAGCATTTCCTCTATGATCAGGAACAAAGCAAGGATGTCCACTCTCACCACTATTATTGAACATATTTTTGGAAGTCCGAGACATAGCAATCAGAGAAGAAAAAGAAATAAAAGGAATCCAAATCATAAAAGAAGAATTAAAACTGTCACTGTTTGCAGGTGACATGATAAAATACATAGAGAATCCTAAAGATGCCACCAGAAAACTCCTAGAGCTAATCAATCAATTTAGTAAGGTTGCAGGATACAAAATTAATAAACAGAAATCTCTTGCATTCTTATAAACTAATGATGAAAAATCTGCAAGAGAAATTAAGGAAACACTCCCATTTACCACTGAAACAAAAAGAATAAAATACCGAGGAATGGAATAAACCTACGTGCGGCAACAAAAGACCTGTATGCCAAAAACTGTAAGACACTGATTAAAGAAATTAAAGATGATACCAACAGATGGAGAGATATATCATGTTCTTGGATTGGAAGAATCAATATTGTGAAAATGACTATAATACCCAAAGTAATCTACAGATTCAATGCAATCCCTATCAAATTACCAGTGGCATTTTTTACAGAACTAGAACAAAAAAAAAAAATCTTAAAATTTGTATGGAGATACAAAAGACCCTGAATAGCCCAAGCAGTCTGGAGGGGAAAAAATGGAGCTGGAGGAATCAGGATCCCTGACTTCAGACTATACTACAAAACTATAGTAATCAAGGAAATATTGTACTGGCACAAAAACAGAAATATAGATCAATGGAACAGGATAGAAAACCCAGAGATGAACCCACAAACCTATGGTCAACTAATCTATGACAAAGGAGGCAAGGATATACAATGGAGAAAAGACAGTCTATTCAATACATGCTGCTGGGAAAACTGGACAGCTACATGTAAAAGAATGAAAGTAGAACACTCCTTAACACCATACACAAATAAAACCACAAAATGGTTTAGAGACCTAAATGTAACATGGGACAACATAAAACTCTTAGAGGAAAACATAGGAAGAACACTCTTTTACATAAATCACAGCTAGATCTTTTCTGATCCACCTCCTAGAGTAATGGAAATAATTAAACTTTAAAGCTTTTGCACAGCAAAGGAAACCATAAAACAAGACAAAAAGACAACCCTCAGAATTGGAGAAAGTATTTTGCAAATAAATCATTGGACAAAGGATCAATCTCCAAAATATATAAACAGCTCATGAAGCTCAATATTAAAAAAAAAAAAAAAAAAAAAAAAAAAAAAAAAAAAAAAAAAAAAAACCAATCCCCAAATGGGCAGAATACCTAAATAGACATTTCACCACAGAAGACATACAGATGGACAAGAAGCACATGAAAAGCTGCTCAGCATCACTAATTATTAGAGAAATGCAAATCAAAACTACAATGAAGTGTCACCTCACACCAGTTAGAATGGGCATCATTAGAAAATCTACAAGCAACAAATGATGGAGAGGGTGTGGAAAAAGGGAACACTCTGGCACTGTTGGTGTGAATGTAAATTGATACAACCACTATGGAGAACAGTGTAGAGGTTCCTTAAAGAACTAAAAATAGAATTACCATATGACCTAGCAATCTCACTACTGAACATATAACCAGAGAAAACCATAATTCAAAAAGAAACATGCACCTCATTGTTCATTGCAGCACTATTTACAATAGACAGGTCATGGAAGCAACATAAATAGATAATGAAGTTGTGGTACATAAATACAATGTAATATTACTCAGCTATAAAAAGGAACGAAATTGGGTCATTTGTAGAGACGTGGATGGATCTAGAGACTGTCATACAGAGTGAAGTAAATCAGAAAAAGAAAGACAAATATCATATGTTAAAGTATATATATTGAACCTAGAAAATGATACAGATGAACCAGTTTGCAGAGTAGATATTGAGACACAGATATAGAGAGAAAATGTATGGACACAAAAGGGGGAAAGTCGAGGGGGGTGGGGGTTGTGGTGTGATGAATTGGGAGATTGGGAATGACATGTACACACTGATGTGTATAAAATTGATGACTAGAGAGGAACTTCAAGAAGGTGGAAGAGTAAGACGTGGAGATCACCATCCTCCCCACAAATACATCAGAAATACATCTACATGGGGAACAACTCCTACAGCACACCAACTGAATGCTGGCAGAAGACCTCAGACCTCACAAAAGGCAAGAAACTCCCCCACGTACTTGGGTAGGGCAAAAGAAAAAAGAAAAAACAGAAACAAAAGCATAGGAATGGAACCTGCACCAGTGGGAGGGAGCTGTGAAGGAGGAAAGCTTTCTACACACTAGGAAACCATTTCACGGGTGGAGACTCCAGGTGGTGGAGGGGGAAGGTTCAGAGCAGTGGAGGAGAGCGCAGCAGCAGTGGTGCAGATGTCAAAACAGAGATATTCCCACACAGAGGATAGGTGCTGACCAGCACCCACCAGCCTGAGAGGCTTGTCTGCTCACCCACTGGGATGAGTGGGGGCTGGAAGTTGAGGCTCAGGCTTCGGGGGTCAGATTGCAGGGAGAGGACTGGGGTTGGCTGCGTGAACACAGCCTGCATGGGGCTAGTGTGCAACAGCTAGCTGGGAGGGAGTCCAGAAAAATGTCTGGAGCTGCTGAAGAGGCAAGAGACTTTTCTTGCCTCTGTGTTTCTGGGTGTGCCAGGAGAGGGGTTTAAGAGTGCTGATTAAATGAGCTCCAGAGTCGGGTGCAAGCCATGGCTATCAGTGCAGACCCCAGAGACGGGCATGAGACAATAAGGCTTCTGCTGCAGCCACCAAGAAACCTGTGTGCAAGTACACTTCACTATCCACACCTCCCTTCCAGGGAGCCTGTGCAGCCCACCACTGTCGGGGTCCCAACAACTTCCCCGGGAGTTGAACACACGGCACGCCTCCAGCTGGTGCAATGTCACTCCAGGCTCTGTTGCCACAGACTCATCCCAAACTCTGTACCCACCCTCCCCCCAACCTGAGTGAGCCCAAGCCCCTGAATCAGCTGCTTCTTTAACCCCATCCTGTCTGGGCAGGAAAAAGTCAAACTCAGGTGACCTATATGCAGAGGCGGGCCCAAATCCAAAGCTGAACCCCAGGAGCTGTGTGAACAAAGAAGAGAAAGGGAAATCACTCCCAGCAGCCTCAGGAGTAGCAGATTATATATCCACAATCAACTTGATGTGCCCTGCATCTGTGTAATACCTGAATACACAATGAATCATTCCAAATTGAGGAGATGGACTTTGGGAGCAATGATATATATAATTTTTTTCCCTTTTTCTCTGTTTGTGAAAGTGTATGTATATGCTTCTCTGTGTGATTTTGTCTGTATAGATTTACTTTTATATTTTGTCCTAGGGTTCTGTCTGTCTGCATTTTTTTTGTTTGTTTGGTTGGTTGCTTCCTTCTTTCTTTCTTTCTTTCTTTCATTACTGAATTTTTAAAATAATTACTTTTTATTTTAATAACTTTATTTAATTTATTTTATTTTATCTTCTTCTTTCTTTCCTTCTTTTTTTCTCCCTTTTATTCTGAGCCGTGTGGATGACAGGCTCTTAGTGCTAGAGCCAGGCATCAGTGCTGTGCCTCTGAGGTGGGAAAGTCAAGTTCAGGATATTGGTCCACAAGAGACCACTCAGCTCCACATAATATCAAACAGCAAATATCTCCCAGAGATCTCCAACTTAATGTCAACACCCAGACCACAATGCTATGAGACTAGATATCAATTACAGGAAAAGTATGTAAAAAATACAAACACATGGAGGCTAAACAATACACTACTTAATAACCAAGAGATCACTGAAGAAATCAAAGTGGAAATCAAAGAATACTTAGAAAAAAATGACAATTAAAACATGATGACCCAAAACCTATTGGTTGCAGCAAAAGCATTTGTAAGAGTGAAGTCTATAGCAATACAATCCTACCTTAGAAACAAGAAACATCTCAAATAAACAAACTAACCTTACAGCTAAAGCAATTAGAGCAAGAAGACAAAACAACCCCAGAGTTAGAAGAACGAATGAAAACATATGGATCACATCAGAAAAAAATGAAAAAGAAATGATGGAAACGATAGCAAAGATCAATAAAACTAAAAGCTGGTTCTTTGAGAAGATAAACAAAATTGATAAACCATCAGCCACATTCATCAAGAAAAAAAGGGAGAAGACTCACATCCATAGAATTAGAAATGCAAAAGAAGTAACAACTGGCACTGCAGAAATACAAAGGATAATGAGAAATTACAATCAACTATATGCCAATAAAATGGATAAGCAGGGCAAAATGGACAAATTCTTAGAAATGCACAACCTTCCGAGACTGAACCAGAAAGAAGTAGAAAATATGAACAGGCCAATCACAAGCAATGAAATTGAAACTGTGATTAAAAATCTCCCAACAATCAAAAGCCCAGTACCAGATGGCTTCACAGGAAAATTCTATCAAACATTTAGAGAAGAACTAACACCTATCCTTCTCAAACTCTTACAAAATATAGCAGAGGGAGGAACACTCCCAAACTCATTCTATGAGGCCACCATCACCCTGATACCAAAACCAGACAAAGAGGTCACAAAGAAAGAAAACTACAGGCCAATATCACTGATAAACATAGATGCAAAACTCCTCAACAAAATACTAGCAAACAGAATCCAATAGCACATTAAAGGATCATACACCATGATCAAGTGGGGTTTATACCAGGAATGCAAGGATTCTTCTATATATGCAAATCAATGTGATAAACCATATTAACAAATTGAAGGAGAAAAACCATACAATCATCTCAATAGATGCAGAGAGAGTTTTCAACAAAATTCAACAACCATTTATGATAAAAACCCTCCAGAAAGTAGGCATAGAGGGAACTTTCTTCAAGATAATAAGGCCATATATGACAAACCACAGACAACATCATGCTCATTGGTGAAACACGGAAAACGTTTCCATTAAGATCAGGGACAAGACAAGGCTGGCAACGTTCAGAACTATTTTTCAACACAGTTTTGGAAGTTTTAGCCACAGCAATCAGAGAAGAAAAAGAAATCAAAATCAGAAAAGAAGAAGTAAAACTGTCACTCTTTTCAGATGACACAATACTATACATAGAGAATCCTAAAGATGCTACCAGAAAACTACTAGAGCTAATCAATGAATTTGGTAAAGTAGCAGGATACAAAATTAATTCACAGAAATCTTTTGCATTCCTATACATTAATGATGAAAAATCTGAAAGTGAAATAAAAAAATCACTCCCATTTACCATTGCAACAAAAACAATAAAATATCTAGGAATAAACCTACCTAAGGAGACAAAAGACCTGTATGCAGAAAATTATAAGACACTGATGAAAGAAATTAAAGATGATACAAATAGATGGAGAGATATACCATGTTCTTGGATTGGAAGAATCAACATTGTGAAAATGACTCTACTACCCAAAGCAATCTACAGATGCAATGCAATCCCTATCAAACTACCACTGGCATTTTTCACAGAACTAGATAAAAAATTTCACAATTTGTATGGAAACACAAAAGACTCCGAATAACAAAACAATCTTGAGAAAGAACAATGGAGCTGGATCAGGCTCCCTGATGTCAGACTATACTACAAAGCTACAGTAATCAAGACAGTTTGGTACTGGCAGAAAAACAGAAATATAGATCAATGGAACAGGATAGTGAACCCAGAGATAAACCCACGCAGTTATGGTCACCTTATCTTTGATAAAGGAGGAAAAATATACAGTGGAGAAAAGACAGCCTCTTTAATAAGTGGTGCTGTGAAAACTGGACAGCTACATGTAAAAGAATGAAGTTAGAACAGTCCCTAATACCATATACAAAAATAAACTAAAAATGTATTAAAGACCTAAATGTAAGGCCACACACTATCAAACACTTAGAGGAAAACATAGGCAGAACACTCTATGACATAAATCACAGCAAGATCCTTTTTGACCCACCTCCTAGAGAAATGGAAATAAAAACAAAAATAAACAAATGGGACCTAATGAAACTTAAAAACTTTTGCACAGCAAAGGAAACCATAAATAAGACAAAATGACAACCCTCAGAATGGAAGAAAATAGTTGCAAATTATCGAAATGACAAAGGACTAATCTCCAAAATTAACAAGGAGCTTATGCAGCTCAATATTAAAATAACAAACAACCCAACCCAGAAATGGGCAGAAGACCTAAATAGACATTTCTCCAAAGACATATAAAGATTGCCAACAGACACATGAAAGAATGTTCAACATCATTAATCATTAGAGAAATGCAAATCAAAACTACAATGAGATATCATCTCACACCAGTCAGAATGGCCATCATCAAAAACTCTACACACAATAAATGCTGGAGAGGGTGTGGAGAAAAGGGAACTCTCTTGCACTGTTGGTGGGAATGTAAATTGATACAGCCACTATGAAGAATAGTATGGAGGTTCCTTAAAAAACTATAAATAGAACTACCATACGACCCAGCAATCCCACTGGGCATATACCCTGAGAAAACCATAATTCAGAAAGACTCATGTACCAAAATGTTCATTGCAGCTCTATGTACAATAGCCAGGACATGGAAGCAACCTAAGTGTCCATCAACAGATGAATGGATAAAGAATATGTGGCAGATATATAAAATGGAATATTACTCAGCCATAAAAAGAAACAAAATGGAGTTATTTGTAGTGATGTAGATGGACCTAGAGTCTGAAATACAGAGTGAAATAAGTCAGAAAGAGAAAAACAAATACTGTATGCTAACACATATATATGGAATCTAAAAAAAAAAAAAAAAAAAAATGGTCTTGCCTAGGGGCAAGACAGGAATAAAGATGCAGACCTAGTAGAGAATGGACCTGAGGATATGGGGAGGGGGAAGGGTAAGCTGGGAGAAAGGGAGAGAATGACATGGACATATATACACTACCAAATGTAAAATAGCTAGTGGGAAGCAACCGTATAGCACAGGGACATCAGCCAGGTTCTTTGTGACCACCTAGAGGGTTGGGATAGGGAGTGTGGGAGGGAGGGAGAAGTTAGAGGGAAGAGATATGGGAATATATTTATATGTATAGCTGATTCACTTTGTTATAAAGCAGATACTAACACATCATTGTAAAACAATTATACTCCAATGAAGATGTAAAAAAAATAAATAAAAAGCCATGAATACCAGGAGGCTGTTAATGGGGACTGTCAGGTGACCAATCTACCATACTTGCTACTGTCCTTCTCACACTTTAAAACATTTATTTAAGACGTATCTTTAGAAAAAAAAAAAAATGACTAATAAGAATAAATAAATAAATAAATAAACCTTAAAAAAATTTGAACTAGTGTTTTGCAAAGAGAATTCACAGGTCTATCTCATTCATTTATTGAGTCACAAACATTTTATTGGGCACTTAATAATTTTCTGTACAATGTGTTAGGCACTTGAGATAAAAAAGAATTGTGGGTCTTCCAGTTAGGTTTAAAACTAGAAAATTAGAGTCATGAAATAAAATTTAAATTGTATGCAATAGTGATATTGCTAGTCTCAAATTAAAAAAAATAAAGACAAACCTTCCTTACAGAAGAATTCCAAATAATCTATGTAGGTATTCCCTTCAGAAAGGAGAGCTTGGTTTGCCTCTACTTGAATGTGGGCTGAAAGAGTAAGTTACTTCCAAAGGATTTATTATTAAAAGAGGAAACTACAATGGTGGCATCTGGTAAACATTAATTTCATTAAGGTTAACATCACCAGGAATATGTTGTTGATATCATGTAATCTCTGATACGGTGTACTGAGTAGGCCGCTTCACTCCTGTTGTATTCTTCCCTAAAACCTCTAACCCCAGTCTAAGCATAAGGAAACCATCAAACAAATCAAAATTCAGGGATACTCTACATTACATTACATCTGATTACATCCCTTCAAAACTGACAAGGTCGTTTGAAATAAAGAAAGATAGGAATTGCCACAGACTGGAGGAGATTAAAGAGATGCAGTGACTAAGTGCAATGTGGTATCCTGGATTGGATTCTAGAACAGAAAATAAATGTTCATGAAGAAATTAGTGGAATCTTCAGTTAATAGTAATTCACCTATGTTAATTTCTTTGTTTTGATGAGTACACCATGGTTATGTAAAATGTTCATATTAGGGGAAAGTTTCTAGAAGCTACAGTATATCTGAAATTTCACAAAATTTGTTTATTTTACAAATATTTATAGAACATCTGCAATTCTTAAAAGATTGCTGAATATAGCTATACCTACCATATATTTAATATAATTTTCTCCTCAACATTTGTTTTAATTTACAGTAACCATAAATATGCATGGAGCTTAAAGTTAAAGCTTAAACTAAATTTGAAACTTAACTTGAAGAAGTAAAAAGGTCAAGATGATAATTTTTCATTAGTCAAGAAACTACTTCATAGATTTTTTTAAAGAAATATTTCATAGTACCCACCTAAATGACTAATTTCAACCACAGAAATTGAGTTTCTGTTATTGAAAGTTAAATTTGAAATATGCTTTCATTTATTTATTGCTTTACCTTTCATGCTTTACACTTGGTCTTATGGTATTTTGGAACTTTTACATACTAAATATGGAAGCCAAATAAATAAAACACGATATAACATGGCATCCAATACAAGACACTAGCCCAGAATGAGGCAAGGTCTCCTCCACACTAACTAACTGCATTTGGGAAATTTTGACCATTCTTGAGCTCTGTTGCATTGTCTAAAAACAAAGAAAGAGGTGATCTTTAAAAGAGGTTTTAGAATTTTAAATTTTGGAATTCTTGATAATATAATAAGGAGAGAAAATCTTTGTAAAGAATAGTTTAAAACAATTTTAACCCTTATAAACCCTTATACAATTTTAATATAAGTTTAAAAACTTTATATTTTGGTTAAAAATTTTTAGTAACATAATATACTATTAAAATGAAGCCATATATTAAATCAAGCTTAATATCTGTGGAATTTTTATGCATATCTCCTTTATACTATTTACATTAGTATGCCCAATCAGCTTATTAATACAGTAATACAATTTCAAGTATATGAATGCATGACTATCGACTGAGGCAACCTAAAGTATACTAGACAGTCTCATGCACAGCAAAATTTCTGTCCTCTTTCTGGCAATAGCCTCTTAAGCACTTTATCTATCAATCTTTACCTTCAGTTCTCAAAGTGAACAACAGTGGAAAAGGGTCATTCTTCAATCCCAGGTATTTCTCCCCAAAATATGTAAAGTTTTGATATACTAACAGTGAATTTGGAAATCTCGTAAGATGGAACTTTCTTGCATAACCTTAAGTGTTTGCATTTTATCTGTATTATAAATATTACATCAATTGTGCATTTTTGTTGTTTTATAACATCTCATCTTCTGACATCAAGTGCTAATAGGATTAAGGAAACAGATAATCAGATGGAAAAAGAAAATGTGGAAATTAAGAGGTTGATGTAGCAGAAGAGGCTCTTGGGGAAAAAGAGTATCATTAAATGAGATGTTTCATTCTCAAGGCTAAGTACTTTCAACCAATCAGGGCATAGGATGTGAAACAAATACAATGGATCACTGAGACATGGACTGTGGCCTGTCAAGACCTTGGACCATACAGACATAGCAAGTCACTCAGTTCCTTTTCCTTTTCAGAAAATCTTTCTCAGCAAGAGGTAACGAGTTTTTTCACACAGCAAACAAAACTCAGCATGTGAAGCTTTGAACAATCCTGCACTGCAGGGAATGTTTTGCAGAAACTTCATGACAAATTGCCAAAAGGATTACCTCTTGATTTCCTTTGTTCTTGGGTTTATTTCATCTAATAATGGAGCAAAGATGGTACCTTCTACAATGAAGAGAGAATTTATTCATGAGTCATATGTGGCAAAATTGTTTTCAAATCCTTCTTGCTCATAACTTTCTAAGAAAACAATACTTTATTGAATATAAGATGTATGTTTTTCCTTTTAAAAGTGTTTACTATCATACAATGAATTGTAAGTATAATATATATATATATATATATATATATATATATATATATATATATATTTTGTAACAGCTTGAAGCCAGAATCCTAAAAAGAAATATTTCCTCCTTTTCTTACTAAAAAGTGTTAACAACCATCAGGAACATAATACAGGGTCATGCTAAATAAAAATCAGGCCATTTAACTACAACAAAAAATTCTGTAAACTAAATAGTACTATAAATTCTAAGGATGTCAGTTTTATCTGATACTTTGATATCTGGCAACATATATATTTATAAATTTAGATATCCATTATGATTACACTAACACACATGGTTGTCCTGGCCTAAAAAATACCATGAAGTTGGTGTCAGAACACCTAGCTTCAAGTACCACTTCTGTCCTTTAGCCCTTGACAATTTGAATTGCAGTTTCCTTACTTGTGAATTGGGGATGATGATGTGTAGCCTGCCTGATTCACATAGTAATTTGGAGGATGCAATAAAAGAAGGTTTACATATTTTCATAGATTTATAAGGATATATTTCATGAGAAATAAATCAAAAGCTAGTGCACAGAAAAATGTATCATTGTAAAGATGAATAAGAGATAATACTTAGAAAGATAAGAAATAAAGATAGCCTCCACGGAAATGTTCAAACAGGTGGAAAGGATGACAATAGCAAGGGAAGCAACTGAGTTTGGAGTAGAGAAAAGGTATAAGAGAGTGGTGAGTCTCAACTCTGGAGAGGTAGGTATGTTTCAGCTCATGTTAGCTATTAAATATAGGTCTTTAAGGAATAATTTTAAAAATAATTAAAGGATTATTTAAAGCAGTAGAATAATATAATCAGATGCCTTTTTTAATGGATCATTCAATCACAATGTGGAGAATAGATTGGAGGGGAACAATTATAGACTAGAGGCACTAGTTATTTGGTTATTTCAAAAGTCTGTGCCAGAAATGATAACTAGACAAGAGACATGGTAGTGGAGACAAACAGAAGTGACATGTTTTGCAACATGTTTTGGAAACAGAATTGTTAAGATTTTGTGAGGACTTGAATATGGGAAGAAAGAGGGAAGAGTTAGTGATAACATCTCATTGTTGAGATGCCAAATGTCTGATGTTTTGTTTACTGTGATAGGGAATTTTGAAGAAGGATGATGTTTGGTGAGTGGAAGTCAGGTAAACTGTTGAGATGCATGTCAAAGGAGGCATCTATGTCACAGATAGAAAATTGACATTGCTTTTTATAACAATGGTAGTTGAAGTCATCATTATGGATGACATCAACAGGGAAAGGTCATTAAGGCAAGAAGAAAAATAGCCCAGGATGGCATTTTGAGAATCTCCAAATTTAATAACATTTGTGGCAGATGTGTCAATAAGCTGCTTACTGCAAGTTACTTTTGTGTTAGACTTCAGATAGAAAGATTAATAATATTCAAAAATCCTCCACAAGTTCACAGATTAGAAAGGAGTGAATATTTAAGCATCTATAGATGCCAAAGTTTTCTTTTTTTTTTTTTTTTTTTTTTTTTTTTTTTTTTTTTTGTGGGACATGTGGGATCTTCCCCGACCGGGGCATGAACCTGTGTCCCCTGCATCAGCAGGTGGACTCTCAACCACTCTGACACCAGGGAAGCCCAGCCAATGTTTTCTATAAGAACACAGAAGAGGGACAATTTTTCTAGAACTGTGGTTATGGGTAGAGAAGAGGGAAGAATTCAAGAGGAGATAATACCTTGGTTGAGCTGAGCACAAAAGGACAAGTCCTTTTATCTCATTCCTTCATTTATTTGTCCATTCAATAATTATTTTAGAGCCCTCCAATATTCTAGGTGCTATTTCAGTTGTCCAGGATAAAGTGACTAACACACAGTACCCATGCTCATAATGAACTTAACTAACCTCATAGGGGAGACAGACTATACAAGTAAACCAACAGACAAGATAATTTCATAGAGTCATCATACTATAAGGATAATCAAACCAAATGATGGGATGGATATTAGTGGCTTCAGTGGAGGGAGGGGTTATAACATAATATAATACAATGCAATATAATATAATATATAATATAACTAATATAAACTGGTCAAAAAGGCCTCACTAAGGAGATGCCTTTTGAATTTAGACCAAGAATGACAGGAAGCCACCAAACCTAGGACAATTTGTAGGAGATAGAGATAGAGACTAGTAAGTGTAAAATCTCTAAGTTTGGGGCTTATTAGGTGCATTTAAGAAAAAGGAAGGACATTCAACAAGATGTAGGTAGGAATTTTTCAGTAAGATGATGAAGTAGGCTTGTCTGATAAATGTTACTTCCACAGTGAGATATTTGGTAATATAATCAATTGTCATTGAGGATAGTAGAGGGAATTTTGATATTTGAGAAGACATGATATGAACTGGTCATTTTGAAGAGTATGAACATGGACAATAATAAGGGCATAATAAGATTATTTTGGCAGTGTAGAGCAGTCCCTGATCTTAAATTTAAAGTGAGAAAGGTCAGCACATCTGTGTTTATTTTTTTTCCTTCCAGGCCATTTAATGAGTCTTCTTCTCATGTGAAATCTACAATAAATTGGATTAGAGGTTGTAGTTCTATCAGTGGAGTACAACAGAAGAAAAATGGCACAAGAGAGTGATCGCAATAATATGCAATAAAATGCAACTAAGAAAGAGGAAAGTAACTCCAAGAAGCAGATGAGAGTAAAGGACTAGAGTACCTGGCAAGTCTGAACAAATATTTAAGCAAAAGTATTAAAGTACAGGAGCTAGACATGATGGGTCAAGAGTAGAATGCTTTACATTGTGATTTTGCATCTTGCACGTTTATAGTAATGTTAAGTTTCACAGCTGCACTGTCCAATATGATAGCCATTAGCCACTGTGACTCTCTTAATTTAAATGTTAATTAATTAAACAAAATTGCAAATACAGTCCATCAGTTGCACTAGACACAATTCAGGTAATACAGTAACCACATGTAGCTAGTGACTATTGTACTGGACAGTGTGGAGATAGGACAACTCTATCAATGCAGAAAGTTCTATTGGGCAATGCTGGTCCAGATAGCCACCTTTGGAATGGGTGGTAGAGGCAGAGGAAAAGAAATATCAATGTAAATTAGGAGGACAGAAAAACAAGAAGCTATCATGTTGATTGAATCTTTAATGTTTACAGGTTCACAGAGGCCTAAGAGAATGCATGATATTTTTGAAAAAAAATGGCAGTAATTTCTAAATGGCTGGGAAAACAAGGTGTGGAGTGCCCAAACACACTCATACATGATTTCCATTTCATTGACACTGTCAAGTCCACCAACTATCCCCCTGCGGGGGCTTGTTAGGAGACTTTCTAATCTCCTGATATTTCGTTTCCTACAGTTTCAATAGTTTACCCTCAAAGGAGTGTCACACATAAAGGCAACTCACTGCAATGTCATCAGCTTCTCACCAATCTGCTCATGTAAATAACATCATCATTGCCCCCACCAACCAAATGATTATTCAAAGTGTACAGCATAATGCATCTAGTAATGATTATATGACTAGCTAATAATATGCTGAATATGGACTTCAACAGGATTATCAAATCCAATAGAGATAAAACACTCTCAACTGGCAAAAATATTGAATATATACATGTATGTATGTATGTAATATTATATATGTAATAATACACATATACATATGCACACAAGATATATTAGTGTGTGTGTGTGTGTGTGTGTGTATACAACATCATACTTTGGAAGGAATCAGGCAACTAAATATCATTAATTAAATCTCTCAGATATAATGCAAAAAAAAGATTTTTTGAGCAAAATTGTAATAGGAAAAAATACTTGGAAGACTGTGAGGGATTTTTCTACTCTATTTTTTCCCACAAAAAGTCAAGTGAAGAAGAAGCAATTATCAAGATCATTTAAGGATAGGAAAGAAAAAAATTCTTGCCTCAATTATCTGAATAGTTAATGAAATGTTTGAGCTTGAGGCCTCAATTATCCAAGTAAATGAATCCATTTTCCACTATATTTTCCATGTAAACGTAATGAATAAATTGAGTTTGCCTAAGGTGCTAATTTGCCTGAAGTGCTAGAGAATCGCTTCCCTCAAGGTACAATTAAGTCTGTGTTAGACTAGGTTCAATATTGTTCAACATATAACATATTATTATTCCTAGGAATGTTACAGTGAACTGTGATCAAAGCATAGTAGAGATTCAGGTTATGCCTGCACATAACCAAAACACCCATATGAAAAGTGTAAATCAGCTTGTTTTGCCTAAATAAATGCCATAGGAATATTGCTCAATTAAACTGCAAACAGTATTTAATTAACATTATCAAGAAGTTCACAGCCTGTTCAGTTAAGGCTTTGTTGGAAATTTTTTTACAACCATCAAATTGAGAAATAAAAAAATAATATTTCGGGGGTGGTGGTGGGATGAATTGGGAGATTGGATTGAATTATATACAGTAATATGTATAAAATAGATAACTAATAAGAACCTGCTCTATAAAAATAAATAAAATTTAAATAATATATTTTAAAAATATTATTTCTTGCCAAATGCTTGAAACTAGCCTTGCTTAAACCAGAGTTCTGAACTGGTGAGATGTGATCAAGGCATCATTTTTATAACGCAGACCTAAGAATACTTTGGATATGTTTAAGAAAAGAACTCTAAAACTCATAGTATACCCTTGATAAATACTTTCAATTTAGTTGATTTAAATGAATTGTTTAAAGAGAATGGGTAGAGACAAATTTCCAGAGAGAGTAGTTTTGTTTATTTTAGAAATTTCATTATCACCATGGTCTATTGCAGCCTAAAAATAAAAGACTGAAGGGTATGTCCACAGGGGTATTGGCAGGGAGAACAGATGTTCTGGGCTAAGTCCATTGTGATTCTAACTTTACTGTACTGTACATTGCACATTTTGAACTTGTATTTATACTTTAGAATTCAGAGAATAGAGCTGAAGTGACTTCCTAAATATATCAATAAAAAACAACTTGTTTACTGAATGAAATATCAAAGTGCTATGATCATAGTCTCTTCTCTTGATAAATTGAGTACTGTACTCTGAATTTCCCTCTGACACTCTTTATTCTTATACATGCCTAAAATTTGAAATTAGATATGCCTGCAACTTGCCAAGAATGCAGCAGTACTGAACTGCCCTTAGGTTTTCTTCTAAATAAGTTTCAGCTGCCTTGCATCTGAAAGCAATTGAGGACAACTTTAACATGAAACAGATTCAGGCCGAATGTTCCATAAGTGGTAGAGAAGGCTAATAGATTTTTGGAAGTGGTAACCATATTAGGCCAACCCCAAATTCAGCAAGTTAGATTCATGATGACAATGATAATGGTCAAGAGAATCAAAAATAAGATTGGATGTTTTGTATTTCCTACT
The DNA here is from genome assembly GCF_026419965.1 of Kogia breviceps. Taxonomy (NCBI): domain Eukaryota; kingdom Metazoa; phylum Chordata; class Mammalia; order Artiodactyla; family Physeteridae; genus Kogia; species Kogia breviceps. Next base: position 132,645,652 of record NC_081310.1, read on the forward strand.
GCTCTGCAGACTGTGGTTGATCATAGCCAAATACATGTTAATATTTTCACTTATCTATGATTTCAAACAACTTTACAAATATTTGGTTTACTTCACATTCATAACAACTCTGTGAAATAGGCCAGAGAGATTACCCATATCTCCCAGATTAAAAAAAAAAAAGCGTACCTTTCAGTTACATGATTTGTTCAAGGTTTCCTGAGTAAAGAGATAACACTTACCTTTACTCTTTGTTCCATCCTACCTTTATCAAGCTATAATATTTTGCCAAACCTTAATGATACATCTATACCCTCTAAAGTTCATTACAAGATCCATTATCTGCTAAAAGAGTGGAGTACTATTATTTTTTTTCCTGGCTTAAAATGAATTTAAAGCAGAATTAAACACATATAAATTGAAAGCATTTTCTTAATCAAACAAATTTGGAGGGAGGAAATTCATTACATTATAGTACAGTAATAAAAATAAACTTTTCATTTTTAAAAAAAATCTATAATTTTGAATAAATTAGTGATTGAATTTTATCTATATACAATTCCTTATTTAAAAGGATGCTTTTTCTAGTGTGCTAACAAAAGCTATGCAAAGCATGACAACTTTCGGAAAGAAAGATTGTTCTTCCTCTTGACACATTAAATCTAAAATATACCTCATCGCTGATTTTGAAAATACAGAATAATTTGATTTCCAATAGGGTTTTTCAGTAAGAATTAGCATTTTTGGCATTGATATTTATTAAACTAAATTTTATTATATCTTCTCTTTGTACATATATATAAATTAAAATAATATTTATATTATTTAATTTGAATGAAACTATACATTCTCTCTCAACATTCTTTGGACCCTTCAAGTGAACCCTATAGAGACTGACTTTAAAACCAGCACAGAAAGACAAGGAAGTTTTGAAATCAACTTTGTTTTGGAGAATTTAAAATTTGGAAGCTGTTGTAAGAAATCCTTAGGAAAAATAGGAATTCAATGGAATGGCTGTTAAAATTCCCAAAGTAAGCTGAAATTCATTTATTACCAAATTTATTTTTTGAGCCTATATTTCAAATCCTGAACAGGTTTCTTATATATCACTTCAGTCCATATCAATGGTAATCTTGAAATAATAAAGTGGCTACCATCTTCACATCTCTTGAACTTAATGAAGCATCTTGGAACATAATTACTTGGCATTTCAAAAGAAACATTCCATATATCTATCAAGCAATTAGCCTAAAATTACTCATAAAATTTCATAATAACAGCGAAGTTGAAGACAGCCTATGAGAAGAAGATTGTATACAAAATAACTAATCCTTTTGTCATTTGATTTCAAATGTACATAATAACCCTTTAATAATATTTGAGGCATGAGCTGATAACCAGCTTAAGTCAGTTGTCTCCTCCGATGTAGAAAAATTAGGTTATTGTTCAATCATATTATTTTAAATTTAGCTACCTATTTTTAGAATTGAGCAAATAATTTTACCACTAAAATAATGAGATTAGGCAGATAAAATAACTGCAAAATAAAAGCTATGCTTTCTTCAAATTCTAAATATTTGAGAAGAAAATATAGAAAATCGAATTCTGTGTAATAGTTATTCCATGAACACAGACTACCAAAAACTGAAACTTCATTCTCATGCCCTTGATCAAAAATACTAGCTGTTTATTGAGTGCTTTCTGTATATCAAGTACAACCCTATAAAATTGGTATTATTATAATGCCCATTTCATGGATAGGGAAATTGAAGTCCAACGAGGTTAAGTAAAATTCCCATGGTCATTCAGTTGGCAAGTGAATTTAGTCATATTGTCCATCTGGTCCAGAATCCAGCTCATATTTACTGAGCTCAAGTAAATCTGCTTCTAGATGTTTGTTATTTTTTTCCAGTTAGCATTATTTGACTTTTTTTTCCCCTAAGTTCCAGAGACCAACAATGTTTTACTGTACTGGCCAAACTGGAAATTAAATGTTTTATATTGGATTACACTATTCTAGCCCTGTTTACTATGCAGAAAATTAATTGTCCTAAAAGAGTCTCCAATTCAGAACAAAATAACTTTGTATAGATTAGGGTTTTACTGTCATATTCAGAGTGAATTTTTGGTTTTCTGAATAAGTTTATTTTATTATGTCACATGTAATTGAAATGTTTCATGAGATCTATTCAGTGTGTCATATCCCAGTCAAACTATATCAGGTAGATACTCAGATATTTTTCCTTGATATGTTCACCTGGTTACCAAAAACAAAACCATAAAATTTTAAAAATCCAAAATATTTTCTATATCCTATAATAGAATATGCTGACACTTTTATTTTATTCCCTTACTATATGCATCATGGACTTAATCTTTGTATTATGTGTCATTGCTTCCTGGATGTCTCCTCAGTGAGTAGAAGATGAACTGTAAACTATATCAAATGGTGATGAATATCAGTCTTCAAGGAATAGTTCACTACAATAGAACCTCAGGACTCTTAAATAGGACATAGTGTTCATCAATCGTTTTAATATACATTGTCAAAAACTGTAATGTATGATTGACTGCAACGTACTTCATATGCTATATATAGCATTTTCAATGTTAGAAGTAAATACTTCTATATTAGTTCTGTCATGTAAGCTGATAACAATATTTTAAATGATAAACAATAAGATTACATCTATACCAACCATACTAACACATCTAATATAAATTAAGAATAGCTGGCCATGGCCTTATTTGTTTATAAACTGTTAGATATTTAATGAAAAAATATTAATGAAGAAGAACATTTTGAATCAAATTCAGTTATTCTACCTTTCAATAAAAAAGAAGACAATGATTTTAAATAAAATCTAGTAACCTGGGACTATTTTTCTTCACTATTTTATGCACATTTGTGATTAGAAACATATATTAATTACATTCAGGACAGGCACAAGGGAAGGGTTTTTATAGAAACCAGAAAAAAAACCAAAGCTATGATTATATTTAAGTTTTGTAACTTAGCCAAGTCTATTATTCATATTTATAATTTAAAAAGTCACAGTACTCTCAAAATATTTAAACCCCTCCTGATTGTATTAATATTTGATATTTGATTAGGTTAAAATGCAAATGTGAACCCTCCATATGGTGCAGAGTAAGACAGGAACAATATGTTCCATGTGGCCAAGCCACCTTGGATCTTTCAATAATAAATATTCACAAGCTCCATTAACACCACATCATCACTACTTAAATTTTAACCTGCCCGGTTTTGGGTCAGTGATAAAATTTCATCAGTATCTTCACAACAGAATTAATGCTAGTAGAAAGTACAGGGCACAAAAGTGGATATTTTGTGGAAATAAGTAAAATGGAATCCAGCAACAATATTTTCTCAAAGTAAAAAAGGAGGAGAAATTTTAAAATAACCTTAATTCTGGAGGGTGAAAGAAAATATCCAGTAAGATTACTAAGAATCAGGAAAAAAAAGAAAAAACAGTTTAAACAAATAAAGTTCCTGCCTCTCCTGGTTGTCTATTTTTATTTTTAATACTTGTGTGGATTTTAATTTTTAAGAACTTCTTTAGGAACACTATAGCAGGTTGATGTAATCACAAGGCAATAGGAATGTCAAATAGGGGAAGATAATGATTCTGGTAGGCATATATTCTTATTTTGAATTTAAGAGCAAGATAGTGAAGTCACTTTGCAAAGGCTGAATATTTTAAATAATTTTTTTCAAGAGCAATATATTTATGAAATATATTGCTGGAAGGTTAGCATACTTGCTTAGTGCATGGAGAAAAAAGAGATCAGAGGAATGGAATTGATCCCTGGTTTGGCCAGTTAATTTAGATGTTTCATATTGAAGGTAAAGCTCACAGGGTAAAATAAACAATTTTTAAGAATGATGTATGGTTTATAAGAAGAGCCAATAAAACAAATGGGGCATTTCTGGTTTCCTCCTCAGCATCCATCTTCTACTCTGAGAAGCCATGATGGGCAATCAGAGTTCACCCCATGACCAAAAGTGATGTTTGAGAACTATACTAAATAAATAAGTTTGCTCTAGCCCAGTGGTCACACTAAAGGGCAAGTAAGAGACTCAATAAGGTCCAAACAGAGTGCATCTCAGAACTTTAGCTTAGTTTGCCTGGACACAGAGAGGTGTTCCTCCTTGCAGGTGTGTTGATTTGGAAAGTGAAATTCTCCAATTATTTATGCTATCATAATAAATCTAGTTATGAATGAAAGCAATATTAAACAGAGCATAGTAAGTCACAGAGGAACAGATCCAGAAACTTGGTGACAAGAGCATGACTTGACTGAACCACAATGAAGTTCACAGTATTTCAGGATTGATTCAACTATCCATGCCACTATCTTATTAAAGCAAAATTGATTTTTTTCTTATATGTGAAAAAATCCTTCCTAAATTGAAAAAAGAAAGGAAAATGAGTAAATGGACCAAGACCTATTCAGTCCCACAATTAGCTTTTTTAAAAAGCAGATATACACACACATTCACAAGTAACTCAAAAGGTATCTTATTTAAAACAGTGATCTTATTCAAATTCTAAAAATTCTGAAGTCAGATAATTATATTTTCTTGCCCTCACTTTCACTTTTTTTTTAGCTCCTTGTTTTTGGCCAGACTTTTCTCATGTGAGCTGAGGGTAGAGAATATTGGAATTGTCCTGTGGATCCTAAAAGACTATCTCTTGAAGACTAGAGGGTGGCAGTATTCACTGAAGTATTAGGGAATGTCATAGATATTAAGGAGATGGAGGAGGTCAAAGGACTTGTATACTTTGGGGTTCTGATGCCTTATGAAACTTTGGTCTTTGTGACAGTCACTCATCACATGCATGTACTTGGACAGATGCTGCAGTAGAAGTCTCAGCAACTTAATCTGATGCATCACTAGAAAAGAATTTTCCTTGGCTCTCCACTGCCTATTCTTAGCTCATTCCTCTGGGAGCGCCACACTGTAGAGTCTGTGACTGTAGGGTAAGCAACACCCGAATGGCTCATTAAAGCCAATATTATTAGCTTCAGACAATCCCATGAGGTCTGCATCAGCTTTTACTCTATCTCATCCCTGTCTTTGCACTGAGTAGGACTATATTAGGACAAAAGTCCTTCAGTTCCTGAACAAACGGGAAGTAGAATTAACTTTTTATAGCAAAAAACATAGAGGTAGATATAGCAATGGATTTGGCAGAGTTTTAATAAGCTACATTGATTATAGAAATTAAGATTCTTTCCCAACATCCCTAACAGAAGGGAATTTAGAATTAATAGGCCTTTTATTATCCTTTTTAAAACTCGAATTTCTCAACATTGATTTAAAGCATTTTCAATACTAATTATGTTATCTGTGTTACTGGATACAAAATAATTTATGTGGAATGCAACAACATATACATGTAGTTATATGTAGGCACAAGAAATGTATATTTCAAGGAGTGACAAAGGAAAAGTGCAGTTTAGCATTGCTGGTGATGGCTTTGTTAATTCAGAGGTATGGTTGTAAATAAAAATGTCCACGCGTATGTAATGAAAATCATAAGCTTATCTACTTACACTTGATACCTTTGAGAGTTTTTGGTGGTTCATAATTAGAAGAGCTCCTTAGTGCTTGATTCACTCCTGTGCATTAAATAAACCACTTACTGAAATACATTATCACATTCTGAACATGAAACGCTTTAATATGAATAAATGATATGCTGGGGTCCTGAAAGGGTCATTCCTAGAATATCTCGTTTCTGTTGTTGCTGTTTTCTGACTCATTACTTTTACATTTTGCTTCCTCAGACCCCTACAAGGTCTCCTGTGAATAATTTCTGAGGGTTCTGAGAAGATGTCCTATACATGCTCAGTGAGCTCAGTGTTTGAGCGACTCTGCCAGGGACTGCTGCTACTCTCTTCTGCCATAGATTCTCCCTCTGTTTCACAGGGCATCGTAGGTTTCTGAGGGCATCCTCTTGCTTCCTCTGCACAACTAATGTTCCACTCCTTCTCTATCAGGGAATGCAGATGTAGTAGTCTTTCCACAAGGCTCTACTTCCTCTGTTGGAGTTGCCAGGTCCAGCAGTATTCAGAAATTCTCTCCTGGTGACCTGAAGCTGTGAAATATTGCACAGATTTTCAGAAAATCAGAATGAATACATATCTTGGACTATGGTCATATAGATGAGGAACATGCCACAGTGCTGCTTGGGTGTCAAGCTGTCACAGAGTCCATTGAAATGGCACTTCTAGTCCTCTTTCTCTCTGAGATGCAGACTTGGACCTGGAAAAATATAGACAAAGACACGTGAAAGTCATCATATTTTATTAAGAGCTAATACCCTAGACTTTCTGATTAGGTCAAATTCATTTTGTTTAGTTCATTTTTAAAAAATGAATTACCTCCCACGTGAATCTTCAGATTTCCACAAAATAGAATTATGTTTGGTCTGTACCTTTAGTTCCTCACATGTTCTCAAAATTACCTATAACTCAATAGTGGATGATTTAGAACTACAGCTCAAATCAAACAAGTTCATGATTCTGCTAACTATTCTTATCTATAGTTTACTTGAGTAGCAGTAACTGATTAACTCATAAAAAATAGGTTTGCAAACCCATAAACATTTTCAAATTCATCAAAATTATCTTCTGCTAAAAACTGAAAACTCCACTCAATGCAATAAATATTTCAATTAAATTGAGAGTTAAATTAATATTATCCTGATTTGACTGCCTCTCTGCAGGTTCATTTGAGAGGCATTTCTTTTTCAATCCAACTCTAATCCATTCAACCATGTACAAAATGCACTGTCAATTCCTTTCTCAATGATTTTGCTTCATGGATTATGTCTTCTCTACCAGATCATTCCCTTCCAAATAAATATACACCTAGATATACTGCTCATTTTTTTAAAGCAAAGAGGGGAAAAAGTCAACCTTAATCCTATGGCTCATTAAAGCTACCTCTCTCCATTCTTCCTTTCCCAACCAAACTTCAAAATATTCAACTCAACTCCTTGTAGTCTAGCTTCTGTCTCCAAACCTTCTACCCAAGTTGAGTTCACAAGGAAAAAGCAACCAGAGTGAAAACTCAAATCTCAATCTTCTCTCTTCCTCGTTGCCTGTTGAATCAATCTATTGTCTGGATCCACTGGAAAGCCAGAGGACAAGAGTGTTGATGCACTCAGCCTCCTAGTGCAAATGAAAATTTCCAATAGCATGCCCATTCCTATGGAATAGTTCCAAGCTCATAATGCTGTCAGAAATGATGGATTTAGATGGCTGTAGTTGTAACACATATTTCTGTTCTCATGACCACAGTTAATCAGTTAGGGCTGGAACATAATCATTGTCTGAACAGAATTGATAATATTCTGTTTCCAGAAAATTTGCATCAATGACACAGAGCGCCAGACAGCTATATCCTTCAGCAGTAAGATCTTGTAGAATATAGGCAGGAGCCAGCAACATGGTGAGATGAGGTCTGAATAAGCTGTCTTAAGCAAAAGCATCCTCTCAGCTAGAGGAGATAGGAACAGCAATGCCCAGGGAAAATGAATTAGAATCCATTAGCCTCCAGACTCAGAGTAGCTACCTGATAACTTCCCACTTCTGAATAAGCTCAGGTTTAATTTATGTACAATTTCTATATTTAAAAAAAATACACTTTTTAATTTGAGCAAGCTTATGTAGGTTTCCCTTCCTTCCAAATGATACGTGATTAAGACAATTTCAGTCAAGATAACAAGTTATTTATTAAGGTTAATGGGCTAAAAAAGAAGAAATATTCAAACTGAAGTCTGTATGTCTTTCCAAAAGTCACAGAAAAATGCATATTGAATCATTTCTTTTCTAAGTGAATACACTTTATGAACTACATGGTAAATTGACTCAATTTTGATCTCTCTGACAAGTGTCCAGTCAGAGTTTTTAAAAAGTGAGCTTAATCAAGGGTTTATACCTGAAAACTCTCTACAGACTATCAATCATATTTTGAATAAGTGTGTGAAGCAACACCAGCCAGAAAGGTTTTTGATTATCAGCTGATATTAATATAAGAAAATGACAGTAACAACTACTTTTAAGTATTTAAAAGTAGAGACAGCACAGACTGTCTCAGGTTTCTATTTCTATTCTTTATACTTTCTTATGTTTCATTTTGACCATGAAGTTATTAGGTAAGGAGAGTAGGTAAAACAAGTCTTTTGAGTGTTTCTGAGACATCTGGAGAGAAACTAATGGTAAATTACCATCAATTTCTTATATATTTACCTATGGAAAAAATCATTTTTGTTTTTGGATTCACTAGGGTATATCTATCTAGCAGCAGAAGGTCACGAGGATTTTAAATTTTCTGTCTGCTATTTATATAATGCAGAATTAAAATTCAGTTTCAGTGAATACAACCATGTATGAACAACTCCAGAAACTTCTATTTATATAGACCATAACATAAATGTTTATTCCCTGTCTTTAACTGTGCAAAGTAAAATCTGCACAACCATTCTTGATCATGCCAGATCCATCAGAACATTAGATGTTTTAAATTAGAGTTTCTAGAATGTAAGCTCAAAAATGGCAATTTTTGTCCTTTTAGTTCACTGTGTACCTACAGCACCAAGACTAGTGCCTGGGATAAAGTGGATGCTCAATAAACATTTATTGCATGAATAAATGGTGAAACTAATGGCATTGGAATCACCTGTATTAGTTAATTTAAAAACAGATTCTTTTCCTATATGGGTTATTACAGAATATTGAGCAAAGTTCCCTGTGCTATACAGTAGGTCCTTGTTGATTATCTATTTTATATATAGTAGTGTGTATATGTTAATCCCAAACTCCTAATTTTTCCCTCTCCCCATGTTTCAGTATTCTGTAATAACTTATATGGGAAAATAATCTGAAAATGAACGGTTTTAGGTATATGGATAACTGAATCACTTTGCTGTACACTTACTTGAAACTAACACAACTTTGTAAATCAACTATACTCCAATGTAAAATAAAAAATTAAAAATAAAGATAAAAACAATCCTAAGACAATGAAGTTAAAATGGGTTATAAAGTTAAAATGGGTTATAGAGGTCATCTATTTAGCTGAGTAGTCAAAAACACCTTCTACTAAATTTGATAAATAGTTTCAAAGGGAAAAAATACAGCATAATGTATTTTGTGCTGTGTTTTATCTAGGTTTCATTGGATAGATATATTTATATTACTAAAATGACTATATATAAAGAGATGGTTGAGGAATATTTTTAATAAAATTGACTTTTTTTTTTTTTTTTTCGGTATGCGGGCCTCTCACTGTTGTGGCCTCTCCCGTTGCGGAGCACAGGCTCCGGACGCACAGGCTCAGCGGCCATGGCTCACGGGCTCAGTTGCTCCGCGGCATGTGGGATCTTCCCGGACCAGGGCACGAACCCGTGTCCCCTGCATCGGCAGGCGGATTCTCAACCACTGCGCCACCAGGGAAGCCCTAAAATTGACTTTTTAAAGAATAAATTCATTTTAAAATAAATAAAAAATAATTAGAAAAATAAAAACCAGAATCCTGACTTCACTCCAGATTTGCTCAATCACTGTATTAATAATTGGGCCTAAAATTAATTGATTATTATAAATACAACATTTTGGAACAATCACTGTTGATTCACATCTAGTCATAGTACTAAATATGCATATTAAATTCAGGATGTATACAGGGAAAACGCCAACCCTATACTTTTCAAGCCATCTCTCCAATAAAGGCTTTCTGGTAAGTTTGTAGAAAAAAACCTTATGTGAAAAAAACATAAAAAAGAAGATATATAGAGTATTTTGTCTGGACTACACAATGATAAATAATAATTTAATTAAAACCTTGAAAATTAAATAAAACCTAAAGTTTTAATAGCTATATAAAATGGCACAGAAAGGAAATACCTAGGAAGATTCATAATTTTGAAAATAACACTAAACTTCTGGGCAGGTAGCAAAATATAAAGTTAATAATTATAAACTAGGAAGATTTTATGAGCCTGGATAGGTGGTTAGAAAAGTGGCAGAGGAATTTGAAAGCATTCAAGTGTAAGATAATATGAGTACCGAAGTATAATAAGAATGCATGTGCAAGACATCAGATCAGGAAAAGAATTTATGTATCTTTTCCCTGATGACAGTAATCCAATGTGCTATGTGTTAAAAATATAATCCAAAAATATTTAATTACCGAAAAATGCACTGAAAGCAAACAGAAGAAAATTGTTAGATATTACAGTGTATCTAAAGTGACAAGCACTATTCTAGGCTCTAAGGATAAAAAGCACCAGTTAGGTCCCTGATTTTATGAAGCTAGAGCCTCATGTAGGGGAAAGACTGCTAATAGTAAGTATATTTCAGGAATGTCAAAGCATGCACCTGGAATCTTCTTCCTACACATATAAATTTAGCTCACTTTCTCAGCTTCTTCAGGTCTTGGCTCCAATCCCACCTTCTCAAAGAGGCTTTTCCTGAACATCTATTTAAAATTGGAACACTGTTTCTATTGTCCAACACCCTCTGTTTCCTTGCTTTATTTTTTTCTATATAACACTTATCACCACAGACATATCATTGATTTTACCTATTTATTTGTTTATTGTCTATCTCCTCCAACCAGAATGTATGTTTTATGCAACCAGGAATTTTTGTCTATTTTATTTATTGCCATATTCCAATGTCTAGAAGAGTCCTAGGTACTATAGGTACTTAACAGATAATGTTGAATTAATGAGTGAAGTCACATTTTGAAGAAACTAAAGTAAACTAATTAGATGGAGATTGATGAGAGTGGAGGACTATGTTAGATAGTGTGGTCAAGAGAGCCATTTAAGCAGATGATGAGAAATGGGAAAGAACCTGCAATGTAAAGATCTGTGGGGGAGAAAATTTCCAAAGCAACAGCAAGTTCAAAAACCAAAAGGGCAGGTGTAAAGTAAGAAAAAGCCTGTAGGGGGGCAGGGAGGATGAATATTGACAGTGGAGGGAAGAAAGAAGTAAAAAGAGATGGAATCATTAGATAGGCAAAAACCAAATGAGGTATTGCTTTGTAGGACATAGTAGAGTCTGAATCATATTTCAGATATAATTAGATGCTGCTGGAATTTTTTTTAAAAATAATATTTTGCTATTATATAGAGTATTATTGGGAGGAGTGCAGTGAGGAATAGTAGAAATAGAGAGAACCTCCAAGAGGTTTTGCAGTGGTGCAGGTGTCAGTAGGTTAGGGCAGTATAGTCGCACTATAAATAGTAAGGGATGAGTAAGATCCTGGTGAAATCCTTATCCAACTCACAAGCTTGGTGATACTGAGCAAGTTATTTAATCACTACAAGTTTTGATTTTCTTATCAATAAAAATGGGGATAACAAATTGCTTATTTCAAGGCTTGGATGATTGAATTATGGTCCAATATTTCTAGTTAAAAAAAATTAACTCTGATGATTTTGCATGGATTACATCTCCAGATGTAAAGGTATGTGTGCATTATTAGCAACACATGATAAGATACCCACCAAAGATACAACATTTATTCCCTCCTAGAATATATGATTCAGAGCACTTAAAATTTGGACATATGCCTGAAAACCACCTGCAGATGAAATAGAAAATACCTCAGAGCGACTCAGGAACTGGGCATATCAAGAGCATGCACTCTGTTTGGTTTCAGCTCTTCCCTAAGATCAATTCTCTCCTCATAAACCTGTTTCTAGATATGAATGCAAAAGAAGGTGAGGAGTGTTTATTTGAACCCAGTTCAGAATAGGTTCTGGAACCTATTCTGTTCACAGAAAGCATAAATTAAAAGTTTTTATTATTGTTGTTTGTGTTGAATTCATAGAAATAATTCTTAAAAAGTTATGTATTCACAATTGACTCAAACAATAAACTTATGTATTACTAGAAAAATCAATTTAGAATTTGATAACGTACCTTCTTCAGTGTTGTCACATTTATTTTCAAAAACTAAGTTAAAGATATATATTGACTTTCTTAATATTACTGTCATTTTAAATATCATTTTCATTGCCATGGAGTAACACCTAAATTCACAATAAACTCTGAGGCAATATGTAAAACAGTGAAAGAAAAATGAAGTGCTCATACAAAAGTATAAAACTCTATAAATCATGAGTAATAAGCAGTTACACTGTAATATAATCCCTTTATCAATATCCAAGGCTCTAAGACTTATTTGTTCTTACAGAAAAAGCCCAAATTTGATTTATTTTTCTCATTTCAATTAAAGAAAAGCTTCCAAATCTCTTTCTACAGTAAATCTCAAAGATCTGTTAAGAAAAATAATCCAAACACGGAAATAAGGCAGAAAATGACTACGTGTCTTTAATGTGATACTGGAGCATTGTATGACAGGCTCACCCACGCTATTTAATTCTCTAGGGAAATACACTTTTGACTGCTATTTGCTACTGATTTATGTCCAGGATGCAGTAAGGTTACTATTAACTTGTATATTGTTGTCTTGTAGAGAAGCAAAGAATTTCTGTCTGATAACAAAAATAAATAAATAACCACAAATGTTACAGTTTTCTTGGCATATAGGACATTAAACAATTCTGTTCCTAACTAAGCAAATTTATTTCAGCATGTCTTTCACAACTAACTATAAAAATTTGTGTGTCTAGAATGTTCTGAATCAACCTTATCATCCACTGGCTCCCTCATTAATAAGTCAAATACATCTTTGATATGTGTTCACTGTATATTTGTATGAGACATGATTTTGACAATGAAAGTTATACCTTGCCAGTTTTCAAGGTTCTAACAAAATGTTCAAGTAGCCTCCCTTGCTTGAGGCAATTACTTAATTGCTAAAGAAATATACCTTATGATCTGAAGGATGAAAAATCTCTGGTGCACTTTTATCCCACTCTGGGCTTTGGATTAATTCCCAAGTTGCAGTAGAATTGTATGTTTTCTGAATTTCTCTCTCTCTCCGGTTTTATATTTGCTTCTGGTTCTTAGCAACGTTGGTTCTCTTGCTGGTTAGCTAAGGCTAAGAAATCATTCCTCATAGGGAACAGCAGTGGTTGAGCATCACATTTTGTGGCCTGACCATTTGGTTATTTCTGTTGGGATGCCAGGGATCTCTCTTGGGTTAAAAATGAAAGTTGGTCTTCTTTCTCTTTGTTTTGTTCTTTGTCCACAATGAATTTTAATGTTAAAACATTTCATGCCCACTGGAAATGAGAAACACCTTTGAGATCTGGAACAGTGAGCTTTTATGACCTGTTTAGATATGACTTTGGTTAAGGTGTGGACTTGAAACTGCAAGTTCTCTGTGTGTCTCAGTAGGTTTAATTGGAAAAAACCTTTTCACCTTGCGTAAGAGTTTAAAATATTTTTGTACCTCATAAGTATACACAAATTAAATTAGAATTTCTCTAAAATTAAAAGAGTTCTATGTTTCCTTTTTATAGAAAAAAATAAGGCAAACATCAATAAAAATTATATAAGATTTCTAGGGAAGGGGAGGAAGAAGATGACTACTTACACTTTGAATGTGCTAGTCTTAAACAAAAACAGAAAACAAACTTCCCTCAAAATTGGCTAGCTCAGAACAATTTTGTATAAGAATTCAACTTTACATAAACAAGGTGAATCTTTGGTAAATTCAGACAGGTTTTATAATTGTGGTTCAAAGGACTATTTGTCTTTTCTCTGATTTTATTTATTTGAATTATGATACAAAACAAGCATGTATCTTGGGCTTGTTTCTCAAAAAGATTAGTTAATATGAAGCTCCTAAACTTCTTATATTTATACACAGAGTATATAAACGAACAGTAGTCCTACTTTAATGTTTAAGTTTATAGAAAAATGTATATTGTTAAGATGCATTAAATTATACTTCTAGACAATTTTTTTAAAAATAGCAACAGTGATTATGCTCTCTAGTATATCAGTTTAAACATAATTTCTCAAATTCTTAGTTAATTTAAAATCTTGGGTCAAAATTAAATTGAATTAATGGTAATCTCTGGATATCTGGATATATCTAATTAAGAAAAATTTGAGAATTCTTGCTGAGTTAATATATATATAAATTTACTTCCTAATTTAAGAGGTCATAGAATGACTATACCTTTTGGTCCTCTTTATAAATATATTTATTTTGCCATTTAATAAAATGTTCAAGAAATTGTTCAAGCTGTAGACGTTCTACAAACATACTACTTACATTTGTGAGGTTTGCTTATGATAAAATATATGTATATTATGACACAAATGAACCTATCTACAAAGCATAAACAGACTCACCAACATAGAGAACAGACTTGTTTTGCCAAAGGAGAGGTGGGGTGGGGGAGGGATGGACTGGGAGTTTGGGGTTAGTAGATGCAAACCATTACGTATAGAATAGATGGACAACAAGGTCCTACTGTATAGCACAGGGAAATATATTCAATGTCCTGGGATAAACCATAATGGAAAAGAATATTAAAAAGTATGTATATATAGGTATAACTGAGTCACTTTGTTGTACAGCAGAAATTAACACAACATTGTAAATCAACTATACTTCAATTAAAAAAATAATAAAATAAAATAAAATATTTGTATATTAATGCATTGTTCTCAGTGGCTTACCTTTCATTTTTCTCTGTGAAATAGAAATTAATTCCTTTGCTTAAGAGTTAGAATTTATACTGAGGTCAAGTCTATTCCAGGAACAACAGTGTCAAAGAAATACAACTGCAGGTGATGTGATGTTTCCCTCTCCTCCCTCTCTCTTTTTTTCCCCACTGCAAGGGACAAAGGAAAATTGTTATCCTAAAATAAAATGTCAGCTTGTTCCAGAATAAAAAAAAATATAGTGTAGGACAAAACTTAAGTGGGTAATGCAACTTGTACATTGTTTAAGGAAAGTGAATTTTAGTTGCCTTGGCTTACAATTTATTATGGGTTGAGTTGTGTCCTCTAGTACCTGTAAATGTGACCTTATTTAGAAATAGAGTCTGTGTAGATGTAATCAGGTTAAGATGAGATCATTAGGGTGGGCTCTAATCCTCTGTGACTATTGTCCTTACAAGAAGAGAGAGATACAGAGAGGAAGAATACCATGAGAAGAGAGGGATATTCAAAAGGAAGAAGAAGATGGTGACAGATATTGGAGTTATGCTGCCACAAGCCAAGGAACGTCTGGGGTTACCAGTAGTTGGAAAGGCAAGGAAGGATCCTCCCTTAGAGGTTCAGAGGGAGCATGGTCTGCCAACAGACTTTTAGCCTCCAGAACTGTGAGAGAATAAATTTCTGTTGTTTTAAGCGACTTAGTTGTAGTAATTTGTTATGGCAGCTCATGGAAACTAATACACAATCCCTGTACCTGCTGAATATGAAAAGAAACAATGAAATGTATTAAAATATTAAAGTTGACTCAGTCTTGAGGGTTTGCTCCTAAAAATTATTTTGTGAATTCTCTACTGCTAAAGGTAATATTAAAGCAAAACTAAAATTTTGGTTTCCTCATGGATAAAATGATTAATTGGTCTTAGAGTATTTAGTCTTCTCAATTTTTACCTTTTGAATAATCTTCCTACATAAGAGAGACTCAGTATTTTGCCAGGAAAATTTTCTGTGGTTTACACTGACTTGCTCTTAGAATTGATTGCTTTTAAAAGTAAGCAATGAGCATCCCTTGCTTCAGAAACAGCTATGATTCATTAAATTTATGTTATCTTCTTTTATAGTTCTTTAAAATTAGTATATTGTCTCTCTGACTAATAGGTGATTAAGCTAAAACTGTTTATTATTCTCAAGCATCTGTGTTTCTAACTTAATCAAATGACCATAACTTTTTCGACAGTTCTTTTGACTTCGCCATCCCAGGACCATATCTTAAATTCAGAAAAATATATATATATTTTTTAAGATGTTTTTTATATCCAAAAGTATCTTTGTTATTTCACTGTAAATCATAATTATTTTTTCTTTCACCTCAAAAAAGGAGGATGTTAGAAATAATTACATGTATTTTGTATGCTTCTTAGTTATTACCTAAACACTAGTATGATCTACAGGGAAGAGGTGTCAGATGAAAAGTGAAGATTAGCCTTTCTTAGGTTGATTCTATAGCAAGTAAAAGTTATTAATATAAATATGTTTTAAAGATTTTATCATTTACAACAGTGGTCCCCAACCTTTTTGGCACCAGGGACCGGTTTCGTGGAAGACAATTTTTCCACGGACCGGGAGTGAGGGGATGGTTTCGGGATGATTCAAGTGCATTACATTTATTGTGTACTTTATTTCTATTATTTTTACACTGTAATATATAATGAAATAATTATACAACTCACCATAATGCAGAATCAGTGGGACCCCTGAGCTTGTTTTCACTCGCCGCTCACAGAAAGGGTTTTGATATGAGTCTGCAGGCAATTGGTTTATTATGGTCTCTGTGCAGTCAAACCTCTCTGCTAATGATAATTTGTATTTGCAGCCACTCTCCAGAGCTAGCATCACTGCCTCAGATCATCAGGCATTAGATTCTCATAAGGAGCACACAACCTAGATCCCTCACATGCACAGTTCACAGTAGGGTTTGAGCTCCTATGAGAATCTAATGCTGCCGCTGAGCTGACAGGAGGCGGGGCTCAGGCAGTAATGCGAGCAATGGTGAGCGGCCATAAATACAGATGAAGCTTTGCTTCCTCGCCTGCTGCTCACCTCCTGCTGTGCAGCTGGGTTCCTAACAGGCCATGGACCAGCACTGGTAGTTGGGGACCCCTGATTTACAACGTGTGTTGTTTTATTTGGAGGTGTGTCAATGCCTTCATTGTCCATAATATGTTCTTATCCTCAGTGGAAACATTGATCAATTCCTTAGAAAAGAGTTATTTATTTCATTTCAAAACAATCTTGTCCATTCTGATATTGTTGGTTACTGTAATGAGATAACGACCGATATTCAGCCTATTATCAACAGGTTGTTTCTACTTTCCCCTAATGCTAGCCTGAAGCCTCTGCTACAAACTAGATTTTGTTGAGTTTTCAACAATGAAGGACAGTCTCAAGGCCTCATGTTAAAAATAAAACAAAAAACAAACCCAAAAAAACTGTGAGAGGTATTCTTCACTACTGTTATATCAAGGAAAAGATTTATGTATTTGGGATTCTGAGTAATCATTGCTTAGAAAACTGTCAGACTGTACTGGGAACTGAGTCAGGATTATCTTTTTCTTTTTAGTTCAGAAAAAGATGACTCATGAGAGTGGCATGCTGGCCCAAGAGCCAGTGGTACAGGAATTAATTAAGAAGAAGTAAATAAATCACTGTAAGAAACCTAATTGTGGTTACTTTTTAATTAAAAGTATGATGGTGTTGTTGTTACATGTTCACTGTTCTGTTTTGATGAGTAGATAAGAAATCCTCTTTTTTATGGATCTATTTCTAAGTCTGTATCCAATAGACCACACTTTTGCCAACTGAAATAATAAAATATTCTTTAAATAATATATTTTTCCCTGACCCTTCAGAATTCTGAAACCATACTTTTTACTGTCTTTACTTTCAATGGCAACATAGTTATTTTCATAGGTTTAATAAGAACTGTCATACCACTCATAAGACTGTAATTGCACAAATTGATTGTATAACCAGTCATAGCTTTTATTTGATTTTTCATTTGATCATATATGATAATCCCAGTATTAAGGAAAAAATATTATTCTTCATGTATGGAATCAATGTCTACAAAGCCCTCCTAGGAAACAGGTCTGGTAACTGTTCTATGGTTTATGGGTTCCAGGCCTTGCAGGTAATAAAGGCTACTTCCTCACAGGCTGAAAACTAGGACCTAGGGGAATCTTAAAGGAGAGGGATTTACCCTAAATTATAGGTTCTGCAAATGAAATCTATGGAGATGAATTTTTGAGGATTGGTCTCTGTGAATCCAAAATAAAGAGCCAATAAGAGTGATTAGAAAGAAATTGCTGAAATAATAGTCAACACTAAAAGTGCAATCCTAGATTCTTCATAAAATTTCCAAATGAAAATGAACTCTCTTCTGCCTTAATAATTGCTCTATGTTGTATGGGTCTAGATTTGTTGTATGGGTCTACTACATGGAGGATTGTATGGCTAATTAACTTTTTTGCTGTGCCTATGTAAATTATTTTGGATAACATGTGAGAATATTTGGAGATTATTTATAATAAAAATTAAGGACTGTTAAAAAAAAACTATCCAAAATATGGAAATAAGGCAATAGGTTGGCCAAGTGTCATTTCAATGTCACGCGGAACTGCCTAATTAGACTACTCAAGGGTTATTAATTCTCTAGAAGAGGGGCCCTCAAACTGTTGTACATGGACCAATTCAGCCCATTATGACCCTCAAACTTAAAATAGTTTTTACATGTTTAAAGCATGAAAAACAAAGGAAAGAAGAATATGCAAGGAGACTGTATGTGGCCTGCAAAGCTTAAATGTTTACTATTGGGCCTTTTACAAAAGTAAGTTTGCTAATCCTTGCCCTAGAATATGTTTTTGTTTGATTTGCAATTTACTATTTGGTAGTGCCTAAAGTCTGAGAAGTTGCATGTAAATTTGTAGATTCTTGCCTCTTAAGAAGGCAAATTATTTCTATCTGGTAGAAAAGATAACCCTAAATGCTATATTTTTAATGGCTTTTAGTAGATTGACCAATCTTTACTATAGCAAACTTGTTTGTGTCCCAAGGGACTATATAAATTTTTTTTTGGTACACACATATACATACATACATACATACATACATGTGTATGCATATATACATATATATACATTTTCTCTATATTTTTTGGAATCAAAGTGAAGGGGCTGTTAATAGCTACTTACACACTGCTAAGCAAAAAAGCAAAAATAAGGGAAATATGTATATTAATAACTGTTGAAATTGCCATTATTAGCTATTACACAACAAAAAAGCTTTTTCCCAGATAAGTTAATGATTTGTTACTACATTTCAAAACATTTGAAGTTTAAAATTCATTGTTAAAATTGTAATGTTATAATAGCTGTAGAAAGAGCTTCAATTTCCTTTCTTTATTATTATATAATCAGATGATTACTTTACTATTAAAAATAGTCTACACATGTACATTTAATGTTCAGAAATTTGTGAGGTACTTAAGCAAATGAAGTGGTGGATTGATTTCAAATCAGGTCAATGTCAGTCTGAATTTGCTGAAGCTTGTTTTATTATAATTTTTCAATTTGAGGATACACCTACTATAATACATTAAAAAGTTCTTAAACATAAAGCTTTAGAACCATTACATGGAAATACTTAACAATAAAAGATGATTTACACAATAGCACATGTCATTTTGAATAATTTAAATAATTCAGATATCCAAAAATATATAGCTGACAGTTGTCAATTATAGTATACCAATTTAAAGAAATGTTTTATGAGCATTAAAATAATTATTTAGAACTACATAATGACTTATATAATTTTATTTTAATATGATAACTGGAATATAATTATACTATTAAAATTAACAGGTGTATAAAAAAAGTTAAGGATGAAATATTCCAAAATTCATATAGTTTCTATTTTCTAAATATCATATGATATTGTTGAATTTCATATTATCAAATATTTAATGTAAAATTTAAATATACACATGTATTTTATATGCATCAGTTATACTGAAGCAACAATAGCCAAATATTTAAAATATGAATAAATAAAAGCTTTTAATTAAGTAAATTCAGTTATCTTAAATATCGGGTATATACTAAGTACCCAATAGAAATCAAGTGTCTGAAACATCATATTTATTACAAAGGACAAACCAATCTGAATTACTCTTACTCTGGCTATTTTAGCTTTTATTGAATTATTCATTTGGTTCTGTGGAAAGCTGCAACTCAGAAGGTTAATCACTTTCTAGCTTACAGACTTGACATGTCTAAATATTGTGAGAACATGAACATTTTAGGATCAGATAGATTTTAGAGGCAACTAATGGGAATAAGACAATGTTCTTGAATATAATGTGGAGAATCTTACACCATGTTTACAAAGAGAAAGAGTCTAGGAACTTCCAAAGCAGGTGTTTAATACTACACTCCCAGGTCCCACATTCTCCTTCATGCTGCTGCTAACAAATTTTCATTTAAACAAAGATATTAATGAATTATACCAAAATCTAAAAATGCCCATTATCACTGTAGAAACAGGATTCAGGTAAGAAGGGTGCACTGAAGAAGGATAAATGATTCACTCCATATGAAAGATTTCTCTGTTGATAAGTAAGAGTTGTCTATGACTTGAAATGACAGAACTTAAGCCTAAGAGAACAGTGTGGTGCTGTTGTTTCAAATTCACCCCAACTACAGTGTGGAAGTACATAGGATGCTATACTAAGTATGGGACGATACTTAAATGTGGAGTGGGTAATATGAAAATGCACATGCTCTGGTAGAGGATGGGTAGTATAGTGGTTAAGAGTGCTTGCTATTAGACTGCAAGAATTCTATCATCCCAGCTCCACTTATTATTATTATTATTTTTTAAAAAATTATTTATTTTTGGCTGCGTTGGGTCTTTGTTGCCACGCGAGCAGGCCTTCTCTAGTTGCGGCGAGCGGGGGCCACCCTTCGTCACAATGCGCGGGCCTCTCATTGCAGTGGCCTCTCCCGTTGCGGAGCAGGGGCTCTAGGTATGCGGGCTTCAGTAGTTGTGGCGCACGGGCCCAGCTGCTCTGCAGCATGCGGGATCCTCCAGGACCAGGGCTTGAACCCGTGTCCTCCGCACCGGCAGGCGGACTCCCAACCACTGCGCCACCAGGGAAGCCCTCCACTAATTATTAACTACATCCTTTGGTCAATAACTAAGCCCAGTGGTTCTCAAACGTTGAGTGAGTGTGCATCAGAGTCATCTAGAGGGCTAGTTAAAACATAGATTGCTGCTTCCCATCCCCAAAGTTTCTGATTCAGTAGGTCTGGGCTTTGGCTCAAAAATTTGCATTTCCCAGGTAATAGTGATGCTGCAGTCTGGGAACATACTTTGATACCTAATCTCTATGCACTTCACTATATTCACCTGTAAAATGCTAATAATCAGAGGGTTGGTATAAAGATTAAGTGAAATTATCTAGGGCTCTGATACAATGCTTATTTCATAACAAGCATTATCATTAACAAAAACGAAGGTACTTAGCTAATATTAGACAAAAAAATAAAAATGGATGCCTGCTTCTGACCAAACAGCAGATGGAAATCTAAGTGAATTAAAAATCTCAAAGTAAAAAGGATGAGAAAAAAATTGTGATTTATAATATATCGGGGTCTAGATAACAGTTTAAAACTATAAAGCAAACATAGAAAATTTTAATCAATTCAAAGTATTTTAATAGAAAATTTTTTGAAGTTTTTATATATAACTTAAACATTTAAAACCAAAAGTTTGTATTTTTTTGTGTTTGTATATTTATATCATTTAAAACTTACAAAAGTTGTCCTTAAGAGCTTCAAGAGCACCTAGAAAGTCATAAGAAAAATATAAATATCTTAATGCTTAAAAATAGGCAAAGGATATGAAAAGGCAATTCAAAAAAGAGAAAATATAAATGGTATACATATAAGAATGTTCATCTGCACTGGTAATTGAATTAATGCAAATTAAAATAAAATTAAGAAAATGTTTTTCCTATAATTTGACAATTTAAAATGTATAATACCAAATACTGACAAGGAGGTCAGGGAAAAATGGTATTTTAGTGAATTTTCTTGTGAAAATAGTCTGAATGTTTGTTTCAACCCTAAATTCATTTGTTGAAACCTAATCCCCAATGTGAAGGGGTTTGAAGGTGGGACCTTTGGGAGGTGATTAGGTCATTAGGGTAGAAGCCTAATGAATGGGATCAGTGCCCTTATAAAAGTGACCCCAGGGAGCTCCCTTACCTTCTTCCATCATGTGAGGACATGGAGAAAAATGGCCATCTATGAACCAGGAAGTTAGTCCTCACCACCCACCAAATCCGCTAGCTCCTTGATTTTGAACTTCCCAACCTCTAGAAATGTGAGAAATAAATTTCTGTTGTTTGCAAGACTCCTAGTTGATGATATTCTGTTATAGCAGCTTGGACAGACTAAAACAGAGTGACAAGAAATAAACTAAAATTTAGCAAAGTTAGGCAGTATGTCAGATGGTTATTAAGGATGGATAAATGCCACGGCTGTTGGTGGTGGCAGGGGCTGGAGAAATAAGGTGGCCTTTCTGAAGGTGATATTTGGATGAACACCTGAAAGAGGGAGGGAAGCAAACCATTCGGATATTGGGAGGAGAACACTTTAAGTAGAGAAAATAATATTATTATTATTTCCGCAATATATATTTCTATTAAAAGTAGGAGTGTGACAAATAGAAGTAAGAAGAGAAACTACATGTGTAAGAAAAAATCCCAAGAGGAAATATACGAGGAAGTGAACAGTGATCATCTTTGGGAATCCATATGATTTTTTTCTCTTACTTTGATTTTGTTTATCTTAATTTTTTGAATAGCTGTTTACCAGTGCTAGCTACATAATTTATGGGGCTCTTTGCTAACTGAAATGCGGAGCTTTCGTTCAAAAGTTAGAACAAAGGGCTGTTAGCAGTTCGGAAATATAAAGCTTTTTCTTTTCTTCCACATTCTTTTTGTCAGCTTGCCATGGTGTTTGTTTTGTCATTTAATATCATTCTAAATAAAGTAAAAATTTTAAATTATTACCGTGCATTGTACCACTCATTGTTATATCATGCAATGTTAGTTTTTAATGCAAATATAAGAGCATTTGACTTGCATTAGAATAACCAAAATATCATAACTCCTATTTTATATTTTGTGCATACACATTTTTTTTTTATTACCAGAATAGTGGACATGCTGCATAAAATCAACCCAGCATTATATTTCACTTCCAGATATGTGGGCAACCTACCAACACTCTTTTTTTGTTGTACGCGGGCCTCTCACTGTTGTGGCCTCTCCCGTTGCGGAGCACAGGCTCCGGACGCGCAAGCTCAGCGGCCATGGCTCACGGGCCCAGCCGCTCTGCGCCATGTGGGATCTTCCCGGACCGGGGCACGAACCCGTGTCCCCTGCATCGGCAGGCGGATTCTCAACCACTGCGCCACCAGGGAAGCCCCCTACCAACACTCTTTACCTGCTGTTTACTGAGTAAGGAAGGGCTGAAAGGAAAAGGAGCTATAGGTTGCCCTATTATTCCCTTTCTTTCTTCATATTTTTCAGTGCAAGCAGTTGGCTAATAGACAAATTAACATGAGCAAGGAAGGATATGATAGGGTTTCTTGGTCATTTATGTCTCTTAGACCATCGTTGCCTTCCTTCTGTGTTCAAAGCAATTTCTAGTTCAAGTGGAAAGTGCAGCCTCTTAAGGCTGCCAGTGTCCCCACTTTCTTAGTCATATGTGTGACAGCCTTACCGTATACCAGTTTTGAGTCCCTCTGGACCCCCAGGCACCGTTGGTTCACCAGTGTTCTGAGGGTTGGGGGCATCATGAATGCTGTAAGTAACAGGAAGACTAGGAACGGGGACATGCATATTTTACACGTCTTGTCCCTTTGGGCTTCACTTATAGACACAAGTTCAAGATAAAGTTGCCAAGAATTTCAAGAAGGAAAGAGCAGATCATTGAGCTAAGCATGGAAACTATCTAAGCAGGGGACCTCATTTGGTTGCTCAGGTCACATGCTCACAAAGCCAGCACTTCCATATAACTAGAATAATTACATTCTCTGGTTAAACTAAACAGTCAGAATATGCATATGAAACCAAATGCTAAAGCAATTAAAATTTTAAGGCTCCACACTATAATAAATGCTGCTTTTTATTTATTTATTTGTTTGTTTTATTTATTTTTTAAATTTATAGGCAGTATTCTCTGAGATCCTTCATTTCCCCGCTACAAAGGGGAGTGGGAAGTGTCTTTGTCTCAAGCCGTGAAGAGGCCTCGAATGAACCATATGACAAGCAACGTATGTATTCCCCGCAGTTGAGAGCTCTCTGCCCTGGTGCCGGATTCATGCCTGTAAAGCCTAAAATAGTCAAGAGAGACAATAATGATCTATGTTTGGAAAAAACTAAAACTCCCATTCATGTTGGTGTATATCAATGGTCATTGTTTTCCATAAACCATATGTGGATAGTGAGGGTCATACAATCAAAAAGTTCTGCCACAAATAACTTCCTGGAAAAGTGAAGGGACTCCAACAGTAAGAATGTGTTTGGAGTGGAACACACAGGAAAGAGCTGAGCAGAGGTGTCCCCCAAAGGACCTAACAAATGCACGTTAAATTAGTCATGTTAAAATGTGTAATTAGAATGCCAAGATAATGTGTGAGTCACAACAATTACAGATGAAATACTTTGTATTTTTAAGTTCCCTCACAATGACGTCAATTTTTTAAAGTAGTTCCCTCTTGATTTAAGAGCATCTGCTATATCATTTTCTGAGAGACAAGACCTTCATACTCAGTGGCAAATACATAGTGTAACCATGTTGTTTTCGATTTAGAAAAGCCTAGGAGGAGCTGTAGATTATTTTAAGAGAGTCTTTCAAACGCCTCTGCCATCTCTGCTTCAATTACACTTCATATAGCATACTAATATTAGTAACAATTCAAACTCTTCTAAATCACAGATGCAGCATGAATGTGCCATTTTTTTCATCACGCTCTCTAAAAGTTTAACAGTAATCTTGAAAAAGAGCTTAAAACTACTATTGTTGCCATTATTAATGTATGGAATTCAAGGTTAATAACAACAGGAAATGAATGGTCTTCTAAATGCCATAGGCTCTTTCTTGATAAGTTTCTCTTTTTCTAAATTGACTCTGTCAACTTAGATGTTTTGATTTCTGATGTAATAGAGCCTGAGTGCCTATAAACCAGTTATACAACTTTTCCAAAAACAAAGTTGTCAACTTTTAATTTTTTTTAAATAAGCTTTTTTTTTTTTTTTCCCTGAAAGCATCATTTAGGTAGTAATCTCCTCCAGGTCAGGAACAATAAATTCAGGATTTTGTAAGTACTCCTGAGCTTCTAGAATTTCATCCTGTACCCAGTATATACTCAATCAATACTGATGGACTGCCTGCCTATAAGATCTGTACAAAGTAATTTGCTGCTCTGTGAAAACTCAGAGATGTGAGTCCCCAAAGATTATCACTGCCCTAAAGGATAGAGAATGAGTAGAAGAGGGGGGACATAAAAGAATAATGGTCATTCTCATTGTAGCAGATGTTTAAGAGGGATCGGGCATAGCCATCCTCTGCCACACAACACATTTTGTACTACTTCTGGGTTCTGTTTGCCCTAAGGTGCCTGCTGTCTTCTTCTTTGAGATGACAAGGAGATTTACAGCCAGAAGCTGTATCTATTTTATTAAATGATGCAGAGCTACAGACCCTCATGATTTTATAAATATATATATATATATATATATATGGCAAGAAGGAGAAAGTTTGTGAATTAAAAAAAGTCAGCAATGAAGACATTCATTTAGTGGGAAAAATATACATGGAAATGAAAAATGGTTAATGAAAACAGATTTAATAGATTAATAAAAAGTAAGGTGAAAAAAATTAAGGTTCCATATTTACACAGTATATTTGAATTAGGGGATCTTAAAAACAACAATTCCTTTGTGAGTAGAATTAGGATGGGCAGAATTTTCATTTTCTAAAACAAACCTGTCCTTGAGATTTCCATGCTGCATCACTCTTTTCGACTTTCCAGAAATATTGTGGATTCTCCGAATTCAGCAAGCTTGGTTGAGACATTAAAGTGTGTGTGTGTGTGTGTGTGTGTGTGTGCGCGCGCGCACACGCTTAAGTGTTGATTGATTAAAATTTGCCTCCTCAAAATGAAAGAGATAACACTTTATAACAGGGGCCAGCAAACTTTCCCCATAAAAGGCCAGACCAAAATACTTCTGGCTCTGAGGGCTATACATTCTCTGCTGTATCTACTCACCACTACCATTGTAGAGTGAAAGCACAGAGACAAAATGAAAATAAATGGGTGTCATTGTTTTCCAATAAAATTTTATTTATAAAAACAGATAGTAGAGTAGTAGATTATCTTGTGAAGTTGTAGTTATCCAACACCTGCTCTACAGTTAACAGTCTCACAAATGAGTATTTCCATGGGTTCAATAGCCTTTCAGTGGTTATTGAGAAATGGAGGAGATACTTGTATAACTATAGAATCAGGCAAATCAAGGCAAATGATTCTAGAGTAGATGTATTAATTCTGAATTCTAAAGATCTGGCTCTGTTTTGATGGTGAATTTATCAGCAATGCTGTTATAAACATCCCTTGAGATCTTATAAGATTTCATAAGAAATGCCTTGTAACAGAAAATGTAAATCCAGACTCATATGTATCTAAAGCACATATAACTTATTTTTTTGTGTGTTAAGAAGGACAATTACAGTGCAGATAGCTCTTGCTTTTATGCTAAGTATCCTGTAGACACATAGTAAATAATAATTGAATGAAATGCCCTTAATTCTCAGTGTCCTAATAATTGTTTTACTGAATGGATTTGAGTATTTAAATAATTCAGTCTATTCTTAACTTCCTAATTGCCTCTGAATAGCCAGGATCAATGGTGTGAGGTCAGGACTCTCAGGCCGATATCAAGGAGAAAATTCTTGATGGATCTATTATTCCTTCATTGACATTAAAATATTTCATAGTACTGAAAACATACAAAATACATTCATGTTTTTATGACTTCCTGTTTTCAAATAAATACACATTATTCATCTATGCTAGTTATCCCATTTGAACAAGTGCCACTGGATCACTAATAAAAATAGTTCAAGTTATAAGTGATCATCCTGTATCTGTATTTCAAATCTAAAGAAACAGACAACTAAAAGGAGTTACATATTACAGAATAACAGAAATTGATTGAAAAGAACTATATTTTCCGAATAATGCAAACATATTGAGTGAAAGAAAGTATTATTAAAAAAGGGAGGCACAATTTTATACATATTTGGATCCCCAGCAGTGAGCCATATAATTCTAGGCACACAATGGGATACTCTTCAGGACGCTATCTCAATCTTACATTATCTGAATCAACAGTGTCATGGAGACTCCTGGCTGTCCTTTTACTTAGATTAAAAAAAAAACTGTGTGGGTTGTATGTGTGTTCTTAAAAAGTGTCAATCAACAGCACTTTAAAAATTTTTTTTTACTTCACCATACTTACTAGTCTTTGAGTTAAAAGTTCTGATTCATACATATACCTACACAGAAGACAAAATTTGAGTAAACTCCACATTAAATGATGTACTAAATATATTCTAGTATTTGTCAGGCTCCAGTTGGCTAGCTAATATTCAAATCAAAATCAGAACGCTCATGAAAACCAAATGCAATCTAAAGAGCAACATCTTAATCCTATGAAATTGTCTCTGATTTTTTAATTGTAAAATTATGTTATTTTATTAGAATAATAAATAATTCATAAGGCATATATATGATGAAAATAAAATCTGTACCTCTGTCATTACAAAAAGCCACACACAAAGTTAGAGCTTAATTTTCTTTTGCAAAGTTTTCTCTACTGTTTTGTTGATCTGATCATTTGTGGCTTTCAATCTGCATATATATTTGACAGCATTTGAAAATGCTTTATGACTTACTCAAAAGTCTAAGTTGTTTTTCTATGTTATATGTGACTCCTCTGCATGGTGTTGGGGAGAATGAAAGATAAACAGTAAGAAAAGCTTTGAATGTATAAATTGATGCATGGACAGACCCAGATAACACATTGTTTAAAGAAAAGACTTTCCTAATAACCTTCAACTTTACTTTTTGTGAAATAATTTTTAAAATAAACTCTTAAAGAATATTAGTACCCAGTGAATTTATTTAACAATAACTTTAACTTTGACTCTACAACCATTCTGAGATCATATCTGTTCTGTAACACACTCTTTTTGAATAAATGTGTTCTCTTTCACACAACCCCAAAGGTATACTGGTAAATGATGATATGGGATATTTGTCTTGGATCCTTTGTCAGGATACATAGGCATGAATAAAGACCAAAACAGGTGCTTTAACAGACGTCTGGGTTGAAGTTAATACTATATGCAAATCCCTCCTTTCTCCTCTCTTCATTAACTAGGAAACACCTGAATTTTCTCAAGGATGTGTGAAGAACATATGAACTTCAATTTGCTGCAAGCTGCAGTTATATTATTAACCTTGAAGAATTCCAATTTCATGTAAGTTCTATTTCAATCATATCCTGTACATTAGTTGTGGTTGATATCTAAATGTTTTTATCTGATGAGTTGGCTGCCTATAATAGAATATTACCACTGTGAGGCCTAGAAAGGTATGGTGCTTTTAGTGGAAGGTGGCTAGCAAGAAAGAGGAACATAAGAGGGTAGGGGGCTGCTTTATGGACAACTGAATTAAGTAACAAAGACAACTCAGAGTCCTGGAACTGTCCTCTTCTTCCAAGCAATCCTATTGGCCTAAGGTCACACTGAGGCAAGGCATGGCATCAAAAGCAAAGTTTGTTCTCATTAGCCAGAGTATGAAAATGTTAAAGGGACAAGGTAAGGTTTTCCCATGTACAGAGTGCAGGCAACACTCTTGCTGAAATGGGTTGTTAGAATTTGACCTTGTCTGAGCTGGAAATAATCTGAGAACCATAGATTACTTCCTTTTTAATATACAAAGAAATAAAAACTGAGGCCTAGAAATAGAGTCAAACAGTAAATAATATAACTGAGCCCAAACTCGGCTTTCCCAAAGTTCTGTCTGTCTCATATGAAACCTCAACCGTTCACACAGATATCTACCTAGTCTGCAGTGAACCCAGTATCCTGTACCAGAAGATAATATCTTGTGAACATTCCGAACCCATGTCTTTATTTATAAAATACTGAAAGGATGACTCTCATATTCACTTCAATGGCTATTATGATGACAAAGTTAAACAAAGAATATTAAGCAGTTTTATAGATGATGAAGAATTGTACACAGTTATGAAACTGTTATTGCAATTAATAGTATCTTAGTTTCCTCCTGTGTCATGCATGGTGGAACGGGTTGTCAATTTCCCTAGTTTTGCTCCATTGATCAGGATGAAAGATGATGGATAGGCTGCTCTTCTCATAAAATTAAGGGAGGACCTCATTTGTGGTTTGAAATCTCCTTTAGCAGAATATAAAGAGCCATAATGCCTGGTTCTTGTGGATTGTATTGTGCACCTGAATATATTTAATGGCTATAACTAAATATTGTTTTCACTAAGCCAAGTCATATCCCTGAGAGAACATTTGGTCAGCATTCAATTAATAAATAAATGAGCAAGATAGCACAGGGTGGTTAAGTTTAAAGTCCAAATTAACTGAAAACACTTGTTTGAAAAATATTATTTATGTTCACAAGAATACACCAGAAGAGAAGCATATGAGGAAAGAAGGAAGAAAGAAAGGAAAGGGGAAATTTCCTCTGAGACACATCAGCCTTTCCAATTTAGATCTATATTACCTTGACTGCAGACTGACATAGAACTTTTATACTGTTTAATATGATATTGCACAAATAAGAAGTGTACTCATTACTATCATCCAGAAATAGCTCCATATTTGAGCTCTATATCTATAAACTAGATACAATTTCCCCTCTTATACTTAACACATTCCCTTCACCTTCTTCTCCACAGTTCTCCCATTCTCTCCCCCATCTGTCCTTCAACCACCAAGTCCCTGATTCACTAGTACCTTGAGGACATTTTCTTTCTTGGTCAAGTCAGTCAAAAACATGTGCAGATGTTCAAAACATGATATATTTTATGAGTTTGACATTTTTACTGCATTTTTTTCCTCAAAAGTTAATTCAGTTTTACTGTTGAAGAAAACTGTCATTTTGCTGTACAAAAACAAAAAACAAAAAAGCAAAAAACACTTTGCTGTGAAAATGGCAACATTTCTCCCTAGGCAAAATGGTGGCTTGTGAATCCTCTCCAAAAGAAAACAGAGACATGACATGAAGTCATCATTTTCACATGAGCTGCCTATTCTTCCTTCCATTTTTTTTTTGACAGAAGTGAATTTTATAAGTTCAAGGATAAAGCAATTTCTAGGATAAGTCCTGGCTTTCCTGAAAAATAGATCACAAGCTATTTTTGTTTTTAAAATTCTGAATACAGGACCAGAAGATAGAGCAACCAAACCAGAGACTGATAGAACTGGAAATTTTAAAGGTATCACCATTCTAAGTATTCATTTGAAGAAGTATACTACATAACAAGTTATTTACTCTTGATCTCACTATTCCTCTTCTCATAAAAGACATTACCTTTAAATTGGGTTATATTAAAGACAGAATTTGTTATGCCTATTGTAGTGAGCTAAATGATGTCCCTCAAACCAAAAAAATATATGTCAAAATCCTAATCTCTGGAACTGGGAATATTACCTTATATGGCCAAATATTTTATTAATTTAAGCTCTTGAGAGGAAGAGCCTGGGTTACCCAGATGGGTCCTATATTCAATCATATGTATTCTTATAAGAGAAAAGGAGATGGAATATGACCATTAAGGCAGAGATGGAGTAATGTGACCACAAGACAAAGAATGCCGGGAGCAGCCACCAGGAGCTGAAAGAGGCAAGGAACACATTCGTCCTTAAACCCTTTGGAGGCAGTGTAGACCTGACAACAACTTGTTTTCAGACTTATGGCCTCCAACACTGTGAAAAAATGAATTTCTGTTGTTTTAAGTCACCAAGTTTGTGGTAATTTATTATAGCAACCCTAGAATATTAATATACCCATGAAATAAAGATTTAGTGAAGATAGCTCATTTAAATGATGACTGAAATTTTGGCATAGCTTACCAAAAGCCACTTGCTATAAGATTCAAAAAGAAAGCAACTGAATTTACATCTCTTAGTGTTTACACTTTGTATAATCTCTATCACAACATATTTGCCTTTTCCAACTGCCCCTTGGTGATTGAAAACTTGCACTTGGGTTGGGGTTGGAGTTGTGTCATGTCATGTCTTATCCCTCCTTAAACATCATCTTTCAAACTTCCTCAAGGAAGATTTTTTTCCTATATGTACAAAAATAATGTTTCACGCTATTTGCTTTCATATTTATTTGCTGATGATGCTATGTTAATTTTCATTGTGATCAAAGCAGTTTTGAATTAGTTTTGTTCTTTTAAAAGTGTCAGTATAATGATCACTTTGATATTTCCTATATTTTATATATCAGTTTCTTCTTTGGAGCCTAGAGAATCATGTTTTGTAAATAGTGTTTATTGATGAAATGGCAAGTAAAAATAGCTGTTTAAGATATCTCACAGCTGTTTAGGCCTTTATATCCCATTTCCTTACTCCTTTAGTCATACCTAGAGATTACAAGTGCAAAAAGTGAAGAGCAATCATGTAAAAGGACTATAGGATGGAGCAAAGGTATGAATCAGAGTATGGTAGAATTCTGAGACTTAAGATACAAAAGAAAATTATTTGTGACCATATTATCTATGCACTCCCTCTCCTTTAGCACTGAGCGGATAAATTAATATGTGAAAACAAGAGACTTTTAACATAGGAAATATTTCATTCCAGGGGCTCTCAACTTTCTGGACTCAAGAACCATCTATATACTCCAGTGGTTCCAGATAGTACCTTAAGAATCCTTGTTCGGTTCTATGACATTTGGCTACTATTCTGTGCAATCATTGTTATAACTTCAAATAGTGTACCTCGGAGCAAATTACAAGATAAGGGTAGGAGGTTCAAGTGTTAAAAACAACTCTTTTAACCTGCTGAAGACTGCCCTGGGTGATATTTTTAAAAACGGTCTTACTCTTATCGACCCTTGTGTTGAAGGTATTGATTCTGTCTGAACAGTAGTCAATTAATTAGAAGGTATAAACATGAGATGAAGTTTATTTCCTTTGTCTCATTATTCCACATTCTTAAAAATCCTTTTATTCTAATGTCCATTAATTAATAATTCAAATTTGCTGACAGAGTACTTGGACATCTACCTGTACTAATCACTTTGCAAGTAGTGTTTATAGAATCTAAACTTCATATCAAATGTGTGAAACAAGTTTTTCAAATGTAATTAAATATTCTTCATGGTGACTGGAGTTCCAACTTTCATAAATCAAGAGAAACATGATTCAAAGAATGAGCAAAGAAAAATTAAGCCAAAAGAAAGAAATTTTTTTTAAACAGAAAGAAGTTTGTTTATACCAACTCTCCAAACATTATCTTCTGGAAAATGTGCTTAAAGTAATCCTTGTATATAATCTTATAATATATATGTAATTGTTGCATGTAAGAACCATAAATAAACAATTTAACTGATTTTCCAAAGAGTTTCATGAATATTTATGTTGGAATTTTCTTGAATCCATTTCCTAGACACATAATTTATCATAGATACTATTTAATTTAGGATTCTGTAGTGTTTTATTCCTTAAAAAAGACATCAGGGCTAAGTCATTCCAGGATTGACTTAAGTAACTTAAAATCTAATATTAAATAAAGGATTGGGTTTTAAAAAACACAGCATCTACTTGATATTTAGAGCTAGATGGCTCATAGTCATTTTTTTCTTCTTTGAAGTAGTTGATATAAAGGTTAACTCTGTACTTCAGAAAGTTTAAAAGAGAAGTAAGTGATAAGATACTTGACATGGAAGGCTCCCAAAATAGAGGTCATTGTCAAAAATTCTCACAGCTAGCTTAGATATCTTCACAGAGAAAGTGGAAACAAAGCCACTGGTGAAAGATTTACACAAATGAAAGGATTTATCATTTAGAAGTCATAAAATCTCCAGCTTCAGAGAATCAAAGAGGTCATTCTGGACAAACATGTCCACTTTATAGAGAAAGAAATTGAAACAATGCTCTCAGCTTTTACTTGCAATTCTTGGAACTATGGATCCAATTCTATACACAAATGGACATAGTCAAGGGGTAATTCATTCCTAAATCAAGTATTAAACTCTTACAGACACTCTGTAGGTGCTGGGAAAGTAAAAGCTAATAATACTCAGTCCCTGTTCTCAAAGGAGCTTACTGTCTGTTAGGGATCAAGAGAGAAATATGAATAGAAATAATGCCAATGACTATGCTGTAGGAATAATTGGGATGTCTTTAGATTATAATGAAGATTCTAAGTAGGGAAGGCAGAAAGCAGAAGAAACAGGGAGAAACATGGATAAATGCACATTGGTCAAGACTTCCTTGTCGCATTTTTTTTTCTCCCAAATTCTCCTTTTACTATTTTAACCCTTCAACAGAACAAATTCCCCAACTAATCTCTCTTTCTGTTACTATGTCTCTCTCTGGGTTCTCTCTTCCATTTAGCCTTTTTCAGCTGTTGCTTTGTGATTGACAATTTCCATCACATTCTCAATCTCTATCCAAAAAGTTTTCTCCGTCTTCTACCGTGGTTGTAACTTAACTATTCTCTTAGGACAAATTGCATCTCTTGCTTCCCTCTTGGGTAGAGTCTATTCTCATACACTTCAAGTATAACAGAATCAAGAGGATAGGCCAATGTCCTTTCTGCTTTTTATCACTGCTTCCAGAATTTTTCACACTTTTTCATCTTACTGAAGTATGAAAACGGAGCAAAGACTGCCACCACGTTCTGCCCGCCGTGCATCACATATGGTGGAGTGTTGCTCCAGGATCATGCTTCAGACATGTAACAGCCCCTAACCAATAAACCAATGATGTCTGCATCACTGACTCCAGGCTCTTTCTTCAGTCTTGAAGCTGGACAAGCACATGCTTTGTAGGCCTGTGGGGTGCAGCCTGAAAACACCACAACGGCTTCCACCTGAAGGGCTGCATGCATCTTGTTCCCTCTGCTTCATGTCCTGTGCCTGATCTTTGCAGGACTGGCTTTCTCTTGTCCCTCAGGTCATGCCTAAATACTTCTCTCTCAGAGAAGCCTTCCCTAGCTTCTCATTTTAAAGAAGTCCCTCATTCCCCCAGTCATTTTCTGCAACAGCACTGTCCAACAGGACTTCCTGTGATGGAAAAGTAAGAAATGTCCTATAACCAGTGCTGATCAATACAGTAGCTAGGAGCCAAGTCACATTTGGCTATTGAGCTAAGGAACTGAATTTTCCTTTTTGTTTAATTTTAATTTATGTCAATATGAATATTTCCATATACAGCTCTATAAAATCACCATATTTTCTTTTTCTCAGTGCACCAATAACTACCTGAAGTTATGTTCATTTCTTTTATAAGTTCCATGAGGTCAGGGATCTGGTCTACCTAGAAAAGGTGTTGTACAAATAAAAGGTAGGGTATTGGTTATCTATTTCTGCATCACAAATTCAGCAGCTTAAAATAGCACTCATTTATATCATGGCTTCTGTGAGTCAGGAATCCTGGGTATGGCTTAATCAGGATACTCTGCTTCAGTGTCTCTCACAGGTCTGTAGTCGAAGTGTTGGCCAAGACTAGGGTCTTACCTGAAAGCTTGACTGGGGAAAGATCTAGTTCCAAGCTCATATGGTTGTTGGCAGGGTTCAGTTCTTTAAGGGCAGTTAGAAGGAGAGTCTGTTCCTAGCTGGCTATTGCCTGGAAGCTGTCTTCAGTCCCTGGCCATGTAGGCCTCTCCAACATGGCAGCTTATTCCATCCCAGATTACTGTATCAAACATGCAAGGCAAGAAGGAAATGGAGAGATTTTGCTAGCAAGAGAGAAGCGGCAATCTTATGTAAACTGATCAAGGAAGAGACAGCTCATCACATTTGCTGCATTCTCTTGGTTAGAAGCAAGTCACTAGGCCAGCCTACACTCAAGGGGAGAAGATTACTCAAGTGCAGGAACACCAGGAGGCAGAGATCATTAGGGGCTATTTTAGGGCGGTTTGCCTGCCACAGGTGGTTATTAAGTGTTCTCTGGATGAATGAGTGAATGAAGGAAGACTCTCTTCTTGCTTAGTGGTTGTGCCATGTGTAGCACTTTTATTCCTCACTGTGGAGGGTACAGTCTCTTGAAATGATTAAGGAAAAGATAGGGGAACTTCCTATGAAGAAATATGAGAAAATAAAAGCGCAATGGGTAAGCTGTGATGAAGTGAGAGAGTGGCATGGACATATATACACTACCAAAAGTAGGGTGGATAGCTAGTGGGAAGCAGCCACATAGCACAGGGAGATCAGCTCAGTGCTTTGTGACCACCTAGAGGGGTGGGATAGGGAGGGTGAGAGGGAGGGAGACGCAAGAGGGAAGAGATATGGTAACATATGTATATGTATAGCTGATTCACTTTGTTGTAAAGCAGAAACTAACACACCATTGTAAAGAAATTATACTCCAATAAAGGTGTTTTTAAAAAAGCGCAATGGAAAAGGAAACTTCTTAGCAAATTAGGCAGGTCTCTACTTGATAACTTTTAAGAGCAGGGGCTCTGCATCAAATTGCTCAGATTCAAAGCCCAATTCTGCATTTTCCCACTTGTGTTTATAAGTTCTCTGTGCCTTAGTTTGCTCATAGAATGGTTGTCAGGATTTAATGAGTTAATAGATGTGGTGAATTTAGAACAGTACCTGGCAGAGAATAGGCTCTCAGGAAGTTATCATTGTTATTATTATTATTATTGCTACTACTACTGAATTTTGTGTTGAAAACAAGTTTTCTGCTTTTATTGCTGTTAATGTGGTTCTTATAAGTTAATAATCATATCACCCAGGGTTCTTAGTTGCAGGCAACAAAAAACAACTCCAGCTGACTTAAGCAGGAAATGGGATTTATTAAAGACATAGAGAATGACTCCCAGAACCACTGGAAGAACTAAAGAACTGGCATGGTGCTGTACAGTCAATAACAACACCCAAAATCATGAGGCAGAACCTGTCTGGAGACAGTCATGAGAGTTTCTTTCATGGGAAACTTCAGAACAGATGGCTCTGGGCCCTTGTGATTCAGCACCAGTGAGCTTGATATGAAGTTGAGGCTCTCCACACATTAAAGAAGGAGGCCCTGACACCAAAGTCAAGGTCATTTTACATGCCTACCAAAAACGTACATTTGATGTAAAAGAAGGAGATGGGGAGAAAAAAATAAAAGAAATATAAAAATAAAACTCCTGTTCCTTCAAGTCACAGATCATGTCAGTTCTCCATTGTCCTATTTGTTCCCTATCAGTGAATGGTGAGTTTAACTTATAAAATGAAAAATTCAGGATCTGGCTCAACTACTTTGTCCCAACTTCTGTTGTCCTTTATTGAAAAAATTCTAATATGCTGATCTCTTAATTCTTTACCTCCCCTTAACCAACTAGTTATTACTCCACTTCCATAAAAATTCATAAATATCATATATGGTAACAATGAAAGAACAAAATGATGTATTTTATATTGATTACAACTTGTTGAAATGATATATTGGATATATTGAGTTAAATAAAATATATTATTAAAATCAATTTATTTATTTTTATTTCCTTTAATGTGGCTACTAGAAACTTTAAAATAACATGAGTAGGGAATTCCCTGGTGGTCCAGTGGTTAGGACTCCGTGCTTTCACTAACGAGGGCTCGGGTTCAATCCCTGGTCAGGGAACTAAGATCCCGCAAGCTGCACAGCAGGACCAAAAAAATGTAATGTGTAGTTCTCATTTTATTTCTTTTAGACAGTGCTAATCTAGTCCTTTCTAATATTTCCCTTCAATTAATCTTAATTACTAAAACAGATGAGTTAAAATAAAACTGTGGATTTATTTTTCTTTCTATATTAATTGCATTTATTTTTAATATTATAAACATGTATATTATTTGGGAAAGTTAGTTTAGAATCATGCTACCTTCCCTGTGAACTTAACATGTTATGAATCAGTAGTATTACGTCTACTAAAGCCTTTCCCATAAAGCCTGTTTTGCTAGATATTAATATATGTTTTGTGGTAGATTGGATTATCCCTCCAATTCTTCACTCTTTTCCTCATAATTGGATCAAATATCCATGTCATTTCCTATGCACTATTCTCCCAGTGTGGTCACAGTATACTCTTTAGTCCATGGGATATGCTTTGGCCAATGAGATGTTAGCAGACATAATGCAAGCTGAAGTTTGAAAAGGATTTGCATAATTGAACTTGAAAGGATGAGTCTAAAAGGGAGATGAGAGAATTTTATAGTGGAGCCAAGTTTCAACAGCTATGTCCAGTCAAGAACCGTCAACTCCCAGCTATTTGGGAGTCCATCGGAGATCAAGAGAGCTGATCAGCTGACCCCTAGCTCACATGTAGACTCTTAAGCTAAATTAAAAAAAAAAAAAAAAATTATTGTTTGCTGTTGAGCTTTTGGGGTTGTTTCTTTTGTGGTTTTATTGTGTCCCTGATTCATTGATATACTATAGCAGATTTGTTTTGGATACTATTGCCTGGTATGTGTTTAACATCATTAAAAAAATAGGTATGTCCTTGTGTTTTAGGTTTATTTCTTATGAAGAGCTGTAATTTAAAACTCTGTCTTAAAATATGTTTTACTTTATTAGTGAATCCATTTCCATTGATCATGCTTATTAATTATTGGCAATTATTCTCTTCTTTGCTAAAAATGGTACAGCCTCATTGGTCCATATTCATTTATTGAATGCATCAAGTTTCTTTCATCTAGAGATTTTGCACCTCCTTTGCCTTCTGCTTGTCATGCTCTTCCTCTTGCTGGTTCTTTAATTCTATCAGGGTTAGTCTAAACATTACTTCCTTTAAGAGTCCTACCCTAATTACCAAAACAAGAAATGCCCACTTTTAATTAATTAATTAATTAATTTATTTATTTATTTTAAATTTATTTGTGTTTTTACATCTTTACTGGAGTATAATTGCCTTACAATGGTGTGTTAGTTTCTGCTTTATAACAAAGTTAATCAACTATACATATACATATATCCTCATATCTCCTCCCTCTTGTGTCTCCCACCCTCCCTATCCCACCCCTCTAGGTGGTCGCAAAGCACCGAGCTGATCTCCCTGTGCTATGTGGCTGCTTCCCACTAGGTATCTGTTTTACATTTGGTAGTGTATATATGTCAGTGTCACTCTTTCACTTCGTCCCAACTTACCCTTCAATTTTATCTTCTACAGTAGCATTTCATTCATTTCTTTCTCAGTTTATAAAGAGATTTATTTATTTTTTTCTCCCTGCCAATTAGACTTTAATTTCCTTGAGGACACTTGCATCAGGTTTTTATCATTATCATGACCCAGGGAACTCACAAGTCCATTACATAAAGTTGAAAGTATTGTTTTCAGTCCCTATTATAACTGGATCTCTTAGAAACATAGAGAACTGTTGACATTTTTAAACACTATATCCTCTGACCTCAATAGTTTTTCACCTACCAACTTATTATTCCTAATCTCTTAGATAGATGATAGATAGATAGATATAGATCTAATCACTTACAAGCAGATTTTGCACAATTTTTGTTTTTTTAATAATTCAGAACTTTTTACTTCCTTACCTGCTTAATTGTTTCACAAACCATAAAAAGCAAATAAGCACAGAAATTAAAAGTGAAAAAAAAAAGATTTTGGCTTATATACCTGGATGAGTAGGACTTTTTAAACATACTTCAGTATAAAGTTGAGAAACATATTGGTGTGGGAGTAATTGTTTTTCAACATCTGAATTTAATTTTATGTGTAGTATCAGTGGACAGACTGATAAAAACCCTGAACTCAAAAGAATGATTAGTGATATATACTAGAAAATCAACCAAGTGTTGTATCATAGGTGTTGAAATGATAGGAGTAATGGTGATTGCACAAAGAGGAAAATAAGGTCCATAATAGAAACTGGGAACACTAAAATATGATGGGTGGTAGATAAAAAAGAGCTAGAGAAAGATACAAGGAAGCAATTGTCCTAAAGAGGAAAATAATGGTACCATGGAACTCAAGAGAAGTTATTGTTTCAAACAGGAGAAAATGGCCAGTAGTCTTAAAAACTCTAAAAAGGTCAAATATTAGAAGAACTGAAAGAAGACCATTAGGTTTGACAATTTGGAAGCTGTAGATGACTTTTGGCTGAGCCCCTCAGTGGAAAGATGCAGTTGAAAGCTTGATTGCAGTGGGCTGTAAATTGGGAATGGGAAGAGGATCATTTCCAAGGATTGCCTGAGGAGCTTGAAATAAGATTAAAGGTTATCATTAAGAGGGGAATATAAAACTGAAAATGTTATTGCATGGTCAGGCCACTCAAGTTGACTGTTCTCTTGCTCTTTGTACATCTCCTGCTTGACCAGTCTCTGCTTCACCTACATCCTACTCATGTGAATGTGTTTTCCCCCATCCCAGTTAGTGATCGTTCTAATCCTTAAGCCAGAACGGCTCCACCTGCTAGTTTATTAGAGGAAAACATCTGCCATCCTGATGGCTGTTAATCTGAGGGTCTATTAGGGACATCCCCCAACTGCTGGTTTCCCTGATAACTGATGAGCCAGCCTGGCGTCAGTTCCCCCTGTAAATGGTATCCTCCTTCTCCCCTGAGTAGAGAAGATTCCTGTCGTGTCCTGCCTGCCATCTTCTGCACAAGGTGCGGTGTTACTCCAGGACCTTCTGCTTCAGCCATGTAAGATCCCCTATCCAATAAACCATTGATGTCTCTGTCACTGTCTCTGGGGTCTTTCTTTGGTCTGGAGGCTGGGCAACTATGAGGCTTACAGGTCTGCAGGGTGCAACCCAAGAGTTGTTTTTTAAAGTTATTTTGCCATTATTCATATTTCATGACATTCAAAACTGACAAAAGATTTTCAAACACTTTCTGGATTATACATAGCTGCCTTTGGCCATGTTGTGAGAGTCAGGTTTGCCTGACAAATAGGCCATCTTTGGCTTTCTATATTTCTGTTCATTTCAAATAATACAGATAATAGGATTCTATACAAAAAACCAAATTGGCCATTAAGACAACACAAATTCCACATGGATTGTTATGAGAACTAGTGTTTTTCATCATCATGACACAGGTTGTGGCTTCAACACTTGCTCAAAGTAACACATAACTCATATAATTGGTATTAGGGCTCCTGGTCTCCTGAAGGTTAATCACATATACCTCAGTCCTTTAATGGGTATAATCTTTGAAGTAAACAAAAGACAGTGCCCCACTCCATAATTTAGTGACCATTCTATTCTGTCGTACCTGCAGTTATTATTTGATATTGGACTTTTTATGACAGGTAGAACATATAGGTCAGCTAAGACATAGTTTAATGAGAGTAAATAAATTTTAGTGGAATCTGATTTCCTGTTAGCAATACTAACACTGTCAGCTGCTTTTTTCAGAGAAAGAATCCATATTGATGTAAAAATAGAGATAATCTCTGACTTCTGATAATACTTCAGTGTACTAAACTAATGCCTGAGGTCCTTAGGAAAAAATACTTGATGTTAATGATTAACACAATTTTCAGATTTGGGGTCACTATGGTTCAGGGCCAGGGTTTTGATCCTTTAAGTGACTGTAATTAACCAGTGGTCCGATTTGTGCCTGCCAGAATGTTTCACTCATTTCCTTAGCAGTATTATTTGATCAGTTAGTTGGATTGTGTCCAGTTTATTTGGCAAAGATTTTGTAGAACAATGCTGTGTCCATTATCTTTCCTTGACAATGATTTAATCTCATTTCAAGAGTGTCAAAGCTGGTTATTATGCTAGGCTCACTATTCTTGGATTTGGAAGAGTTGTTCAATTTTATATGAGCTCACGTTTAGCCATATGAATAAAAAATCTCTTTATAGCTACAAAGACCATTATGTCATTTATCCTTGTGTGTGAGTGTGTTTATGTATGTGTATCCATTAATATTCTTAGTACTCCAATAAAATATAGACTTTAAGGGTAGAAATATGATAAGAAGTGGTTCTGTAGCTTTTAAGGATCTATTGAACATTTATTTGTCCATTTTATCTGTTAATTTAATAGGACTATTATGTGCAAGATAATGGAATGGACTCTCTGAATATAGAAAGTGAATGGGGTATAATACCAGCCTTTAAGGGGCATATAGTCAGGGGTGCTATAAGCACCTTTCTCTAAGAACAGGGTAGCTCTCTATGTTGAAGAGTGATTGTAAGTTTTTTCTTAAAACATTTTTTTTCTCAGTCCATTTGGGCTGTTATAACAAAAAATACCATAGACTCTGTAGTTTGTAAACAACAGAAATTTATTTCTCCCAGTTCTGGAGACTAGGAAGTCCAAGATCAACACACTGGCAGGTTTGGTGTCTGGGGAGGGCCTGCTTCCTCATAATGGTCATCTTTTCACTGTGTCCTCACATGACAGAAAGTGCTAGGGAGCCCTGTGGGATTTTTTTTCATAAGGGCACTACAGTTTTGTTCAGAAAACATCATTCCTGGAGAAAAACCAGCAGTTACCTCTAACCTTGATCCCTATTCCACTATCATCTTAGAGTTCCTGGTTTTTGAGCTGGGCCCAAAGTAGAAGGTGGTCAATTAAAAAACTCCAGAAAACCCACATCACCTCTATCATACCATACAGTTTAAATAAAACTTATTACAATTTTATTTAAACTGTATGGTATGATAGAGGTGATGTAGGTTAGAATGATATTTTCTATGGAAAAGAAATCAAAGACTGTGTTTAGTTGGGGTATCAGGAAGGCCAGTGAGCAAGAAGGTTTAGTGCTTGGGTTATAATTATAAATAAGATACAGATTGTAGGCATCATTAAGAAAGTGGCATTTAAGCAAAATTTGTAGGTGAAAAGATAGTAAGACATCAGAATTTGGAGTAAAGCCAGCAATTGCCAAGACTCTAAGGTGAGAGCATGTCTGACAAGTTCGAGAACCACAAGCAAGCCACTGAGATGAAGCAGAGTGTGATGGTGAACATATGTGTCAATGTGAATGGGGCAGAGAGAGCCGGATGAAACATTGAGTGTGTCTGTGAAGGTGTTTTCAGATGCATTTGAATTGGTGGACTTGGTAAATTGATTGCGCTCTTCAATGTGCTTGGGCATCATCTAATCCATGAGGACCAGAATAAAATAAAAGGTGGAGGAAGGAAGAATTCATCTTTTTATTTTCTTGCCTCACCACTGGAACTGGGACATCTCATTTCATCTTCTTCTGCCTTTGGACTGTTTTCTACATCATTGGCACCCCCGGTTCTCAGGTTTTCAGACTCAGATTGAATTATGTCACCAGCTTTCCTGGACAACAGATCATGGGACTTCTCAGTCTCCATAAATGCATTAGCCAGGTCCTCATAATAATCATGTACCAATCCCATTGCTATTTCTCCAGAGAACAATGCCCAATACAAAGAGTCAGGGAAAATAGTAGTAAGATGAAAGGTTAAAGAAGTAATAGGGGCCAAAAGGTGTAGCAATAGCCTTACAGCCTACTGTAAAGTCTTTGGCTTTTCTTCCACGTGAGACAGTGGAACATTCAGAGGTTTTGAGAAGAGGCGTGACATGATCTGATGTGTGTTTAAAAGGATCATTTTGGCTGCTATGTTTAAAGCAAACTGTAGAGGAACAAGGTGTGGAAGCAGAGAGATAGTTAAGCGGACACTGCAAAAATCTTCACAAGGTGTAATAGTCAGCTCTGGTTTCTATCATGTAAGTTACCGTATGAAATATGTTCTTTCTCTGCTGTAGCTAGAAATGAGGATAGGAGAGGAAAGCTAGGTTAAACATGAGTTCTTTGTAATTGTCCTGTCATTTAGTGAGGGATCACTATGTTCCAAGCACTCAACTAAGCAGTTTTAATATTGTGAATTATCTTAAGAAAATCTTTAAAACACATATTTTAACTCCAATTTCCAGAAGAGTCATCTGGATCAGAATGCAAATCCACTTTAAGAGACACGGTTCCACTACTTTCTGTGATGCTTTGGCTCTGTGTAATAACACTGAATATCATATAATTCTGCAGAGATATCAGCAAATTTGTGAACATTCCCTTCTCTGCATTTTCAATAAAGCCTATTCCCTGTCATGGAACTTTTTGTGTCACACTGCCAAAAAGCCAAGTTGATAGCCATTACCAAAACTGAACAGTGTTTAACACCGCACGACCATAGTCTCCTGCCAAATTTTCTACAAAATTAAAATTTAGAAGTATAATAATCCAATAAATTTCTGTCATACCTGTGGTCATTTTTTATTAGACCAAATTCATAACAATTCATGACAAGAGTCAAAAACAACTTGTCATCTTTGTCTCAGGCTCCGGAGCATGGTGGGATTAGAACTTGATCAGGAAGGATCTCATGTACTCAAATGTGGGCATGAGTTTTCTTATCAAAACTTAAATCATGAAATAAAAATCTTGGCTCTCATGGCCAAAACAAACAAAAGTAAAGCAACAACAATGAAATAACAACTCTGTTTACAAAGTGAAATCTGGCAGAACAACAAATTTATCTTTGCCTCATTTTCAAAGCAAATTGTAAACTTTTTTAATACAAAAATGAATGTATTACTTTTTACACTTATTTCCCTGTAACGTGTTTTCATATATTTGCTGACAAAAGCTGAGAAAAAAAGGAGAAATGTAAAAGTTGGCTTGCAAAGAACATATTGACCTTTTTATCTGTGGACAATGATGACAAGAACTATGAAATTACTGATAAATATTATCATTATAGTGAATTGGAGAATTTAATGCATAAACAGAGAGTATAAAAGCAACTGCCTCAGTAAATAATTGACAACATTATATAATAA
The DNA here is from genome assembly GCF_026419965.1 of Kogia breviceps. Lineage (NCBI taxonomy): Eukaryota > Metazoa > Chordata > Mammalia > Artiodactyla > Physeteridae > Kogia > Kogia breviceps. The sequence continues at coordinate 132,689,424 of NC_081310.1, forward strand.
TTCAAAGCTAGAAGGAGTTTTAGGTGATCCAATCTCTTCTGCATTTTTCAATGGAAAAAAAAGTTGAAACCTCCTTTAAATGACTGCTAAGGTTCAAGCAAGTTCATAATAGAGTAGATGGTATATTAGTCTAGTTCTGACACCAGTAGTTTTGCTTCTTTAGAGTAATGGCTTATTTTATTTTTAATTTCTTAATAGTTGAGATATTTTTGTGTTGAGACTCTGTATTTATCTTTCACATTTGCCTCCCCAAACATAAAAATAATGAGATAATACTAGTATATATTGAAAAAAATACATAATTTGTCTTTTGCTCTCTAATTTTTGCCAGTTAAATGTTTTTGTGTTTCTGGTCTCTTCTCCTCTCACAGTGATTTAGGTGATATTTTCAAATGTGAAAAGGAACCAACCATTCAAGTGTGCCCATTCATCTAGACACCATCCTCTCTCTGTGTGATTTGACTCTGCCATGCTCCAAAATACCTCTGAGTGACTGGTGTTTCCTAGCTCCTATTTGGTATTAAATCAATGTGTACTATCACTGAAGAACTTTATGAATGGCTTATAAAATCCAAAGAGAAGACAAACTATTCAGATGATACTCTGTTGCTTTCCCATGATCATTTTCCATGAGTGGTTTCCTTATACACAATCCACCAAGGAGAAATTCTTCACTCTGCTTAATTTAATTACTCTCTTATTCCCATACAGAGCACAGAGGGTGGGAGTGCTGGTGAGGAATATTTGCGCTGGAGATCTAATTGACTTGGCCTTTCCACACGTTATAACTTAGTGGTTTGAAGATGGAGAAAAAGCAACTAGAGCTATCTCCATGGTTCTCAACTGGGGACACAGTTATCCCCCAGAAGACATTTGACAATGTCTAGTGAACTGTTTTTTTTATTGTTACAACTGGGAGGTGCTGCTGGCATCTAGTGGGTGGAGGCCAGAAATACTGCTAAAAAATCTACAATGCACAGAACAACCTTCCTGCAACAAAGAATTCTTCTACTCAAAATGACAATATTGCTGAGGTTGAGAAATCTTGTTATGACTTAAATTTGAAATTTCCCCATCTCCATTACACACAACATTTTGCTCTTTCATAAAGCTGACTACAAAGTGAATCTTATGAGAATACAGTCTTACACAATTCTGAACTTTGTGGTGTCTCAATGAAGCAAACTTTAAGAAAAGTCACCTGAGTTTTTAAAAGAAGGCTTGTTGAGGCACATTGCCAAGTAAAGCTCACAAAGCATCATCAGAGGCCTTCCCAAAGCCTCCTAAAATTTTCACCTTCCTATGTATGTCTGTCACAGAACTGGAGAAACAAAAATCCTGGAGAGTCTAAAGTATGCTAGTTTACTATACAAGTCTTTAAATAATAACTTCCTAAGGAGACTATGTTTGTTGCACCAAGGCCAGGCGCGGGAAAACTTGGATCCCCTTTACCCCACCCACAGTTAAAAGGGAATTGAAAAGCAGGCCTCTGTAATGTTGTAACTGAGTGGACAGCTTTGTTTTTTCATGTGATCAGTGTCACAAGAGCCCTTCCTCCAGCCACTCATCAAGATTTGGGTTAGTGATGGGTTGCAATATCCTCCAGCCAACTTGACTGATGTCGTTTAAAAGTTACCTCCCTATAACAGCTAGTAACATGGCTCGGGCGAGGCCATAATTGAATCCAATTAAAAATCTTATTTCTTCCATGCTGTGAGAGAAATCAGGAGCCTAGCCCTTTGTCTCAGTGTTGCTATACCATAGGGTTCTATGGAAGGTGCATTTGACACTGTCTGGTCCTTAGGCAGGCATGTATGCAAAAATTCTTCAATCCCCAAGACCCAGTGTTGGTCATTCTTTCACTTCAAGATTCATAGGTAAATTATTCTCCTCCTAACAAATAACAAGATGACAAGAAGTAAAGATGAAGAAAAATAGCACACGTATTCCAAGTCCCATTGTAGACACTCAGAGCTTTTGCTGAAAATGGTATTTTCCATGTTAGAAGGAAAAATGACTGGTAAAATAGGTCAGGAAGGAGTGAAGCTTTACAAATTGCAGGTATGCCACACTTTGCAGTAACATTTCTGATTATAAAACTTTGGAAGAAGGGTCAAAGCAGAATTCAATGTGATAATATAATTAAAGACATTTTCCATAAGTCAGCACTTATTCTAGTTGTGTTTTCCCCTTGGAATGAAAACTGTGTAGGCAATTAGTTTAAATTAGGCTATGTGGGGATATTATTTGTATAACAAAAATAAGTTTCTCTTTGTAATTAAATTTAATGGTGTTGCACTGGAGAGAAACTGAACAAATTTCTAAGACTTACGTTGCTCTCATCAACCCAGGCTTCTGAGATCCAATGTTATAACAAGTCATTTTGTGGCTTCCCCGACATGGTCTGCATTTTTAACATGCTAGGGAGGTACTTTTATCTGCAGACAGAATAAGTAAATCATCTTTTTCTGAGGTTAAACTAAGTTCCAATACTTCCCAGGCTGTTTTGATGTTGCTACAAACTTGCTTTGCTTTTAATCCTCCTAAAGAATGTGAAGAACACATTCTTCTAATTAAAGCTCTAATTATCATATGATCTGCATATGCACATGAATTTAGGATGGAAACTTTTGGACAAATTCATGTATTTTTAGCCCTTGTTCACAAACTAATCAGGGCTTAGATATGCAATGTTTATACACACATATATTTACAAAATATAGATATTATGTGAGAGTGCATTATTTGATGGTTTCCTAGTATGTATAACTTTTATAATCAGAAAACATAAGAAAGGACAAATTACTTCCTTATAGCATACAAAATCTAGATTTGGTTTACTTTTTTCTTGACATTGTCCTTGGAAGCAGAGTGAGTCAGTTTTCTAATATTGAACTCTCCATTGAGATGAATAGGGACAAGTGACTTTGTACTAATGAAGGCAAGATTTTGTGGTAACTAGACAGTTTCGGATTCCCATACCATTCTGTCATTCACTAGTTTAATATTTTGAGTAAGTTACTTAAGCTCTTCAAGTTGAAGTTCTCTCATCTACAAATTGAGGAAATAATGTCTGCACAATTGTTTCAAAGGATTGTTTCAAAGATCAAATGAATTAATATACTAAAAGTTAAGCACGGCTATAACAAGCCATTAACAATTGATACTAACAGTTACAAACTTACTGCTTTTGCTGCTCATAGTAGGAAAAATGGAAAGTGATCAGGTAGAAAAAAAATCAAATAATGCTACCTAAGTTTATAAATTGAGCTACTCTATCAACTACTCTGGACTTCACAGTGATTAAAGTAAGGTTCATAAAGCATTTACAAAATGGATAAAGTTGCTTTATTACTGCCTTGCCTTTTTCTCATACTATCTCCTAGCCCTGGAATATCCTTTCCCACCTACTGCCTGGTAAATGGCTACTCACTCTACAGACCCTAACTTAAGATATATTTATTTGACAAAACTGAGTCTTATCTTTCCAACTCCTCATTATACATAGTACTTTTCACCATCAATATATTTTGTTTATTACTTCATTAAAGCATTTAGTACATTTACCACTTATTACTTACATGTTTGTCTCCAATCATAGATATAACAACTTAAAGGACAAAAATTCTTATTTGTCATTTCCCAGTGCATAGCAATTTCAGACATATTAATACATGAATACATACTTGCTGGATGAATGAAGGAACATATGAGTGAGTTAATGAGTGTGTTTCTCTGGCAGGATTTGTTTGTTCATTTGATCACAAATCAGTAGTAACTATATTCTTCCATTGCTTCTAGTCCTCTTGCTGAAAAACATACTTCAGTTGTGCTTGGGTGATAATTCTCTATCTTAATACAATATTTACCAGATAATTGGCATTACTTTCTCCTGTAATCATTTTCCTTTTTATTTGCCAGCATGGTATTTTCTTTATTGACTAAAATAAAAATAATAAAATAAAATAAAAAGAACCAACAAATGATATGCCATATTTCTAACTTGCTGTCCTTGTTTCTTATATTCTTTTGTCCTCCACTCTGTCTAAGCATTTCCAATGGGACTGACACTCTACCACTTTATAGACTTTACTCTATAAATTATTGCTAGTGTCTCCTAATTTCCAAATTCAGAGGTGTTTCCTTAGCTCCTATTTTCATTGTTCTTTGAGGTGTATTTTACCTTGCTGTTCCTTCTTTCCCTTGCATTCTGTAATATTCTATTTCATTTCTCTTCCTAAAAAGCTAAACCTTATAAGGAATAGAAAATTTAGAGAATACAGAATAATTTGCTCATTATGATTTTTAACATAGAACAAAATGGAAAGGGTTAATAGTGTTCATGGATATTGATGTTAAGAAGGAAATTCTGGGATGGTTGTATTGATGGAAGATAAGAAACCTCTGGAGTATATATCCAGGGTAATGGTGGTAAATTTCAGAGTTGAAGGCAGAATTGTGCAAGGATTTTTAGAGTTGTAAATTGGCACAAAGGGGACATTTTGAGGGGAATGTTAGGACATACATAACTGATACGTTTTGTATAGTACTGGACATATATAACTAATAAATTCCAAGATTTAATTTGTAATTGGATATGAGCCATAAAGTCCTAATCTGGTTTAAGTAAACCATTGATTATTGCCTAAAATCCATATATGTGGAGAACTCTAAATATTTATTGATTAGTTGACAGTACCATGTCTATTCACATGCTTAATGGGATTATAATATAATGAAGCCAATTTCACCAACCACCCACAAATACTAACTCTTTAATTATTAACCACATCTTGTGTAATCTATGGTTCAGTTTTTTTGTTTTTTTTAATTCAAAAAAGTTCAACTGCTCTGGGGGGTATTCTAGTTAACTCATATGACCATGAAAAGAATAATCTGTATCTCTGAAAAAATTGGAGAAAAAAGCATGGATGAAAGTGTTAATAAAAATATAAATGTGAAATTGCTCTGTTGATTAAGCCAAGATGCTGAGTGGAAAAAAATAAGTGTTTCCTTAAAAGCATAAAATTTACAGATAAAGAACATGGAAGTTAAGCAAGGTAGAAACACACCATCAGAAACTGTTTTTTAAAAATAGTAGTTTGAAATATAAAGAAAGACACTGAGAGAGAAGGAGGGAGAGAGAGAGAGAGAGAGAGAGAGAGAGAGAGAGAGAGAGAGAGAGAGAGAGAGAGAGAGAGAAATATGTGATTTGAGGCACCTCTGAAGCAAAGTAGAGTTTAGAAAAGAACTTTTGGGGCACCAAAGGTTGGGAGAATCCTGATAGAGATGCAAATTAGGTGATGAGTGAAAAAGACTCAGCAAAGCCAATTTCTACCAGTTAGAGAAGGGAGTAAACATATAAGAAGGAAATAGAAAACTTCAGAAGTCCATGAGAAATAACAAGTATTTTCCAAATAAACCTGAAGCAAAAAATAAAAAAAAGAAAATACAGTCTGAAAAATATTTCAAGTACTGGTAAAATGGGCTATTGAAGGTATTTGTTAGTGCTGTCAGCCTATGAAAGGACATGCACATTTAGAAATGCAAATCTGAAGTTTGCTTCACAGGGCTCTATTTAATGGGATTTATGACTTTTATAAAAATAAATGATCTTCTCTTGCCTCTAACTCTGTGAGAAAGGTCCCTCTGGGATTCTCCTAACACAGGTGCCTATGTGTTCAGGTTTCCTTGAGCTGGAGTGGAATATTTGGGTGTGGCTCTTTGAGAGCAGCTAAAATTTGCAGTGATGATTAGTGTGACATCTGGTATGTATTTAGGATATTTAGAATATAACTTGTTGACCATTTATTATGGGAAGTTAAGATGTAAGGGTATATTTAAAAGAAAGTACTATAAATTTCATACAAACACAACAAACATGAAAATGTTGTTCTAATCTGTTCATGACACCAAAAAGAACAGTTAATTTTCCCAGTGTCTTATATATAAAATCAGTTAGGAAATTTTTAAAAGTTGTGTTGCTTTAGGTTGGACCCATTTATATTGATTTTCTGTTTGTGAGAGGAATAGCAATCAAGAATCATAGCTCCTGCAATCATTCATAAACTATGTTATTTGCCATCATCAATAAGCAAACAAAAGTAGGCTACTTGTGAACAAACATACTTTAAGAGAACTAAAATTAACAATTAAAATGCTAATCTTTTACAATAAAAAATTTCATTTATTGAAACATCAATTTAACAAATATTTTGTTTTATTCAGTATTGACATATTTAATAGATTATGTATTTGATCCAAGCCTGTACTATACATTTAGTCTTAGTTAACAGGTGATAGATATTGCTAAATGAATAATGTATCTGGCTGAACTATATCTGGTTCTGAAAGTGATTGGTCTTTTTATTGAAAAATTAATCTATATCAAAAGGTGATGCATCTCTTTCAATATGAGCTAACTCAAATCTGTAATGATTTTTGTTTAGGGTATAAAGTTAAGACAAGGAGCAAGTTTTCCCTCAAGTGGACTTCAAAGGCAGATCAGAGTTCCCAAAGAGGAAGAGGGTGAAAAAATGTTGGGATCATGGATTTATGTATTCAGATTAATAGGAAGGTTTTAAACAACATGCCCCTTTCCTTATAGAAGCTTTTTTCCATTTGGAAGCATCTTATATTTTTGTAGGTACCCCATTATATATTGCATTATTGAAATGCCACACAATGATTTTAATCATATTTAAAAATCTTCAAATATTATTACCCATTAGTTATTTTGTTAAATTTTTAGAATGTCTTAAGGCAGCAACTTCTTCCCTAAACTGAGATTAAAACAAACTGGAAAATCTAAATTTTTCCCTCTTCAATAGACATTCACTATTCCAAGGAATCATCAATAAATCTATAATTAAAGCTAAATGACAATATCCTAAGGTCATTTTTGATTATCAGATGCATTAAATTACATTATTCTTATAACTTTGATAGAATTTGGCTTGTCTCAAGCAAATCAGTTTTCATTCCTTCTAACAGTACAAGTCCAGAGTAGTGCTTAACAAAATTCTTTTCTGCTACCCAAGAGTTAGCTTTATCAATCAATAATTTGTAATTTCAGTTAAATGTTTGCAATTTGTTCTGAAAGAACCTTAACTTTTAGCCTCAGTTATTTTCCTCAGTGTTAAGAAAATAGCATAGCATCTGTGGTTCCTGGCAAATAGTTGCTCAGCAAATCTGTAATGAATGAATGGATGAATATCTATCCTTTGCTGTTCTAATAATCTGGATTTTTTTTCTTATTATCCTTACAGTCTACGGTTTTCATGTTGTGCAAAAAAAATAGTGAAAATTGAATGGAAATCAAATATCACATTCTTTATCAGAGAACCTGCTTACACAATAACATGAAGTAAATTTTATTTTTATTGTCTGTGGGTTAGGAAGTAGCTTTGAAAATATGTTTCCTATTTTTATGTTATTGGTGAAACCTTATTTCATAGGTATATACTAAATGAGTTCAAATTATGAAATAAAGAAAACACATTTACAGAGGATTTTTCTTAATTGAAATATAGTTACAGTTTAGAACCAAAAACACACAGTTTACATATAAGCGTTGTCTAGCTTGTGCGAGAGTAAGAAACCATCTTCAAGGTTTATTTGTCACAGATCGTCAGAGGTCACCAGAGGTCCTGAAGCATTCTTATTCAGGAATTTAAGTATCATAACTGTCTTTCACTGTGGTAAGGGTATAAAAGATGGAGAATCATTTATCAACTTTTAAGGCTTTCATCAGAAAGTGGTACATGTCACATCTTGGCCAGCCCAAGTTATGTGAGGATACCTAAATTTAAGAAGGTGTGAAGTGTGATTCTCCCCATATGCTCAAAAGTGTAGGAAATCCAGAAATAGTAAAGTGGCAATGTCTATTGTAGCTGTAAGAAAATGATATAATTTAAAAGAGTCATATTATTTCTTTGTGAAAGAGTTTTAAATTTGTTTAAAAGTAAACAAAAAGATCACACCTGAAGAAAAATGCAGTGAAAAAATGTAGTTTTACCTAAGAAATGTATATGACTATAAATGATTCTAATGTAAAAGAGCTCATATACTTGTCTTTTCTGCTTTATCTTTTCTGGTTTATCTTTAAATTATTTATCTGATTTATCTTTACATATTCATAACACTTAGTGAATGTAGCATGAGCAGTACTTATCACATAGTAGGTTTTCAATACATACCTGGCACATAAAAATGAGTCAGCGGTAATGAATGTAACACCCTATCTAAAATCTTGGGATGTTAACATTCTAAACTTTGTCAGATTATGATAGGAGAGAGGAGGATAAGATGGAGGGTAAGTCTGAGAATGGTTAATGAGGGGCTGAGCTTTTGGAATCTGGAATATCCAGGGAGCCAGTGTTAGTGTCAGGAGTCACAGTGAGAAATCTGGAGAAGGTGGACACTGAATTGAAGGATGATAGAATTTGACCTAATGAAACAGAATCAGAATCTTCAAAGGAGTAAAGACACTAGAAATATGTATTTCATATACACAAACAAAAACCCACCATGATCGTTCTTATGCACAGCAAGATTTCAAAAACAATTGACTAAAATTTTAAGGACCTTTCTAATCCCGAGAATCTAAGATCCCCTTACACATTTTCCCAGAGTTCTTCTAATGCTCACGGATCTATTTATTTCTCTGAATGTCTTGCTGAATTACACAATTAAACACCTTGAATTTATGCTGACCGTTCTTTACTTTTATTTTACTCTAAGAAATTTTAGCCAGGAACCCATGTTCTACATTTTATATGGTACATTTTATTATAATGAATGTAGGCATAATGGAATTTAATGCTATTATAGTAACTCCCTGATTAACCTGAATTTGTTCTGGTTACATTTTCTAATAATTACATTTAACAAGTGAATTCTACTCCTTTAAAATGTTGTCAAAATTCTTTTCTTTCTCAAATGCATTAGTTCGTTTACTACTTTAATAAGTAAAACATAGGTGAAAATAATTGAATCTCTGTGATAATTGAGAATGTGATAGTGCCTGGAGGGGTCTCATTCTGAAACTAAATTCTCATTGTAACATTGTATTATCTTGGAGACACAGATGTAAAGATTAATAAAATTCGACTGAGTGACTCCAGGATTGAGCCAGAAAGCTAAAATTTTCATGAAACACACCACACCACACACACATACACACATTTTCTTATATTTTGAGATGCTTCAAAAGTTCAGGATAAACTGAACAATTTTTGGCTAGTTGAGGATTCAGTCTAGTTGAATTCTGTTGATTCAAGGTCTTGCTCTGTTGAAAAAATGAAGTTATTTTCCAAAGTTGAATTTTAAAAGTTCCTTCTAATTTCCCAGTAATTAAAGTAATTAAATTTCCCAAGAAATAAAGCCTTATATGTCTGATATTGGACATCTGATATCTACCTACTGATTATGTAATTATATATCTGTGCATGCAAGTAGATTTATTTTTGCCTCAATGGAATATTTCATACTTAGAAAAATATAGAGAAATGTATAAAAAACACTAATATGCCCATCTCCTAGCATAAAATTTTGTTTTACCACTTTTTTTAGGGTTTTTAGAGAAAATATCACCTTTCCTCCCTAAAGCTGTCTATCCTAAATTTATTGTTAATCATTCTGTTTTTATATTTATATATTTACTGTAAGTACTTTTCTACTTTTAGCATTTAATATATGCATTTTGTGTTTTATATACTCATTAGAGTTATATGATTTCAGAAGTATAATTATAAACTTTCTATATGTTCTCATATACATATATACTTGTACCACATAAAACCTGTGTACTTTATATATAGAATATGTATATTATATGTTATCTCCATGTTATTAAACTTCACATGAATTATAAGTATTATTCTATAACTTATGTATTTTTATTTTTGTACACAATTAAGATTTTATAATATCCATTGATTTTTAAAATTCTAGTTCATTGATTATATTGTTAGGTGATATTTAATCATGTCACTCTACAATTATTTATTTTCCAGTAGATACACATTTTAATTATTAACAAATTCTTGCTATTACAAACAATGATGCATCAAATGTTATTATACATGTCTCCAGGTATACATATAAGAAAGTTTCTCTGGAATATATGTCTATAAATGAAATTGCTGGGTCTAAAGCTGGAGACATAGTCACTTGACTACATAAAGCCAATAGTTCTCCAAGTAAATCAAACATGTCTACACATACGTTAATAGCTTCAAAACTTTGCCATACTTGTTATGATAAGGATTTTATATTTTGGCTTATATGATAAATTTATAAAAGTAGTAATTTGTAGTAATAACCTAAATTTCTGTTTGTTATTGATTAGCTCTTTAAATATTTATTTCTCCTTTTAGTTTTCCTTTTCTATAAATTATCTGTTCATGTCTTTTGCCCAATTTTCTTGAACAAGGCATTAATTAGTAATTTGATGGCATATTTTATTAGCAAGCATTATCATACATTGCTAGTGGGAGTGCAAAATGGCCTGGCCTCTATTGGGGGGGGCAGTGTTTGATAATGTTTAGCAAAATTACATGTATTTCTACCCTTTAACTGAGCAATCCCATTTCTAGAAGTCTATCCTGAAGATAAACTGGTAAAACTATTAAAAACTTGACCACAATCTGTTTTTTCACAAACTATTTGTATAACAAATTTTGGAAATAATTCAAATATCCATCTGGATGAACAAATGTCCTTTACAGAAGCGAGTACTTTGAAGCTATAAAAAATAATTAGAAATAATTTCATCTACTATTATGAAATTATTGTAAGTTAAAAAAATAGTGAAAAAGAAAAGCATATAGTATGCTATTATGTATTATTTATACTCATTTAGATGTATGTATATATACACTTCTTTCATGTATATATCCTAGGCTTCTTTGAATATATCTTGCTTTATAGATTTCAATTTATAACCATATCTCAAGTAAAATAAATTAGAAATAACTCTTACAAATTGAAATCAATAAAATAAAACACATTTAAACTATTTACTATATATTGAGTTGGAGGCATAAATAGAGATGAACTATTTCAATTACTTCTAAATATAATAATGTAATTATATATATAAATTAAGCTATTTTATTAATTCTATTATAGCAATAATATCAGCATTATAAATATAAATTGAATATCACTTGTATAAATCAAGGTAAATAATATAAATATATATCATTAACATTAGGTCCAACTTTTAGCTTGTTACATAATATTGATCTAAGTAAAGGAAAACAAAAATTTTTAATTTATAGTGTGAGTTTTAACATTTATCTTTATACATGCAATGTCAATTTTAAATGCACATATAAAAGTACTTAATTAATATGTTGAATCACCAAAATTACACACTTTGTATTTTGTTGCTTAGACATGCATGTGTATTTCATTCTTATTAAAATAGTGGAAACCTGCACAAAATGAACTCAACTTGTTGATATGTGCATAATGCATATTCATTCAAATTCTATGCCAGTGACTTACTATTGAATAAGAAAGCACTAAAAGGAAAAGGAAATATTGCTTTTTCTCTTTCCTTCTCTGTCATCAATATCAGCATAAGTGTTTGGCTAACAGAGAAGTAACATGAGTAAGAAAGAATATGATAGAGTTCATTGGTCATTTATATTTCTTAGAATGGCACTGGTTTCTTTCTGCATTTGAAACAAATTTTTGTTCAGATGCAAAGTGTGACTTCTCAGTGGCTGTGTTTCCCCATGTACACTGTCATGTACTTAATACTCTTAATTTGTACTTGGTTTGAGTCTTACTGAACCTCCATGCATCATGGATCCACCAGAATTCTGAGATCTTGGCGGGACATTGAAACCATTATATGCAAATGGGGAGACAAACAGGATAGTGTGCACACCTAGTGTGTGTATCTTCTCTGCTCAAATGAATGCTCTTTTGTCCCATCAGGCTTCATTCACAAAACACAAGTTCAAAGATAAAATTATTAAGAATTCCAGGGCAGTGACAGCAGACCATTAGACTAAGCACAAAGCCCTTCTTGAGCACATGAACCTGTGTGACTTCCCAGGTTGGATATATATGAAGCAAACCTTGTTTATGCATATTCTCATCCTGCCTGAGCCCCCCAAATTTTATTTCATAATGTGGTTAATTACTATATCTACTTCTAAGAATTAGGCTAAAAGCTGCAAATAAAATTCTTACAAAATGAATATAAGTATATCTGATCGTTAGATTCTTTCCATAGCTGAAGAGAAAGAAATGCAGTATAAAATGAGGGTTCTTTTTCTGATATTGAGCTGCATGAGCTGTTTGTATATTTTGGGGATTAAACCTTTGTCAGTTGCAAATATTTTCTCCCATTCTGAGGGTTGTCTTTTCATTTTGTTTATAGTTTCCTTTGCTGTGCAAAAACTAAGTTTAATTAGATCCCATTTCTTTATTTTTGTTTTTATTTTCATTACTCTAGGAGGTGGGTCCCAAAAGATCTTGCTGTGATTTATGTCAATCCAATCAAAAAATGGGCAGAAGACCTAAATAGACATTTCTCCAAATAAGACATACAGTTGGCCAACAAACCCATGAAAAGATGCACAACATCACTAATTATTAGAGAAATGCAAATCAAAATTACAATGAGGTATCATCTCACAATGTTCAGAATGGCCATCATTAAACAATCTACAAACAATAAATGCTGGAGAGGGTGTGGAGAACAGGGAACACTCTTACACTGTTGGTGGGTATGTTAATTGATACAGACACTATGGAGAACAGTATGGAGGTTCCTTAAAAAACTAAAAATAGAACTACCATATGACCCAGCAATCCCACTACTGGGCATATATACCCAGAGAAACTATAATTTAAAAAGATACAGGCAACCCAGTGCTCATTGCAGCACTATTTACAATAGCCAGGACATGGGAGCAACCTAAATGTCCACCAACAGAGAAATGGATAAAGAAGATGTGGTACATATATACAATGGAATATTACTCAGCCATAAAAAGGAACAAAATTGTATCATTTACAGAGACATGGATGGACCTAGGGACTGTCATACAAAGTGAAGTAAGTCAGAAAGAAAAAAACAAATATAGTATATTAATGCATATATGTAGAATCTAGAAAAATTGTAAAGATGATCTTATTTGCAAAGCAGAAATAGAGACACAGATGTAGAAAACAAATGTATGGATACCAAGGGGGAAAGGGGGGTGGTGGGATGATTTGGGAGATTGGGATTGACATATATACACTACTGTGTATAAAATAGATAACTAATGAGAACTTACTGTATAGCACAGGGAACTCTACTCAGTGTTCTGTGGTGACCTAACAGGGAATGAAATTCAAAAAAAGAGGGGATATACGTACAATATGGCTGACTCACTTTGCTGTACAGCAGAAACTGACACAGCAGTGTAAAACAGCTATACTCCAATAAAAAAATAGGGGTTCATGAGAATGACTTAGGTAGAGAATAAAAGTCGATTTTAGTAGAAAAGAAAAGAAGAGAGGAAGTGATTGATGGAGAAAGATTTAAGAAGATTAGAAAGATTTGGTTCCATAAAAATTGGCATGAGTTCTCTTTCCTTTTTTTTAATTTTTATTTTATATTGGAGCATAGTTGATTAACAATGTTGTGTTAGTTTCAGTTGTACAGCAAAGTGACTCAGTTATACATATACATGAATGTATTCTTTTTCAAATTAGTTTCCTGTCTAGGTTATTACAAAATATTGAGCAAAGTTCCCTGTACTATAGTGTAGGTTCTTGTTGGTTATCTATTTTAAATATAGCATAGTTTATATGTCAATCCCAAACTGCCAATCTACCCCTCTTTCAAAATAGGTCACAAGACATTAGAGCGACCACTAGGAGCATCTGATCATTCTTTATTTCAATGTATTGGTATTTTGCCCTTTCCTCAACTGTTAAGAAAATTCTTATCAGTAGGGAAATCAAGGGTTATAAAGACCATGGAGGATTAAAGCCATGAAGATATTTAAAAAGCAGATAAGACTTACTCAGATTTTGTAAGATTAGATTTATACTTGATTTTAAGACTTATTTTCTGGATTAGAATCCTATTAATTACATTTTATTTCTAAATTATATGTATATATCCTCCTGTATAAAAATCTTCTAAGTTTCTGCAACATTCTGGCAAGAAAAATTCTTCTATGTATACTGTGAGAGGTATATAATGATGATATTTTAATATAAAATGGACCACTGCAAAATTTGGCATAATTTAATTACCAGATTGAGTAGATCTTAATATAACATACTGTAGGAGGACTTGCATGCCCCTAGAATACTGGTAACAAGGAGAAAATAATTTGTGAGAAAAACTGAAAGAATAGTTCTAGCTCATTTGACATTTTCATCTCTGAAATTTTGAATCCTTTTTTTTTCTTTATAACTCTTTTATGCCACTACGGGATGATTAAGAAATTGTTGCTTCCCTTCCTCCTGCCCTTTGGATGTCAGTTACAGAACTTCCTATATTCCCTGCATATTTTACTTGTATAATATTTAAAATGAGAAGTTGATATTGTTTGAAAACAGAGAAACTGATGACTACAGCATAATAGGGTATGGAAAGTAGGCTAAGGATACAATGAAATAAACAAGGACTGTGGCAGCAGTTAGGAAAAAACATAGCTAAAATGAATCATGTCCAAAATGTAGAAAGTGTTGGGATGAAGCTATTGAAAGTGATGTAAAAGTTGTAGCCATAATAGAAAAAAGAAAGTCACAGAATTTCAGAAATTAAAACAGGAAGGTTTTAGATGATATTTTGCAGAAAGTTCCAGTGCCTCTGAAGATCTTAATAGCTCTTCTATGAGAAAAAAGATGTTTTATTATGAAATAATGTTTGATAAAGCTATCCTCAACAAAATTAATCAGTTTTTATAACTGTAAGATATGTAAGAGATTATAATACATAAATGTGTATTAGGACTTTTCAAATATGGGTCACAAGAAATATTTTCACACTTATTAGGCCTCCATGTCCCTGTTTTTTTTTTGTTTTTTTTTTTGCGGTATGCGGGCCTCTCACTGTTGTGGCCTCTCCCGTTGCGGAGCACAGGCTCCAGACGCACAGGCTCAGCGGCCATGGCTCACGGGCTCAGTCGCTCCGCGGCATGTGGGATCCTCCCGGACCAGGGCACGAACCCGTGTCTCCTGCATCGGCAGGCGGACTCTCAACCACTGCGCCCAGGGAAGCCCCCCTGTTGTTTTTTATTAGAAAGACATATTCAATTTTTGAAGAACCTATCCCCTATGATATATTTGAAAAACACTGATTATATCACCTGACCCTGAGGTGAGTAAGTTATCTTCTAAAATCACACAAATAACTAATGGCAGTGAGAGTAGAGAAAAGGATATTAATACTGAAAGACACTACTTCTATATGACAAGTATTTGACATACACCTTATTTAATTTTCATGACAACTCTAAATGATAGGCATTATTATCCCCATTAGTGATGAGGAAAGAAGTTCCAAGAAGGGAAGTAATTCAGTCATAAGTCTACAAAATAGAACAACCTTTGTTTTGCTTCCAAAGTTAATAATGTACTCATTTCTACTTCAAAACATAAAACAAGGTTTTTATTCAGTTCTTAATCTAAAAGTTATATTTGGATATGACTCAACTGTTTATTGAAAAGCAAAAGTACTTACTAACTTCCAGGCACTATTCTAATAATTTTAATGATATATAATCTATATCATGTAATATAACAACACAGTTAAGTAAGTCCTATGAGAGACAGGCCAAGTAACTTGTCCAGGGTCCACAGTTCATAAATCCTGGAGCTGTTATTTGAACACAGATGCTGTGTTTCCAAATTCGAAATACATAGTGCGTCCTTGGGAAACAATATATTTTTTTAAAAAATCATTTGGAAAATGAATTTAACTTTAAGCTAAATAACAAAAATAATTATTCCATAAATTTTTATAGCACCTTCTCTGTGCCAGGCATTGTTCAAATTACTAGGGATGTAGTGCTGAATTAGACTTAGTTCCTTTTTCTTATGGAGCCTACATTTTCCTCAGGGAGAGAATAAATGTTAAATAATATAAATATATATTGAGATAGTGATTAAAAACTAAGAAAAAATAAAATAAATAGACTAAAACGAAGGTGTGCCAGTGTGGAATTGGTGGTTACTCTAGTTCACTAGGGTAGGTAGGAAATACTTCACTGATACAATGTTAAGGGAGCTGAGTCCTGAATGAGGAAGACTCCAGGTGAAGGTTTGGAAGGAGAACCAGTATAGAAAAACTGCTTTAGGAAAGCTCTGTTGTGAGTAATCTTGGCTGACAGAAGAAAAAGCAAGTCAGCCATGAGACTACGAGAGCAGGGATTCTTTTCCTAAATAAAGTAAGAAGGTTTTGCAGGGTTTTAGGAAGGGAAATTTTTGCTTATATACCCTGTCTATATCCATTGGGCCTGACCATTTAGTTATTCTTCAGCTAACTTTCTACTGCCTGTATCTGTATGTATTTGCCTGGGGCTTTCTCTGAAGCTTTAGAAGGCTGGTCTGCTCTCACACAAGAAGGCAAAAGTACAGAAAAGTCACCCTCAGACAATGATTGCTGTGTATAACTACCCTGCTCCCTCACCCTTCTGGTAGGATAACTCCAAATGCCATCATCCAGAGTTTCTTGAGGAAATTAAGCCTTAAGAACGTTTTTTTTTTAAATTTTATTTGAAGGGAGAAAAGAAGAGAGATGAATGTGAGAAGACTAATGAATACTAGACAAGTTGGAGATGGTGAAGAGGTTATATGAGATAGTTGAAGAATGTACCAGTCTTTGAACACAAACAAAATGTCCAACCCAGTTCACCTTCCCATTCACAGTGATATAAAAACATGTTTGTACGCTAATAGAATGGAATCATGAGGAGAAGAAATTTTGATGAATTTTTTTAGAAGTTTGTTTAGCACACACACACACACACACAAACACACATATACACACACATTTACAATATGACTGAAGGATAGAAGTATCTTGAATATATAATTTGGCTAAATGTTGAAAGGTTGAGTGTTAAGTTGATATTGGGCTAAAACTTATATTGAAGCCCAATACCTTCCCTGTTTGATGACAATCTATGATTCACAAATTAAAAAATAAATTATGTTTAAAGTTCTGTATTAATCCTATTTCATTTAAGCTTCATATCAGACAAGTTTAGGTTTGAAAATACGTTGTAGAACAATTATTTCTCAGCACTGTCAGTGGCTAATTTCCTCTGAGGTCACTAAACCACTCATTGCAGTACTAAATATACTCTCATTTTCAGATGGTACATTCAAGAACAGCACTCACCTTTTGGGCAAAGCCAAATATTTTAATTGAGAAAAAGAAATGTTATTCCTGTAATATCCTTTTGAAAATAAATTTTATACCTTGGATTCATAGCTTGAGCAATTCTCAAAAATCTTTTGTCTTCGACTAATACGAACAGTTGGCAGATTATAAAAATCATGCCAACAAGCTTTTGTTCAAATTTTTAGCCTCCATAAACTCAAAACTAAAAGGGACTGTCTTTTTAGAGCATCCTTGTAAAGTATGTTATTTTGAAAGTTGATTAGTGAGAACAACACTTGTTTTGAGTACCTCAGTTTTCTTTAACATTCTCCTCTTTTGTTCATGTTCCCCATATAATTATAGTACCTGTCTAAGATGATTTTTCACAGAAGTTGCACTGTAGTACATGATTTTGTAGTTTTTCCTGTTTGTGAGATGAAACGTTGAGGTGACAAAATAGGTATTCTGATTTTAAGTCAACCTCACAAGGTCTAAAAAATTTACAAACGGGACTTTTTCATGGAAAAAAGATAAATGGAATTAAATAACTAACAATGAAATAGTTCTTAAAACTTCATTTTGTTTAATGTTATAAATGCATGTATACAAAATGACCCCACTAGATTAAGATTATAATATAATTTAATATCTATTTTTCCTAGAATTATTATTTAAACTATATAAAGCATAATTTGATTCAAAATATGTAATAGTTTTTTTGGATTAATTTCACAAATGCATTAACTTTACTATTTACATTAATTCACTATCTATTCTCTTTTTAATGTAACTATTTGCTAGTTCCTAATCATGTTTCACATGTGTGTGTGTTTATACATGTTTAAGTTACAAATTACTTTGCATTTTTCTAGCTCCAGATCAGCTTTCACCATGAAAACATATATGTTGACCATCTACTATGTGCAAGCCATGTTTTCCACCATAGTAGTTGACCAACAATAAACTCAAAATGGTATAAAATCACAGAATTTGATCCTGAGGATTTTTGAATAATTTTTCTTCTCATTCTACTTTACAGGGTTTTTTTTAAGGAAAAGAAACAAAAAGAAGGGCTATAATATAAACAAGCACTTATAAAATTCTAATGGAAGAAAAACTGAACAGAATGACTCAACAGCTTCTTAATCAACTGATTCATCAATGTTTTTATCACAGGTAGGGAGGTACAAATAAAGGCAAATGGCTGGCTTTTTCTGTTTGGTTTGGTTTGGTTTTCTGGGATCTTTGAGATTATATATGTGTACATATATGATATATGTATATATGTGGTAGGCTGACAATTGTTCTCCCGAGAATGTCAAGACCATACTCCCTGGAACCTGTTAATGTTACCTTATATGAAAACAGTGTCTTTGCAGATATGATTAAGTTAAGTATCTTAAAATGAGGAATTACCTTGGATTAGTAGAGAGTGTTCTAATTACAGTTACATGTATCCTCATAATAGGGAGACAGAGAGAGATCTGACCACTTACATTGGTTAAGATGATATGAGGATGGACAGAGAAAGGTTTGAATATAACAGCTTTATTTAGTCAGGGTTTTCCAGAAAAATAGAACCAACAGTATTCATTCATTCATTCATTCATTCATAGTATAAAAGGAGATTTATTATGGAGAATTGGTTCACTTGCTTATGGAGATTGAGAAGTTCCACAGACTGCTGTCTGCAGGCTGGAAACCAGCAAAGCCGGTGGTGTAGTTCCAGTCCAACTCCATAGGCCTGAGAACCAGGGGAAGGAATATTGTAAATCTCAATCTAAGAGGAGAAGAAAATTGATTTCTTAGCTCAACAGACAGACAGAAAGAGGACAAATCTTCCCGCTTCCACTTTTATTTCTAATCAGGTCCTCAGTGGCTAGGTTGATACCCACCCACATTGGGGAGAGTAATCTACTTTACTGAGTCCACAGATTCAAATGCTAATCTCATTCAGAAATACCCTGTGAGACACATTCAGAAATAATGTTTAATCTGTGCACCCCATGGCCCAGTCAAGCTGATACATAAAACAATCCTCTGAAGGGAGTGAGACCCTACCTACACCTTGATTTTATCCCAGTAACACTTATTTTGGACTTCTGGCGTATAGAACTGCAGAAGAACAAATTTCCATTGCTTAATCCAGCAGCCATGGGAAAGTCATATATACCTATGTGTGTGTGTGTGTGTGTGTGTGTGTGTGTGTGTGTGTGTATACATATATATACATGTATATATATGTATGTGTATATACTTCTTTCTGTTCTTTTCCAAGTTCATTTCAATTTAATTTCTACCTTCAACACATAAATATTCCAAAAGCTCCTGAGAATTCATGGACCAATTTGACCTTATCTTTTATTGATTCAACACATATTCATTGGATATGTGAGACTATTCTAGTAAGATGTCAATCTCTTTGATCATTTCAAGCAAATAATTTTCACATCTTTTGATCTTGTTGCTTTCTACTGAACTTCTCCATCCCAAATGTTCCTACCCCATATATCCTCATGCTTCTCTCCATTACTGATTTTATGGTTATACTCAAATATTTCTATTTTACTAAAGCCTTCCAGATCATTATTTTTCTATATATGGTATTTATTGCCATGCAAAATATTATAAATTTTATTTGCTTATGCAGTTTATTATCTGCTTTGTATAAAAAATTCAGCTCCACAAGGTCAGGGATTTTTGTGTTTTGTTCTGCTATATCCCAATACTAACACATGGTAAGCACACAACAAAATATTTGTTCGATGAATGAATGGAAGCAGATGAAAATGAATGAATACATGGATAAATTAAGATCTATATATTTACCTCACTTGTGACTTTTCATTTGATTCATATGTATATTAACTAGTTAATTAATTAGTTGCATTAGCTACAGGATTTTAAACGTCTTTCACAGGCATAAAGAAAATTAGAGCCAAGTTTCATTTCTATTAATAAACTCAGAAACAAGTCATTTGTAAAGTTAAATTAACATATATTGCCAATTGGCTGTCCCTCTATTATAGATTATAATGGCATCAATTACAAAGCTCTCACAATTTCTAAGTAAGTTAGAATTAAAAACAATGTTTTAAAATATTAAACTAGGGCTTCCCTGGTGGCGCAGTGGTTGAGAATCCGCCTGCCGATGCAGGGGACACGGGTTCGTGCCCTGGTCCGGGAAGATCCCACATGCTGCGGAGCGACTGGGCCCGTGAGCCATGGCCGCTAGGCCTGCGCGTCCGGAGCCTGTGCTCCGCAATGGGAGAGGCCACAACAGTGAGAGGCCCGCATACCAAAAAAAAAAAAAAAAATTAAACTAATTGATATTTTGCTATATGTAAAAAAATTAAGATATCTTGGATATGAACCTAAAGTCAGGCAATATAGAATGATGATATAGTCTAAATTCTGTATTAACCCCTCTTGTCTATTTAAATAGCTCCTCTTCTACACACATGACTCTTTTTAAAGTTATTATATATTTTCTTGAGCTACCTTCTCTAATTTAATTTTAAGTAAGATCCTCAGTGACTTTCTCTAGCATTTATAAGAAAATCATGTTTAAATCTTGCCTTAAGACCAATCTTCTGCATATCAATTTCATGTCTGTTGTTTAGATCTACTTACATGTCCAAAACTATTTTCTATTTATGACAAAATTATTTCTTCTATTATCTATCTTCCTTTCCTAAATGCCAACATTTGTTCCCTTTAAGCCTTTGCCTTGCTCATGTCATCATCATTATCATCATCATTATCTTCAATATTTGACCTATGAATTAGCAACTGGGTAGCATATATAAACTAAGAACTTCATGTGGAATCTTTTAGGATGGGAAATTTGGTTTATTTCCAAATGAGCAGTACATTATTATTCTTTACTTCTTACTGAGATGAATATGAAAGCAAAAATATACAATCTCATATATTTTTATAGTACATTTGGTGTATATTTAAATCACTTCCCAACAATTTTTATCTTCTCAATAATAATGGGGATCATTTAGTTGGAACATGTATGTTTTTCTAGAAAGAATGATGAATTGAGAGAAAGCATACCTGAATTCTCGATTCATGACTACCACTAGCATGGCCTTGAACAACTCAAATATACTACCACTTAATTTCTTCATTTACTATAAAAGAAAATATATTTTTAATAAATCTTACTATAGACATTTTACTATACTGTTGTCATGCATTATATGGAAGAGTACTTTGAAAATTACCAAATCATATTAAATGCAAGAGAGCATTTAGATAGAAGAAATATTATAAAATTGTCTTATAGATTTTAAAAATTAGAAACCAGGAGATTAAGTTGGAATAGAATCCAGACCTCTTGAATCATGAAGCTTTAGAATTGTATTACCCTAATTATAACACAGATACTTAGAATTATACAAATATCACATTGTTTCTAAGATAGTAGGAAGAGAACTGAACATCCAAACTAAAAGTTAAAGTTTTTTTGTAAATGTATAATAAATAATGTGACATTCCTGCAAGGATCAACAATTTGATTAATGGGACAGAAGAGTATTCTTTGAAACAGACATATATATGTACACATATAAATTTGTTATTGACAGAAGCAATAAAATATAGTATCTATACCTAACACCATAGACAAAGAAATCTATAAATGGATTACAAACATGAACGACTAAAGAGCAATTTCAAAACTTTAAAAAATACAGAGATAGATATCTTTAAAAACCATGAGATAAAGAGAAATTTATTAAACAATTTAGAAAAAATACTAACCATTAAAAAAGGATTGATAAGTTCAACTATTTTAAAATTAAGATCCTGTGTTTATTAAGACTCCAGAAGTAAAGGGAAAGACAAGTCCCAAAGAAGAATGTAATTTAACAAATTAAGTGTCAAAAGATTAGTGTGAATGCTGTATAAAGAATTCATATCATCAATAGTCAAAAGACATACAACCCAGAAACAAAATTTGAGCATATCATCATAGAGGAAATAAAAAAGGCCAAAAAAAAAAAAAAAAAAAAAAAAAAAAACAAGTTAAGAGGCATTGAGAAATGTGAGTAAAGGCCACAAAGAAGAACCATGTAACACATAGTTAATTGGTCAAAATAAATAAGTCTAATCTGATATTGGAGAGAAAAATACACATAAGGCACATAAATGTGTGTGTATGTATATATATATATATATATAAATATATACAGCCACACATTTTATTATAACACAAATTGTTACAATCACATCAAAAAATAATTGGCAAATCTTATAAAGTTGAGCATCACTTTCCCAATGATTTAGCAGTGATGTCTTCAGCAGGAGACATGCATAAGTACATTTATACAATGTTCTTAATAACAGAACAAACCAAGTGCCCAACAGGAGGAAAAGGACAAATAGATTATTATATATTCACACAAAGGTGTATTACATGGCCATAAAAATTAGCTAGAACTACCATGTTTTAACATGTATAAATCTTAGTAACTTAATGTTGAGTGAGAAATGTAAGTCATAGTAAACTATGTAGACTATGATTGAGTATTTAATTGTAGATTTGAGCAATAGTTTATGAGTATTTATCATAGTATCAATGTAAATAAATAAATGAAATAAAAGAGAACAGCACATAAACCAATAAACATTGTGTGTCTTTAACCAAGGATTATGATCAATTCTGTCCACCTGAATTAAAAAATATAAAAGTGGGGAGTAATAAGTAAATTTCAATTAATAAAAATCCATAATAATCACACAACTCTACTAGTTATGAGACTTAAAGAAACCTCCATTTTCCCATCATTAAAATGCACATGTTCTACACATATGTCTGAGAACTACATATTTGACTACCTGCTGTAAATTAGAATACTTTTTGACCCCAGAAACTACTGGCCTCAGTTCTCAAAAGATCCTAATTCCCTCTACTTCTTTTTCTAATTATTATGGCTGAAATCCCACAATGTTTGACACACAAAGCTAGAAACCAAATAGAGTATCCCTTAAATCAGTCTTTTTCATTTTAATTTATACATATCTTATTCTAAATTCATCTTTATCTAAGATGCAGAGGGAATTTGAACCGTGGAGCAGGAAACGGCTTTAATTGAATGTAAATCTTGATTGAAATAGATTAACTTACATTAATAATACTAACAATACTTAACATATATCTAGTGCTTAAAATTTGCCAGGCCTTGTTCTATGTGTTTGTTTGTATATTTCACTTAATCTTCATAACATATCTAGGAGATTAATATTTTTAGGACTCACTTTTGTATAGATGAGTAAACTGAGGCATAACGTAGCTATTATTGGTTGAATTGTGTCCCCCCTCCAAATTTATAAGTTGAAGTTCTACCCTCTAGCACCTCAGAATGTGCTTATATTTGGAGATAGGAAATTACCTTTAAAAAGGTAATTAAAATTAAATGCGGTCAGATGCGTGGGCCTTAATCCTTTATGACTGGTGTCCTTATAAGAAGGAGAGATTAGGACACAGATATACACACAGGGAAAATTGTATGAAAACACTGGAAGAAGAAGGGCATCTACAAGTCAAGAAGAGAAGCCTTAGAAGAAATTAACCCTGCCATACCTTGATCTAGGACCTCTAGCCTCCACAAATGTGAGGAACTAAATTTCTGTTGTTTATGCCATCAGTCTGTGGTACATTGTTATGGCCTTTGTAGCAAACTAATATCATGACTTTCCCAAGTTCATCCAGCTAGTAAATGGTGGAGGATGGATATAAATCAAGAAATTAATTTAAGTCTACATTATAAGAAACTCCTCTGTGACCTTTCACTGGTATGAGTTAAATTTCAAACTGAGAGGAGAGGATGGAACCAAAAGGAGGTCTGAATTGGAAAGTTCCCTGAGCTTTGCTGAGGCTTTAAATGACATGTTCTTTCTCACAGTCTTATGTTATCACAGATTAATTTATTTACAAAGTCATTTCTCTCTAATGAACAATTTGCTTAAATATCTGGCATGCTTCAAATTATCTTACCCTTTGTATATGTTTCTTTCCTTCCTGTATGTCTTCCTTTTTCTTGTCTTAAATCTTTGTGTTAAATTACTAGGGCTGCTGTAATAAAATATCACAAACCGGGTGACTTAAAACAACAGAAATGTATTCTCTAACAGTTCTAGGGGCCATTAATGTGACATCAAGCTTTAGATAGGTTTGTGCTAACTCTGAAGACTCTAGAGGATGATCTTTCCTTGTCTCGTCCTAGACTCTAATAGTTGCTGGCAATCTTTAGTGTTACCTGGCTAGTGGCAGCGTGGCTTCAGTATCCACCTCCATCTTCATATGGCCTCCTTCCCTCTAGGCATGTCTCTGCACCCACATTTCCATATTTTTGTAAGAACAACAGTCATTGGATTTAGGGCCCACCCTAATCCAGTGTGACTTCATCTTAATTACATCTGCAAACATCATTTTTCCAAATAATGTCATTTTCACAGGTACTGGAGGTTAGGACTTGAATGTATTTGGGGGGGTGGGGGGTGGGATGCAATTTAACTCCCAACACCCCCATAGATTATTTTTTACCATAGAGCCAGATGAGTCTGAAATGAAGTCATACTCAATCCAAACAGACCAAAATATTTGTGATATGTATAGCCTATTTCTAAGCTTTTAGTATTCCACATCACATGAAGTCATTAATTATATTTGATCTCCTATATGATGCCAAAGATTATGTCCCACTAGATAATTAATAAATTATTAATGAAGGAAAACAAGAAAAATCACCAAGTTCTGTTCCTTTTTTGCTTTAGGTTACTTATCGGGTTGGCCAAAAAGTGACTTTGGTTTTTAAATAAAAATAAAAGACACATTTTTCATTTTCACCAAGAAATTTATTGAAAAATGTATTGACCTGGTTTTTAAATAAAAATAAAAGACACATTTTTCATTTTCACCAAGAAATTTATTGAAAAATGTATTGACCATTTTGTTCCACTACCTTCTGCCATTTTTCAGGCAATTTCACAATTCCATCTTCCCAAAACTTTTTATCTTTTTAAGCAAAGAACTGTTCCAGGTGCCTTTTAGTCTTCTAGGGAATGGAAATTTTTTCCATTAAGAGAATTTTGTAAGTACCAAAATAAAAGGAAATACGAAGGTGCAATGTCTGGTGAATACGGGTGGTGAATCAGAACTTCCCAGCCAAACTGTAACAGTTTTTGCCTGGTCATCAAAGAAACATGCTCTCTTGCATTATCCTGACGGAAGATTATGCGTTTTCTGTTGACTCATTCTGGATGTTTTTCATCAAGTGCTGCTTTCAGTTGGTCTAATTGTAAGCAATACTTGTTAGAATTAATCGTTTGGTTTTCCGGAAGAAGCTCATAATAGAGGACTCCCTTCCAATCCCACCATATACACAACATCACCTTCTTTGGATGAACATTGGCCTTTGGTGTGGTTGGTTGTGGTTCATTTCACTTGTCCCACCATCTCTTCCATTATACATTATTGTACAGTATCCACTTTTCATCGCCCGTCAAAATTTGTTTTAAAAACAGAACATTTTCGTTACGTTTAAGTACAGAAACACATGCAGTCGGTCAAGAAGGTGTTTTTCGCTTAATTTATGTGGAACCCAAACATCAAAGCGATTAATATAACCAAGCTGGTACAAATGATTTTCAACTCTTGATTTGTCAGTTAATGTCTCAATTTGATTGCTATCAGCTTCAACTTGTCTACCTGACCATAGAGCATGTCCACAGAGAAATCTTCAGCATGAAACTTCACAAACCACTCATGACACATTCGATCAGTCACAGCACTTTCTCCATACACTGCACAAAGCTTTTTTTGTGCTTCAGTTGCGTTTTTACCTTTCTTGAAATAATAAAGCAAAATATGCTGAAAATGTTGCTTTTTTTCTTCCATCTTCAATATTAAAATGGCTACACAAAAATTCACCAATTTTGGTAAGTTTTTTTTTTTTTTTTTTTTTTAATGCACGCTGATGTGACAGCTGTCACAATACAATCTAACAAAATTGTTTCGAATGAAGTTAAAGACAACTAAGTGCTACTAGAGCCATCTATGGAAAAAAATGAACGAACCTTTTGGCCAACACACAATACATAACCCATACTCTTCATCTGCTATTGAATTAGAAAATATGATTCTAGCTTATGGAGAAAAGGAGGCTAGGGACCAAACAGTGACTGGCAAGGTTTATTACTTTAACTACTTTTTAAACTTCCTGAAAAGTAGTGTCATATTTCATATCTTTGGGGGGCATATTTTATATCCCCCTGATATTTCATGCACTCCTATAATAAAAGTTCAGTGATGGAATAATTGCTCCCTCTAAGTTTAGATTAGGTTTCTTCTTGCTGCACATCTTCATTTGTTCATTTCATCAATATTTAGTGATTTCCAATTATGTGCTAAACACAATACAATGGATATTAAAAATAAATTTGATAAAATAGATGCCTTAGAGTTTCTGATCACTTTCGCACTTATTATAATTTTTTGAATTAAAAAGAACTTCTTCCAAATTATTGTGCTCTTTTATTTATTTTATGTAAGTTATATTACTCATATTCTATCAGCAAATGAAATAGAAATAAAATAGAAACACTTGAAGACAGACTTCTTGGCTATTTCATGAGCATCACTTGAAGATGTTATAAATTATAATGTGTTGCAATAAAGCACACATGAAATAATAGAGAAGTAAGGAAGAAAATTAACCTGTAACCTAAAACAAAACTTTTATATTATAGGGAATAGAAGTTGATACCATAGTTTTCTGTAGCAGAGTTTAAATCATTGGATTTAATATCATACACATCATCATGGCCTCCACCCCCTCATCCCTCAATACATACCAGTTGACAAAAGAGAAATTTAACAATACCTTGATTATTAAGGTAGATTCACAATGCTATTTGAAAAGTAATTCTTGCTACTATTCTGTAAATTTGAGAGTTTTTCAGAAGTTAAAACAATTAAATCAATTAAAGGAAGCCCTGTGCCTATAACAAAATTCAGGAGGGAGAGATCTAGTTTCTCAGAAGTTCAGGTGTAAAGAATTTATAGATTTTATTTGGATACAAACTCAATACTTATAAACATGGCAATAATAATATATGGCTTGAAATGTGATTAGAATTAAAAATATTTCCATTAGAAAATGTTTTTCTTTTATTCTGTATCTACATGAGATGATACCTGTTCACTAAACTTATTGTGGTCAACATTTTATGATGTATTTAAGTCATCATTATACTGTTCACTTTAAACTTATAAAGTGTCAAGTATATCTCAGTAAAAGTTGAAGAAAAACAAATAAAATAATAATAATTTCACTGGACTTTGAAGGCAGAAACTTATCTTTTTTAACTAACATAATCTTAATACAGTGTCTGTCGTTAAGCATTTTTTTAAACAAATGAATAACATGTGGCAAATAATAATCAGTCAAAAAATGGTAATTTTTACTGTTAAAAAAAAAAAGAATGTGAATGACACACCAAGACCTTTGCTACTGTGGGTACCAAATAGAATGCCATTCACAGATTTAAATAACATTGCTCTTTCCGAAAGGAAAATGAACAGATTTTATTCCAGGTCAACTAAAAACTTGCATTGTACCTAAGAAAGTAGAACATTACTACAACATTTTATGTTACCTTGGAAAAAGGTTATTTCAACAGTACCATTAATTTATTAGTGTAAAACTGGCTAATTTCCCCAAGGTTCTTAAAATTTGAGAGCACATCTTTGAGGCTTCTGAAGTGCAATTATTGGAAAATGAATAAAAAGCTTAAATTGGAATAAATGTAATAATCTTTGTTTGATTTCTCCTAATATCACAATCTAAAGAGAGTTTTACCTTGTGTAGAGCTTAATATGAAAATACATCTCTCTCCCAGCTTAATGTGTGTGTTTAATTTAACCTTGTTTTAAAGAAGAAAACATAAAGATATTTATAAAATAAATTCATCATACTTCTATATAAATAAAAATTATTAGAACCTAAAATTCCTAAATTATTGAGAGATTATACCAGATTTCTAGGGAGTATAGAAAGACCAGATACAACTTCAGACAAATGTTCCCTTTTCTATTTGTGACTTTGGTCCAAAACTGCACATAATCTCCATACCTTATGGTCTGGGTTGGACTGTAAGAAAGCCTTGATGACTCTGGTTTCTGAATCGCATTTATGTCTGTGTCCATGTGAGATGGCCCAGAGCAACACTGCATTTATCATACACTCAGAAGTCACATCTGAGATTTTGTATCTTTCTCACGTGCTTCAGGGAAAGATGGTGGGGAGGGTTTGGAGGTTGGGGAATGAGCAGTCTAGAAAGGGGAGAGGGCTGACTGGGTGAAATCCAAATGCCCTTTTGCTAGCAGAATGGCAGGAAAGTTATGAATGCCACATTTTAATATATTTTCTCTTATGTAACATCACCCTTTAACTCACCTGGTAAACTAACCAGTTTGCTTGCTTTTGTTTGTTTTCCTCCTTTCCTCTAACTCATGCTGTGAACAGCATTTAACTTCCCAAGGACCAGAGCCACCTCCTGCATAGAAATTCTTTTTCAGGTATTGGATTCCATATGAATTTTGAGGAAGTGGGTGAAGCATAGACATAAGCAACCAACTGCAAGCATTAGGAGAGAGGACATAAATGTGGTGTTTGCCTCCATTTTTGTTCATTTGGAAATTTTTTTATTCCTCATCAAATTCTATCTACTAATGCAGTGTCTAAAATGTAAGTTCCTAAGCATTATATTATTCCTTCCTTGACCTTTTCAGAATTAATCCTCTTTGGAAGCTTAGGGTTGAATCTTTTGTACCTTAATGCTTAAGATGTATCACTGGCAAAATATGTCTCAATAAGGGGCAAGGCCCAAGTGAAGGGAAGTTATTTTGGTATACTTAGATACATCTGAAAAATTGAGTATTTTCACTTCTTTATCATGAATATAGAAATGCACTCTTTTTTTTTTTTTTTTTTTTTTTTTTTTTTTTTTTTTTTTTTTTTTTTTTTTGCGGTACGTGGGCCTCTCACTGTTGTGGCCTCTCCCGTTGTGGACCACAGGCTACGGACGTGCAGGTTCAGCGGCCATGGCTCACGGGCCCAACGGCTCTGCGGCATGTGGGATCTTCCCGGACCGGGGCACGAGCCCGTGTCCCCTGCATCGGCAGGCGGACTCTCAACCACTGCGTCACCAGGGAAGCCCAGAAATGCACTCTTGAATTACATTATACATAGCTCATTATAGGAAAAATGATGTCATTCTTTACCATGCTTAACTAGGAAGCTTGGAGAAACTTTCTGTGCTCATTCTCTTCAGACTGAAGATGTGATGTTTCTGAAGTTACAGAAAACACCATCATATAAACTTTCCTTTAGTCAGCAAACAATCTAATTTAAAATTCTAGAATTTGTAACTTGAATATATAGATTATTTTTAATAAAAAAGAAAATCAAGTTTAGCATCATAAACCAAAACATCTACTTTAAGAAATTAATGAGAGGTTTTATAAGAAAAGACATTTCGTTGTTAATAACTTCTTAGCTAAGGAAAATATACAGCTATATTCTTCTACTGCTTACTTTAGATATTAAATTTTCTTGAATTGGCATCTACAAAAATGACCTGAACTATAAGAGGTTATGCACAATAGAATTACCAAAATGCTTGGAAATTAAGGATTTTAAAATCAAGCTAATGCCTCTTGGACAATGTTCATACAAAGATTTTGTTCTATAATATTAAAGGATATCAAGAATCATATATATTCTTCTGTAAATCTATATAAAATATGAGCCTCTTAAAGTTATACTTTTCTTTCGATTCATTATTACTATATTAAATTTGAAAATAAACATCTCTAAGCAAAAGGAAAAACAGATTCATAGCTAAATTACACATTTAAGTGAAAAATGGCTCAGCTTAATCATAAACCTGACTAATATCAGGCTTTATTGCAATTTAGAGCCAATTGACACAATCATTATCAACAAGTTGGCTATTTTACAAAATCTCTTTTACCCTCCAAAAATTGTTGTTTCTCCTGAAACATTTTTCACGTACTTAACTCAGTATACCAACTTTTTCCCCCTCAGCATTGTAAATGATATGCACTAATGTTCTATTTCTCAAGCCTGTTTTATTTTCTCTTTACAATCTCTGTTTTCAAGTCTCTCTATCCCCAAGAAACTCAACTAGACAGTTTTAGAATCTGTAGTAAATATATGTTTGATTTGGTCTAATATACTATGACCTAACAAATAACAGTAGCTATTTAACTATTGGTCGTTGACTTCAAAACAGTAATTTTTATCCATCAGAGGTTTTCCAAAAATAAAAACTAAAAAACAAACTATCACTCATTCACATTCATTCTGATAATTCTTGGTGAATGGATCTAAAAGCAAATGAATGCACAAGTCCTTCAAATGTTTTAACTGACTTTATTATATTCAGTGTTTGCTCAGTTATCTTTAAGTAATGAGCATTATACCCTTGATAAATCCAGGAAAAAACAGAACTCTTCCACTCATAAAGTTCACATCTATTTGTAAATTGCAATTAACTCTTGTCCATATAAAACAAAATATTATTTGCAAATCTGCTCTGCTAATGTTGAACCCAAGTGGAATAAATGGATAGGAGTAGTCATTTATCCATCCAGTTGTTCTTTTTTTCCTTTTCTTTTAAAATCCCTTCAAAACATTTATGCATTTCTATATGCTAAATTCTTTCATTATGAAGGAAAAAAAAAAAAAAAGGCGGAGCCTGCATCATAGGGCCTGCGTCTAGGAGCTTAAAGTCTAAGGTACACATGCAAGGACATAATTATCATATATCAAGTCTTTCATTCATCAAATGTTTATCGAAGGCTTCCTGTGAACTTGTCTCTGTGACAAGCAAGGGAGATACAACAGAGTCAAAACTGTTATGGTCCTGCCTTGGATTTTTACAATCTTGAGAGGTTGTGGGGCTGGGAGAGACTTCCAGTTATTAAAATCATACTACAAATAAACAGTAATTTTAAAATGTGAGAAGTATTATAAAGGATAGATGGATAGTATATACGAATAGGACATAACCTAGTTTGGAATGAAGGCAAAGTTATCTATCACAAAGTGACTTCAGTTAAAAGCTGAAGTTCTGTAAGGACTAAACCAAGTGAAGAGAAAAAGAAAAATAATTTTAATGAAGAATTAGCTAAAGCCATATTCCTGATAAGTGAAAATAAAGGATTTATGGGAGAAAAAAACATATATATGTGACCTTTACTCACTTCATGCAAAAAATCTTTACTTTCAGGATCTCCTGATTTTTTTAAGCAAGATGACCTTTATTTTCATTTACACACTCATTTAGAATGTTGAACATTTAGTGCCCACTTTAATAATTAGTATAGATAAATTAAATCAATTAACAAAACGTTTCTAGAATTTTTAATAGTATACTTATAAAAGTTTAACAACTTTATTCAAATAATCATTCCAAATAAAAGAGTGTATACCATTCACAAAAGTTTATATACTATTCACAAAGATGCTGTTAAATTTTCCCAGATTTCCCATGGCTTTGTTAAAAGTTAAAAATTTCAATATGAAATCAGACCCTACCCCAACCAAAAAAAGGAAGGAGAATTAAGAAAATAAGAAAGACCTAGTCCTACTAAATTCCTATACTCTATTCCCAGAGAATATGCTCTCATGAAGAACATTGAATATGACTGGACAGTGATGTGTGTAGAGAGTGTCAGTATCAGACTTACAGTAAATCATCCAGTGTTCTCTTACTCTTAACTAAGATTTATAAAACTGTCCTGAGGAACACTAGTGTTTCACAAAATGCTAACATATACTTCATGAAAAGGAAACAGATAACTGTGAGCTATATTGGAATTTTAAAAAATTAAAGAGATTTTGTATCATAGGATTTCTCAGAATTCTTAATATATTACACCTAGCATGTATAATATCCCCAATTAATTTGAACTCACAAACATTTTTTAAAAAGAAAAACTTTAAATATCTTAGAGATATTCCTTATAGATATTCCTGAGAACACAGTTTGGGAAACACTGCTTTAAATTGTTTCTTCTGTGATGAAATTATCTTCAGCAAACCATCTGTCTAGAACTGAAAATAAAACCTGTGCTACACATTATTCTGTTCACGGAATATTTCCCTCTCCTGACTTTCCTGAAACGTGGTAGGATTGCACTAGCTGTTCTCCTTGTGGTGGTGTGTGGTCAAGTGAAAAGTTCTGTGCAATGAATTATGAGTGGAACTGATAGCTTTTAATTCCAATTTGAAGAATTAAATTATCAGTGTGAGACCATGTAAATTTTTTTTTCTCCTTCTATCGTGTTGGCTGACAACATTAGAGATGACGAATGCTCTGTTGGCCTGAGTCCCTGAGTGACTGTGATGATCAGAGACTTCCTCAAGGCTAATGATGGACATAAGACAGAAGCAGAAATTAAACTTTCATCTTTCAACCCACTGGGATGTGAAGGTTGTTATTGCAGCGTGATCTAGCTTATTCTGGCTGATAGAGAACTCAAAGTGAAATACTACATACTCATACTGTCAATTTTGTTTACATGGAACAACTGGTTACAAACAAAGAAAGATATGCAAAATACCAGTTCAGGACTCTTTTTTTTTTTTCTTTTAATAATATCAAAATCTACTATTTAAAGTTTATGGCATTTTCTGCCAGAGAATTGTGATATATCTGTCCATTGAGCACATGACATTCAGTCAATAAATATTGATTGAGTGTAACTATATGCCAAGCTAACCAGATAACTTAGATGAGTGGATTCTTTCACCTCTAAAGTGTAAATTATCCTGAAAAAATCATTAGTTAAAAACAGGACATTTAAATCAGACATACATATGATGGGTTTTGGCTCTCCCTCTCAATGAACTATATGACCATGTACTTTATGAATTGCTTTCCAATTCAGAAATAAGAAAAAAAGCTTATAATTATATGTTATAGGTTAAATAAAATAAAATACAGGCATACTTCAGAGATATGGGCCTGTTTGGTTCCAGATCACCACAACAAGGTGAATATCACAATAAAGCAGTCACACAAAATTTTGGTTTTCCAGTGTATATAAAAGTTATCTTTACGCTATAATGTAGTCTGTTAAGGGTGCAATAGCCTTATGTCTAAAACACCAATGTACATACCATAATTTAAAAATACTTGACTGCTAAAAAATGCTGACCATCATCTGAGTCTTCAGCAAGTCGTAATCTTTTTCTTGGTGGAGGGTTTAAAATATTGCTACAATTACCAAAATGTAACACAGACACAAAGTGAGTTCTTCCACCATTTGGAAAAATGGTTGCTGATAGACTTGCATGATGCAGAGTTGCCACAAACCTTCAATCTGTAAAAAATGCAATATCTGTGAAGTGCAATAAAATGAAGTATGCTTGTAATAGATCAGGCTATAAGCATAACACTAGTAATAATGAGTGCTAATGAAATGACATTAATTTCATGGGACTAACTTGATAGTAATAAGAACATTCAGAAGTGGAATATATGTTTAATAAGAATCATAAGGTTTTATTTTTTTTCAAATTACTTGCCATCCATCATATGTATCTTTTTTTTGTTGTTGTTGTTGTTTTTAATTATTTTTGTAACATCCTTATTGGAGTACAATTGCTTTACAATGGTGCAACAGCCACTGTTGTACAACAAAGAGAATCAGACATACATAAACATACATCCCCACATCTGCTCCCTCCTGCATCTCCCCGCTACCCTCCACATCCCACCCCTCCAGGTGGACACAAAGCACTGAGCTGATCTCCCTGTGTTATGTGGCTGCTTCCCACTAGCCATCTATTTCACATTCGGTAATGTATATATGTCCATGCCACTCTTCCACTTCGTCTCAGCACTTTGTCCCAGCTTACCCTTCCCCCATCCTGTGTCCTCAAATCCATTCTCTACATCTGCATATTTATTCCTGACCTGCCCCTAGGTTCTTCAGAATCTTTTTAATTTTTTTTTTTTTTAGATTCCATATACATGTGTTAGCATACAATATTTGTTTTTCTCTTTCTGACTTACTTCACTCTGTATGACAGACTCTATGTCCACCCACCTCACTACAAATAACTCAATTTCGTTTATTTATATGGCTGAGTAATATTCCATTGTATTTATGTGCCACATATTATTTATCCTTTCATCTTTTGATGGACACTTAGGTTGCCTCCATGTCCTGGTTATTGTAAATAGAGCTGCAATGAACATTGTGGTACATGACTCTTTTTGAATTATGATTTTCTCAGGGTATATTCCCAGTAGTGGGATTGCTGGGTCGTATGGTAGTTCTATTTGTAGTTTTTTAAGGAACCTCCATACTGTTCTCCATAGTGGCTGTATCAATTTACATTCCCACCAACAGTGTAAGAGGGTTCCCTTTTCTCCACACTCTCTCCAGCATTTATTGTTTGTAGATTGTTTGATGATGGCCATTCTGATGGATGTGAGGTGATATCTCAGTGTAGTATTGATTTGCATTTCTCTAATGATTAGTGATGTTGAGCATCCTTTCAAGTGTTTGTTGGCAATATGTACATCTTCTTCGGAGAAATGTGTCATTAAGTCTTCTGCCCATTTTCTGTATTGGGCTGTTTGTTTTTTTGATATTGAGTTGCATGAACTGCCTGTATATTTTGGAGATTAATCCTTTGTCAGTTGCTTCATTTACAAATGTTTTCTCACATTCTGAGGGTTGTCTTTTCATCTTGTTTATGGTATCTTTTGCTGTGCAAAAGCTTTTAAGTTTCATTAGGTCCCATTTGTTTATTTTTGTTTTTATCTCCGTTTCTCTAGGAGGTGGTTCAAAAAGGATCTTCCTGTGATGTATGTCATAGAGTGTTCTGCCTATGTTTTTCTCTAAGAGTTTTATAGTGTCTGGCCATATATTTAGGTATTTAATTCATTTTGAGTTTATTTTTGTGTATGGTGTTAGGGAGTGTTCTAATTTCATTCTTTTACATGTAGCTACCCAGTTTACCCAGCACCACTTATTGAAGAGGTTCTCTTTTCTCCATTGTATATTCTTGCCTCCTTTGTCAAAGCTCAGGTGACCATATGTGTGTGAGTTTATCTCTGGGCTTTCTATCCTGTTCTACTGATCTATATTTCTGTTTTTATGCCAGTACCATACTGTCTTGATTACTGTAGCTTTGTAGTATAGACTGCAGTCTGGGAGCCTGATTCCTCCAGCTTGTTTTTCTTTCTCAAGATTGCTTTGGCTATTCGGGGTCTTTTGTGTTTCCAAACAAATTGTGAAATTTTTTGTTCTAGTTCTGTCAAAAAATGTCACTGGTAGTTTGATAGGGGTTGCATTGAATCTGTAGATTGCTTTGAGTAGTAGAGTCATTTTCACAATGTTGATTCTTCCAGTCCAAGAACATGATATATTTTTCCATCTGTTTGTATCATCTTTAATTTTTTTCATCAGTGTCTTTTACTTTTCTGCATACAAGTCTTTTCATCTCTTTAGGTAGGTTTATTCCTAGGTATTTTATTCCTTTTGTTGCAATGGTAAATGAGAGTGTTTCCTTAATTTTTCTTTCAGATTTTTCATTGTTAGTGTATAGGAATGGAAGAGATTTCTGTGCATTAATTTTATATCCTGATAATTTACCAAATTCATTGATTAGCTCTA
Source organism: Kogia breviceps (assembly GCF_026419965.1). Taxonomy (NCBI): domain Eukaryota; kingdom Metazoa; phylum Chordata; class Mammalia; order Artiodactyla; family Physeteridae; genus Kogia; species Kogia breviceps. Next base: position 132,725,513 of record NC_081310.1, read on the forward strand.
CTAGTTTTCTGGTAGCATCTTTGGGATACTCTATGTATACTATCATATCATCTGCAAACAGTGATAGTTTTACTTCTGTTTTCAGATTTGGATTCCATTTATTTCTTTTTCTTCTCTGGTTACTGTGGCTAAAACTCCAAAACTATATTGAATAATAGTGATAAGAGTGGGCAACCTTGTCTTGTCCCTGATCTTAGAGGAAACGGTTCCAATTTTTAACCATTGGGAATGATGTTGGCTGTGGGTTTGTCATACAAGACCTTATTATGTTGAGGTAAGTTCCCTCTACACCTACTTTCTGGAGGGATTTTATCATAAATGGGTGTTGAATTTTGTTAAAAGCTTTTTCTGCATCTATTGAGATGATCATATGGTTTTTCTCCTTCAATTTGTTAATATGGTTTATCACATTGATTGATTTGCATATATTGAAGAATCCTTGCATTCCTGGGATAATTCCCAATTGATCATGTTGTATGATCCTTTTAATGTGCTGTTGGATTCTATTTATTAATATTTTGTTAGGGATTTTTACATCTATGTTCATTAGTGATATTGGTCTCTGGTTTTCTTTCTTTGTGATATCTTTGTCTGGTTTTGGTATCACGGTGATGGTGGCCTTGTAGAATGAATTTGGGAGGGTTCCTCCCTCTGTTATATTGTGGAAGAGTTTGAGAAGGATAGGTGTTAGCTTTTCTCTAAATGTTTGATAGAATTCTCCTGTGAATCCATCTGATCCTGGGCTTTGGTTTGCTGGAAGATTTTTAACCACAGTTTCAATTTCAGTGCTTGTGATTGGTTTGTTTATATTTTCTGTTTCTTCCTGATTCAGTCTCAGGAGTTTGTGCCTTTCTAAGAATTTGTCTGTTTCTTCCACGTTGTCCATTTTATTGGTATAGAGTTGCTTGTAATAATCTTTCACAATCCTTTGTATTTCTGTAGTGTCAGTTGTTTCTTCTCCTTTTTCATTGTTAATTCTATTGATTTGAGGCTTCTCCCTTTTTTCTTGGTGAGGCTGGCTAGTGGTTTATCTTCTCAAAGAACCAGCTTTTAGTTTTATTGATCTTTGGTATCATTTCCTTCATTTCTTTTTCATTTATTTCTGATATGATCTTTATGATTTCCTTCCTTCTGCTAACTTTGGGATGTTTTTGTTCTTCTTGCTCTAACTTTTTTAGGTGTAAAATTAGGTTGTTTATTTGAGATGTTTCTTTTTTCTTGAGGTGGAACTGTATTGCTATAAACTTTCATCTTACAACTACTTTTGTGGCATCCCATAGGTTTAGGGTCATTGTGTTTTCATTGTCATTTGTTTCTAGGTATTTTTTGATTTCCTTTTTTATTTCTTCAGTGATCTCTTGCTTATTTAGTAGTGTATTATTATGTGCCATGTGTTTGTATTTTTTACAGATTTTTTCCCTGTAATTGTTATCCAGTCTCATAGTGTTGTGGTAGGAAAAGATACTTGAGACAATTTCAATCTTCTTAAATTTACCAAGGCTGGATTTACCAAGGCTTGTGACCCAAGATATGACTTATCCTGAAGAATGTTCCATGAGCAGTTGAGAAGAAAGTGTATTCTGTTGTTTTGGGATGGAATGTCCTTTAAATATCAATTAAGTCCATCTTGTTTAATGTATCATTTAAAGCTTGTGTTTCCTTATATATTTTAATTTTGGATGATCTGTCCATTGTTGAAAATAGGTTGTTAAAGTCCCCTACTCTGATTGTGTTGCTGTTGATTTCCCCTTTTATGGCTGTTGGCATTTGCCTTAAGTATTGAGGTGCTCCTATGTTAGGTGTATAAATATTTACAATTATTATATCCTCTCGGATTGATCCCTTGATCATTATGTAGTGTCCTTCTTTGTCTCTTGTAATAGGCTTTATTCTAAAGTCTATTTTGTCTGATATGAGAGTTGCTACTCCAGCTTTCTTCTGATTTCCATTTGCATGGAATATCCTTTTCCATCCCCTCACTCTTAGTCTGTATGTGTCTCTATGTCTGAAATGGGTCTCTTGTAGCAGCATATATACAGGTCTTGTTTTTGTATATATTCAGCCACTCAGTATTTTGGTTGGAGCATTTAATCCATTTACATTTAAGGTAGTTATTATTATGTGTGTTCCTGTCACCATATTCTTAATTGTTTTGGGTTTCTTATTGTAGGTCTTTTCCTTCTCTTATGTTTCCTGCCTAGAGAAGTTCCTTAAGGATTTGTTGTAAAGCTCGTTTGGTGGTGCTGAATTCTCTTCACTTTTGCTTGTCTGTAAAGGTTTTAAATTCTACAATGAATCTGAATGAGATTCTTGTTGGGTAGGGTAATCTTGGTGTAGGTTTTTCCCTTTCATCACTTTAAATATATCCTGCCACTCCATTCTGGCTTGCTGAGTTTCTGCTGAAAGATCAGTTCTTAACCACATGGGGATTCCCTTGTATGTTATTTGTTGCTTTTCCCTTGCTGCTTTTAATATTTTTTCTTTGTATTTAATTTTTGATAGTTTGATTACTACGTGTCTTGGCATGTTTTGCCTTGGATATATCCTGTATGGGACTCTCTGCACTTCCTCGACTTGCTTGACTATTTCCTTTCCCATATTATGGAAGTTTTCAAGTATAATCTCTTCAAATATTTTCTCAGAACTTTCTTTTTCTCTTCTTCTGAGACCCCTATAATTCGAATGTTGGTGTGTTTAATGTTGTCCCCGACGTATCTGAGACTCTCCTCAATTCTTTTCACTCTTTTTTCTTTATTGTGCTCTGCAGTAGTTATTTCCACTATTTTACCTTCCAGGTCACTTATTCTTTCTTCTGCCTCAGTTATTCTGCTATTGATTCCTTCTAGAGAATTTTTAATTTAATTTATTGTGTTGTTCATCACTGTTTGTTTGCTCTTTAGTTCTTCTAGATCCTTGTTAAACGTTTCTTGTATTTTCTCCATTCTATTTCCAAGATTTTGGATCACCTTTACTATCGTTTCTCTGAATTCCTTTTCAGGTAGACTGCCGATTTTGTCTTCATTTGTTTGGTCTCGTGGGTTTTTACCTTGTTCCTTCATCAGCTGTGTATTTCTCTGTCTTCTCATTTTGTTTAACTTACTGTGTTTGGGTTCTCCTTCTCACAGGCTGCAGGTTCGTAGTTCCCATTGTTTTTGGTGTCTTCCTCCAGGTTCAGTGGGTTGTGTAGGCTTCCTGGTGGAGGGGACTGGTGCCTGTGTTCTGCTGGAAGCGTCTGGATCTTGTCTTTCTGGTGGGCAGGACCATGTCCAGTGGTGTGCATTGGGGTGTCTATGAACTTATCATGATTTTAGGCATCCTCTTTGCTAATGGTCAGGGTTGAGTTCTTGTCTTGATAGTTGTTTGGCATAGGGTGTCCACCACTGTAGCTTCCTTGTCGTTGAGTGGAGCTCAGTCTTAGTGTTTAGATGAAGATCTCTGGGAGAGCTTTTGCTGTTTGATATGACATGGGGCCGGGATGTCTCTGGTGGGCCAACGTCCTGAACTCAGCTCTCCCACCTCAGAGGCTCAGGTCTGACACCCAGTTGGAGCACCAAGACTCTGTCAGCCACCTGGCTACTGCCCGGGCTGGGGATTCTATTAGCTCGGCAGTGGTGCTGGCTGCAGCTCATGCTCCTGGGGCTCCACTCTCAGCCCCATTATATGTATCTTTTAGGAGATTCTATTTCCCCACCTACATTTCAATAATTTTTACTTCATAGAAGAAAGCATTAATATGCCATCTTCTAAATGGTTTAATAGTAATCTATTACAACTGATAAAACTTTACTATTGACTTATGTTTATTATTGATTAGAAAAGGCTTTTTCCTGTTTTACTTATACAGACGTCTATACAAATAAATATATATAATATAAGCAAATATATATCATTGATATATTTAAATATATACATGTATCAATGCCAAAAAACTGTGCCATTTTATGAAGATAGAAGAAGAATGACCAATTTACAGAATAATTTGTAATCATTTATGAGAACTGTATTAGTTACGGCTCTGCAGAGAAACAGAACAAATAGGATGTGTGTGTACACTTATAAAGAGAGCTTTATTTGGGAGAATTGGCTTATATGATAGTGGGGGTGAGCAAGTCCAAAATCTGCATAGCAATCTGGCAAACTGCAGACCTAGGAAATAGTTGATGTTGTAGTCTTAATCCCAAAGGCAGTCCAGAGGCAGATTTTTTTCTTCCTGAGGGGACCCTCAGTCTTTTTCTCTTAAGGCTTTCAACTGACCAGGTGAAGCCTACCCACACTGTGGCGGTAGATCTGTTTTACTCAAAACCTACTGACTTAAATTTTAATCACATCTTAAAAACACCTTCACAGCACTAACTATAATGGTGTTTGCCCAAATACCTGGGCACAATAGCCTAGCAAAATTAACACATATAATTAACTATCACAAGAATAAATGATCTCATAGTATTTGGGGTGCAGAAAGCAAGTCTAATATCTAGTAATAATTTAACTTTTAACAAATGACAATGACAAATAAAACTTTATCCTTGAAGACCCAACTAAATGGAGCACACTTTCTATCATCCCTTGACCTCAAGAGTTTAAAACTGTTTACAGTTTTTGAATTGAAAGTAGCAAAACCATTTCATAACCAATTAAATTGGGGCCATTATCCAGGACTCTCAGGTGTTTCATAAAGGAATTTCATACATAAATATATTTTTATACAATGTTAGAGGGAAAAATGTAGAAAGCAGTTTTCTGCTTTGTTGAAAAATCTAAAGACCTTTTACACCTTGAACAAAAAAATGCAAAATAATACATAACTATAGAAACCAAGCTTCCTCCTTTATGCCCTCGCTGTTCCTTATGCTACACCTCAAACATAACTCATATGACAAAGAGTGGCCTTGATTTATTTGTTTATATGCTTGTATCTTCTGCCAAAATATTAGTTCTTTGAGACCAGGGATAATTTCTTGCTTTTCTTTGTATCTCCAGCACATGTCAGTAGCTCTTAACAAATGTTTATTCAATTGAATCCATACTTTGAAGTTTGAAAAATATTTTCACATACCGTTAATGTTTGTTCCAACCATATAGCATTAGTTCTATTGCTGGTGTAACAAGCAAATACAAATTCAGTGGCTTAAAGCACCACAAATGTACTATATAGTTCTGTAATGTATGGACAGGCTGTATTCCTTTCTGGAGGCTCTTGCTCATTCAATTGCTGGGACAATTCACTTCCTTTTCGTTCTGTGACTGAGTTCCCTATTCCCTTGCTGGCTGTCAGCTGAGCTCTGTTACAAGCACCTAGGGGTTGCCTGCATTCCTCCACTTTAAGTTTATTCCCTCTGTCTCCAAAACCACTTCTCTCTCATACTGTGACTCCCTGCTGCCTCTTCTTTTAGCAGATCTTTGACCATTCTGCCTTCCTCTTCAGCTTTGGGAACCCATGCCATTGGACCCTCCCAGATAATCCAGAATAATGTCCCTATTTTAACGTCCTATTTTAAATCTTAATTCCATCTACAAAGTCCCTTTTGCCATGTAAAGTAACATAATTACAAGCTCCAGAGATTAGAGCATCGGCAATTTGAGGGCCATTATCCAATCTGCCATATGGAGTACCTTTATAAAGATCCTTATTTTATAGGTGAAGCACTTGAGGGTAGAATGCAAGGTGCTTTCCCATAGTCCACACAGAGCTTCAATCCCAAACAGACCATCTGGCATCAATGTTGGATCTTTCTACTGTACCAAACTGTCATGTTATCCCCAAAAGTAATAATGAGAAAACGCTCTGGATATAGCATTGAAATTAAAGTCATCCAGTAAAAGAAAAGAGGCAAGCAAAGCCAATTGTGGCTTTTCACATAATAGCGTTAAAAGAATATGCATTTTAAAAGTAAATAAATAAATACCCAAAGTGTATATACATCCAAAATGAAGGTGAATAATAACTAGGAAGAAGAGAGGGAGAGCGGGAAGCATATAATGAGCCCTATTTACTTCCTTCTTCATGTTAGGGCCACAAGCCTTAAGACCTAAAGCAAAATTGATGTCAGACAATGAACAGTTTGCAGAGTATGAACAGAGATAAATTCCCATCCCCTGGACTAACAGTATAAGACTGCAGCCTATGGAATGGAGAGAGGATTTGTATAGATTGGCCAGATCTACCGTAAAATTTCAAGGCCACTTTATAGAGCTACTTACTTCATGATGAGACTTCATACAGCTACACACTTTAATAAATTTATATCAGACCAAGCTGTGCTTTATCAGAGCTAGATAGACAATTTCTTGACATATTCTAAAGCTTCTGGATTACATCTTGGGAATAAAATATGAAATCTAATAGCTGTGTTTTGCAGTTAGTATGTGGTTTGCTGCTCTTGCCGTTAAAAAGAGGAAAAAACACCATAAGCCCACTAACCAACCCTTATCCAACGAGGTACTTTAAGAAGTAAGGAAAACAGAAACTCGTGAATTATTTATTTTAAATGTGCCATTTCAATAGAAGCAGCTCAGTGTCTACTACAGCCCAACCTCAAAAGAGTAATGCACACACACACACAAAATATATTTCTCTATGTGAAAGAGAACATAGCTTTAACTGAAAAAATGTCATCTAAGGCCTTCCCTGGTGGCGCAGTGGTTGAGAATCCGCCTGCCAACGCAGGGGACACGGGTTCGTGCACCGGTCCAGGAAGATCCCACATGCTGCGGAGCAGCTAGGCCCGTGAGCCATGGCCCCTGAGCCTGAGCGTCCGGAGCCTGTGCTCCGCAATGGGAGAGGCCACAACACTGAGAGGCCTGTGTACTGCAAAAAAAAAAAAAAAAAAAGTCATCTAAAACTGTAATGATTAAACATTGTAAATGCTAACTTCATTTTAAATAAAATTATAATTATATTGCAACAACAAATCAAAACTACCAGCCAATTCGCTTTTCCCCAGTAAGTCTAGTGAAAGTTTTACAAAACCAGTATAAAAAATCCACTTTATTTTGTTTTGATTTTCTATTTCTTTCTTAGATTAAAAAATTGAAATGAATAAATGTACAAATTTAAAACTTTATGCTCAACACTTGATTATGCATGTTAATGAGAGATCAAAGCATTGGTATTCAAAAATAAGACATAATCCCCCAGATATTCATGTTTTTCATTAGAATGTGGTCATGTATACAATTGGATAAACACACAGTCTCTGTCCACATGATAATAAATCAACTGGTTAAACAGTGAACAATTTAGGTAGCCTAAGCTTAGTTTGCTTGCATGATGCCAAGTGTTTGATATTTTGTTTTTATATGTTAGCAATTCTATTGCTTAATTAATTTAAGCCACTAGACTTTTTAATACATTCTAGACAAAGCCATATTTATATGAAAATATTCCCATATGCAGCTTCTCTGTGTCTAGCTTCAGCTGCCATCAGAACAAGCCTTATATGGTAGATATGGCGTAATGAAAGGGAAAAATCTAGCAATATGCATGAAATTAATCTTCTTTTCTCATTGAAGCAGATGTGTCAGTGGGTGCACGGTTTGTGCACACACTTATTCGTAGGCAAAATTTTACCTGGCTGCAAACATTACTGTTGTTATTTTATTATAATTATTTTGCTCTAAGAGTGGTAACATGAACAGTCACAGGAAGTAGCATAAGTAAGAGGAGCACAGGGTTTGGGAATTAGGATACCTGAGACTTTTTGTTCCATCTAAAGATAGCCTTTTCATGCTATTTGGCAAATCACTTAACCTCTCTAGATCTTGGATTCCTCATCCTTAAAAAGAGTCTTATGTAAGTTTATTATCTCTAAGAAATTGACTCATTCCTGGCAGACAGTGTGTATTCTTTCAGATAATGTCAGATCTGTCTGGTTTCTCTTCTATAGCCAGCCTAGACTATGCCACAAATAGCAGCTCCAACCATCTGGGAGCTAGGAAATAAACCTGCTTTTCATACATGACTTAAATCGAGTTTCTTAAACTTCTATGTGCATAAGCATCACCTTGAGGATTTCCTATGAGGTGCCAACTTACCTGTCCCAGCCTCAGTAACTCTTATTCAACAATTACATGGTAGGGCATAAAAACCTGCATGTTAATTGTCATCCAAAATAATTCTTTCATAGATGATTCTCAGACTACATTTTGAGAAACACCTACCCACACTTAATGGAAGCCATAACTACATGGAGAGCATCATCTGTATAGTGAGCTGTTAACATTTGTCCTTGTATTCTGGCTATAATTATAAATGAATTTCTGGTATAGTCCTGTTTGCTTAACAGGTGGTTTAGTCTGGTTTCCCCAGATGAGAATATCGAGAGTAAAATTTGTGTACAAGAATTCTCAAGAGAAACCAGAACAGGAATGGGAAAATCAGAATAGATTCAGGACAAGAAACCTAGCAAGGTGAAGTCACGCATTGAGAAAGTTTTGGAGTGTAAATTATATTGTATTTTATTGCATATCCTGGTAACACAGCTGGGCCTTTGAACTATGGCACCAGTACCTCATTGGCTACTGCATGCTCTGTGGGAACAAAAACTACCAGGCATCTTCCTGAGACAAGTGACTCCGGGACCAAAAGGACAGTATTTGAAAATGACTGCAGATTGCAGTCCTTAGGAGGGGAGCATGCAGAAGTTGGGGGTGTATTTTCCAAGTGTATCTAATTGGGTCGGGATCCAGCAGTTTCCACTTCAGCTGGCTATCTCATATTCTATTTTCCTGTGTTAAGTCTACTTAAATACTAAATACTTGCAAGTTATACATTTCTTGCTTTTGACATTCAGTTAACCTGAGAACCCTGAAAATGGAACTTGAATAGTGAAGTTCAACCCCAAAATATGCCACTTTGGCATAATGATTATTTTGAGTTAAAGGCAATTGAGAAACAGCAGGTGCCAGAAGGGCACTCTGACCTTCCTGTTTCTACCTAAAAGCAGGAGATAAAAATCCATTTGAAAAATGCCCTCCCTATACCAGGAGGAAGGAACACGTTCTTATTACCAGAGACGGGAAAATTGAGGCTGAGAAATCTGTACAAACCAATATTGTTAACTAGGAAGTAATTCCTAGTTATTTCTCTACAATTGACTGCCCCTTCTCCAAACCTCTTTGTCTTGTTTCTTTGTCTAAAAGTTATAAATGCTTTGTGCTCTGGTCAGTTCGTGTCTTCAACCTCTTGAGAAGGCTCCCGTGTAATAATTTAATCAAATGTGTATTCTTTACTCCTGCTAATCTGTTTAATCATTTCAATTTTTAGACCCAGTCAGAGTCTCTTAGAGGGTAGAGAACTTTTTCCTCCTTAAAATAGCCAATTCAATTGGATTTTTCCCCGAATGTTCTTCTGCTTTGTATTTCCTAATTCTGATCTCAGTGTTCTTTCTCAGAATTCCATCATAGTGTATCATACACGTTGTCACAGAGCACAGAGCATTTAAAATTCAAAATATAGCATTGCTTCTTGTCTTTAGTTAACCCTTATGAATTCTGGACTCCAATCCTCACGCTACTGCTTGCTAGGCACACACTATCTTGCTGAACTTTCCATTTGACCTTGCCTCTGTCACTCTTAGACTGCCCTAGGACAACTGTCCATCCGAACAAGTCCAGTTTGATTCAATTCGAATTAAGCAAGATTAACTGGAATTCACAGACCAGTTCAGAATTAGATTTGGGAAACAGAAGTCTTTGTAATTGCATAATGATTAAAAAGATGTGCTTATGTAACATTTTAACATTGAAATTAAATGTTCTTAATTTCCCTATTTAGTTAATTTAATCCAATGTACAAAATGGTCTGTTCCCTAAGTCTTATACAAATACAAACTGCTAGTTAGGACTATATAATAAAGATAGTAAAAAATGATCAGTGGACAGGTTTAAAAAATCAAGTTAAAATTATCTCATATGCTTTTAATGTCCTACTTGGGACTAGTGAATTGCATATAAATCTAGAAGTAGCTGCAAAATTGTTTATTCAGTGGAAACATGTGTAGAGATTATTTTTTGCTATCTGTCTGTTCTGCCATGTAAAGTGATGAAGATGTTGGTGAGTCAAAGTGCTAGCAACATATTCCTTGAAGTTATAATGTACTTCTAGTGATGAGGAATGAGTAGTGCTAACTCTGGATATATTGACCTAAAGTACATACCCGAAAAAACATTAGAATGACAAATATTGAAGAATTTTTTTCTACAAGATGACAAATTTAGAGTACTTGGAGGTAGTTGTATATTTGACAAGACAGTTATCTACCTATCAGACAAAAGATAAAACTTTGAAAGCTGCATTATGTGCGAGTGTGTGTGTGTGTGTGTGCGCGTGCGCGCGCATGTGCACGTGCATGACTAAAAGTGTCTCCAATATTGGAGAATAAATAGAATAAGTCAATCAGTTCCATCTTCCCTAGACACATAATGATTCAGTTAGTCATCACAATTTTGCATAACAGGGATTTTCACCAGCTTTTTTGTTTTGTTTTCTTGGTTTTTGTTTGTTTGTTTTTGTGGTACGTGAGCCTCTCACTGTTGTGGCTTCTCCTGTTGTGGAGCACAGGCTCCGGACGCGCAGGCTCAGTGGCCATGGCTCACAGGCCCAGCCGCTCTGCTGCATGTGGGATCTTCCAGGACCGATGCACGAACCCGTGTCCCCTGCATTGGCAGGCAGACTCTCAACTACTGCACTACCAGGGAAGCCCCTATTTGAGCATATTTAATAACTACTTTATTCTTAGAATTGAAGCAGCATCTACTAAATTATTGTGAACAGGGCAAATAATTCTTTCATAGTGTGGCATACCTGTATCTTTGAAACTCAAGTTAATTGCCTGAGATGTTTTGCCATACAGACAAGCCAAAATAAACCACGGGGATTGTATTTTTGTAATGCTAATCAAATTTATTTTTTTATTGCTCATGGCTAGTCATAATAGTTATAATAAAATCTAACTTTTCCCTGTTTTGGATAATGTCAATCTTTTGTGCCAAGTAGCCCTGGTAGTTTAACATTTGGGATTCCACATGAATGATTTACAATAAATCACAGAGACGGAAGTGCTATTAAATACTAAGCTAGGTTACTAAAGACCATGTGGATACAAAAAGATAATTTAAGGGGAAAGTGTCTACCTATTATCTATCATCTATCTATCATCTATTAGCTATTTATTTAGTAATCCTTATACCTATAGACACACACATATTTATACACACATATAAAGAAAAAGCGGGGCTTCCCTGGTGGCGCAGTGGTTGAGAATCCGCCTGCCGATGTAGGGGACACGGGTTCATGCCCCGGTCCGGGAAGATCCCACATGCCGTGGAGCGGTGGGGCCCGTGAGCCATGGCCGCTGAGCCTGCGCGTCCGGAGCCTGTGCTCCGCAACGAGAGAGGCCACAACAGTGAGAGGCCCGCGTACAACAACAAAAAAAAGAAAAAGTGAATTGATTTTTTAAAAATCATAAAGACATGTAAGAGCATAGTTTATTTTGGAACTATCATTATTTCTTGTCACGTGGGTGGTTTTAAATAAAGAAATAGTCCAAAACTGAAATTAATTCCACCTTATTTTATAAGGATTATTTCATTCACTTGAGTTCACTAAGGTTATTATTTATTTATTTATTTATTTTGTGTGTGTGTGGTACGCGGGCCTCTCACTGTTGTGGCTTCTCCCGTTGCGGAGCACAGGCTCCGGAAGCGCAGGCTCAGCGGCCATGGCTTACGGGCCCAGCCGCTCCGCGGCATGTGGGATCCTCCCGGACCGGGGCACGAACCCGTGTCCCCTGCAATGGCAGGCGGACTCTCAATCACTGCGCCACCAGGGAAGCCCACTAAGGTTATTTTTTACCTAAACAACAATGCATACATGCAGACAAGCTAAAATTTTCCAAGAATATTTTCTTTAAAACTCCAATTTTATTTTTATTTATTTCAGAAAATAGATCTTTACTATCAGTTCACATGCCCTACTACATTATCTAAGTCCAAAATAGCAGTAAAGAATTTGAGCCACTGAGAAAATGACATCTCTCCTAGTTAAATAACCAATGGTGCTGCAGAAATGAACACAGCTCCAGTGCTCATTTAAATCTAGAGTTACAAGAATCATTTAGGTATGGCTTGTGATGAAAGAACATGGAAAGGAAAGGGGAGAAATCTGCTTCTCCTTGTCAGACTTCATGGTAAGAATAAGTTTCCTTAGACATATCCTGTAGGGAAATAATTTAAAGAAGTCTTTTCACAGCGTGACAACTGTACTCATGATTTCAGTTTCCATATTAATTCAAAGATTCATAAATGAGAAAGAGAAATTAAATTTATATCAAAATGTGTGTTTTGAAGAAATTTCCAATGGTGAAATGATTGGTTGAAATGTGAAGCTATTTATTATCTTTTAAGAAATTTCTCCATTCCATAGAAATATGTTTTACAAATGTTTTCAGATTGGTATGTCCTTTAACCTCTAAAATGACTGTTTAAGCAAATCATTTGGTTAGACATAAGAGTTTTTAAAGGTAATAATAAGGCGATAATAAAAAAGATGATATCATCTAGAAACTTTTAGATATAAATTTTACTTTTGTTTTGGGTTATCCTCATATTTTAAAAACTTACATTTCAGTAAGTAAGAATTAATAGTTGTCTGAGATTTATCTGTTATAAAAGAAAATTCATTCTATAATTATAGCTAATAAATTTGATGTATATTATATATTACAGTTAGTGAGAATAAATTCATGTCTCTTACTAGACATCAACATCAACTCAATGATAATTCGTTATGCCAAAAATTATATCAAATGATTTTTAGAAAGAAGCACAAGTTATTGATTCAACATACATTCAAAAATAAAAATAAGTATAGTGTGCTTATGACAACAGATGTATATAAAAAAAGAGCAAGACAGTTTTAGTTGACAATCTGTTCAATGATTCAGCGGTGTCATGTGGTTCCCCCCAAAATGTTTATATTATCTAACTTTAATGCACAGTGAAAATGTGGATATATAATGCTTAGATAGTAGTCTCAAACCTTTTTTTTTTTTTTTTTGTCAAATTGTACCTATAGTATAGAGTTCTCTACTATATACATATGGTGGATTAGTGATGGGTGTACATTGTTTGTCATTTCTTACATTAAGAGATAAAGTCTATTTCTTTTCCTTTTGGACCTGGGCTAACCTTGTTCTAACTTGCTTTGCTCAAGAGAAAGAAGCAGAAATGACATCATGCATCTTTGAAGCTGAGCTTAGATCTACAAATTCTGCTCTGGCTTTCTTAAAACACTTCATCTTGGGAATCAGCTATCCTGCTGGGAGAAAGCCACACTCCATGAAAAAGCCATGTAGAGGGGACTGAAGCACTCTTCTTGATAAACTCAGCTGAGCTCCAAACAGTGTCCCAGCAACAACTACCAGTCACAAGAGTGATTCCTGTTGGATACTTCCGGCCAGTCGAGCCTCCTGATGGCTGTCATATAAGCTAATATCACATGGAGCAGAATAAGCATCCAGCTGGTTCATGTCAAACCACAGAATCATGAGAGATAGAAGATGGTTGCTTTGTTTTGTCACTAATTTTTGAGTGACAGTTAATTGATGTTCAATTACCTATTTACAGTTTATTGCATGGTAATAGGTAATTGAAGCATCCTTTGAGGGTTATAGACACGATGGAGTGTGTTTAGAGAAGAGGGCTAAGTCTTTTGACATCCTCACCACTCATAAGTGTTAGCATGGGCTTTGAGATTAGTGTTATTTGCTCTCAGCTTGTTGTCAATCACAGAGGGTGTCCTCAGCTTCCCTCTGAACTTCATTGCTTCAGCCAGGTCTTTGTGGCCCAGTCTCTGAATCAGTTTAAGATAAGCATTCTAATGCTCTTCTGAGACTTCAGTTCTATCCTGAATCCAGGAATGCAGCTGGGGACAAGACAACCTATCTTACACTTTTCAGTCCCTCTTTCTGTGAGCTGACATGATTTCCTACATTTGCTTGACTAGATGGTGGGCTAATCCAAATGGAATAAATCAGCGGAATCCACAATTCTTTCATTCAATTGACTTTGAAATCACATGGTTCTCAGTCCCACTGAGGACTCGTGAAAATCTCACCACTCTAGAGGCCTCCTTTAGAATAAACAAATGGTTTTATCAGTTAACTGTTGTGTAACTCAGGATGACAAAAGAAGTTTAAGCAACCTCCTACGTGAGTCCAGAGGAAGGAAAGTTTAATTCTGACTTTAAAAATTTACTGGAAAGGAGAGAATAAGGTTTGAAGAAATCTTGATAAAGGAAACAGAGGAGTTAGTACAAGAGGTTAGGACAAGAAGGTCTTGCTAGGCAATGAAGAAGGTCACTGAATTCCAGATTAAGGGAATGCAGTGAACAAAAGAATAGCAAGCATAGGGAATTTGGGAAGTTTGATATAGCTAACATAATAGGAAGATAACTAAGAAACAGGAGTTTGAAGCCAGGTGTCTTCAGCCCTTGCTAAGAAATTTGCACATTTGGGGGGCAGTATGGCACTAGGGAATGCTTTTTGGTAGACTGTTGGATTATATGACCAAACCAATATTTTGGAAAGATAGCTGGTGACAGAATGGAGGATGATCTGATGGATGGATGGATGTGCAGCATGTGGAATATTTAGGAGGCTCCTGCAGTAGTTTAGTAGAGAAAAGATGGAAATACTGAAGAGTAAAAGGGAATGAATAAGGGGATAACAATGTGAAAGACTATCTTTAGTCTTGAAGTTGGAAAAAAAACAACTTTGAAGTTTCAAAGCTGGGTGGCTGGGAAGATAGTGCTATAATTATCATGCTGAAGAGGACAGGAGTCTTTTGATATGGAAAAGGGGGAAAGAGGCATAATAAGAACATGCTGGTCTTATGTGGAGATTGCAAGCAAGCATTTGCAATTCATCTGTAAAACTCATAAGAAAAACACTGAGAAAGTGTTATCAATAGAAGATAAGGCAGTTGTAGAAAGAAACTGAAGCCACGAGAGGAGAGGAAATGTGCAGAAAAGAGTAGAGTAAAACTTCTGACAATCCCAGTGATTGTCAGGAGAATAGGAACAGAGGCACCAGTGAAGCAGAATAAGAAAGTCATGAGGGCTTCCCTGGTGGCACAGTGGTTGAGAATCCACCTGCCTATGCAGGGGACACGGGTTCGAGTCCTGGTCCAGGAAGATCTCACATGCCCGGAGCGGCTGGGCCCGTGAGCCATGGCCGCTGAGCCTGCGCTCACCGGAGCCTGTGCTCTGCAACGGGAGAGGCCACAACAGTGAGAGGCCCACGTACCGCAAAAAAAAAAAAAAAAGAAAAAAAAAAGAAAAAAAAGAAAAAGAAAATCATGAGAGTAGTGTTATTGAATCATAGGAGTTCAGGGAGATGGGTGAACCACTGGGCCAAATATTAAAAAAGGCTAAGGATGATGAAAAACAAAAACCCAAAATTGTACCCCAAAATGAGAAGAGCATCATAAGGAAACTGAGAAAGCAGCCATATACCAATATTTCAAGACAATTAACAGAGAAAGGAAGAGAACATTACAAAAATGATATCTGAGGTACAGAGATCATCAACATGTATAACAGCTTCTCTGAAGAGATCAGTTATAAATGATCCAAAAATGCATCTGAGTGTAGAATAATGAATTTTAGATTAGTGATTTACAACATGGAGCATTTCATTTAAGGAATATGCTATTATAAATTCCTGAATGATATTGGCACTACTAGTTCCGAGAACACATGGACTATTTAGAAGCCACATCTGGGTAGTTTTCATTTATTTTCATTTAAAGTTATAGCCAAATTCATCTTAAACATTTCATTGTATAATTTTATATGATTTAAATATGTATTGGGTACATCCAAGGGACATGTATAATTAAAATTTGATTATGGTTTCATTTCAAACTGTATTTCTTTTTTAAAAACCTAGAAACAAATTCATTATATTAATACCATACACAATTGTTAGTGATCTTAAAATGTAATGTTCAAACTTTTAATTCTACCTGAGTAGGGTTAAGATACAGCATAAATAAATTGTTGTTCACTTTAATACTTGACACCATTCATCAAAAATAGCTTTACTTTCACAGAAGATCAAAGTTCCAAGTTTGCAAACAATAGTGCAATGCCACAGTATTTTGATCTTTTTTTTGAAGAAAGAACTATAGGATATCCATGTTTATAAAGAACAAAAAACATATGAAACTAAGCAAGCAATAAAAGACAACTTTCAAAAATAGTTCATGAAATTCTTTGTAAATTTCTTTCAGTCTCTAATCTGAAGTGCCTCTTCTGAAGATTCACTTCTGCTTACAGTATTTTAGCTAAATTCAATGTGTATAGAAGTTTTACTTTATGTAGTAAATGTTTTCATGTGAAACTCTTTACTTGTCCAGTCAGGTTGCTCCTGATCAATCATGACCAAATACCCCAGCAAGCATTCCAGGAAGTCAAATCTGTGGGTGTGAGAACATGAAGTGTGGCTTCTACACTTGTTTTGTTTAAATATACTTGGAAAACTTGGGGAAATACCTCAAGGGAATATGGATATTTTTCACTTGCTTGTGATTAAAAACAAATTTTAAGAAAGTCTCCTTTTAACTGAAGATACTTAATTAAAGCTAAAGGAGAAAGCTAACCACTTAACAGCAGGGGTACCCATGGATACATATGCTTCACTAATTGGATGAAAGCAGAGGAGAAAAACCTTTCCAAAAATATTACTCTGTGTTTCTGAACACATTTCATTAAGTACATTCATTAATCAGTGATCAACATAGACTAGGGTGAGACCTCCCATAGTCATGGCTTCAAAACACTCTTAGATAAAACACCACAATAAAGGGGCTGGGTGGAAGTTAGGACATTCTTTTTTGTTTTAAAGAGCAAAAGAGGATTATCTGCTCATAAGTAGAGCTTGGACCTCTCTACAAAACAAAGACCATTCATTCATTCTTGCATTCAGTCAACAATGACTTCCTGTCCCTAACGCCAGTGGTCCTAGGCTAGATGCTAAGTATAGAACAGTGAGCAATAATGACACTCAACAACAGGGAGCTCTATTAGCATGTGATAAGTGCCATAACACAGATGAGTCCAAAGTGCTCCAGGAAGACTAAGGTGATATAATTAACTTCATCTTGGGAAGACAAAGGATATTCTTCTGAGGAAGTTACTTCTAAACTTACACCTCAGAATAAAAAGGAATTAACTTGTCAGAGAAAGAGGGAAAATAATGTTATAGGCAGTATTAAAAGGTAAACGGAGACATATTAAACATTTTAAGAGTTTGAGCAAAAGTTGCTTTGAATCAGGTAGTAACAAATCAGAAGTAGTTGGAGCACTCCAGAACTGGAGCTAGGGGAAAGGCTTTCATAGAGTAGACACAAGCAAAACAAGGAAATGATTTGACTGGCTCTAACTTAGGCGGTTGCTTTGTTTGGGAAAGCCTAGTTGGCTGTTTGTGGTTAGCAGTCCCTAGGTTAAGATTTCCTAACCTTGACGCATTTACAAGCTTATGATTTAGTTTGCTTATGTAGGCTGTTGAGGCATTAGAACCCCCTCAGTCTAATGTCCTCCTTGTTTAATTAATTTAACAGCAGAAAGAATGATATACATAGATACCAGGAAGCAGGGAGAACCTGGGACTTCTGCAAGTGATTCCATGCAGCTGGACAACAAAGAGCCGAATGAGGGGTATGGAATGAACATAAGACCAAAGGTAGAAGCAGAGGCTAGTTCAAAACAGGCTTCTTAAGCTATGTTCACAAGAATAGATTTTACTTGAAACATAATATTGTGTGTAATACATGTCAACAACTGTACATTTTTGGAAAATGGATAATATTTTAAAAATATCTC
This sequence comes from Kogia breviceps, assembly GCF_026419965.1. Taxonomy (NCBI): domain Eukaryota; kingdom Metazoa; phylum Chordata; class Mammalia; order Artiodactyla; family Physeteridae; genus Kogia; species Kogia breviceps. Next base: position 132,743,397 of record NC_081310.1, read on the forward strand.
TACATAAACTATATTAGAAGCACAACTAAGTATACAAAATCTGTTTTTCCCATCTATTCAAAGAAAGAATGAACTGGAAATATCAACCATGATATCCTCATACAAGCTGACTTAACAACATCACAAATTTCATTTAATGGGTTTTTTGAGGGTGACATTACTGATCCTTTTGGATACAGACCTGCTCTTTAGCTCTAATAATAAAAATGTGAAAAGCTAACAACCATTAATAATAAAATCAAATACTCCAGAACAAAGTATTTCCAAAATTGAAAGTCAATTTTGTATAAAGAATACAATCTCACCATATATATAAGAGAACTCTTGAAGGACATAATAGCTGAGACTACCTTGGATGCAAAAGTGGCATAATGATTTGTCCCTTCTCGCAAAATTGAATGTGGTGATGGTGATAATGGTGGCATTAGCAATATTGTATACATTGCATAATTTAAATGATATTTTGGCAAAATATGGATTTGCCTACTTAGCCAAGAAATAAACAGAAAGTATAAATTCTCATTCACTTATTTTTGAAGAAAAGAATAGTAAGAACATGAATAGAAAATTTCTTTTTGACATACTCATCAAGCTATTTTAGGAGAAATTCTAATCTAAGCAATAACAGGGGAAAATTTAGCAATAGCAGCCAGTGCATTAATCTGATGACATGAAAGCAGTAAGTTTACTGATAATACTAAAAGAAAAGGATGAAATAATAATAAGCTAGTGGTAATCAAATGAACTTACGGCATAAAAGATTTAGCTTCTGGTACACTAATCACTAATGGAAGCAATGATAATTCCCCCCAATAAGATATGCCATAAATATCACCTAATAAGCCTCAAACTACATTTTAACTTAAAGAGCTGGATTTTTCCCAGAGATACAGCCACATAATGCTATGTATCTTTTAAGATCAGTTATTGTACATGTGCCATGGAAGATATTATAAGATTTGTAGCAAAAGCAATTATGCTTTGGAGATAAGAATCCTACTTTCAAAGGGAGCAGGCTTGCTTCAATGTTCTTCAGTTTATTCTTTTTTAAAAAGTTGTAAATATTTTTCTCTTGTGGACTAGACTGATACTGATTTTATATATTTTATAACCAGTACTTATGACATAATCCAAATCTTAAAGATATCTCCACTTTCCATTGCTGCTTACTTTGATTAGCTGGAAATTGAGCATAGTCTTTGAATGGTCTCTTTCTGTGGGTATTTTTACTATTGTGTAAGTCCGGGAAGCATTCTTTTTGGGGATTTGCCCCTTATAGTTAACTTTTTTTTTCTAATCTTTTTCTTCACTTCATCATGATTATGCAAAGATGAGGGAAATAGTTTTTTATTGTGACACCAAGACAAACTACTTTCAGTTTAAATATACTCCTGGCTAGAAAAATGCAATAAACCATGGCACCTATGGAAATACATTAAGCATTTTTTGAAGCTAAATTGAAGAATTTTACATGGATACAAAAAGATCATTTGTGTGAGTGACTGAATATTTTCCTTTGAGAATGATAAGAGTATATAAACATTTTTCAGACCGAATTCCTGAAGTTGGGAAACATACTTAATTTCAGTAAATCTTTTAAAGCCTGGAGAAAAAGAGAATCAATAAAAAATGCAAATCAATCTATATATGAAATATGACCTGAAAATATATTTTAATAAGCAAAGTGCTCTGCTCTCAAGCTTTTGTAAGAAAATATCTGAAGCCCCAAATATGGTTTTAAAAGGGATCAATTAATTGTTGGTATTAATTAGCTTAGGCATTGAAAGCTATTTTTATGTTCATAACATCAGAATGTCATTTGCTTCTGATACAAATTATTTATTATTTGATCATTATATCTATCATTCATTATCATCAGTACTTCTCACGATGTTAGTGAAGTAAAGAAGTTAAACTGTGATTTCTCTTTACTTTACAACAGTTGTAACAAATGAGACCACTAGTGACAGTGGAAATATCAAGGCATTTCTGAACATAGGGAGAAAGGAGGGTGTTAAGAAAGACAAAGAACTCTTTTGGAGGTTTAGATAGATAGATAGATAGATAGATAGGGATAACTGTGGCTAATAAAAAGTATCCCAGTTGGCAAAAGCAAAGTTGTCACAATCAAGATTTAATTTTAAAAAAGAAAGTGATTTGGGGTGTTCAAAATGGCAGAAGAGTAATACGTGGAGATCACCGTCCTCCCCACAAATACATCAGAAATGCATCTACATGTGGAACAACTCCTACAGAACACCTACTGAACGCTGGCAGAAAACCTCAGACCTCCGAAAAGGCAAGAAACTCCCCACGCACCTGGGTAAAGCAAAAGAAACAAGAAAAAACAGAGACAAAAGAATAGGGACGAGACCTGCACCAGTGTAAGGGAGCCGTGAAGGAGGAAACGTTTCCACACACTAGAAACCCCTTCACAGGCAGATACTGCAGGTGGCAGAGGGAGGAAGCTTCGGAGCCATGGAGGAGAGCGCAGCCACAGGGGTGCGGAGGGCAAAGTGGAGAGATTCCCGCACAGAGGATCAGTGCCAACCAGCACTCACCAGCCCGAGAGGCTTGTCTGCTCACCCGCCGTGGCAGCCAGGGGCTAGGAGCTGAGGCTTGGGCTTCAGTCAGATCCCAGGGAGAGGTCTGGGGTTGGCTGTGTGAACACAGCCTGAAGGGGGCTAGTGTGCCACGGCTACCCGGGAGGGGGTCTAGGAAAACGTCTGAAGCTGTCTAAGAAGAAAGAGACAATTGTTTAGGGGTGCACAAAGAGAGGGGATTCAGAGCACTGCCTAAACGAGCTCCAGAGACGGGCATGAGCCGTGGCTATCAGCACGGACCCCAGGGATGGGCATGAGACGCTAAGGCCACTGCTGCAGCCACCAAGAAGCCTGTGTGCAAGCACAGGTCACTCTCCACACCTCTCCTCCTGGGAGCCTGTGCAGCCTGCCACTGATAGGGTCCCCCGATCCAGGGACAACTTCCTCAGAACACAAGGCACGCCTCAGGCTGGTGCAATATCACGCTGACCTCTGTGGCCTGCAGGCTCACCCCGCATTCCATAACCCTCCCTCCCCCAGGCCTGAGTGAGTCAGAGCCCCCAAATCAGCTGACCCTTTAACCCCGTCCTGTCTGAGCGGGAACAGATGCCCTCAGGAGACCTACATGCAGAGGCGGGGCCAAATCTAAAACTGAAACCCAGAAGCTGTTTGAACAAAGAAGAGAAAGAGAAATCTCTCCCAGCAGCCTCAGGAGCAGTGGAATAAATCTCCACAATCAACTTGATGTACCCAGCATCTCTGGAATACCCAAATAGAAAATGAATCATCCCAAACTGAGGTGGTGGACTTTGGGAGCAATGATAGATATATACTTTTTTTTTTTCCTTTTTGTGAGTGTGCATGTGTAAGCTTCTGTGTTTGATTTTGTCTGTATAGCTTTCCTTTACCATTTGTCCTAGGGTTCTGTCTTTCCACTTTTTTTTTTTTTTTTAGTATAGTTTTTAGTGTTTGTTACCATTGGTGGATTTGTTTTTTGGTTTGGTTGCTCTCTTCTTTCTTTATTTCTTTCTTTTTATTATTGTTTATTATTTTTTAATTTTCAATAATTATTTTTTTATTTTTCATTTCAATAACTTTTTATTTGTTTTATTTTATTATATATTTATACTTTTTTTCTTGCTTTCTTTCTTTTTCTCACTTTTATTCTGAGTTGTGGGGATGATATGGTCTTGGTACTCTGGCCAGGTGTCAGGCCTGGGCCTCTGGGGTGGGAGCGCCAAGTTCAGGACATTGGTCCACCAGAGACCTCCCAGCTCCAAGTAATATCAAACAGCAAATATCACCCAGAGATCTCCATCTCAATGCCAAGACACAGCTCCACTCAACGACCAGCAAGCTACACTGTTGGACACCATTGGCCAAATAACTAGCAAGAGAGGAACACAACCCCAGCAATTAGCAGAGAAGTTGCCTAAATTAATAATAAGGTCACAGACACCCCAAAACACATCACCAGACACAGTCTGCTGAAAAGAAAGACAAGATCCAGCCTCATCCTCCAGAACACAGGCACTAATCCCCTCTACCAGGAAGCCTACACAACACACTGAACCAACCTTAGCCACTGGGGGCAGACACCACAAACAATGGGAACTATGAACCTGTAGCCTGTGAACACAAGACCCAAAACAAGGTAAGTTAAGCAAAATGAGAAGACACAGAAATACACAGGAAATGAGGAAGCATGGTAAAAACCCACCAGAACAAACAAATGAAGAGGAAATAGGCAGTCCACCTGAAAAAGAATTCAGAGAAATGATAGTAATGATTATCCAAAATCTTGGAAATAGAAGAGAGAAAATACAAGAAACTTCTAACAAGGACTGAGAAGAACTAACAAACAATGACGAACAACACAAGAAATGAAATTAAAAATTCTCTAGAAGGAATCAATAGCAGAATAACTGAGGCAGAGAACAGATAAGTGACCTGGAAGATAATATAGTGGAAATAACTACTGCAGAGCAGAATAAAGAAAAAAGAATGAAAAGAATTCAGGACAGTCTCAGAGACCTCTAGAACAATATTAAATGCATTTGAATTATAGGAGTCCCAGAAGAAGAAGAGAAAAAGGAAGGGACTGAGAAAATATTTGAGAGATTATAGTTGAAAATTTACCTAATATGGGAAAGAATATAGTTAATCAGGTCCAGGAAGTGCAGAGAGTCCCATACAGGATAAATCCAAGGAAAAACACGCCAAGACACATATTAAACAAACTACCAAAAATTCAATACAAAGAAAAAATATTAAAAGCAGCAAGGGAAAAATAACATACAAGGGAATCCCCATCAGGTTAACAGCTGATCTTTCAGCAGAAATTCTGCAAGCCAGAAGGGAGTGGCAGGACATAATTAAAGTGATGAAAGGGAAAAACCTACAACCAAGATTACTCTACCCAACAAGGATCTCATTCAGATTCAATGGAGAAATTAAAAACTTTACAGACAAGCAAAAGCTAAGAGAATTCGGCACCACTAATCCAGCTTTACAACAAAAGCTAAAGGAACTTCTCTAGGCAGAAAACATAAGAGAAGGAAAAGACGTGCAATAAGAAACACAAAACAATTATGAAAATAGTAATAGGAACATACATATGGATAATTACTATAAATGTAAATGGATTAAATGCTCCAACCAAAAGACATAAACTGGCTGAAGGGACACAAAAACAAGACCATATATATGGTGTATACAAGAAACCCACTTCAGACCTAGGGACACATACAGACTGAAAGTGAGGGGATGGAAAAAGATATTCCATGAAAATGGAAATTAAAAGAAAGCTGGCATAGCAATTCTCATACCAGAAAAATAGACTTTAAAACAAAGACTCTTACAAAAGCCAAAGAAAGACACTACATAATGATCAAGGGACCAATCCAAGAAGAAGATATAACAATTATAAATATTTATGCACCCAACATAGGAACACCTCAATACATAAGGCAAATGCTAACAGCCATAAACGGGGAAATGTACAGTAACACAATCATAGTAGGGGACTTTAACACCTCACTTTCACCAATGGAAATATCATCCAAAATGAAAATAAATAAGGAAACACAATCTTTAAATGATACATTACACAAGATGAACTTAATTGATATTTAAAGGACATTCCATCCCAAAACAACAGAATACACTTTCTTCCCAACTGCTCATGGAACATTCTCCAGGATCAATCATATCTTGTGTCACAAATCAAGCCTTGATAAATTTAAGAAAACTGAAAAGATATCAATTATCTTTTCTGACCACAAAACTATGATACTAAATATCAACTACAGGAAAAAATGTGTAAAAAATACAAACATATGGAGGCTAAAAAATACAATACTTAATAACCAAGAGATCACTGAAAAAATCAAAGACGAAATCAAAAAATACCTAGAAACAAATGACAATTAAAACACGATGACCCAAAACCTGTGGGGTGCAGCAAAAGCAGTTCTAAGAGGGAAGTTTACAGCAATACAATCCTACCTTAAGGAACAAGAAACATCTCAAATAAATAACCTAACCTTACACCTAAAGCAATTACAGAAAGAAGAACAAAAAAATCCCCCAAGTTAGCAGAAAGAAACAAATCATAGAGATGAGAACAGAAATAGATGAAAAAGAAATGAAGGAAATGATAGCAAAGAATAATAAAACTAAAAGCTGGTTCTTTGAGAAGATAAACAAATTGGATAAACCACTAGCCAGACTCATAAAGGAAAAAAGGGAGAAGACTCAAATCAATAGAACCAGCAGTGAAAAAGGGGAAGTAACAACTGACACTACAGAAATACAAAGCATCCTTACAGAATACTACAGAGACTATAAGCCAATAAAATGGACAACCTGGAAGAAATGGACAAATTCTTAGAAAAGCATACCCTCCCAACACTGAACAAGGAAGAAATAGAAAATATAAACAGACCAAACACAAGCACTGAAACTGAGACTGTGATTTAAAATCTTCCAACAAACAAAAGCCCAGGGCCAGATGGCTTCACAGGCAAATTCTGTCAAACACTGAGAGAAGAGCTAACACCTATCCTTCTCAAAATCTTCCAAAATATAGCAGAGAGAGGAACACTCTCAAACTCATTCTACAATGCCACCATCACCCTGGTACCAAAAACAGACAAAGAAGTCACAGAGAAAGAAAACTACAGATCAATATCACTGATGAACATAGATGCAAAAATCCTCAACAAAATACTAACAAACAGGATCCAACAGCACATTAAAAGGATCATGCAGCATGATAATTGGGAATTATCCCAGGGATGCAAGGATTCTTCAATATACACAAATCAAACAATGTGATACACCATATTAATAAATTGAAGGAGAAAAACCATATGATCATCTCAATAGATGCAGAAAAATCTTTCAACAAAATTCAGCACCCATTTATGATAAATATCCTCCAGAAAGTAGGCATAGAGGCAACTCACCTACACATAATAAAGACGATATATGACAAACCCACAGCAAACATAGTCCTCAATGGTGAAAAAGTGAAACCATTTCCACTAAGAACAGGAACAAGACAAGATTGTCCATTCTCACCACTATTATTCAATGTTGTTTTGTAATTTTAGCCACAGCAATTAGAGAAATAGAAATAAAAGAATCCAAATTGGAAAAGAAGAAGTAAAGCTGTCACTGTTTGCAGATGACATGATACTATACATAGAGAATCCTAAAGATGCTACCAGAAAACTACTAGAGATAATCAATGAATTTGGTAAAGTAGCAAGAAACAAACTCAATGCACAGAAATCTCTTGCATTCCTATACATTAATGATGAAAAATCTGAAAGAGAAATTAAGGAAACACCTCCATTTACCATTGCAACGAAAAAAATAAAATACCTAGGAATAAACCTACCTAAGGAGCCAAAAGACTTGTATGATGAAAACTATAAAACACTCTTGAAGGAAATTATAGATGATATAAACAGATGGAAAGATAAACCATGTTCTTGGATTGGGAGAATCAACATTGTAAAAATGACTATACTACCCAAAGCAATCTAAAGATTCAATGCAATCCTTATCAAAGTACTCCTGGCAATTTTCACAGAACTAGGACAAAAATTTCACAATTTGCATGGGAACACAAAATACCCTGAATAGCAAAAGCAATCTTGAGAAAGAAAATCGGAGCTGGAGGAATCAGGCTCCCTGACTTCAGACTATACGACCAAGCTACAGTAATCAAGATAGTATGGTACAGGCACCAAAACAGCAATATAGATCAGTGGAATAGGATAGAAAGCCCAGAGATAAACCCACAAACATATGCTCACCTTATCTTTGATAAAGGAGGCAAGAACATACAATGGAGCAAAGACAGCCTCTTCAATAAGTGGTGCTGGGTAAACTGGACAGGTACATGAAAAAGAATGACATTAGAACACTCCTAACACCATGCACAAAAACAAACTCAAAATGGATTAAAGACCTAAATGTAAGGCCAGACACTATCAAACTCTTAGAGGAAAACATAGGCAGAACACTCTATGACATAAATCACAGCAAGATCCTTTTTGACCCACCTCCTAGAGAAATGGAAATAAAAATAAACAAATGGGACCTAATGAAACTTAATCATTTTTGCACAGCAAAGGAAACCATAAACAAGACGAAAAGGTAACCCTCAGAATGGGAGAAAATTTTTGCAAATGAAACAACTGACAAATAATTAATCTGCAAAATTTACATGCAGCTCATGCAGCCCAATATGAAAAAAAACTGACCCAATCCAAAAGAGGTCAGAAGACCTAAATAGACATCTCTCCAAAGAAGATATACAGATTGCCAACAAACACATGAAAGAATGCTCAACATCATTAATCTTTAGAGAAATGAAAATCAAAACTACAATGAGGTATCATCTCACACCAGACAGAATGGCCATCATCAAAAAATCTACAAACAATAAATGTTGGAGAGGGTGTGGAGAAAAGGGAGCCCTCTTGCACTGTTGGTGGGAATGTAAATTGATATAGCCACTATGGAGAACACTATGGAGGTTCCTTAAAAAACTATAAATAGAATTACCATACGACCCATCAATCACACTACTGGACATATACCCTGAGAAAACCATAATTCAAAAAGAGTCATGTACCACAATGTTCATTGTAGCTCTGTTTACAATAGCCAGGACATGGAAGCAACCTAAGTGTCCATCAACAGATGAATGGATAAAGAAGATGCAGTACATATATACAATAGAATATTACTCAGCCATAAAAGGAAATGAAATTGAGTTATTTGTAGTGAGGTGGATGGACCTAGAGTCTGTCATACAGAGTGAAGTCAGAAAGAGAAAAACAAATACCGTATGCTAACACATATATAAGGAATCCAAAAAAAGTGGTTATGAAGAACATAGGGACAGTATGGGAATAAAGACACAGACCTACTAGAGATTGGACTTGAGGATGTGGGGAGGGGAAAGGGTAAGTTGGGACAAAGTGAGAGAATGGCATGGACATATATACACTATCACATGTAAAATTGATAGCTAGTGGGAAGCAGCCACATAGCACAGGGAGATCAGCTCGGTGCTTTTTGACCACCTAGAGGGATGGGATAGGGAAGGTGGGAGGGAGGGAGATGCAAGAGGGAAGAGACATGGGGATATATGTGTATGTATAGCTGATTCACGTTGCTATAAAGCAGAAACTAACATACCATTGTAAGGCAATTATACTCCAATAAAGTTGTTTAAAAAAGAAAAGAGAGCACTGGAAAATAATCTAAAACTCATTAATTATATTAAGGAAAATAAAGCAAAAGGAAGAAAGATTCTTCTACATGAAACATATATTACCATTGCATATGTGATAATTAGTTTTATGTGTCAACTTGGCTAGGCTACAGTATTTCGTTATTCAATTAAACACTGCTCTAGATGTTGCTGTGAAGACACAATGTAGATGTGGTTAGGATCTACAGTCAATTGACTTTAAGTAAAGGTGATTATCCTTGATAACATGAATGGGCATCACTCAGTCAGTTGAAGGCCTTTAGACTAAACACTGATACTTCCTGGAGAAAAAGAATTTCTGCTGGAGACTGCAGCATAAACTCCTGCCTGCGGGCATGAGCCAAAGTTTTTTGGACTTTTTTATTCCCTACAATCACATGAACCAGTTCCTTAAAATAATCTCTCTCTCTCTCTCTCTCTCTCTCTCTCTCTCTCTCTCTCTCTCTCTCTCTCTCTCTCCCTCTCTCTCTATATATATATCTATATCCAAGACTCCCTATCTGCAAGGAGAGATGTATACGAATTTTGTTACACAATATGATTAGAAGAAACTATGTTTTATGGTACTTTTGCTAGTTTGTCAAGGTTTTTTTTCAGTTTTCTCACTATCATGTTATCAGCTCTCATATGTTATTTGTATGGCGCTATATCGGCATTTAATTTATCTGTCTTCTCTCCACTTTCAATTTAATCCTTCTAATATACTGAACGCTGTGAAAAAAAGAAGGAAAGAAGGAAGGAAAGAAGGAAGGAAAGAAGGAAGGAAGGAAGGGAGGGAGGGAGGGAGGGAGGGAACTTTCATGGCAGTCCAGTGGTTAAGACTTTGCCTTCCACAGCAGTGGGTATGGGTTCAATCCCTGGTTGGGAGCTAAGATTCCACATGCCTTGCGGCCAAAAAACCAACACATGAAACAGAAGCAGTATTGTAACAAATTCAATAAAGACCTTTAAAAATAGAAAGAAAGAAAAGAGAGGGAAGAAAAAAAGATAAGCTTGTTACAAGTATCTGTGAAGTATGAATCAGCAGGTTCTAATTGGCAGAATGTGGACCTCTGAATATAAATATTAGCCTTCATTTAATGATTATACATAGATATTTCACCTTTGAAAATCCTCAAAGGACTGTGCTCTAGGACGTTAAGAGTTTCACATCCTGATTTCAAATTAAATTGTTCTGAGACGTATCACAAAATGTAAATGCTTTATCTAATGCTTCTTTTTACATTTGTATTTCATATATAAGGACTCAAGAAAGGAAGCATGTTTTATTCAATTTTGCACATCCTGTAGCACCAAGAGCAGTGTTTTGCAAAACAAATATTCCCTGGGGAAAAAAAAAAATACAACAGAATTATTCTTTACCTAATCATAGGTACTAAATAAATATGACAATTATCTACTAAATCATTCATTCATATATGTTTATATACCACAGATTGTATAATGTGATTTATAAAATAGTCTTTTTTAGCAGTTCTTTGAACAAGCATCTTTAAAAAGTATGTCAAATGAAATCTTACATGAAACCCCGATATATAAAACAAACATGCAACAGACACGTGATTGAAATGGGGCCATGAGAACTGGAACCCTAGCAGGCCTTCCCTTAATGATAAGAGCAGCCTATGGGGAACCACCAGGGAACCACATGGCTTAAACAACCTTAAAACAGGTAGCAAGGATATAGGAATCAAATCTGAGTAAAAACGGAGCTATACAGTTTGTTAACTATACGTTGTTGGTCATGTAACTTAACTTTTCTGAGCTTCCATTTGTCTACTTGTAAAATGAGACTGAATGTATCTATCAGTAAGTGTTATCATGAGGGATAGAATAACAGACATAATATCACTGCTATACTTATAATTCATTCATTCAAGAAATATTCATTTATATACATACACAAGAGAGTATTATTGCCCATAAAAAAGGAAGGAAATCTTGCCATTTTCAACAACATGGATGGGCCTTGAGGTCATTACACTAAGTGAAATAAGTTGAAAGGCAAATACCATAAAATCTCACTTTTATGTGGAATGTAGAAAAAACAAAACAAAAAACAAGCTCATACATACAGAGAACAGATTGGGAGTGGCCGATGTGGGAAGTGAGGGGCTGAGGAAATGGGTGAAGGTGATCAAAAGGTACAAATGTCCTGTTATACAATAAATAAATCATAAGGATGTAAGGTATAGCATAGTGACTATAGTTAATAATATTCTATTACATATTTGAAAGTTGCTAAGAGAAATCTTAAAAGTTCTCATCACAAGAAAAAAATCTGTAACTATGTGTGGTGATGGATGTTAACTAAACTTACGGTGATGATCATTTCACATGTCTTATGTTGTACACCAGAAAATAATATAGTGTTATACGTCGATTATATGTCAATAAAAATATTCATTTAATTTGTACTTTGTTCAAAACTTAATAGTTCTTGAGGTTAAGGTAGTGAACAAAACAGACCAAGGTCCTGCCTTCATGGAGCTCATATTCTAGTGGAGGAGATTGATACTAGATCAATTAATGATATATCATTTCAGATGATTATAAATAATATAACAAAAGAGTAGAGAAAAAGAGAAGAGATGTTTTTGTTTGTCTAATATTTAGGTATGGAACTCAGGAAAGCATTTGCGATGAAGTGAGAGAGAAACCTAGATGGATATAAGGAGGGAGAGAATTCTTGGTACAGGGAATGATTATTATTATAAAGGTCCTAAAGTGGAGTAGTCTGGATGTATTAGAGGAACACGGCAGAGGCCAATACTAGTTGACTGGAGGGGACCATATCTGGGCAGTGAGGGGAACTGAGGTCACAACATTATCAGGGACTCTGATTGTTAAAACTTTAGGTCACTTTAAGAACTTTGGATTTGACTCCGAGTTAGATGGGAAGGTGGTGGGTGATTTTAAACAGAGATGCTAATTGACTCACAAACTGAAGGAAACACTCTGCTGTTTGGGAAAAAGACTGAAATGCCAGGCAGCATAAGTGAACCAAAGAGTTCAAAGGAGGCTTTGATTATAAGGGATGACGGCTGGTATCTTGGGCTGGGGAACCACTGATAAAGTTGGAAAAATATGTAGGTGGAATTGGGAGGTCTATATATATTGTTTTTTACTAATCATGGATTATGTATCATGATGTAGTAAACACACACACACGCGCACTTTGAACTGGAGCAAGATTCTATTTGTATTCCTATTTGTATTGATGCCATATTTGTACTGATGCAAAAAAGCTCTAGGAAAATACTTCATCTCTCTGTTTTCCTCCTATGGCTTTAGCTTCACGCTGGCATCCTCCCTCATGAGTGTGCACTCCTACGCCCATAATTTAACCTGTCTCAGCCTTCCTTGTTCTGTTTGTAAAATGCTCAGCTTTGCTCTCTAGGTTGAGATTGAATCTAATGAGAAGGTGGAAATGCTTTGAAAACTATAAAAGCATCCACAGTTGTCAGATGCAATCAATATATTACAATATATCATAGCCCATTACATTATATTATACATGATGCTTATATAAACTTACTTTCTGATTCTTGTGGGCCTTTATTATCTACTAACATGTCCGTTTCTGCTTTTCTCAATGTGTTGTTTCTTTTTCACTATATCGCTGTATACGAAGGAGAATGTTATTTGAGTTCTCCTGTACTTCTTCAGTCTCAGGAGAATGTGTTATGGGGCAGGTTGTGGAGGCAACTGCAGAGGGAGTCCTCTCCAAACCCAGAATAACTATGACATCACAATATGATATAACATACCGCAGATGGGATAGTGTTATTATCTTTCATGCATATAAGTGTGCTGGAAAATATGTTTCTTCATTGTATTTTATAGCTTGTCAGTAGCAGCTACACTTTGTGTGTGTGTGTGTGTGTGTGTGTGTGTGTGTGTGTGTGTGTGTGTGTTGGTCTGTCAAGGTGGTGGTGCTCTACAACTTACTTAACTTACTTTTATAATTATTGTTTTTGTGCTTCCTACAACTTTATACAATTTTTACCATGTCATCTGTTTTATTGCTGTGTTCTTCTAACTGGTTTTGCTCTTTGACTCCTGAATTCCATCAGGTTTCCCAGTATGCTGTATATTGCATCTTAAAATAACTTCTATGATCCAGTCATTTGAACCATGACATTTGCACTGTTTTCTCTACATTTGGTAACAGTCTTCTGAATAATGTGACCAGCCCCACTGATGGTGAATGAGAAGTTTGTGAAATACTAGCTAAGCTTGATTAGTGTCAGTGCAAAAATGTTTTCTTTTTTTTCTTGTACTTGATAAACCTATTTAATAAGAAGAGGTGGATTAACATTTTAGAGTGTGTTCCTTTTTGATAAATATGCACACTTCTTTCAGAACAATTCTGTTGTAATGACATTTCTATTCCTAGAATAATACCTTTTGATAATCTTTCCATACTATAATCTGATTTTGCTTTCCTCATACAAAAGACACCATTCAAACTGTTGATGGAATATCTGCAACACTTATTTATATTGTTTTATTTTTAAACAGCATAATAGAGATATAATTCATATACCATACATTTAAAGTGCCCAATTCAGTGTTTTTAGTATATTCCCAGAGTTCTGCAACCACACACTGTAATCAACTTAGAACCTTTTAATCACTCCAGAAAGAAACCTTGCATCCACTAACAGCCACTCCCCACTTCTCCCCAGTATCAGAAAAATGTTCATTTACTTTTTGTTTCTATATATTTGCTTAATCTGAAAATGTCTTATAAAAGGCATAATACAACAGTCTTTTGTAATGAGTTTTCTCACCTGACATTAAAATTTTAAGATTCATTCATGTTGCAACATGTATCAATATTTCATTCATTTTTATTGCCAAATAGTATTCCCTTGTGTGGATATAGCATATCGTATATACCCATTCATCAGTTGATAGACATTTGGGTTTTGACCACATTTTTGGTTATTGTGAATGTTTGTGCTATGAACATTCGTGTCCAAATTTCTATGTGGACATACCATCTCATTCTCTTGTGTATGTCCCTAGGAGTGGGGTTGCTGGGTTATATGGTAAATCTATGTTTTACCTCAGAAGCTTCTAGATAGTTTTGCAAAGCATCTGCACCATTTTGCATTTCCACCAGCAGTATATGAGGGCTAGAATCTATCCACATCTTCGACAACATGTCTTGTTATCTGTCTTTTAAATTTTATCCATCCTGAATGTGAAGGGATATCTTACTGTGGTTTTAATTTGCATTTCCCTGTTGGCTAATAATGTTTGTCACCTTTTCCTTTTTTCTTATTGGCCATCTGTATACCTGCTTTGGAGAAATGACTATTCAGATGCTTTCCATTTTTAAACATTGTGATATTTGACTTTCTATTATTGAGTTGCAATCCTTTGTATATTCTATATACCTTATCAGATGTTTTATTTTCAAAAACTTTCTCCCTTTCTGTGTATTGCCTTTTCACTTACTTGAAGGTGTCTTTTGAACCACAAGATTTTAATTTTGATTTAAATTTAAATTTAATTTTAATTTGATGATGTCCAATTTATATTTTTTCCTGTGTTACTTGTGCTTTTGGTGTCATATCTAAGAATTTCTTGTCTAATCCAAGGTCACGAAGAATTATACCTATGTTTTCTTTTAAGAATTTGATACTTTTAGCTCTCACATTTCGGTTTTTTTATGTATTTTGAGTAAATTTTTGTATATAACATACGATAGGTATACAACTTAATTATTTTGCACGTGGATATACAGTTGTCCCAGCACCACTTATTGAAAATACTATTCATTTCAAATATTTTTATCTTAGTGTAAAAATAACTAGATTTTCAGGAATTTAAGCAGCAATTTTTATCGCCATTTTACTTAACAAGCATTAACTAATCACTTACTTTATTTGTTTTGCTTTGGAATATACACTAGGAATCATTACAGTCCTCTCTTGGACAATTATAACCCAATTAGTTCCTATATGAATGATTAGGCCTAAATAAAATAACACTTTCTACACCACACATTATAAGTTTCTGCTGTCTTTTTTTCTATCTTCCTCTCTCTCTCTCTCTCTCTCTCTCTCTCTCTCTCTCTCTCTCTCTCTCTCTCTCTGTGCGTTTGTGTGTGTGTTGAAATTGAAGACATCATTATAGATATATATATAATAAACTTAGAAATAGATGATGTGTACATATATATCATATTAATTCTACATCAATAAATTCAACTCCATCACCAAAAATCTTCCACATTCATACCATGTTGCTCTTCTCTTCCTAATAACTTGAAAGATTGGCTTCATTTGAATGTGAATAACAAGCTCTTTGGTGTTTATTGGTTCTTTTATTCTATCTTTTCTCTTCCTATTCTGGTGTCTTAAGTGCCTTCTTTTCTATTTCTTGTTAAGATATTTTTGTACTGAGGAACAGACAGAGAACATTTTCTATTTTTCATGAACTACCCCCCAAAATCTTTAGCATTCACAAAAGCTACTCAAACTGTCAGGTGCAATTATTTCTGTGAGATTAGGAATACTGAAACTGACCTCTAAATATTTTATTGTATCTGGCTCCATATCTAACTTTGAGCTGATTAGGACAGGTGAGATACTTGACATTACAAATACAAGGTTGAATTTGCTATATTCTTTTATTGTTTTTCACACCATCTTCAAAGTATTCTGGGCACTTGTGGCTTTATAGAAGTAGTAGCAATAAAAATAAGTAGGATGGATAAGGACAGTCCCGGAACACTGGTACAAACTGCTCTCTGCACTAATAACCATGTATTTAAATTCCCATCTTCAGCTCTCACAGATTTGTTTGGTCAATGCCTTGCAGTTTTTATGGAAGCATCAATGTGATTTCCTGGAAAATATAAAAGTCTTTGCTTAGATCAGCAGCCGTTGGTTGCGTGGCATATCTGCCTCTAACAGAAGCTTTCATGAATGCAGAAGCAATTCCCACTGGACATCTAAAATGCTAAATCAATTTCTGTTTTAAAATCTAAACCAAAGTAACTGATGTTTGATGTTGCCGTTAAGAATTTTTAATTTTTGTAAAGCTCCTGGGGATTCTCTGAGAAAATCACTCAGAACATAAATGTAATTTATTGTCTTCATTACATTAAGTCAACTCTACATCCATTTGGCTTAAAGAGAAAGATACCCCCCTTAATGGTGTATTTATTCATCATTCCTGAGCAAATATGTGCTTTGAAATAATATTTGCCCATATTACAGAATAGTTTCCATTCAACCTAGTGGGAGGTAGAAACTAGATGGACATTACCAAGAATGCTAATGCTACCTGAGAAGTCAACTGGGTTTTTCAAGTATGTTGATCAAGTAGAGTGGACTCTTGTCAAAATCAAATAGAAATGCATTCTCGTTCTGCATTCATTCTTCTTTAGCCTTTCATGGAGGTTCTGAAGAACTATACACACAGAACGAGAGTTTTGAGCACAACTGAAGCTTTCCTACATTACTCTCACTCTTGAAATCATGGACATGGAAGGGAAAAAAGTAGGAAAATTCCACTAGACATGTGAAAAGGTGATTCTGGCATTTAAAGAAAAAAAAAAAAAAAAAAAGCTCTGCAGGAAAATTACCTAAGAATATTTTTCTTGAATTGACTTTATTTATTTTTATTTATTATTTTTTTGTGGTATGCAGGCCTCCTACTGTTGTGCCCTCTCCCGTTGCGGAGCACAGGCTCCGGACGCACAGTCTCAGCGGCCATGGCTCACGGGCCCAGCCACTCCGCGGCATGTAGGATCTTCCCGGACAGGGGCACAAACCCATGTCTCCTGCATCGGCAGGCGGACTCTCAACCACTGCGCCACCAGGGAAGCCCTTGAATTGACTTTAATGTAGTATTAAGAACACTTCTTCCATTTTCTGCAGCTACAATTGAAAATTAGATTCCTTTCCATTTAACCATACATTAGAAGAGACCAAAATATGGATGTATGGATGCATGCATGGTAAGCAGTCCAAGGCCCTATGCTTGGTATTATGAGAATGAGCTTTGAGGTCAGTAAAGTTTTAGCTATTATGAATAATGGTGCAATGAACATTCATGTCCACATTTTTGTTGTCTGGCAACAATATTTACAGGATATGCAATCTTAGAAAATTACGTTGACAATTTCTCCACATCTGCAAAAGAGGTACCCTAATAATACAGACTTCTTTGGGTTGCTTTGAATATGAAATGAGATAATGGATGTATAATACACAGCATAATGCCTAGCATAATTTTAGGTACACAGCAAAGTGATATCTTTAATTATAGAGGTTATTGGTGGCTTAAAATGCTTATAGGATATTATAAGCTTTTTAAGGTGAGACAAAGAAGAATCAAATACAGCAGCTTTGCACATTGAAGGGTAAGAAAAAACAAAAATATTTTTCTCCCATTCTTCATGAGTTTGTGTAAGATCTATAACCACTATGTGACTCCATAAAAAGAAAATGTCTGTCATACTACAATACTGTTTGAAACGTTCAAAAGAAAAAGGGCAAATAGTATGCCCAACAAAAATGAAATGTTTTCATTTTTAGTTAGTTAATTAGTTAGACACTAAACTGTTGTCTTGAAAAGCCTTCAAAGGCAAAAGGCATGTTTGCACACTTTCAGAGATTCAGAGAATGGATGATTGGTTTCCTTTAACCAGATTTAAATTGTACCTAGCTTCTGCAAGTCATGCACATGTATTGATTTAATAATTAAATGCCATATTCTCATTCCCTTTTCTACTCATGCATTTTTCCTCCGGCAGTGAATATGAATGTTGAAGAATTTGAGTCTAGACTTCAGTGGGTAGTCAAAGTTGGTAAAAAGAAATGTATGTCATGCCAAAACAAATCTAAAAGCATTTGCAATTCTTGCAATAGCAAGTTTAGCAAGGCACACCATCCTCTTTGGATTCTTAAAATGTCACAAAGGTTTGTAAAAGACAAAGGTATGTTTCTTATTTTTCTCTCATTGTCTTAGTACTTGTTGATATTTTTCTCATAGAGTAGGAGAAGTTCAAATCCAGAGAGAATATTTCCATTCTCTCATTTTAGAGATGAAAAAGTTGAAAATCTGAGAATTAAAATAAATCACTGTCATTGCATATATATTTGATTCAAAGACCATATTCTAGGAAAAAAAAATGCATGGTGTTAGTAAAAGATGATAATTCATTTACTATACCTACACCTAACTATCTGGATATAATGTACATATTTCTAAATTTTATTTGATTAAAATTGTAAATATACATACATATTTATAAATTTCAGAGGAATACATATAGTATACAATATTATATTATATGTTGTACATTATATAATTTATATAAGATAAATATATATTCTTTCTAGGTATAAAGGCATATATGGCTAAAATCTATTCCAACTTAAATATTCTTAGTAATAATAGGATACGATATAGTTAAATTTCACCCAAATATTTCTAGATCTTTAGGTTTGTTTCATATTCCAGGAATATAAATAAATCCACACTTAAAAAATAAACAAACAAAAAAACAAACAAAAACCCACCTCATTCTAGCCTCTATCCAATATGTCTTAAACAAAATTAAGGAGGAGCTTCAAGATGGTGGAAGAGTCAGACGCAGAGATCACCTTCCTCCCCCAAAATACATCAGAAATACATCTACATGTGGAACAACTCCTACAGAACACCTACTGAACACTGGCAGAAGACCTCAGACCTCCCAAAAGGCAAGAAACTCCCCACGTACCTGGGTAGGGCAAAAGAAAAAAGGAAAAACAGAGACAAAAGAATAGGGACAGGACCTGCACCAGTGGGAGGGAGCTGTGAAGGAGGAAAGGTTTCCACACACTAGAAGCCCCTTCACGGGTGGAGACTGCGGTTGGCGGAGGGGGGAAGCTTCGGAGCCACGGAGGAGAGCGCAGCAACAGGGTGCGGAGGGTGAAGTGGAGAGATTCCTGCACAGAGGATCGGTACTGACTGGCACTCACTAGCTTGAGCAGCTTGTCTGCTCACCTGCCGGAACGGGCGAGGGGCTGGGAGCTGAGGCTCGGGCTTCAGAGGTCAGATCCCAGGGAGAAGACGGGGGTTGGCTGCATGAACACAGCCTGAAGGGGGCTAGTGCGCCACGGCTAGCTGGGAGGGAGTCTGGGAAAAGGTCTGGAGCTGCCGAAGAGGCAAGAGACTTTTTCTTGCCTCTTTGTTTACTGGTGCACGAGGAGAAGGGAGTAAGAGCGCTGCTTAAAAGAGTTCCAGAGAAGGGTGTGAGCCTCAGCTATCAGTGTGGACCCCAGAGACGAGCACGAAATGCTAAGCCTGCTGCTGCCGCCAACAAGGAGCCTGTGTGCAAGCACAGGTCACTATCCACACCTCCCCTCCCAGGAGACTGTGCAGCCCACCACTGCCAGGGTCTCGTGATCCAGGGACAACTTCCCCGGGAGAACGCACGATGTGCCTCAGGCTGGTGCAACGTTACGCTGGCCTCTGCTGCCACAGGCTCGCCCCTCATCCCTACCCATCCCTACCCCCGGCCTGAGCCCCAGAATCAGCTGCTCCTTTAACCCCGTCCTGTCTGAGCAAAGAACAGACGCCCTCAGGTGACCTACACACAGAGGTGGGTCCAAATCCAAAGCTGAACCCCGGGAGCTGTGCAAACAAAGAACAGAAAGGGAAATCTCTCCCACCAGCCTCAGGAGCAATGGATTAAATCTCCACAATCAACTTGATGTACCCTGCGTCTCTGGAATACCTGAATAGACAATGAATCATTCCCAAATTGAGGAGGTGGACTTTGGGAGCAATGCTATATATTTTTTTTCCCTTTTTCTCTTTCTGTGAGTGTGTATGTATATGCTTCTGTGTGTGATTTTGTCTGTATAACTTTACCATTTGTCCTGGGTTCTGTCTGTCCATTTTTTTGGTTTTATTTGGTTTTTTTATTAAAAATATTTTTTTCTTAATAATTATTTTTTAATTTTTTATATAAATTATTTTATTTTATCTTCTTCTTTCTTTCTTTTTTTCCTCCCTTTTTTTTTTTTTTTTTTTTTGCGGTATGCGGGCCTCTCACTGCTGTGGCCTCTCCCGTTGCAGAGCACAGGCTCCGGACGCTCAGGCCCTGCAGCCATGGCTCACGGGACCAGCCGCTCTGCGGCATGTGGGATCTTCCCGGACCTGGGTATGAACCCGCGTCCCTTGCATCGGCAGGCGGACTCTCAGCCACTGCACCACCAGGGAAGCCCTCCCTCCCTTTTATTTTGAGCTGTGTGGAAGACAGGCTCTTGGTGCTCTAGCCATGTATCAGGGCTGTGCCACTGAGGTGGGAGAGCCAAGTTCAGGATATTGGTCCACCAAACACCTCCCAACTCCACGTAATATCAAATGGGGAAAATCTCCCAGAGATCTCTATCTCAATGCCAAGACCCAGCTCCACTCAATGACCAGCAAGCTACAGTGCAGGACACCTTATGCCAAACAAATAGCAAGACAGGAAGACAACCCCATCCATTAGCACAGAGGCTGCCTAAAATCATAATAAGGTCACAGACACCCCAAAACACAAAACCAAACCTGACCTCCAGAAAGACAAGGTCCAGCCTCATCCACCAGAACACAGGCACTAGTCCCCTCCACCAGGAAACCTACACAACCCACTGAACGAACCTTAGCCCCTGGGGAGAGACACCAAAAACAATGGAAACTACGAAACTGCAACCTGTGAAAAGGAGACCCCAAACTCAGTAACGTAAGCAAAATTAGAAGACAGAGAAACACACAGCAGATGAAGGAACAGGACAAAACCCCACCCGACCTCACAATGAAGAGGAAATAGGCAGTCTACCTGAAAAATAATTCAGAAAAATGATAGTATAGATGATCCAAAATCTTAAAAATAGAATGAAGAAAATACAAGAAACGTTTAACAAGGACCTCGAAGAACTAAAGAGCAAACAAACAGTGATGAACAACACAATAAATGAAATTAAAAATTCTCTAGAAGAAATCAATAGCAGAATAACTGAGGCAGAAGAATGGAAAAGTGACCTGGAAGACAAAATAGTGGAAATAACTACTGCAGAGCAGAAAAAGAAAAACGAATGAAAATAATTAAGGAAGTCTCAGAGAGTTCTGGGACAACATTAAACACACCAATATTCGAATTATAGGGGTCTCAGAAGAAGAAGAGAAAAAGAAAAAGACTGAGCAAATATTTGAAGAGATTATAGTTGAAAACTTCCCTATTATGGGAAAGGAAATAGATAATCAAGTACAGGAAGCAAAGAGAGTCCAATACAGGATAAATCCAAGGAGAAACACACCAAGACACATATTAATCAAACTATCAAAAATTAAATACAATGAATAAATAATAAAAACAGCAAGGGAAAAACAACAAATAAAACATACGGGAATCCCCATAAGGTTAAGAGCTGATCTTTCAGCAGAAACTCAGCAAGCCTGAGGGCAGTGGCAGGACATATTTAAAGTGATGAAGGAAAAAAAGCTACAACCAAGATTACTCTATCCAGCAAGGATCTCATTCAGAGTTGATGGAAAAATTAAAAGTTGAACAGACAAGCAAAAGCTAAGAGAATTCAGCATCACCAATCCAGACTTACAACAAATGCTAAAGGAACTTCTATAGGCAGGAAACACAAGAGAAAGAAAAGACCTACAGTAATAAATCCAAAACACTTAAGAAAATGGTAATACAAACATACATATCGATAATTACCTTAAATGTAAATGGTTTAAATGCTCGAACCAAAAGACATAGATTGACTGAATGGGTACAAAAACAAGACCCGTATATATGCTGTCTACAAGAGACCCACTTCAGACCTAGGGACACATACAGACTGAAAGTGAGGGGATGGAAAAAGATATTCCATGCAAATGGAAATCAAAAGAAAACTGGAGTAGCATTTCTTATAGCAGACAAAATGATCTTTAAAAAAAGACTATAACAAGAGACAAAGAAGGACACTACATAACGATCAAGGGATCAATCTAAGAATAAGATATAACAACTGTAAATATTTATGCACCCAACATAGCAGCACCTCAATACATAAGGCAAATACTAACAGCCATAAAACGGGAAATCAACAGTAACACAATCATCATAGGGGACTTTAACAGCCCACTTTCACCAATGGACAGATCATCCGAAATGAAAATAAATAAGAAAACACAAGCTTTAAATGATACATTAAACAAGATGAACTTCATTGCTATTTATAGGACATTCCATCCAAAAACAGCAGAATACACTCTCTTCTCAAGTGCTCATGGAACATTCTCCAGGATAGATAATTTCTTGGGTCATAAATCAAGCCTTGGTAAATTTAAGAAAATTGAAATTATATCAAGTATCTTTTCCAGCCAAAACACTATGAGACTAGATATCAATTACAGGAAAAGACCTGTACGAAATACAAGCACATGGAGGCTAAGCAGCACACTAGTTAATATCCAAGAGATCACTGAAGAAATCAAAGAGGAAATCAAAAAATACCTAGAAACAAATGGCAATGAAAACTCAATGACCCAAAACCTAGGGGATGCAGCAAAAGCAGTTCTAAGAGTGAAGTTTATAGCAATACAATCCTACCTTAAGAAAAAAGAAACATCTCAAATAAACCACTTAACTTTATACCTAAAGCAATTAGAGAAAGAAGAACAAAAATAACTCAAAGTTAGCAGAAGGAATGAAATCATAAAGATCTAATCAGAAATAAATGAAGGAAATGATAGCTAAGATCAAGAAAACTAAAAGCTGTTACTTTGAGAAGATAAACAAAATTGATTAGAAAGACTTATCAAGAAAAAAAGGGAGAAGACTCAAATCCATAGAATTACAAATGAAAAAGGAGAAGTAACAGCCAACACTGCAGAAATACAAAGGATCATGAGAGATTACTACAAGCAATTATATGCCCAAAAAAATGGACAACATGGAAGAAATGGACAAACTCTTAGGAATGCACAACCTTCAGAGACTGACCCAGGAAGAAATTAGAAAATGTGAACAGACCAATCACAAGCACTGAAATTGAAACTGTGATGAAAAATCTTCCAACAAACAAAAGCCCAGGACCAGATGGCTTCACAGGCGAATTCTATCAAACATTTAGGGAAGAGCTAATACCTATCCTTCTCAAACTCTTCCAAAATATAGCAGAAGGAGGAACACTCCCAAATTCATTCTATGAGGCCACCAACACTCTGATACCAGCAATGCAAAGAGTCTTCAATATATGCATATCAATCAACGTGTTACACCATATTAACAAATTGAAGGAGAAAAATCATATGATCATCTCAACAGATGAAGAGAAAACATTTGACAAAATTCAACACCCATTTATGATAAAAACCCTCCAGAAAGTAGGTATAGAGGGAACTTTCCTTAAGATAATAAAAGCCATATATGACAAACCCACAGCCAACATCGTCCACAATGGTGAAAAACTGAAACCATTACCACTAAGATCAGGAGCAAGACAAGGTTGCCCACTCTCACCACTATTATTCAACATAGTTTTGGAAGTTTTAGCCACAGCAATCAGAGAAGTAAAAGGAATCCAAATTGGAAAAGAAGAAGTAAATCTGTCACTGTTTGCAGATGACATGATATTATACATAGAGAGTCCTAAAGATGCTATCAGAAAATGACTAGAGCTAATCAAGGAATTTGGTAAAGTAGCAGGATACAAAATTAATGCACAGAAATCTCTTGCATTCTGGTACACTAATGATGAAAAATCTGAAAGTGAAATTAAGAAAACACTCCCATTTACCATTGCAACAAAAGGAATAAAATATCTAGGAATAAACTTACATAAGGAGACAAAAGACCTGTATGCAGAAAATTATAAGACACTGATGAAAGAAATTAAAGATGATACAAATAGATGGAGAGATATACCATGTTCTTGGATTGGAAGAATCAACATTGTGAAAATGACTCTACTACCCAAAGCAATCTACAGATTCAATGCAATCCCTATCAAACTACCACTGGCATTTTTCACAGAACTAGAACAAAAAATTTCACAATTTGTATGGAAACACAAAAGACCCCAAATTTCCAAAGCAATCTTGAGAAAGAAAAACGGAGCTGGAAGAATCAGGCTCCCTTACGTCAGACTATACTACAAAACTACAGTAATCAAGACAGTTTGGTACTGACAGAAAAACAGAAATAGAAATCAATGGAACAGGATAGAAAGCCCAGAGATAAACCCAGGCACATATAATCACCTTATCTTTGATAAAGGAGGCAAGAATGTACAGTGGAGAAAAGACAGCCTCTTCAAAATGTGTTGCTGGGAAAACTGGACAGCTACATGTAAAAAAATGAAATTAGAACACTCCCTAACACCATACACAAAAATAAACTCAAAATGGATTAAAGACCTAAATGTAAGGCCAGACACCATCAAACTCTTAGAGGAAATCATAGACAGAACACTCCATGACATAAATCACAGCAAGATCCTTTTTGACCCACCTCCTAGAGAAATGGAAATAAAAACAAAAATAAACTAATGGGACATAATGAAACTTAAAAACTTTTGCACAGAAAAGGAAACCATAAACAAGACGAAAGGACAACTCTCAGAATGGGGGAAAATATTTGCAAACAAAGCAACTGACAAAGGATTAATCTGCAAAACATACAAGCAACACATGTAGCTCACTATCAAAAAAACAAACAACCCAATCCAAAAATGGGCAGAAAGACCTAAATAGACATTCCTCCAAAGAAGATATACAGATTGCCAACAAATACATGAAAGAATGCACAACAACATTAATCATCAGAGAAATTCAAATAAAAACTACAATGAAATATCAACTCACACTGGTCAGAACGGCCATCATCAGAAAATCTACAAACTGTAAATGCTGGAGAGGGTGTGGAGAAAAGGGAACCCTCTTGCACTGTTGGTGGGAATGTAAATTGA
The DNA here is from genome assembly GCF_026419965.1 of Kogia breviceps. Classification (NCBI taxonomy): domain Eukaryota; kingdom Metazoa; phylum Chordata; class Mammalia; order Artiodactyla; family Physeteridae; genus Kogia; species Kogia breviceps. Next base: position 132,768,710 of record NC_081310.1, read on the forward strand.
TACAGCCACTATGGAGAAGAGTATGGAAGTTCCTTAAAAAACTAAATATAGAACTACCATATGACCCAGCAATTCCACTAGTGGGCATATACCCTGAAAAAAACATAATTCAAAAAGAGTCATGTACCAAAATGTTCATTGTAGCTCTATTTACATTTGCCAGGACATGGAAACAGCCTAAGTGTCCATCAACAGATGAATGGATAAAGAAGATGTGGCACATATATACAATCGATTATTACTCAGCCATAAAAAGAAACAAACCTGAGTCATTTGTAGTGAGGTGGATGGAACTAGAGACTGTCATACAGAGTGAAGTATTTCAGAAAGAGAAAAACAAATACCGTATGCTAACACATATTATATGGAATCTAAAAAAGAAAAAAAAAAAAAAAAAAGGTCTGAAGAACCTAGGGGCAAGACGGAAATAAAGATGCAGACCTACTAGAGAATGGACTTGAGGATACGGGGAGGGGGGTGGGTAAGATGGGACAAAGTGAGAGAGTGTCATGTACCTATATACACTACCAGTCGTAAAATAGATAGCTAGTGGGAAGCAGCTGCATAGCACAGGGAGATCAGCTCGGTGCTTTTTGACCACCTAGAGCAGTGGGATAGGGAGGCTGGGAGAGAGGAAGATGCAAGAGGGAAGAGATATGGGGATATATGTATATGTATAACTGATTCACTTTGTTTTAAAGCAGAAACTAACACACCATTGTAAAGCTATTTTACTCCAATAAAGATGTTTAAAAAAAATTAAAAGAGGCCAGAAAAAGCATAAACATAATGCCATTCTCTCCTTCATCTCCATTCCTTCCATTCATCCCCTAGTCCCCCCTTCTCCAACAGCTAACAATCCCAACATTACCCAACTATTAAACCAAAGCATTCAGTCACATATTATGGAAGAAAATAAACATGTAGGAAAAGGAAGTGGCCACAAGCAGTGTCTGTGCCTCAGCAGCTGGTCAAAAATGGCCCATTACTCTGATAAATAAAATGAATAATTATCTATACGTCTACACTGTAACCAGAAATAGAAGGTGTGAGTTATATCTTGGCACTTACATAAGAAAAGTGACTTAAATTTTTGTGACATACTCGCCTTTTCCAAAATATCATCATTGTAATGAACATAATCCTGATGAATTAGAAGTCAAGTTTGATTGGTTGAAAGAGCAAGAACAGTCAGAGAGTAAAAAATACTTGGGAACTAAGAGTACAGCCAAAATGAAAGAGGGAATCTTGAACTGGGTGGCAACCCATTTTAATGGGAATGGGTCTGGATATAGGATTAGAAGACCAGGGTTTAAATCTCAGCCTAGACACTTACTAACTGTGCAGCTTTAGAGAAATCATTCAATACTCAGCAATGAAGGTTGCAAAGATGACTACAATACACCTTTCAAATAGGTAGAGACAATTGTGAATAAATCGTTATACTTATGTGAGAAAAATGCTTCAAGAGGGATAAGAATAGTAATTTAGAAATATGGAGAAGAAAACAACAAGCGCTCTTTGAGAGTTTGATATGACTTCACAGAGTAAAAATTTAAAGGATAAGCAGTGATGAGAAACAGAAAAGTCATTCAGGTCCGATAGAACTACAGGCATACCTTGAAGATATTGTGGGCTTGGTCCCAGACCATCTCAATAAAGCAAGTAACACAATTTATTTGGTTTCCCAGTGCATGTAAGACTATACTGCAGTCTATTTAGTGTAAAATAGCATTGTGTCTGAAAAAAATGTACATATGTTAATTTAAAAATAGTTTATTGCTAAAATTACTAACCATCATCTGAACCTTCAGCAAGGAGTCATAATCTTTTCACTGGTGTAGGGTCTTGCCTTGATGTTGATGGTTGCTGTCTGCAGGGTGATATTTGCTAAAGACTGGAATGGCTGTGACAATTTCTTAAAATAAGACAACAATAAAGTTTATGGCATCCCCTGACTTTTCCTTCATAAATGATTTCTCTGTAGCATATAGTGATATTTGATAACATTCTACCCACAGGAGAACTTCTTTCAAAATCGGAGTCAATCCTCTCAAACGCTGCCACTGCTTTATCACCTAAGTTTATATAATATTCTAAATCTTTTGTTGTCATTTCAACAATCTACACAGCATCTTCACCAGGAGTGGCTTCCATCTGAAGAAACCACTTTTTTTTTTTTTTTTTTTGCTATCCATAAGAAGCAACTCCTCATGAAATTGTAGTAATTCAGTCACATCTTCAGCCTCCACTTCTAAGTCTAGTCCTCTTGCTATTTCTACCACATCAGCAATTACTTCTTCCACTGAAGTCTTGAACCCCTCAAAGTCATGCATGAGGGTTGGAATCAACTTCTTCCAAACTCCTGTAAATCTTGATATTTTGACCTCTTCCCATGAATCATGAATGTTCTTAGTGGAATCTAGAAAGATGAATCCTTTCCAGAAGGTTTTCCAATTGGCTTTGCCCAGATCCATCAGAGGAATCACTATCTATGAAAGCCATAATCTTATGAAATATACTTCTTACATAAGACTTGAAAATCGAAATTACTTCTTGGTCCATGGGCTGCAGAATGGAAGCTGTGTTAATAGGCATAAAAATAACACTAATATCATTGCACATCTCTGCTGGATCTCTTGGGTGACCGGGTGCATTGTCAATGAGCAGTAATGTTTTGAAAGGTATCTTTTTTCCTGAGCTGTAGGTCTCAACAGTGGGCCTAAAATATTTAGTAAGTCAATGTGATAAATACATGTGCTGTCATCCACGCTTTGTTGTCCCACTTATAGAGCACAGGCAGAGTAGATTTAGCATAATTCTTAAGGGCCTAGGATTTTCTAAATGGTAAATGAACATTGGCTTCAACTTAAAGTCACCAGGTGCATTAGCTCCTGATAAAAGTCAGCTTGTCCTTTGAAGCTTTGAAGCCAGGCATTGACTTCTCCTCTCTAACTATGAAAGTCCTAGAGGGCATCTTTTTCCAACATAAGGTTATTTCATCGACACTGAAAATTTGTCCTTTAGTGTAGCTGCCTTCCTTAATTATCTGAGCTAAATCTTCTGGATAATTTCCTGCAGCCTCTACATCAGCAAGTGCTGCTTCACGGTGGCACTTTTATGTTATGGAGATGGTTTCTTTTCTTAAAGAACCAACCTCTAATAGCTTCATACTTTTCTTCTGCATATTCCTCATCTCTTTCAGCCTTCACAGAAATTGAAGAGGGTCTGTCTTTCTCTGGATTAAGCTTTGGCTTAAGGGGGTTTGATCAGCATCAAACTTTGACTGTTGGGGCTGGTTTGATCTTGTATCCAGACCACTAAATCTTTCTCCATATCAGCAATACGACTGTTTCTCTTTTTCATCATTCTTGTGTTCACTGGAGTAGCACTTTAATTTCCTTCAAGAAATTTTCCTTTCCACTGACAACTGTTTAGTGCAAGAGGCCTAGCTTTCAGCTTATCTTGGCTGTCACCGTGCCTTCCTCACTAATCTTAATCATTTCTAGCCTTGATTTAAAGTGAAAGACAAGCAATTTTTTTCTTTCACTTAAACACTTAGGCACAACAAGTCCTACTGTATAGCACAGAGAACTATATTCAAATCCTATGATAAACCATAATGGAAAAAATACTAAAAAAAGAATATATATATATATATATATATATATATATATATACACACACACACACACACACACATATATATGTATAACTGAATCACTTTGCTGTACAGCAGAAATTAACACAACATTGTAAATCAACTATACTTCAATTAAAAAACTTTTTAAAAGCATACTTAGAGGCCATCAGAGGGTTTATTAATTGGCCTTATTTCAATATTGTTGTATCTCAGGGAATAGGGAGGCCTGAGGAGAGGGAGAGAGACAGGGAAACAGTGGGTCAGTGGAGCAGTTAAAACACACACAACATTTATGGATTAAGTTTGCTGTCTTATATGAGCAAAGCTCTTGGTGCACCTAAACTGCTACAATAGTAACATCAAAGATCACTGATCACAGATCACCATAACAAATATAAGAATAACAAAAAACTTGAAACATTGTATTACCATACTGTGGCACAGAGACATGAGGTGCACAAATGCTGTTGCAAAATGATGCCAATAGAATTGCTCAACCCAGGGTGGCCACTTTCAATTTGTAAAAAATGTAACATTTATTGTGAAGCACAATAAAGGGAAGCACAATAAAATGAGGTCTGCCTATACATGTAAAAGCATAAAGCAGTAAATAAGCATGATAAGAAAAGGAGTGTGAGAATGTCAGTGGGTGTGGAGGGCACTGTTTATGGGTTAGTGAAGGATATGGACTCAGAAACCTGGGAAAACCTGGCTTAGTCTAGAGGGCTTTGCCTGACATGCATTAGACTTTGGACTCTATCTTATGGGCACACCAAGTCATATGAAAGGTCTTTTGGTAGAGAAATTATACAGTTCAATGTGTAAGTTTAGGAAGATAACCTTAGCAACACTTGTAAAATTAGGTGGGAGGCCATTTCTGATAGCCTATGCAAGACATGTGAGGCATGTGAGGGACTTGCCTAAGACAGGCCCTGTGTGATGGGACAATAGTAGCCAAATTCCAGAAATATCTGTGGGCTGGAATCAAGAAGCTTTGATAACCACTTAGAAGTTTGGGTTAAGGGGTAAGAGAGAAGGAAGTCTAGAATTACATTGGTGTTTTGTTTTGTTTTGTTTTGTGTTTCCAGCTTGGAATACAGAGTGAATGGTGATGGTTCATAAGAAAAATGTTATAAACATGCAAAAAATTATCAAATTTGTGTCCAAAGTATTGATATAAGTTTTGACTTATTGAAACTGGTCACCAGATAGAGTACAAAATATAATTTTTTTTTTTTTTTTACAGTACGCGGCCCTCTCACTGTTGTGGCCTCTCCCGTTGCGGAGCACAGGCTCTGGACACGCAGGCTCAGCCGCCAAGGCTCACGGGCCCAGCCGCTCCGTGGCATGTGGGATCTTCCCAGACCAGGGCACGAACCCGTGTCCCCTCCATTAGCAGGTGGACTCTCAACCGCTGCGCCACCAAGGAAGCCCCTGAAAATATAATTTTTGAACGTAAAAGATGGTCAGACTTGCGTGTAAAGTTTCAGAAGTCAGCAGCTTTAAAAATGGTAACTGAGGCTATGGCAGAAGGCTAAGATCTCTGAGGAAGAATGCATAAGACAAAAAATGTGAGGGAATAAAATCAAAGGAATACCAACATTTAAAGGACAGGTAGAGGGAGGGGAAAGCCAGTTAGGAGCTAATTGTAGGCAAGAGGACAAAAAGGAGAGATGTTTCCAGTAGGAGCCAATGGTCAACAGAGCAAGCAGTGTAGAGATCAAGTCACTTGAAGGTGCCCAAGAGATTGTGTGGGAGAAATATATCCCCAAAATAATGCTAGAGACAGATAAAAAGTGCACTATATTAGAAATGTGTCATTTTATTTGAAATCAGCCCTAGTGATTCTATATATGTCACAAGTCATATTAAATGTGATCTTAGGAATCAGAGAAATATGTTATCTCTAGAATACTAAGCACTGTGTCAATTTTTTATAGACATTCTTAATGTCTTTATATAAGTCAGAGTTCTTGTACTGATGAGGTAACAAATCAATATAATCTACCTCAATATTATGCACCATTTTTTTCAGTTTCTTGGAAAAATATAATTACTAACCATTAATTATCAATTTACTGGTGCCATTTTTAACATTAATATTGGAATATTTAACAGTCCTGAAATGTAAACAAAATAGGGATAAAATGTTAGCCATAATGCTAACCACTTCCATGAAATCCTATTTTGGTGAAAGACTCAAACATTAGCATTTGAGTTTTCTGTACAAAAGCATTTCCACTGTGGCAGAGATGAGTTAAAAAAAAAAATTCCCCATAAAACAGCTTAGAAATGTTCTCATTTGTGAGAAAAATAAGTCAAGAGTATGGATTCCACAGCATAAAAGAAACCTCATATTTCTCTGCTTAGTATTAAATGTTTGAACATATGATCTGTATATTCACTGCTACATATTGAGTAGAAACATATTCAAAATAATTCTTTGCATCTTAACTCTAAAATCCGGTTTGCTTAAATTTTATCACAAGTTGAAGATATTTTACGTACAAATTGAATCAGAATGTAGAAAATACAATTATGTATAGTACATGGTGAAGCTACCTAAGTAGATAATGCATTTTTATTCCATGGCTTTGTTTTCTCCTTATTTGGGAAAACAGTATAATCATTCAGGAGTGTAGCTATTTCCTGATGAATATACACATAAGGCCCTCAACTTTCTGCATTGCCTCTGGAAATGTGCCATCAGGGTGCCTTGGAAACACACCACTGCTAGTTTGTCTGTGGTTTACTGGGAAGCTTTGAGGTTTAACTTTGATCTCTCCCCTCACACACCGAGATTTTCTCCTCACTCCACTAGCCCAGACAGAATTTCGACCCTTGATCGCTAAGGAAATCTTAAACATACTTTTGACACCAGAATCAGTGGTAAAGTTTCCCTCTTAACAATGGCCTGTTTACTCTTCAGTTTCTGTGTTGTCCTTTGTTCGTCTAGACTCAAAAGTGGCAAGTGGCTTATTTAAACTTTCTAACTCAGGAAGAGTTTCTCATTTAGTTCACTTGTTTCCTGCCTTGACTGAAGTGTGTTGAGGTTCCATTTTTGATTCCTCAACTCTTTAAATTCCTCTCTTTGACCAGTCAGAGAATTTGTAACAATGTTTGACACGGGGTGAACTCTACTTAAAGTGGCTTCATATTTTTGCAGCGCTTTCATGCATCCCTTTTTTTTAAATTCTGCTTCTCTTCCAAGGCACTGTACACCTCAGATATAGAAGTTTTGTTTTGTTTTGTTTTACCATTTAGCCCATTACTATCAGACTGGATCTCAGAAATGAATCCCCCATCAGTAACTTCTAGCTTCATATGCCAATGATATAACATATACTTCAACTAGAGATATTTGTAATTGAGCCCTAACTTTCACAGGTGGAAAAAAAAGGAAGGGTTTATTTGACATAAAACATAATAAATTAACAAACTAATGGCACTTTTGGAAGGGACTGCTTCTTTAAATCTTGCCAGCCTGTAGAATCATTCTCTTTTTGTCATCTAATAAAAAGAAGCAGTCCATGTACAAGGGAAGAAGATATTTATTAAGCTACGTCAGAGTCAGTCTTTTATGATAAAGAATGTGAAACATATAACTAATACTTTCATGGCACTTTAACCACTACAAAGAACTATCAAGATATTATCTGGGGCTTCCCTGGTGGCGCAGTGGTTGAGAGTCCGCCTGCCTATGCAGGGGACGTGGGTTCGTTCCCCGGTCCGGGAAGATCCCACATGCCGCGGAGCGGCTGGGCCCGTGAGCCATGGCCGCTGAGCCTGCGCGTCCGGAGCCTATCCTCCGTCCGCAACGGGAGAGGCCACAACAGTGAGGGGCCCGCGTACCGCCAAAAAAAAAAAAAAAAAAAAAGATATTATCTGACTGTTAGTTCCTCACATCGAAAAACAGTGTGTTAAATGTTATCATTTGTATCCCAGTTTAATAAGTAAGCTCAAATGAAGAAAGGGTAGTTTTCCGGAGGTCCCCAGTGAGCAGCGGTGGGATCTGGAACTCTCTCCCAGGTCATCCTCTTCACAGCTCGTTTACTTTCCCCAACATCACAGCTGCCACAGTTATGTTTTCATAATTTCTCAAAACCTACCATTTTCCCAGTTACTTCTTTTTAACCAATGCTTTGCTTTCACCATATGGATCTCAGACAGCATTAAATGTGTTTAATACCAGTTGCAGATGGAATTCAGACTTAAATATTTTAAATGCATCTCTAAAATAAGTTGAAATAGTTTACTTGGCACTTACCCTAACCAAGATATAGTTCTAGACCTGAGAGCTAATGCCAAGCCATAATTATACAAATGTCAATGCTAATGTCCTTAAATTATTATTCCTCAAGTACTGCTATTTGACTGTTAATACTAGATCTCTTGTCACATTTGCCCATCTTCTGTAGCTCATTTTTGAAACCATTCCTTTTATTAGCTACATAATTTTCACTTAGATTACCTGAGTATTCCTAGAGTTGATGGGGGTTCTTCTGACAAAAACAGCCCATTTATAAAATCTCTCATTACTATAGCCCCAAACAAGAAGGTACCAATTTGTAAATTGAATTAAATTCAATTTAAACAATCTCTAAAAGTTATCATGACCTCCAAGGGATTAAATATAGAATTTCAACTACTAATATCTAAGCTAATTACATTCAATCATTCATTCATTCTGAAAACATTTAAGCTTTCCAATTGTCAAAATCATCCTTGAGAAATTTGTTATTGGATATTTTATTTGTTTCTATTAAGGGTCCATTACAAAAACAAACAAGAAATATTAAAACGTGAAATTTTAAGCATGCTTATTTTTCAGAGGGATAAAGAGGAAATTTTATGAAGGTATAATCCCCTGAAGACATTATATTTCTGAGGTTGGCTTAATTTTGTACATCATTTATCTATTTTTCATATTTCTCTTTGTGTGAAGTTAACATGGGCAGGATAAAAGATACTGAGATAAATCCAGTGCTGGAGTCTGAATATACTCTTTGCTCTAATAGACTCACCGGGATTTCTCTAACCTTCTCTGTTGCCCTGAGTGCTGGACTGAGGCCTAGTTTTCAACTGAGAAAAAAATAATTTTAACAGAGGAGTAGCAATTCATTCTTTGCTCTTGCTGGGCTAGCAGTCCACAGGATATATATACTAGTTCCCAGACCAAAAGGATCTTGAAGATCCATTATCATTCTCCCAAGTACTATCTACTCCCCCAGCCTACTTTCAAACACTAGACAAGTCCTTCAGGGGGTTCCCCTGTACACGCTGGTGGTGACTCAACACAGCCAAATGGATGCCACCAGCTGAATTTAATGGTTACATATTCTCAGAGGTTCAATATCAAGAAAGCCCCTCTTTGCCCCTTAGATAGAGGCATACATTTATGAGTATCTGTATCCTCACATAAGAGCAAAATTCTCCCTGTATGGTGGGTTTTATCAGAAGAGGGCTTAGATAAGTGGCAAAATTTTCATAACATGAAACAATGCCATTTACCATTTTATCCTTATTTAGGCAAACCAATAAATAAATAAATAAATACGCTTTGCAAAGTACTATGGGAGTTAAAAATGTCAGAACCCTTGAATTCAAGAAGCATACATGTAGAGAATAGGCAGTCATAGAACGAATGAGGAAATGTTACATGATTACAGCAATTATACAAGCAATTTTGTTTAGGAGTTTGGAAGTTACTTGAGGTTTAGTAGGGAAGGGCTTATAGAGGAAATGGAATTTCAGCTGGCTTGAAGGCAACTGTGAAATTAAAAAAAAAAATCTGAGGTTTTCCCTGGTGGTGCAGTGGTTGGGAGTCCGCCTACCGATACAGGGGACGTGGGTTCGTTCCCCGGTCCGGGAAGATCCCACATGCCGCGGAGCGGCTGGGCCCGTGAGCCATGGCCGCTGAGACTGCGCGTCCGGAGCCTGTGCTCCACAATGGGAGAGGCCACAACAGTGAGGGGCCCGCGTACCGCCAAAAAAAAAAAAAAAAAAAATTGAACTGGGGTTTTAAATCCATTCTCTGTCATTGCATAGCTCAGTGCCTTAAGATACAAACTTAGTATGTCCAATATTTAGTTTCTTAATCTTTAAAATAAAGCATCGTTTCAGAGATTCATTTGGTAGATCCACATAAAAAAATCACCAAGCGTAGTGCCTTGTAGATAGTAGGCTCTCAGTAGTGCTGCTGGAGGATGGGTGGAGCTTTCATAAAAAAAAAAAAGAGAAATCCAAGCAAGGAAAGTAAGATAAAATAATAGAGGTGAAAGACAAATATATTCAGTCTATCAAGTATGCCAGTTTGATTGACATGGAATATCAATATAAAGGAGAAAAAAAAGGAAAAAGGGGCCACATTGTGAAACCCTCCCCAGAAGAAGTTTGGACTTGATCTTTGAGAAATGGGAAGTGATGAAACGTATTTCCACATGATCGTAATTCCCAAAGTGACATTTTGAAAGCTCAATTATCATCAGCAAACATTTTTTCTCAATAATTATATATTTATAGCCAATAATATTTTTATAACTGTATTATTAAAACTCAGTCTTCAGCTATACTTCTCTCAATCATCTGATGATGCAATGATGCTGAATTATTCATTAGTACCAATTTATCATTCAGCTAAGAGAATTAAGGACACAAGGGTAGAATATTTTACATAAGTATTTAAGGAGGCATTCCAGCCTCCCATAGAAATCAGTTGCTTTATTTTAAGAAATTTGTTTGGTTAAAATTTATACTCTGACTATAAAATGATCACAACAGATGAGGCTTCCCGAAACCTTAGAAAGTCAAGCAAGATACAGTTTTCAAAACATCAGAAAGCTGTGGTCCAGACTGAGAGTTGTAGTTACTGAAAATGTCTGGCAGGTAAGTCAGGGTAAATTTTGCAACCTCACTCAGAAGGGTGGTGTTGCCAAGTGTCCAAGAAGAAGCTTGGAAACAATTATCACAAAGACTGTCTTGGGACTTTAGTCAACAATTCGCTTCTGATGTGACAAGTGTTTATTCTTAATAGTGACTACTGCTTTGATGAAGGAGCATGTGTGTCTGTGAGTGTGTGTGTGTATACGCATGAGTGCAGGGAGCCTCGAGTCGGGGAGACTGGGTGGTTACGTGGTTATTCTTTGGAGCACTGTGCCAGCAACATTGCTGGTACTTCTGAGATAAAGCATCACACTTTATAATAAAGTGTCAACCATGACTGCTTATGCCTGTCTTGGTCCTTGAAAGAGTCTTGAGTCTTTGTCACAGTCATGTTCTTAGTTACTTTGAAAAAATTCTAATGAAAAATGTGAGAAAGATGTGTTAATATTTAATAAGTCTACTGATCGATTGCCGTGCCTCCTAAAATGTTCATCTCTTGGACTGGTGGGAAATGAACTTCATTAGGATTTCTCTGCTACCTTATAGCTCCTTGTTAACATTTCCCCTTTTGGGGCCCTGAGAAAAAATGCACAGCTTCTTTCCATGAATCTCTGCCAACCATACTCTCCACTATTTTCCATATTCGTTTGCTTAGAAAAGTGGATGTAAATCTCATTTTGCAGGGAAAATATTATCAGATCTTTGTGATCTAAAGTAAAATTCATGAAATGATATTTTTATGAGTCATAGAAATAACCAGGAGATTGATTTAATATATGGAAGCTAGTGCTATATTTAGCTTAAAGCTATGAATATCAAAAATATTAAGCACACTTTCTCATGCTTTAGCTTCATTTTGCATGTTTGATTTGAAAAAAGAGAAAGAAAAGTGTAGAACCTTGAAAGAAAGGAAACTACTAGGAAAAGATTTGTCCCTTAAATATGTTATGAAATTTAATTTTTTAAAAGAGTTCAAATAGAGGAGAAAAAGGAGAGTGTAACACATATAATACTAGTAGTAAAAGAGAAATAAAAATGATGATTAATAAAATACTTATCAATGTGACGATTCAAGATTTTTGGTATACAGCTATTTATGGTAATCTAATACGGGCATATATAAATGACTCACATTGAAGCTGACCTTAATGGTAGAAAAAAAATTGTTAAATGTATTGATAACTTCATAAGTGCCCAAAACATGGTAAACATTTGATATGCATTGTCTCGTTCAATCTTCATAACCAAGAAATGAGATGTATACCATAAACTACTATTTTTCCTATTTTAATAATGAGAAAACTCAGGAAGAGATTATGTAAGAAACTTGCCCAAGGTCACACTGTTAAAAATGTTTTTAAGTACCCCAAAGGGGATTTCAACCAAAGCACTCTGCTTCCAGAGCCCATGCTCCTAAAAAAGTATTTATTCCTGGATGCAAGGCTAAGAAGGAGTTAGGTGGATCTCTCTTTTGAAATTCACCTATTTTCAGAGAAAGCAGAAGACAACACCCAAACAGAAAAGTTGAACAGTAAGGGAAATGTTGTTTTAGGATCAGCCCAAATGCAAAGCCAGACTTCATTTTGATTATGTGAATCTGAATGAGAATATAATTCAGGAAAACAAGAGACAGAGAATAGCCAGAAGTTCTTCTTGTGATTTTATTCTCTTTATAAAACAATATTGTTGATATCCAGTTACTGAAGACACTTTTTCTAACCTTAGTCCTTTGCTGATGGTGGAATTTTCTCTGTTTCCAAGCATTTAAGAACCCTAGCTGATGCAAATAAGTTTCAACCCAGGGACAACGGCCTACATATGCTGCAGGGCCCAGTACAAAATGGAAATGAAAGGCTCCTTGTTCATTAATTATTAAGAATTTCAAAATGTTTACAGGAGAGCATTAAACCAAACTCAGAGTCCTGTGACTGCATAGTTCCTATACCTATGAAGCCTGCCCTACTCACAGCCAAAGTCTGAGTGCTTATTCTGTGAACTCTTCCAAGAGGGAAGTTTTTGACCATGTATATTATTCATTCTTGGCTAGAAATTGTGGGTGTTGATGACATACAAGCAACTTTCTTTTTTCATTTGAGACAGATTTAATTTTGATATTCAGTTATAACTTTTTTTTTACCTCATTCAGGGCACTGAAGGAAAATTCTATTTCCTGAGAGAAAAAAAAAAACCCAAAGAACTGTGATTTCTGGACAATCTTCAAAGGGAGAAAACTTGAACAACAGAACATATGATGTTATACTTTATCCTTTTTAAATGTAGCCTATTTCTGGGAAAAAGGTATACAGATTTTTGAATGTCTATCTAAAAGCAAATAAAAACTATATGGGAAAAGAGCCTGAAAAGGAATGGATATATGGATATATATGTATAACTGAATCACTTTGCTGAACACTTGAAACTCACATAACATTGTAAATCAACTATGCTCCAGTGCAATATAAAAAAATTAAATTAAAAAAATTAAATAAAATAAAAACTAATCATAGTTTGTCTTTTTTTTTTTTTTATTAAAAAGACAAAACTATCACACGATTATTTCGGAGGGTATCTCACATCTGGAGTATATTTCCTATATTGAGAGTGGGGGTGGGGAGAAAAGACAAAAGGAAATGATAGCAAACATTTTTTCCGATATCTCATCCATAGTTTGTCCTGCCTCCAATTTTACTATCTCACCATTTTCCAAGTAGCATTGGCAGGATTGAAACTAAGTAATCCTCAGCAGGAGCAAATGCAAGGGTGATCTGTCAACCATATTAGCACCTAGAACAAGACCTCTCACATAGAAGCTAGTCAATAAATATGTATGGCGTTAATAACTTTATTAATAATCCAAAACTTAAGATGTTAGTACAATATACAGGAGGAATTCAGGATCGGAAAAACTAGATTCCTCTTGAGAAGTCACATTCTTAGCTCAGTCTGTATCTAGCAACTGCTAGGAGCTAAGTATCATCATCTATAGAATCCAACCGAAGCACCCCTTATGACCACGAATACTTTGCATGCACGCCCCCAAGGAACACCATTCTCTAACTTTCTAATGTCCCTGGCTCAGTATACTGATATTACACTGTTGAAATTGAATAACACTCCATTAGTATTTTTCAAAAAAAAAGCTAGTGGAAGTTATGACTACATGCTAAAAGAAAGGGGTGAAAAAGAGAATGTTGGGTGAAAGGAGTGTCAACTGAAAAAAAAATGTACAACCTAAAAGTTGAGAGTTACCTTTTATTCAGTGGACATTCTGAGAACTTCAAGCCCGTGATGCAACATCTCAGATAATGCTGAGAAATTGTTCTGAAGAGACGGACAGATGGGGGGCAGGATATATAGGAGTTTTTGCAACACAGGTCAGGGAGTCAGAACATCAAGAGATTATCGTTAATTAAAGGAAACCAGACATCTCAAGTTAAATTAGTGCTTTTCTACATATGGGAAGATGTAAAGTCTGGGCTCACTGAAATCATTCTTTTGATGTGCACCTCAGCTATCTGGGGCCAGTATCGTGTTTTTTCTCATCCTGAGTCTCCTCAGAGTGCTCCCTCGGGGTTGGCTGCAGCAGTTGACTGCTAGATGGCAGGCATCTTGTGTTCATCCTGAGTTCCCTCAAGGCTCTCTGTTGGGGTGGCTATAATGTGGTGGCTTGATGGCTGCAACATCCTTTGTTTACTGATAGGGCAGGCTGCATTCTTAGTTCACATGGTTGACTTTGATGAACTAATGAAGTACCAAGAGACATCAGGACAATAAAATAGTGTTTTTCATTTTGGCCACTATTTGGAAATGAAAAGTTGAATTAACACCCTTAAGACATTTTAAAATTATGATATGCACTTAATACAATATATGTGGAAACATGTACCATATTGCTTCAGTCCCTTCTTGAATTCTGTTCCTTAGGTTTTATTTGTGAGATTTACATATTTCTCCTCTCTTGACCTTCCCATTCTTCATGAATAAGTTTTTTTGGTAGAATTCCTTGTTTTCTAATTATATAGAGACTTAAGTTAGTCCTGCCTTTTGTTGAGTGCTGAATATTTAAATACAGCTTTTATTTCAACTGCAAGCTTTTCCTCATAGCTAGAGTTTTGTTTTGTTTTGTTTTGGAGAAGAATAAATCTCTTCCCAAATGGCTTATATTTATCTTTAACAGCAATTTATAAGGAAAATAGATCTTTCATAATCAGGTCACCCAGACATAGAACTAAAAGCATTCTAATATCTGATAAAGTCTGTGAAATAAGGAACAATGCAGATTTTGCTCTTAAAATTCATCATGTCACATAATGGGCTTATATAGAGATGTCAATTTTAGTGTTAGCTGATCTACACATCTTAGTCAAAGAATAATATGAACTGAGGTAGATGCAGCATATGCATTGTTTTACATTATTTTTTAACATGGTTTTCTCTGAAGTTTAATGATTTTCCCATTGATTAAACATGTCTAGTTGAATTAGGCATATCTGTTGTACTGGCAACAACCTTAGATGAATCTTTGGGGGCTCTAAGTTATACTTGGGGGTTTGGATTTCATTTGCCAGGCTTATTTCATTACAATATAATAAAAAGCAGCAAATGGCAGCACTGATATGAGACTGAAATAATAAAACATCCAGCTATTTTTAAGGAACCAGTTAATTACATGCTAATGCTGAGTTTGTACTTGTGTATGTTAGATTTTCTTCAAGAGGTTTATGTATTACACATAGCATTTGTGTATGTTCTTTAAAGCAATTCAGTATGAAAAATAACAAGAACAGCTTGTTTTCTTCTATCACAATTTGCTTTGTCTTCTCCAAGAGTTGTTCAGTGCTATAAATAAATTATATCCATTTGGTAAATATGGTTAATTATTTTTATAATAATTGTATGGCAATTAGTATTTTATGGCTATAATATTAATATTACCTAAATCAGATAGTAAATTTATGCCATGAGTGGCTATTTGGCATACACATCGTTTTGCTATTAACTGATTATAAACTGAAAATGAAGTTTTCATGACCTAAGGCAAAAATTATAAGTAATTTCCAAGAGTCTTTTAAATTAAAGGATAATGGGAATCCTTTGAGATGCTTTTGACAAGGAGCATGTTCTCTCAGTGAGGGTCAGAGTTCAGTTCCTGATATCATCCATCAAATTCTGACTGACAAGGCCTGAATAGCTGTAGAAAGTGAAGGGGAGATAGGGCGCCTTTGCTGACCTCCTAAATCACTTACATACACATAGTTTAGTAAATACACACACCCATTCACAAACACCATACACAAATAAGTATACATTTCAAAAAGGGCACTTGTGATTAGGAAAAGCAAGTTTTAAGTGGACTGGGATATCAAAGGATTTTATATATTTGAGATTTTTTTTCAAAAGTTTATTTTAATTTTATCATAGGAAAACACCATTTCATACCATTATTTCAGTTACAAATAATCAGTTGAAATATTTAGTGATGCCTTTCTATATGCTATAACAATTTTGAGAATCATGAGAGGTACAAAAAATGTTTAGATAAGGGCCCCAACCTATAGCTGGTCAGTCAAAACCTATCTCTTGGGCTTCCCTGGTGGCGCAGTGGTTGAGAGTCCGCCTGCCGGTGCAGGAGACACGGGTTCGTGCCCTGGTCCGGGAAGATCCCACATGCCGCGGAGCAGCTGAGCCCGTGAGCCACGGCCGCTGAGCCTGCGCGTCCGGAGCCTGTGCTCCGCAACGGGAGAGGCCACAACAGTGAGAGGCCCGCATACTGCAAAAAAAAAAAAAAAAAAAAAAAAAAAAAACCTATCTCTTTAGCATTAAGTGTTCCTGAGGATCCTATACCCTGATGATGCTTCTGAACTAAACCGGAAATTTAGTGTTAACTTGAGGTGGTTCCAACTGTACTGCTTAGCCACATTTCTTATCTCTTTTCCTTATGACTCAGCCTTCATATTAAGGAATATAGGTTAGGTAATCATCCTCTGAAGTGCCTTAACACCATCTACTTAGCCCATTTTACTTACGAAAATATATTATAAATTTTCTCTATAATTCTTCATTTCCCTATCTAAAATGTGGGCTCCACTGTAGCAGGGACCAGCCTATCTCTATAGTTGATATCCAGTGACTGGCATATTATAGGTTCTAACTATTTGCTGAACTAATTGATTAGATAACTTGCCCCGCCCCCAAATCCTAGGGCCAAGGGAACCTTTCCCATATGTGAAAACTATTGATAATGTACAAAAAAGCATTCCTCTCAGAAGTACTAAATGTACTTTTCAGACAATAGTCAATCCACATATTTTCTACATTTGAAATTGGGGTAGGACTATGTCACTTATTTATAAACCAAATAAAGTAACCAGGGGGATGTTTTACTCTAGCTTTATGAAATTAAACCTATTTTTGGTCCACATTCCATCTTCAGTAAGAGGGTCAGATGAGCATACCTGAATTTCATTCATTCCCTGTTCATGGTCACAATGCTGGGCATTGCAGGGGTTCAACACACTTTTCTAAAATTAACAAAACCAAATCCAAAAATCCTTTATTCCTTACCAATTTTTTATTCAGAAAATTGTGTTTAAAATTTGGAAGATGGGGCTTCCCAGGTGGTGCAGTGGTTGAGAATCTGCCTGCTAATGCAGGGGACACGGGTTCGAGCCTTGGTCTGGGAGGATCCCACATGCCGTGGAGCAACTAGGCCCATGAGCCACAACTACTGAGCCTGCGCGTCTGGAGCCTGTGCTCCGCAACGGGAGAGGCCGCGACAGTGAGAGGCCTGCGCACCGCGATGAAGAGTGGCCCCGCTCGCTGCAACTGGAGAAAACCCTCGCACAGAAACGAAGACCCAACACAGACAAAAATTAATTAATTAATTAATTAATTAATTAAAAAAATATTTGAAAGATGAAAAGGATTTCAAGAGTGGTTGATTCCATTCTTCAAAATTCCTTTAAAAATAGCCTTTTAAGAAACTTCAAATATACCCATAAAGAAATCATCATGACCAAGCTTCTCAATAAACTCTAAATCTGAGTCTTAAAATAGTACATTATATATAAAGAGATTTTGTTATATAGACTTGTCTTGATTTTTTTTTCCTTTAATTTGTTACTTGACTAGGGAAATTGCCATTTAAATGTGTTCCAATGAAACTATCAAAATTTCTAGGTGTTATCAGTACTTTTGCAGAAGTAAAAGCAACAATGATAGTGACTCAATATTAATTGCAATGTTTTCGAACTTAACCATGATCTTTACCAAAAACATTTTAATTTCCTAACTTGTGAGAATATTAGAAAATTAAAAATTAAATAATGGAATTGACTTCTGTGCTCTAAAAAATACAATATTCTTAGGTTGACCTAAAACAAAATTGGTTTAATTATATATATATGTATATACATATATACCTATGTATACATATATACACATACGTGTGTGTATGTATAAATATATCTATATATAGAGAGAGGTGCACACATACAAAAATCTTAATTGGCAAACTTACTTCTCCTGAACTCAAGTATTAATTAGAAACCCCTGGCTTAAAATTTGCAGAAAAATATATTTATTAAAAAAAATAACCTCACTAGTTTTCCTAAGGTATGGCATTTATATGTTTTTAAATTTAGAATGGTTTGAAGCATCAACATGCTCTGTTTAAAAAACAAGAGTTGAGAATATTCTTACTAAAATTTCTTTTTGGGGCGAACCTTACCAAGTGGACAGAAACTTTTGCCCGTGTGCACCCAAACACACACGCACACATCTTACCTTTTCTGACAAGAGGCTGATAAAACATCTTTTCAGTTCTGAGGGCCAGATTTCATTCAGCTGTAAGGTTATAGCACCCCCTAGCCCAGCCTAACAGAATAGCAGTCACTTCTGGCATGGATTTAAGTTTAAAGGAAGCTTTAAAAATGTCTGTAAAACCTAGGAGCTTTTTAAAAGTATTCACCATTAAAGGAGGTATTTTATTTTATTTGGTAGCAGTTGTCTTGTTTTTTATTATTTACAATTTGTGGTATATAATCTGTTCTGATTCTGAATTGTACCAACTGCTGGTGAAGTACAGGAAGCAGATTTATACTAAAGATCACATACAGCATAAATATATCAAACAGATTTCCACTGGTCCTCTAAATTCCCCCCACCCTCCCAAATCATCAAAGAGCCAGACAGTTGGAGTGCAAATATGAAATATAGGACATGGCTGTGATGGTTATTGGCAAATCCTTTGCTAGGAGGCAACAGCTCTCTGGAGAAAAAAAACTACATTATTGAAAAATATATCTGAAAATGACACATTTGACCACCATTCAGATAAGCTCCTTACCATTATTCTTTTATTCATGTATCACATATTAAGGAAAGAGTTGAAAAAGGAAGAATTCTGATGTTCTTGTAATAAATTTAAGCTGTTTTGCTTGTCTTATCTTTGAATCTTCATGGTTTCCTTATTAAGCTACAAAGACTATTTCCAGCATATAATAGCACTGCTTGCATAGCACCTGTCGGTATAAATTCATCAACATAAACCTTAAAGTCTTTGATGGGAATGCAAATGGAATACCAATTTGCCAATGCAGCACTCAAGCCTGTAGTATCTGTGGAGTTCACAGGATTCCAGTTAGTCTAACATTTTTTGCAGACTTCAGAAAAGAACGATTGTAAAACTTGGAAGCAAACAAGGCAAGTTTTCACACTGTCTTGGCCCATTGTACATGTATTCCTCTCTTTGCTTCAGGAATAGTTGAAAGTCATCCTTCTTTATTCTGAGATACTGTAAATCTAGATACTGTAAATCACTTAGTCAATCCACATTAAATTTAATTTAGTCTGACCACCACTACCATTCAAAGACCAGCAAATTGATTTTGTGTTAAATTGATTTTGTGTTACTAAAAGGTGATCACATTGATACTGCCATTTAATGAGCTCCATGCTTGTACATTGCTCCTAATGCACACTATTTCAGATCACTTAGTCAACTCCAGTCTAATTGAATGCATTATTTGAAACCTTGACTTGATGCTACCAGTCCAAAAATAGCAGTCTTTCCAGAGTAGTCCTGTCTACAAAATGCCATATATTGATGTTCTCCTGCAACAAACACTTGTCTTTCTTGTCTTTTTGTCAGGGCCAGCTGTCAGTTATTGAGGTACAATTATAAGAAAACTTGCATTTAGAAAAAGATATTATTGACCTCTGCAAATTGACTGGCAACATCAAAATTTGAAAGTGGAGCTCAGGCAGACTTAATGGGGTTATGCAAATTCTCCAAATACAGGCCTGAAACTGTCACACAGCTGTTGTTATATTAAGATATGCATGATATCCTCTTTCTGTTATACCCCTTTTATTTTCACTAAATGGAGGCAGCATGTTTGCAAGACTAGTCTGGCATAAGAGAAATGGCAATAACATTTGCTGGGTTCCACTGTGAAGGATCACTATCAGTGCCAGTGGGTTTCATAAGCAAGCACTGCAAAAAAAGTGAAACTGATATAAGGTGACATTAAAACAGGCAAAGAAAGTGTAGAAAAGACATGATTTCTGTAGGTTTACAAAATCAAGGCTGCATTGTAGAAATTAGAAATGAGCAGAGAATAGTAACTGATTATGCTTTATTTATGTTTTTTTTACAAAAGAACCTAATTTAGTGTTGCACTGTAGTTCAAAAATAGCTCCACATAATTCAGAAGGTGCTGTACTTGAGCACTGATGTTCCTCATTATGATAACGCCTTTTGATAATTTTTATTGAACTTAAGCATTCCAATGATTAAACCACTTAATAGGCAGCTCTCTTCAGTACTGGTTGCCATAATTTCAAAGCTTTGCTATACACATTTCCATACCAAAACAAGACGAAATCTAACACAGCTAGCCAAAAATCTAATGGGAGAATAAATGTATGGAAAAATAATCTAATTTGCAATAAGAAGCCCAATGAAAAATTACCATCTATACAAAGTTTTGAGCCAAGAAATAAGACATTTTTCATCATGGGTTATACTCATAACCCAAACTAAATAGAAAATTAAACATTTTTTGAAGTGACCCATCATTTCCAATTCCCCTTTCTTTTAAATATGTGTGTCCTGTTAAGTTCAACCTCACAAAAAGAAATTAGCTAATTACACCTTTACATACACTACCTCCCATCATTTGTTATGAGGGGTTTGTTAGAATCCTAAATTTCAGGTAATAAAAAGTTATCCATGAGCAGGAATATTTGTATCAGTTCCTTCATTGCTCAAATCCTACAGAGTGACATGAGTGGCCCAGGTGGATGCTTTGCATGCAGGGAGTTTGCATCACAGCCGAGGAACCCCAACTTTAGGAGACCTTAGCCTTCTATAATGGACTGTAAACAAATCTGTCTAATCTTTGCCTGGAGGGTAACATTTCATTATTATACTGGGCAGCCTACAAACCTGCTCTTTGCTCTAAAGGATGCATTATTTCTACCTTCTAAGGCTGCTTGCTATACAAACATTCATAGAAAGGTAATCTGTAACAAAGAGAATCAATGCCTCTGCTTGCACAGAAATGCAACAGACTCATGGAGAATTGTCTCCTCAAGCTCTCCTACCTTTGAACTCTCATAGAATGCATTTTCTGTTCTGCATAATACATAACCTTAAATTTATTTATGTTTTCGTAGATACATCCAGTGTCCCCAAATCAACCGCAAGTCCTGGGAAAAAAGAATTCATTCTTATACCAATATATATCCTTACTGCCTAATACAGTGTCATAACCTAATTTGTGCTCAAGATATACTTAAGAAATGTTATTGATAATGATGATGACTGAATGATTAACTGATTGATGGTGGAAATGCTGTTAAAATGGAAAGATGCAGTCGATTTTCCAGAGCTTTTGCCTTCACAATGCCAAACATCGGGATCTTTACAAGTCCAAAGAATTTTAGATGGTTGGCATTATGCAGAACACAGAATTATACAATTCACAGAGTTTGTCTTCAATTCTGTTTTTTTTCTTTTTTTTATGATGTAGAACTAGTCTTTGTCTAAGAACCTGACCTGGTAAAGCATATGAACATTTAATTAGAAGAATTTTGTGTAGAAAATGCCCTTGAGAAGAGAAGAAATATAAATTTAGAACAAAGGAAAAAATGGAGTTACAATGAATTCTAAGCCAAAAATCATGTTCACTTTTTGGCATCCAATAGCTTAGAAAGCTTGGTTTGTACTGTGGAAACAGAGACTTAATGCTCAAAGTACTTCACTGGTAAAACTGCTTGGAGTACATTTTGTTATACACATATGTAGCTTTAAAGTTTCATTGTCTTTAAAATAATGCTATTAGAGGAGAGATTGGTTCAAGATGGAGGAGTAGAAGGACATGCGCTCACTCCCTCTTGTGAGAGCACCGGAATCACAACTAATGGCTGAACAATCATCGACAGGAAGACACTGGAATTCACCAAAAAAGATACCCCACATCCAAAGACAAAGGAGAATCCACAGTGAAAGAGTAGGAGGGGCGCAATCACGATAAAATCAAATCTGATAAGCAATGGATGGATGACTCACAAACTGGAGAACAATTATACCACAGAAGCCCACCCACTGCAGTGAAGGTTCTGAGCCCCATGTCAGGTTTCCAAACCTGGGGGTCTGGCAATGAGAGGAGGAATTCCCAGAGAATCAAACATTGAAAGGTAGTGAGATTTGACTGCAGTTATTTTACAGGACTAGGGGAAACAGAGACTGTACCCGTGGAGGACACACACAAAGTAATGTGCGCATCAGGGCTCAGGGGAAGGAGCAGTGACCCCATAAGGGACACCAGACCTACCTGCTAGTGTTAGAGGGTCTCCTGCAGAGGTAGGAGGTGGCTGTGGCTCACTGCGGAGACAAGGACACTGGCAGCAGAAGTTCTGGGAAGTACTCCTTGGCATAAGCCCTCCCCACCATTAGCCCCACCAAAGAGCCTGTAGCCTTCAGTGCTGGGTTGTCTCAGGCCAAACAACCAACAAGGAGGGAACTCAGCCCCACCCATCAGCAGAAAAGCAGATTAAAGTTTTACTGAACTCTACCCAGCAGAGCAACAGCCAGCTCTACCCACCACCAGTCTCTCCCATCTGGAAGCTTGTACAAGCCTCTTAGATAGCCTCATCCACCACAGGGCAGACAGCAGAAGCAAGAAGAACTATTATCTTGCAGTCTTTGGAACAAAAACCACACTCACAGAAAGATAGACAAAATGAAAAAGCAGAGGACTATGTACTAGACAAAGGAAAAAGATAAAAACCCAGACAAACAACTAAATGAAGTGGAGATAGGCAACCTTCCAGAAAAATAATTCAGAGTAATGATAGTGAAGATGACCCAGGACCTTGGAAAAAGAATGGAGGCAAAGATCGAGAAGATGTAAGAAATGTTTAACAAAGACCTAGAAAAATTAAAGAACAAACACTAGAAAAATTAAAGACCAAACAGACAGAGATGCACAATACAATAACTGAAATGAAAAATACACTAGAAAGAATCAATAGCAGAATAACTGAGGCAGAAGAACGGATAAGTGGCATGGAAGACAGAATGGTGGAATTCACTGCTGCAGAACAGAATAAAGAAAAAAGAATGAAAAGAAATGAAGATAGCCTAAGAGACCTCTGGGACAACATTAAATGTACCAACATTTGCATTATAGGGGTCCAAGAAAAAGAGAGAGATGAAGGACCCGAGAAAATATTTGAAGAGATAATAGTCAAAAATTTCCTGAATATGGGAAAGGAAATAGTCAATCAACTCCAGGAAGTGCAGAAAGTTCCATACAGGATAAATCCAAGGAGAAACATTCCAAGACACATATTAATGAAATGATCAAAAATTAAATACAAACAAAAAATATTAAAAGCAGCAAGGGAAAAATGACAAATAACATACAAGGGTACTCCCATAATGTTAACAGCAGTTTTCTCAGCAGAAATTCTACAAGCCAGAAGGGAGTGGTGGCACAATATATTTAAAATGAAGAAAGGGAAAAACCTACAATCAAGGTTACTCTACCTGCAAGGATCTCATTCAGTTTTGATGAAGAAATCATAAGCTTTACAGACAAGAAAAAGCTAAGAGAATTCAGCACCACCAAACCAGCTTTACAACAAATACTAAAGGAACTTCTCTAAGAGGAAAAGGTCCTAAAAAAACAAACCCAAAACAATAAAGAAAATGGTAATAGGAACATACATATCGATAAGTACCTTAAATGTGAATGGATTAAATGCTCCAACCAAAAGACACAGGCTCGCTGAATGGATACAAAACCAAGACCCATAATATATGCTGTCTACAAGGGACCTACTTCAGACCTAGGGACACATAGAGACTGAAAGTGAGGGGATGGAAAAGGAGATTCCATGCAATTGGTAATCAAAAGAAAGCTGGAGTAGAAATACTCATGTCAGATAAAATAGACTTTAAAATAAAGAATATTACAAGAGACAAGGAAGGACACTTTGTAACAATCAAAGTACCAACCCAAGAAGAAGATATAACAATTACATATATATATGCACCCAACATAGGAGCACCTCAATACATAAGGCAACTGTTAACAGCTATAAAAGAGGATATCAACAGTAACACAATAATAGTGTGGGACTTTACCACCTCACTTACACCAATGGACAGATCAACCAGACAAAATATTAATAAGTAAACACAAGCTTTAAATGACATAATAGACCCAATATATTTAATTGATATTTATAGCACATTCTATCTGAAAACAGCAGATTACATTTTCTTCTCAAGTGTACACAGAACATTCTTCAGGATAGATCATATCTTAGGTCACAAGTCAAGACATGGTAAATTTAAGAAAATTGAAATCATATCAAGCATCTTTTCCGACCACAGCACTATGAGATTAGAAATCAATTACAGGGAAAAAAAAAAAAAAAAGCTAAAAAACACAAACACATGGAGGTTAAACAATATGTTACTAAATAACCAAGAGATCACTAAAGATATCAAAGAGGAAATCAAAAAAAAAAAAAAAAAAAAAAAAACACCTAGAGACAAATGACAACGAAACAAGATGATCCAAAACCTATGGGACTCAGGAAAAGCAGTTCTAAGAGGGAAGTTTATAGCAATACAATCCTAACTCAAGAAATAAGAAAAATCTCAAATAAACAATCTAACCTTACACCTAAAGGAACTAGAGAAAGAAAAACAAACTAAACCCAAAGTTAGTAGAAGGAAAGAAATCATAAAGAGCAGATCAGAAATAAATGAAATAGAAACAAAGAAAACAATTACAAAAATCAATAAAACTAAAAGCTGGTTCTTTGAGAAGATAAACAAAGTTGATAAACCTTTGGCCAAATTCATCAAGAAAAAGAGGGAGAGGACTCAAATCAATAAAATTAAAAATGAAAAAGGAGAAGTTACAACAGACACCACAGAAATACAAAGAATTATAAGAGACTACTACAAGCAACTCTATGCCAGTAAAATGAACAACCTGGAAGAAATGCACAAGTTCTTAGAAAGGTATAACCTTCCAAGACTGAACCAGGAAGAAACAGAAAATATGAACAGACCATTCACAAGTAATGAAATTGCAACTGTGATTAAAAATCTTCCAACAAACGAAAGTCCAGGACCAGGTGACTTCACAGGTGAATTCTATCAAACATTTAGAGAAAAGCTAACACTCATCCTTCTCAAACTCTTCCCAAAAAATTGCAGAGGAAGGAGCACTCCTAAACTCATTCTACCATGCCACCATCACCTTGATATCAAAACTAGACAGATATACTACAAAAAAGGAATATTACAGACCAGTATCATTGATTAACATAGATGCAAAAATCCTCAACAAAATACTAGGAAACAGAATCCAACAACACATTAAAAGGATAATACACCAAGATCAAGTGGGATTTATCCCAGGGATGCAAGGATTCTGTAATATATGCAAATCAATCAATGTGATACACCATATTAACAAACTGAAGAATAAAAACCATATGATCATCCCAATAGATGCAGAAAAAGCTTTTGACAAAATTCAATACCCATTTATGATAAAAACTCTCCAGAAAGTGGGCATAGAGGGAACCTACCTCAACATAATAAAGGCCATATTCAACAAACCCACAGCAAACATCATTCTCAGTGGTGAAAATTGAAAGCATTTCCTATAAGATCAGGAACAAGACAAGAATTTCCACTCTTGCCACTCTTATTCAACATAGTTTTGAAGTCCTAACCATGGTAATCAGAGAAGAAAAAGAAACAAAAATAATACAAATTGGAAAAGAAGAAGTAAAACTGTTTGCTGATGACATGATACTATACATAGAGAATCCTAAAGATGTCACCAGAAAACTACTAGAGCTAATAAATGAATTTGATAATGTTGCAGGATACAAAATTAATGCACAGAAATATCTTGCATTCCTATATGCTAACAGTGAAAGATCAAAAAGAGAAATTAAGGAAATAATCTCATTCACCATTGCAACAAAAAGAATAAAATACCTAGGAATAAACCTACCTAAGGAGGTAAAATACCTGTACTCAGAAAACTATAAGATACTAATGAAAGAAAGCAAAGATGACACAAACAGATGGAGAGATATATCATGTTCTTGGATTGGAAGAATCAATATTGTGAAAATGACTATATTGCCCAAAGCAATCTACAGATTCAATGCAATCCCTATCAAACTACCACTGGCATTTTTCACAGAAACAACAAAAAAATCTAAAAATTTGTATGGAGACACAAAAGACTCCAAATAGCCAAAGCAACCTTGAGGGGAAAAAAAAAACAGAGCTGGAGGAATCAGCCTCCCTGACTTCAGACTATACTACAAAGCTACAGTAATCAAGATAGTATGGTATTGGCACAGAAACAGAAATATAGATCAATGGAACAGGATAGAAAGCCCAGAGATAAACCCACACACCTATGGTCAATTAATCTATGACAAAGCAGGCAAGGATATACAATGGAGAAAAGACAGTCTCTTTAATAAGTGGTGTTGGGAAAACTGGACAGCTACATGTAAAAGAATGAATTTAGAACACTCCCTAACACCATACACAAAAATAAACTCAAAATGGATTAAAGACCTAAATGTAAGGTCAGACACTATAAAACTCTTAGAGGAAAACATAGGAAGAACACTCTTTGACATAAATTACAGCAAGATCTTTTTTTTTTTTTTTTAAGCACATTAGGTATAAACAATCTTTTGGATATAGAAATTAAGATGATTCCTTCCTAAAAATAATAAATTGTTGATCAATTGAATATCTTATCTATCAAGTGAAGCATAAAGGGAAATACCTTTTTACTGATAACTTTAAATGTATCTTCATATTTAATATAAATATGAAGAGTATCAACATGCCTTGCGAGTATCATCATACTTTGGAAGTATCTTATTTTGTATAATAAAATAAATAAACGCTCTGTTAAAATCTGAAC
The DNA here is from genome assembly GCF_026419965.1 of Kogia breviceps. Classification (NCBI taxonomy): domain Eukaryota; kingdom Metazoa; phylum Chordata; class Mammalia; order Artiodactyla; family Physeteridae; genus Kogia; species Kogia breviceps. The sequence goes on from NC_081310.1 coordinate 132,795,731, forward strand.
TAAGAAAGAGTCATTCCTTTCAGAGAAAAAATAAATCATTTGTGATGTAAATATCTGACAAACAGATACAGGAGCAAAGGGAATTTAAAAAAGGGTTTTGGGAATAAATGGGCAGTTTCTAGTTGTTAAGGTAATTAACCTTTTTTCAAGATCATTAAAATATATTTTTCCTGCACACTACTAATTTTCTTTCAGATTATAGAGGGCATTCTTAAGCAGAACAGGAGGGAAAAATATTGAGAGCTGGTATTCATCTACTTAGTGCAAAGGGGCACAAACAATATTAACAATCAGAGTTAAGTTCTTCCTTTCTGGCATATGTCTTTCTGACCTGAAATTCTACCACAGTCCGGTGAGATAGAACTATAAAATGGCACCTATTGAAGTATTAATTACAGTGACAATTATCAATGTAAAATAGGTCCTTCAGTATTTTTTTTTTTTTTTTTGCTGTATGCGGGCCTCTCACTGCTGTGGCCTCTCCCGTTGCGGAGCACAGGCTCCGGACGCGCAGGCTCAGCGGCCATGGCTCACGGGCTTACTTGCTCCGCGGCACGTGGGATCTTCCCGGACCAGGGCACGAACCCGTGACCCCTGCATCGGCAGGCGGACTCCCAACCACTGCGCCACCAGGGAAGCCCGGTCCTTCAGTATTTTGAATATGGTCCACTATCTCCACACTACTTCCTATAAGGAATGGTATTCTTTTTAGCAACAAATTGTGCATGAAACAATTTGTTCTGATGCACTGCAGAGGGATTTCTTTTTGCTTCTGTGCTCCGTGAAGCTGATTCCTAAGGGATTACTACATTAAGGATAGAAAGATTGTATATGAAGTATTCTTACAAAACAGAAATGTTGAAAGGCTAAGGTGATGGAATAAATAGCTAAAATACCAGTTCTGGCCAAGTACATGGTCATACTGACCTCCTTAATTTCATAACGGCTTTAGCTTTTCATGTGTAGAAGTTTTATTTTTATTGGTACTGAGTAACTTAAAATACCTCTGACTTTTGTAAGAACCCTTCAGTAAAAGAAGAGCTCAAAAGCACGACATCATATGTATCTAGGAATGATAATGACTATATCTGACCCTGTGAGCTTCTGGTAGGGTAATTTAATCCTCCTAGTTACCATATAGTTCAGTTTCTTTATCCAATGTAAGGACTAGGTAGATAAACCATGTGTAGTGTGATTGTTCAAGAGTTCAACTATTCTGAAAATGAAACCAGCAAATAATCAAGCTGGGGACATTATATAGAAACATGAATCTGGTCTACAGATGAAAGAAAGATGATATAGAAGAAAGCATGAAGCTTTGAAGTTAAATAAGCCTGGGTTTGAATCATCCCACACTGAAGCTTATTCACTTGCCTTGTTTAACAGAAGTTTTATTTAAAGGATATAAACACAGATGTACACAGAAGAATCTGAACACCACCTCCTTGGTCTCAGCAAGAACTGGCACCCAGATGAGCTCTAGTGGGAACATGATACTTGATAGAACCAGGATATAGGGCTGGTTCTATGTGAGTTCTAAGTGAGTACTCAATGTGAGTGCTCTGCTTATTAATAACATTTATTTGCATTTAGCTTATTTGTCTCTTTTATTTCTTTTTGTCTCATGATACATCTGTCTACTGGTAAGTGAAAAATTCACTCATATGTCCATTTCAAATTCTTGAGAGAGAAACTAAATGTTCCCAATTATCTTTTTCTACCTGGTCTGCCATCTCTGGTCAATGAAGGCACCAACCTAAGATCCCAATGGATTGAATCTGGGAATAGAGGGCACCCTCTGGCGGTAGCAAACATGACAATGTGAATCTGCTACCTAAGGACTAACGGTGGGCAAATATAATGATTAATATCATAATTCAAAATTCCACCTTTGGAAGTACGGTAAAAAATCTGGCAAAACTTGACTGAACCAGTGTAGCCCCCAGCAACCAGTAGTAAGTTATAACTTCATGCTTCAAGAGATGATCATAAATGGGTGTGATTTAATAACTTCCCCAAATGATATTTGTTTCTGCAACTTACATACCTCAGAATACCCTTCTTACTTTTAGAAGGGGTTTCTAGAACAGATGGTCATTTTAACATAAAGTTAGCTGCTGATTCCATTTCCTACTTGGTGCCCAGATTAATATTCAAGGACATATGAACATCCTCTAGTTTAAAATCCTTCACTCTCTTCCTATTTCCCTCCAGATAAAATTCCAGCTTCTTAGAATGTACCTCCATATTGGTTCATGTTTAACTTCATGTTTGGCTTCAACAACATCTTTGGCTATTCCCTTCTTCTACCACTTCAAACCCTGTGTTTCAGTTATGCCATTTTATTTTTCCCCCTTGTTAGATGTTGTAATTACTGAGGTCCAAATATCACACCAGACAACAAGTATTTGACCACTAAAATTCAGTGAAACTCTTTCTGGCAGGAATTGTACCTGATTTTTATATTGTGTTATACTAACTATCATGATTAAGAACCAACTCTCTGTGAAATGTAACACAGACCTCTTAATCTAATTTTCACAACATCCTCATGAAGGACAAATTATCATACTCATTTTGCAGCTAAGGAAAGAGTCTCTAGAAGGTTTGAAAACTTGTACAAATTAAGACAGCTACTAAGAGAGCCAGACAGAATTCAATCTCAGGTATATCTGACTTTAAAATTCACTTACTGTCCCACAAGACTCTCTCTAGTCTCCATAATAATGGAGAATCTAAGGGCCACTTGTAGTAGAAGAAACTAGTTATAATTGATCTTTGCTAAATTATGAAGAAACACTAAATCTGGGGTTGTCCAGCATAGGACATCTTTGCCCTTGCCTTCCACTAATCTTAGCTCTCAAGGATGGGATGGGAATACAAGCTTATAGTGCTTGCTGACTCTATGTCCTTGCCCTTCCTTTAGTAACCTGGTGTCCATTTTTAAATGGTGGGGAAAATAGTTGTTGGCTTATAGCTATCATGATGATGATGTGAAAAGAGTGTGATGGGGTAGGTGAGCCAGGAAAAGATACAAAAATGGGCAAGATAATAGTTTGTGATTGCCTCTTATAGAGGAAAGAATGAGATTCTTTATTTGCACAAATGTATTAAAGTTCTAAGATATTCTGTTTTTAGGTATTACTAATCTTTCATTGTGTTTTACTTGTATTGCTGCTTTTGAAAACAAGTAAATGATTTTTTATTGTTGTTATTTGTCTTTGCTATTAATTGGCTGTGTAAATTAAAAAGTATATTTTATAAAATATAATTATTTTACTTCATAGAGATTAGCAGTAAGAGACATTTCAAGTATTACACACAATAAAGAGAATCAGAGCAAATTTAATGCAGTAGCATGTTATAAAATGTCTTCATTGTTAATTTTCTGAAAGATATAGTACCAGATTATTACAAAATAAATTTATATCTCAAATATAGGTATAATACAATATATATATTTGTTATATAGGTTATGATGGGACATTATAAACTAATATTAAAATATATATACTTAAGTATTTTATATGTTTCATAAGCCAAAAATTGCAGTATCACTACCAAGGTACTTGATACTTAGGCTGCCCTTAAACCTTTGTAGAAACCTATCAGATTGTTTCACAACTATTTATTAATTTACCTTTTCCTCCTGAAACTTCAGAGCTCTTATCAATGACAGAGTTTCTTCTTAAGAAACTATAGTCGTGCTCTTCTGAACTCTCTTCTCAACTAGATCCTGATTTTGGGTTTCCATGTCTATTTCTTCATTGTCCAATTTTAGCAAGAATCCTACTAAGTTTAGCCATCCTCAGTATCTGATTGATCATAATATCTGGTCATGGGTTTCCTCATCCTCCATCATCCCCCAGGTGATGTCTGATCACCCTGGCCTACCTTCTGCAAGAATTGTTAGGACAGTTTAGCCAGAATCTCCCCTTACCCTGATGTTTCTTCTTAGTTATTTTCCATCCACTGATCCTCACCCTTCTCCTTGGTTATAAATTCTCACTTTTCCTTGTTGTATTTGCAGTTGAGCCCAATCTCTCTTCCCATTGCAAAACCCCATCAAAATTGTCCCTACACTTATTGTGATGGTCCTAAGTAAAGTCTGCCTTACTGTTCTTTAACAAATGTCATTGAATAATTGTTTTTCTTTAACATCAGTGTGCAAGGACTCTATAAGAATAAAGTCTCCCACCTTGTAGAGCTGTTTTGAATATTCAATGAGTTAGCATAAATAACATTTCCCAGCTTAATACCAGGCACCTCAGAAGCACTAAGTACCTTCTGTTGAAGGTAAAATTTTCAAGATGGTAAAATCATGGCTCTCCTCAAACATAAAATGAACACATCAAATAGTTTCTTTAGCTTATTAATTAGTGAGGAAACATGAAAGATGGTGAACCTGGTTCAAATGAAAATGTGTTATGGAGATTTTTATTCATGACTAGACAAAATATATTTGCATTTCTATGTACGAGAAACATTTACATTGTTAATAGTTTTCTAAAACAAAATCTCTATCCCTATACAGTTGTGAAAGAGCCCAGTTAGTATAAAAGATAATCTAAGGTGCACAGTCTTATAGAATCAGATAATCCCCAGAGGGTCCAGTAAACAGCATTCACCAAATCACTTGAAAGGACAGCCAGGAATTTCATTTGCCATTTCCAAGTCAATTTACTTTTTACAACTGTTTGCCCATTTTTTTCTTGAAAAAATTTAAGACAATTTTTTTCTGGCACTTTCTTCTCCATAAGGTTTATTTATTTTAGAACTAATCTTTATACTCTCAGTACTTAGATATGCTTAGTAGTCTAAAAATGATGGTTTAAATAATTTATTAATTGCCACTCCCACTTATACAGCACTTTATTATATGCAAAAGAGCTTTCTCATGATTCCTGTCATCCGTTCAATTATCTCACATGGATCATTGAAAAAACAACAGTCACAACATTATTTTCAACTCAATTTAATAAATATTTAATGAGAACCTACCACATATTCTCTGAAAAAAAGGCGAGAAAGTTAACTGCAGCGGCTTGATTGAGGTTTCTTCAATTTTCCTCCCTGATAATACACTGGGCTTTTCTTTTTTATCGTCTCATAATAATGTATCCATCATTACCATAGAAACACTGCCAGAGTTATAACTCTGCTTTTCATAGGGAGTTTCTAGTCTGAGTACCAAAGGACAATATAAAAATCATAACTACCTCCTGTTAGTTTATAATGAAGCCTCACAATAGTCCTCTCAACAAGCTTCTGAAGCATAGATTCCTCCAAGAAATAGCACAAAGCAAAAGAAGACAGAGGGCAGTCATGAGATCATTTGCATTTAGAGGGACCCCATCTGCTGTTCCACTGTTTAGTCTCAGAGCCACTTTTCTATCCCATGCTCTTTATCAGCTGAACTTCTCTTCTTCTAATGAGGCAACACACTCTGTATCCTTTAGGGATTTCACTCTTCAACCTGGCTTCAAAGTAGTGGAAATGCCATCTCTCTCGCTCTTCTCTTCTTTGCTCCTCCCAGTGATAAGATTTTTAGAAAGAAAAGGAAACAAATGCTGCCAAATGCTCAGGACAGATTCACGTGCTTTGAATAAATGAGGTGCCAAGTTGGGTACATTTCATAAAAGGAAGTATAGCTCATAGAATGTAAGTAATTTATATATAATTACTAAACTAAAAAGTGGAAGGGGTAGGATTCAAATTCAGGATCCAAGGTTTACACAGAAGGTATACTGCTAACAGCTTAGACTTTGGAGTTAAAAAAAGAACCTCTATTCGCATCAAGGTCAGCCACTCTCTGTGACTTTAAGGAGTTTACCTAACTTTCTGTAATCACATGGATTTTTTTCTAGAAGTAGTATGTACCTAATGATGTCGTTTTCAGGATTAAATTAGATACTGCCTGAAAGGCAACTATTCAATAGTATTTTAACTTTCAATATTATTATCTTTAGTTAATGCTGTCTGCCAAAACTTTTACTGCTAATCAATACCAAAAATCAAAGAGGTAATAACAAACATGAAGAAGTTACAAAGGTCAAGCGTTTTATGAAGTTCTTAAAGCCTTTAGCATTGTAACTAGAAACATGTAAGTGTCTGCTTTCAACTTTTTTTAAGCAGGAGATAGAATTCACTAATCATTTCCATTTACAGCTCTCCACCTCAATTTTCTTCTAATTTCCTAACTTTCATCCTTCCATTAAGTGGCACTTAAACTCCATATTTTAAGAAATCTCCCTTCCTGGCCTCAGACCACTCACATGATCACTTGACTCAACCGTGGAATTTTCATTTTTAAAGATGTGACCTCCATCTCAGTAGTCCATGGCTCCAAAGTGTTGATGAAATATTAATCATTCAATCCAAGAAATAATTGGAGAATTTTATTTGAGCCAAATTTGAGGATTATAACCCAGGAAGAATATCTCAGAAAGCTCTGAGAACTGTGCTACTCTTTAGAAGTCAAGACACAGTTTATGTAAGTTTTTTGAGACAGAAGGCTGTACATCAAATGACAAATACTGACAGTTTACATAATCCAGATCTAAACGCCATCATGGTGGGTCATGTGACCCATTAAAAGATCAAGAAGGGTTGTTATCTTTTAAGGAGTTGTCTTGTTGATGTTGGGAGAATGTTACTCTTTATGGTTGACCAGCTATTCCTGCCTTTGAGGGAGATTTGGTCAATGCATAATGCAGATACAAAATGCACAGTCAGGGAAGAGAGGAGGCCAAAGCACAGAGAATTTTTATGTTTAAATTTGTCTTTTCTTGCCATAAAATATGAATTTTATTTCAAGAAAGAAGGAAGGAAGGAAGGAAGGAAAGAAGGAAGGAAGAACGATTTCTCGTGTATACAGTTCTCATTTTAGAGTTTAAAAAATGTATATTTTTAACACTATTTCTTTTTATACACTCAGAGAGATCTTGCTTTTCTGTGCAAATGCTTAACCATGCTGGAAGAGGAAGAGCTCATCTATGTTTGAATGGGCTAATCTTTATGGTACCCCACATCAAAGTTGGATTTTTATAGGACCCATTTTCAATTTTCAGCATCTCATTTCATAGAATTCAGTCAATCCAGAACTTTCAGATTGATTGAATCAGTAACTGGCCCATTCATTTGTTTCAGCTTATCAAGGATTCAAACTATGGTAGATATTCCTCTTCCACTGCTGATTAAATCCTTTTATCTCAGCAGTAATTTTTGACTGAGATTTATTGACCCCTCCCTTCCCTTAAAATAGGCAATTAGTAATCCCTTATTCAGACCTTCAATTCTACTTGTCACAAACTTACGTAAAAAGAGAAAAATTGACCCAAGTCTGGATGAGGACTAAAACTTTGTTCAAATTGTAATTTGCAAATCTTTTTTTGGAAAAAAATGATTATCCTTGATAAAAAGCTTAATTAATGTTCAAATAAATTTTAATGAGAATAAGACCACTTCTGAGAACTTAGTTATCCACTCATTCAGTGGACTGTTAATCTTGGGAAGGGCCTAATGGCCAGTCTTGAAGCACTGTGTAATATTTCTTGATTCTTTTTTCTTCTGTATAGAATAACAGTGGTTATCTAATCATCCCTTTTTCCTATAGTATTTCCCCCCCAAAAGTAAATCTTATTTTTAAACTGACCTGTTGAGTGTCTTTTTCCCACAGCCAGATTGTAATAAAATGTTGACATATGCACAAAAGTAAATTGTCTAAAAAAAATTTCACCATTTATTATTTTAAATTACTTTTTGTTTTTTTAAATGTTATTTTTTAAAATTTAAACATCTTTATTGGAGTATATTTGCTTTACAATGGTGTGTTAGTTTCTGCTTTATAACAAAGTGAATCAGTTATACATATACATATGTCCCCATATCTCTTCCCTCTTGCGTCTGTCTCCCTCCCTCCCACCCTCCTTATCCCACCTCTCTAGGTGGTCACAAAGCACTGAGCTGATCTCCCTGTGCTATGTGGCTGCTTCCCACTAGCTATCTATTTTACATTTGGTAGTGTAAAAGACAACCCTCAGAATGGGAGGAAATATTTGCAAATGAAGCAACTGACAAAGGATTAATCTCCAAAATTTACAAGCAGCTCATGCAGCTCAATGTCAAAAAAACAAACAACCCAATTCAAAAATGGGCAGAAGACCTAAATAGACATCTCTCCAAAGAAGATATACAGATTGCAACAAACACATGAAAGAATGCTAACATCATTAATCATTAGAGAAATGCAAATCAAAGCTACAATGAGATATCATCTCACACCAATCAGAATGGCCATCATCAAAAAATCTACAAACAATAAATGCTGGAGAGGGTGTGGAGAAAAGGAAACCCCCTTGCACTGTTGGTGGGAATGTAAATTCATACTTTTTGTTTTGTATTCATCTTTTGTCCAACCTGACTAGCTTTTAAATACTTTGATGGCAGAGGTTACAAAATCGCTTTTTTAAAGTCCTGGTTCCTAGCACAACATCTAGCACATAGTAGATGCTTAACAGTTTTGCTGACTAAATGAAGATGGAACAAAAAGAGGGAGAAAAAGGTAGAAAGGTAGGACATAAAGTAATATTAGAGAGGCTGAGGAAGTAAATGAAGTTGGTATCCCAGTGAGTTTCTGAGTCTCTAGGATGTCAGTCTAATACAAGAGACCAAGAGTATAATGGAATATTAAGATGAAAGTCACCCAAGTTCTCTGCCTAAGAAGGTATGCAGAAAACATTTTGTTGGGTTACTGGTTAAGATCTGGGATTCTGCTTTGTGATTTGGGCTAAGCTGGGTAACTGTTTGAAGTCTTTTTCCTCATGTGTTGAGTGATAATAGTAACGGGGTTTCTACCCCACAGGGTTATTGTAACAATAAGAGTAAAGTATAAAACGTCTAATATTGTCCTTGGCACATGGTATATCTAAATCTACGTCTAAATTTATGTTTAAATATTGATATAGACCTAGATATAGATATATAGATTGATAGGTATAGATACCATTCATTATTAATAGTGCTATAATTATTACTTTAGAAATGAGGAAACTGAGTCAACATTAGGTTACCTCCCTGAGTCACAAACCTCTTTGACACCAAACTATGGAACACACATTTCTATAGTTTTGGTTTTTTTTTTTTTTTTTTTTTTTTTTAATCTTAGTACATCAACAAGGCCCCAAAGGCCCCCTATTTGAATGGAAAAAAAATCAATAGCTATAAAAAAATTAATCAATCTCCATTCTTCATTACATGTCTATTAAAACCTCAGAAGTCCCTTTCTGTACTTTTCAACTGTTACATCCTAAAACTGCTCTGGCACATTGCCAAATTTACTTCATGTGTCTCAGCCCCTCCAGGTCTTGCCTGTTTCTTATTTTTTTCTACATCCTCCTTTTATTACGTCGATCTATTTATCAGGTTCATTTACCTACTATCTACCTCATAAAGTCCCACGCTAATATTTCTTGTTCTATTGCATAATGTTCCCTGTAATGAATTTGACACCTCCTACAGAGATCAAGTACTTCTCCAGACACATTCATTTGCCTTGTCTTGTGTAAAAGTGTTTTGCATTTGCTTATTATTCAAAGTAGTCTTCTGAGTTTAAGACAATCTGAGACAATATTCACTGTTCATGTTTGTTACATTGCTATTTTTCAATAAGTTAAAATATTTACAACCACGAAACATAACTGTGGTCTTTGGTGGGCTCTCATATTCCTGGTGGGCCTCTTATTTATGTTCAGCCATTTACACCCATGGAATCAAATGACCTCTCCCTCAACCTCTATAAGTGTGCATTCACTGAGAGTCTCTCAAACCTTACTTAATTTCTTTGTGTGTAAAATTGGTTCATATGTCTGAAACACATATTGTATGACCTTAAGTATTTTGCAGCATATTAAAAATTAATTTTTAAGTTAAAAAAAAAAAAAAAAACTAGAGCAACAGCAAAAACTAAGATTTGCTTCTCCCAAGGTAGAGTCTAATTCAGTTGTAACAGCGAGATTGGATAAATGTTTTCTAAAAACATGAACTCCCACAAAGTACAGAAAACTTCTTTAAGTGTGGGTGAGTTCTGTTCATTGACTAAAAAAATCCTATGCATTACAAGGAACAGTGAGCTACAATTCTGAGTCATAAATAAGGAAATTTCCCAAGCTGCTTTGTGATAAACTCATTTCTGGTGTCATACACACTACTTGACACCAAATAAAACTTCTTTCATATCAGAGTTAAATAATCTCTCACTTGGTCTTCTGTATAAAGAGCTAAGAAATCTAGCTGAGCCCATGAGATGTCTTATAATCTCTGAGTTTGGTTATTGTCACAAGATACTGTGCTCTAGGGATTCATGCTGTCAGCAAGAAATTTCATTTAATTACATTATTGGATTCGATCAGGGGACTATATTTTGTCTGCCCCCAAACTGACACCTATTGAAAAAGTATAATTTACATATATAGAAGAACTAGCAAACTGTACATTACTATGGCTGTCAGTATAAGTCTAGAAACCTGAAAGTTATGTCTACACAACAGGTCAAAATAAGTAGAGTTTTAGGGAGTGAATTCTCAATTTCCAGAAGTGTTGACTGGTACACTGTGATTTGTTAATGTCCTCTTTACTCTCTTACTTTAAGAAATTCCCATATTATACAAACATTTCTTTTTTAAAATTTTCAACCTATACTTTATGATATACTTACTAAGAAGAAAATATCTGAAATGCTTATTAAGCCTGTACTGTGAAAACATATTTCCAGTCATTTCTTATCTTTCACTCCTAATACCATAGCCAATGGATTATAATGCTAATTCCTAGGAAGTATTGCTGGATTTTGGTGGTCCCTATGTAGATATATAACAAGAGGCATACAGTTAGTAGCAATATTCTTTAAGAACCTAGGAATTTGAATTCAGAAAATTTGAATTTTGTCCTGCTTATAACACTTATAAGCTAAGGATCTTGGAAAAATCTAGTGCTAGAGTCTGAATTTCCTCAGCTATTGTTGGACAGAACAAATGAGATACTGTATAAGAAAGTATTTTAGAAATTATACTGTGATAGTGTTTGTAACTGTTGTTATGTTCAATATATAAGAAAAATAGGAATTATCCATTTGACTTTGATATCTTGAGTGCTTTTCTGTCAAATTAAGCACTCTCATCATGTATGTTTTTAATTATATTTAAATGATAACACAAGAACAAGTGTGTGTACCACTGAAGATTTTGCTTTTCAAAGTATCAGCTAATTCATAGTCACACTAACAGCCCTATCACAGGGCCAGGGAAGGGTTTTGTTCGTCATTAAGTATTTGACTTCATTCCAATCTGACCCAATTCACTTGACACTATCTGAACTCCATGTGGCTAGTTAGTTGTGCAATTACAGTTCCACAGTTTTAGTTTAATACTTTGGACTCAATTTAGTGGTACAAAGAGAATGCAAGATCACCACATAGATTAGTTCTTTAAAGACTTTTGTCCTTTTGTATTTTAATAAATTTTCCAAATGCTATTATTGCTTCTCTTAAAGACTTGATTCCTGAAAGCATTTGCTCTTTACAAGCTTAATATTGCTGAAGAAAGCTGCAGAAAAATGTTCAATAATGGGAACACTAAGCTTTCATTCTCATAATCAACATAAGCTTTGAATCTTTATCAAACCTTTATCATCTGTTCATTACATTCTATCCTTTAAGCTCATGCTGACTTCACAGGAGAACTCCTTATTGTAAAGTTTATATTCCTTTGTTTTGCTTTGGCAAACACTTTATTAAGTGTGTTTTGACTTTTGGAGGGACTATTATTTTACACTTTTTTTTATATATGGAATTTTTCAGAGGTTCAGTGTTAGTTTTCTATTCAGCAATGTCAACATAAAACTAGTAAAATTTATCACATAGGATGAAGTTCACAATTCATATTTCAGTTAAGTTACAATTTGCCTATAGTTAAATTCACCTAAAAAGAATTTAGCATTGGTTGTTTTCCAGATGACTTTTAAACATTTATCTTTAATAATCTCCATGTTTATTTATGAAAATGATAATCATCATATTGTGATTTATTTTTAATACTTTTAAAACTAAGTTATTGGTAGCAAAAATGCTAAAGTTTCTTAGAGTCAATATGCATTGTGTTTATACATTTATTCATCCCCTTAATTGTTCAGCAATGACTCATTTGGGATCTACTCTACACTAGGAATAGCGCTGACACTGTGCACAAAACTAAGGTATGTCTCCTGCCTTGAGAGGACTTGTGGTCTAGTGAGTAAGAGAAAGTGTTAAATATACAAAGGTAAGTGCCTTAGTGCATATGCCCTGTAAGAACTGACCATTCCATGACTTTCTCTGACTCAGAGATTAGGGGGAGATTTCATAGGGCTTGATATTTGAGCTGAATTATGAAGAAAGAACAGGACCACCAAATGAAAAATGTTTTTAAAAAGGTAAATAAGGGAATAAATAAAAAGTGGAAAGGTTATTACAGGTAGGAATATGCCACTGCCCTTTGAATATTACTAGCCCTGTGTTTTCCCTAGTAGAAATGAGTTAGAGCATTCCTCCATGTTTTGTTGTTTGTAACTCTCTGGAAAGCATATTTGTAGACCTGGTGTCTCACAGGAACTTGTGTCCAGGGTGAAATCCTAACCATGGCTTACATTCAAACTCTTCCAGCTTCATAGATGCATAGTTTGAAATAATATTTCAGCTGCTTAAGATAGTTGAAAAATTCAGAAGAAGAATTCTCATTAATATATTTTTTAAATTTAAATTATATTTATTAGTTGTAAAGTTATGGTATAGATTCACCTTATATGCTTTCCCAGTTGCTGTATACAAACTTTTGTAATGCAGTTTTGTCAGTAAGAGTAATTTGCTTTTTATTTTGTTGTTGTTGTTATTTGAGTGTGCAATAGAATTTTAAAGAACAGTGTTACATACTATTTCTTTTTTGTGTTTGTGGGATACCAAAATTGAATCTCGAGCCCATATTATGAACTGTTATTTCCTAATAATTAATTTGTATGGTAATTACCAAGTGTTATGGACTAGATGTTTGCATCTACCCCAATTCATATGTTGAAGTTCTACCCACTCCCTCATATGATGGTATTAGTAGGAGGTGGGGCCTTTGGGAATTAGTTTTAGACAAGGTCATGGGTATGGGTTCCTTAGGGTGGAAGATGTGCCCTTTTAAGAAAAGAACAAAGAGCTTGCTCTCTGTTTCTCTCCATCGAGTGAGGCTACAACAAGAAGGGAATCACCATCTGCGATATAGAGAGAGATATCTCACCAGGAATGAAGTCAACCAACCAAAACCTTCATCCTGGATATTGCAGCCTCCAGAACTGTGAGAAATGAATGTCTGTTGTTTAAACCACCCAGTTCCTGGTATGTTGTTACAGCAACCTGAGCAGACTAAGAAGCAGACTAAGACAGTGAGTTTTAGCTTTGCATTTCTGCATACTCAAAACTTATTCTTAGGCCAACTAGTAAGTAGTAAAATGTCTAGTGTACCTTGAACTTAGAAAAGCTTGCTACAGGTTTTCTACCAGTTACTAGTCTCAGTTTTTAACTCTAACTTTATACCCAGTGACTCTTCTTTTCAATGTAAGCTGCACTTCTAGTTTTTCAGAAGTGTCAGGAAATCTTGTCTGAGAAAATAAAATAAAATTTTAATGAAGTTGCATATTGGTCATGGGTTGTTGTTGTTTTTTTTCCATTTTTGTGCAGATAATAAGGGCATTTCCATTTTTGAACTCTGTCCTTGCTTGGCTCAGGGTGACAACTGCTTAGCAATATCTGTCAGGGTTGTATTTCAAGGGTATTCTGGCGTAGAACCTGAGCAGACTATGCTGGGATATGCAAGGTCCCATGGACACATGCCTTAAATACTTGTGCCAAAAGTGCACATGTTGCTTGTTTGCACATCCTGTCATGATGTCAGGATCAAATCATTTTTTTTTTCCTCCCGAACTTTTCTACTTTTTAATGTTCTGTTTCTAATCATATCACTAAAAATAGATCTATAATGATGAAGCTATTTATAATAAAAGTAAGGTTTCCTTGAAGAGGGTTATTTCTCCTCCTCTTAATAAAGTCAATACCTCAGCTGAACTTACAGCCCTTTATCTCCCCAAAAGAAATGCCTAGAATAGCAATCTTTAGGCATTCTGTATACAGGAGAATGTTCTATAGTCTAATCTTACAGCTTCTTTTGGAATGTGCCCTGATATGCAGCACCACATACTTGGACACAACTCAGAATATGGTGAGGGGAGCAGGAAGCTGACATCCTCTCTTTTTCTTGACCTTCAACTTCTCACCTTGGGATGCTCTAAAATTAATACGACTCAATGTGACTACAGAGCTATGAAATTAATACATACATTTACCTTAAGAAGAAAACGGTCATTTGCTTTTCCCTCCTATGTGTTAGATGCTTCTATGGCTTTATTCCTATGCCAGAACCCCTTTAAATAAGTTTTACTACCCATTTTATACTTGTGGAGAAATCTATGCCAATTCCGGTATAGTTCCATGCCCATGTTCTTATTATGGCAGAACAAGGATTCCAAAATTCTGTGTTTTCTCCAAAAAAATTTCTCTCAATTGGGCAATAATATAGCTAGACTACTATAATTATGAACTAGAAAATGATTTTACATTAAAATCAATGAAGAAACTGTGCAGTGAAGATTGTCAAAAGAAAAGACTATGTGAAGAAAAATTATAATAAAACTGCTTATTCAAGGATATTTTTCTACTAATTTTTTTTTTTTTTTTTTTTTTTTTTTTTTTTCGGTATGCGGGCCTCTCACTGTTGTGGCCTCTCCCGTTGCGGAGCACAGGCTCCGGACGCGCAGGCCTAGCGGCCATGGCTCACGGGCTTAGTTGTTCCGCGGCATGTGGGATCTTCCCGGACTAGGGCACGAACCCGTGTCTCCTGCATCGGCAGGCGGATTCTCAACCACTGCGCCACCAGGGAAGCCCTTTTCTACTAAATTTTAATATTTTTTTCTGATGCCATAATTCTTAGAAGAGCAAGACAGTTATTTCAATTTAGCTGAAACCTAATGAGTACCCATGATGTGCCTCTAACATTATAGTACATGATAAGACCCATTGAATCAAAAGTGGAACTATGGAAAGTTACTGCAGCCTTCCCTCAATACCCAAAGCCCTGCGAAGAGGAAACAGCACATCAGGTGTGTGAGGTTGAAAAACAAAGTCACAGGTACTATTGAATATTATAAATAAGGGCCATGAAACTGTTACTTTTCTGATACTTTTTTATAAAACAATCTCAGACATGATCCCTGCATCTGTGACTACAACACAGGCAACCCAAATAGAATTCTACTCACCAAAACTTCTTAACCTCTAGTGTTATTTGCTGAGGGAATAAGTTGCAGAATCATTTAATTTTATTAATAAATTAGGATTTCCAGGAATTGTCCTAAAGCTTCCTTCTCGACAAAACATAAATTGTTTGATGTGGCATCTCCCTCCATCCTATGTGATCTGTGTGTCATATTCTCTAAAGCATTGCCTTTGTCACCCAGGCTAGTGTATATCTTCACTCACTTATTCCCTAACAAATGAGGGTTGAATGAGTTGATTCTATACCTTGGAATAATCATCGATTCCTTTGCTTTACAGCTGCCATCCAAATGATTAGAAATTCTTTTGATGCTACTTTTAAAATCTATACAGAAACTGATTGCTACTTTTGCCTATATGCCTTGGCATAAGTCATGGTTTCTTGATTGGAAATTTTCCAATAACTTTCTAGCCAACTTCCATCCTTTTACCTCCATCTACCTTACAGTCTATTCTCAACAAAATAGATTGTCAGCAATCCTCAAATCACTTCTGATCTACCTTCGTTGATTTCTTGCTTCACCAAGAATCAAATCTGAATATTTTCCCATGGCCTACAAGCCCTGTATTATCCTGTCATTTTATCTTGCTATTTTTCTGACCCATCTTTCATCACTCTTTTCTTCTATGATTTTGTTCTAGCCATGGTAAACTCCTTACTGTTTTTCAAACACACCTAACAGTCCCATCTCAAAATCTTTACATATGGTCTTCCCTCTACTGGAACACCCTTCTCTCAGATATTCAGGTAGCTCATTCCATCAATTTATTTATATGTTTTCACAAGTCAGTCACCTTATCTGACTGAGAGCCTTCCTTGACTGTCCTATATAAAATGCCAACTCTTATTCTTCCTTTAACTCCCTGACACCACTTGTTTTTCTTCATAACACTTAACTTGACCTGACATATAACATAATTATTATTTGTTTATTATCTATCTTCCCCCATTATAATAGAAGCTTACTGAAGACAGAGATATCTATTTTGTTTACTGCTTGGATTTTTTAGCATTGATAGCACCTAGAATCGTGTGTGGTATATATTAATGACATATTTTGTATTGAATGGTGGTCAAGAGAGGTACTGTACAGTTTTTCAAAATATGAGTACTGATGCACATTTTTACTTTAAATAAGGACACTTATTTACAAGTGCTACCCCTTTCCTTATAAATTACTGTTTCCAAATAAAAGTCTAAAATCCGATGCAAAAATTATCTTTCAAACCAAGAGTTTTCTTGCAAATGGGTTCTTGATCACACACTAAAACAAGTCAACTTTGCTTGTGCATTGAAAAATTTCAGTATTATAGGTATGATTAATAATAATAATCACAATAATAATAATAGCTTATTTAAAATAATTCCCTAAATAAATTTTCTTTGCAAAATATCTAACTTTTCTGCAACCATTAAATAAGGGCTTTGTTTGTGTGTGTTCTGGTTAGCTCTCTATGTAGCTATTTTGTAGATGTCTACTTGACCATTTCACATGGATAAATACTAATACATAAAGTAAAAGGACCCTCTACTCTCTATGAGTCACTATGTCCAAGTTATTATCCTCCCAATTCAGGGTTGATGAAATCCAAACTTGGGTTAATATTTTTATTTAATAACTCATTAGAAATTTGGAAGCAAGTGAAATATAGCTCTCTCTCAAGTTTTCCAAATATTAATGAAAACATTCTGTTGCTCATAAAACTACAGGTGTATTTTGAACCGATTTTATATCAGTCTTTTATTTTGAATGCTCATAGCTTTGACTTTGACACAGGCTACAAGAAATACACTTTATAAGTCTCTTGCTCCCAAGTCTCTAAATTGCGCATTCTGAAAAACTGTCTATTTCCACACAACATAGAGATTGAATGCAAGGCTATAATTCACTTTCAGGTTTTCTGCTGATGACATAAACCGCCAGAGCTTGTTGGTTTATGAACAGCAGCAGGACACAGAGATTGAATTATGGCATGTGTCAGTGATGAGAGGTAAAGAATTGGCACACGCAACCCAAAGATAATAGTTTCATTCCATTTAGATTTGAGACATGGAAGAAATAAGATTTTTAAACATTTAAGAAAGAGTTCATCTCTGTAAAAGTTCATATTTTATAAAAGATAACTAGCAAGAACAGTTTAAGAAAATATCAAATCATGCTCAAGAGAACATAAAATATAGAGATGATATAAGAATGTCCATAGACAGATCTGGAATTTTACATAACTGAGATGTTTCTGAATCTGCTGAGAAAATTATCACTTCTTCCTTCTGGAGGTAGCACCTTACAAAGCATTATATTAGCTCATTCGTGGCCCTGGCTTCTGAAAGTGCTGTACTTATTAACAGTATAAGAAGATATTTCCTTTTCTATTTCCTAACATCTTTTGAGAGGAAGAAGAGAAGAGAGGCACAAGCAGAATAAATAGAAACCATAATATAGTATTTATAAGGGTAGCCATTAAAGTAAATTCTGATAGCGTTATTTTTCAAGATCCCGCAGTGGTTCAGTTGTCAAGTTTTTAACAGTCAGCTCTGCTACTAAGTTTCTAAAAGCAGTCATAGGTAAAAAGAGTGTCTCAATTTGGTTTTCCTATGGTCAATGCCTGAAGTAAGGGTTCTAGGGTTAGTATTTTCTTTGAGAGGGATGGGGAACAGGGACAGGGCAGAAAAACAGTATTACAGAAAAGAGAAGGCTACTGCTAAAGGGGTGAGTTATTAAAACATTTACCTCAGTAGCTACTGGAGCTTAGTCCCACAGGGAAACTCTGAGCAACACTGCAAACAATGCTCCCACATTACTTATCCCACAGGAGGGTTGAGGTAGATGAGTTAATTACATCCTACAGTCATTGGTTGAATAGTGCCCAGGGTGGAGGTAGGCTGCATCAATGCAGAAAAAAGTACCAGTCTTAGAAGAACAAATACTGGTAGTTAGAGGTCAAGGTCAGAGCGCTACTGACCAGGCACTACCTGTGTCTGTTGTAGAGGGAATTGTTGGGGACATTGCCACTAAGACTGGGGATTGGGGGGGCAGGGTAGCTTAACTTATTCTTAGTTCTTTCACTCATCAGAAATGCAACTGTGAGCACGTCCCAATTTCTCTTTATTTCTGCAAAAGAAATGGTTGAAGCAGATAATTTTTAAAGACTCTCCTCTTGCAATATTTCAGACTTGGAATTTCCCATGATATTAGATGATTAAATACTTTAGGACCTAGACCATATCTTGAGGCTCCAAAGCCCAGCTTAGCGACTACCATATAACATTCTCCCCACATGCCCTTCTCACTTCCTCCTCATTTGGGTAATGGCACCAGCATCCACCCATGTTTGAAATTATTTTTGCCTATGAATATATCATCATAATAGTCTTATGAATTTGTACTATTGCCGTTTTACAGATGAAAGAACTGAGGTAGTGAGAAGGTTAAGTGCTTTGTCAAAGACTGAACAACAAATAAGCAGCAGATTCAAAACAGGACATTCTAGGTGGTATGGGGGGGGTGACAAGCTCTACTCGAAGATTATAGAAATATGAAACCGAATTGTCATGGAACCAATAGTTAATAAATCAATGAAAATATATAGAGAGTCAACTTAAAGGGAAAGAAGGACTTCCAGTCTAATTCCATTTGTTCATAAAATCAATAGCTCCAGAGGTGATTGAATGTATTCATGACTTTAAAGAAATGTTTATTTTTTATCCAAAGAGATGTTGACAAGTAACAGAAGCACAGAAAAGAGGTTAATAGAAAGCAAAATATATTGGCAAGCCTTTTTCAAGTGTCCAATGTGTAAGGAACTCTAATTCAGAAAGAAGAATATTACATTTACCAAGCAAATATAATCTTTTAAGGGAGTTTCACATTTCCAATTTTAGCAAAATTAGATTATTCAATTCTTGGCACTCTGATTCTGTGTTCACCAATCAATCTTCTAAATTATTGTTATTGTTTTCTTTAACTAATATTAATATAGACATCAATAATCTTATCTATGCATTATCTCAAGTCCTTTTAGCCACCCCATTTGGTAGGTACTTACTAAATCCATTTTGCAGATTAGAAACAGAAGTTCAAAAATGGTACTTTCTTTACTTTATTACACTCCTTTATTCCCCATACACTTTCACGTAGAGAAATGTGCCTCCTAGTGAGATTGAGAAGCCAGAAATTTCTTTATACAAATTAATACATTTACATCCTATTTTATAACAATTTTTCAGTGTTTTGTGATCAGTTGCCTGCACACCAAATGGAGTCAAGACCTGGACTTGGACAAATAGGGGAATAAGCACTAGAATACCATGATGACATCAGTTACAGTCAGCCATCTTTCACTGAATGACATCCCGGACCCTGAACATCTTTTAAAATTGTCACAACATAAGCCTTCCAAAGCCAGAATTTTCTGAAATAGACAATAATGCAGCCCAGGAAAAAAAGAAGGTGAAGTTGAAGACCGCAAAGCACAAGGGTTAAAGTAAATTAAGGAGAAAGGGAATTTTTGCCTTCTGTGTTAAATAATAAACACTGTGATGCAAAAGGAGAGCTGGAATGTGTAGGGTTACCTGACAAAATACAGCACATCCAGTTAAATTTTAATTTCAGATAAACAATGGATAAATTTTTAGTATAAGCATATCCCAAATATTGCTCGTAACCACCCTATGAGTGTCCACTATTACCATTTGTAACAATGAATATTTTAAAAACATACATTGTTTATTTGCAAATAAAATTTAACTATTAAATCTGGAATGGAGAATGGGTTAAAAGCACATCTATATTGAAATGTGTAGATAAACAACTCAGTTGATGGATATGAAGTTGGGTTTCTGGTGGAAATACAAGAATCATTATAATTTATTTATTTATATATTTTTTTGAATTTTTGGATTTTATATTATTTATTTTTTTATACAGCAGGTTCTTACTAGTTATCTATTTTATATGTATTAGTGTTTTATATCAATCCCAACCTCCCAATTCATCCCACCACCACCACCTCCCCCCCTGCTTTCCCCCTTCATGTCCATACGTATGTTCTCTACATCTGTGTCTCTATTTCTACCCTGCAAACTAGTTCATCTGTACCATTTTTCTAGGTTCTACATATATGCATTAATATACGATATTTGTTTTTCTCTCTCTGACTTACTTCACTCTGTATGACAGTCTCTAGGTCTATCCATGTCTCTACAAATGACCCAGTTTCATTCCTTTTTATGACTGAGTAGCATTCCATTGTATATATGTACCACATCTTCTTTATCCATTCATCTGTCAATGGGAATTTAGGTTGCTTCCATGACCTGGCTATTGTAAACAGTGCTGCAATGAACATTGGGGCTCATGTGTATTTTTGAATTATGGTTTTCTCTGGGTATATGTCCAGGAGTGGGATTGCCTGGTCATATGGTATTTCTAATTTTAGTTTTTTAAGGAACCTCCAGAGTGTTCTCCATAGTGGCTGTATCAATTTACATTCCCACCAACAGTTCAAGATGGTTCCCTTTTCTCCACACCCACACCAGCATTTGTTGTTTTTAGATATTCTGATGATGCCCATTCTGACCAGTGTGAGGTGATACCTCATTGTACTTTTGATTTGCATTTCCTAATAAGTAGTGATGTTGAGTAGCTTTTCATATGCCTCTTGGCCATCTGTATGTCTCCTTTGGAGAAATGTCTATTTAGGTCGTCTGCCTATTTTTTGATTAGATTGTTTCCTTTTTAATATTGAGCTGCATGAGCTGTTTATATATTTTGGAGATTCATCCTTTGTCCTTTGCAAATATTTTCTCCCATTCTGAGGGTTGTTTTTTCATCTTGTTTATGGTTTCCTTTGCTGTGCAAAAGCTTTTACGTTTCATTAGGTCCCATTTGTTTATTTTTGTTTTTATTTCCATTACTCTAGGAGGGGGATCAAAAGAGATCTTGCTGTGATTTATGTCAGAGTGTTCTTCCTATGTTTTCCTCTAAGAATTTTATAGTGTCCAGTCTTACATTTTGGTCTCTAATCCATTTTGAGTTTATTTTTGTGTATGGTGTTAGGGAGTGTTCTAATTTCATTCTTTTACATTTAGCTGTCCAGTTTTCCCAGCATCACTTATTGAAGGGACTGTCTTTTCTCCATTGTATATCCTTGTCTCTTTTGTCATAGATTACATGACCATAGGTTCGTGGGTTTACCTCTGGGCTTTCTATCCTGTTGCATTGTTCTATGTTTCTGTTTTTGTGCCAGTATCATATTTTCTTGATTACTGTAGCTTTGTAGTATAGTCTGAAGAAGAATCATTATAATTTAAATTTGTGAGGCTGTGTAAAGACAATACCATATAGTACAGTATTTCTGAGCATCTTTAGGCTTTGGAGACAGGCCTAGATTTGAGTTCTGGCTCATCCAATACAACCTTACTTGTGTGACCTTGGGCAAGTCACCTACCTTTTTGAGTTTCTATCTCTTTATATCAAGAAATGGAGATAATAATCTCTTGTTTTATGGGAATTAAATGAAATAATGAACACAAAATAAATTTTAAAATACTATTGGGTAAAACATCTGCAGGAATCTACTTGACACTGTTACTAATGGGCTACTTATTTTTTTTTAGCACATCTGAGAACAAATAAGTTAAAAACATGCCAATAAAGCACATTGTTAAAAAATGCAGGTAAAATACACACTCAACATCAAATCCTTGGTACAGGTAAAAAAGAAATTATCTAAGAGACTGAGAGTTGGAAGGTAGAGACTTTTATGTGTCATTTTATACCTTAATATAGTGGGAAGTTTTTTTTATTTTTATTTTTATCTTTTACTCTGTACTTGTACTGTTGATTGAAATGTTGAACAAGAAGCCATCTAGGTGTCTCTGTTGAACTTCAATGCCAGGTTTTCTTATAATCAGCACTGAGATTAGTTTTAATTTAGAGAACTCTTAGGGGCAGAACAGAGCACATGAGTGATTCAAGGGCAAGCATAGGTTACAGCTTCTCTGATACTTAATTGCCTGAAATAGAATCAGTGAAACCAGAATAGCTACAAGTTGTGCCGTTTACCCCATCACTGTATTTGTCACAAGGGAGTCCATTCTGATGACCTCCTTCCTAAGAGTACTGTCATCCCCTCAGTGACATATTGGCTCTCCAGAGTTTTATCAGCAGTGAAATAACCAGAGTTCATTATAACTCTCATTCCCAAAGAAGAATCATTCTATGTTATTGACAACATCAGCAGGTTAATTAAGAATTCTGCCCATGATAATGTTAAGCAAGTTGACATATTGTCAATATCAACTGTCATTACTGTCATCACAAGCCAAAAGCATAAAAGATCTTTGTTCAATAATACTCAGATATGTCATGGATTGGTTCAGGATACTTAATATCTACTCCAGAAAAAAATCTATTATTGGAAAAATATGCTTTCTAGACCAGTGTTTAAAAAATTGCGAGCTAGTCAATGGATATTATATTGAATCATGAAGAATAATACTTTCATTTAACTGTAGTTTAAAAAAAATGAGAAAAATAAAATGCAGTCAGTGCACTATAGTGCACTGAAATGGAGACTTAGCTTCAAGTCCAAATTCTACCACTGATAACATGATGATATGAAAATATCTGGCTCTCGGGTTTGGGGGAATCTGGGGAAACTGGGAAGGAAAGTTTCTCAGTGTTTTAGTTGTTCAAAGTTTTGAAGTTAGATGGAATTGTTTTAATTCTTGTCTATGACAATTACCTGTTGTGTATTTCTTAGCCACCTAGAGTCTTATTTTCTTCATTTGGAAAATGGGGATTATAAAAGCACCTACTTGATTGAGTAGTTTTTTTCTGAGAACTACAGGAAAAGCATAGATCATGGTGGATAACACATAGCAAGAGCTTGAGAAGAAAGTTTTCAATTCTTCCCTTTCTTTTCCTTATTATTCCTTCTCTCCCACAGTGTCTTTGACCAAAGTCTGTGATTTTGCATTCATGTATAGGGTTATTACTTTGTTTTAGATTTAACAATATAGAGGTATTCATATACTCCCATATCTCTATACAACTTATTCTTTATCATAAAATATCCATGGGGTGCTTATAAGAAAAACAAAAAGCATATTATAAGGAAGAATAGTTATATTCAATAGGATAATGAACCATATAAAATAGAAAACTTAAAAATTGTTTATTCATATTATGAGTTAGAAATAATCACTCACACATTTAGAAGAATTATGTGAAAAGACAGCTATTTCTGTCTGGACAGTTCAAAGTTGGCATCTTGATGTTGGCATGTGAAACTTGGAAGTTGTAGATTATATAGATGGTAGAAAGGGCATTGTACAGAAGGAAAAGTATAGCAGAGACAATGAGTTTGGAAATAGCTAGAAATGCACAGAGATATACAAATATTCAGTTTTGGCTGCAGTATAAGAGTACAAGAAAAGGAAGAGTGGGACGTAACCCTGGAAAAACAGCTTGGCAAGAGCTGTTGGAGAGCCTTCAATGGATTAAAGGAATTGGAAATGTTTTCAATTAGCATTTGCGAATCACTGAAGGTTTTTCATTTGGGGATAGGAAAGTACATTATCAGAATTTCACTTTAGAATTGTTTGTCTGGTGGTATCAAGTTATATAGATTAGAACAGAAAGAGATTAGAGTCTGGGAAAGATTTTAAAGAGGTATTTGGCAGTTAGGGTAGACACTAAAGAATTCATATACTTGAGCAGTGGAATTAACATGAAGGGGTGGTTCACAGAAATAACAGATATTTATTACTATCCCTAAGCACTCTAAATGCCTTAATTATCCCCCCAAAGCTGTGTTCTTTCATATCTTCACACTTTTTATTTTCCATTTCCTCTTCTGGAATGTCTTTCTCCAATTCCTCTTCTGGTGAAATCCTATTCATCCTCTTAGAGACAATCCTGATATTTCTCTCTTTTGGAAGTCTTTTTTTGACTGTATACTTAATTTTTAAAAATTTTAGTCTATATTTATTGTATATCACGTGTCATTGTAAGTATAGTACTCATTCTCAAGTAGCTTTTGTCTGGTGATGGATATGGATAAGTATGAAAATATTACAGTGACTCTTTCATTTATTGATGAAAAGAATGTATGTTAATTTCTTACTATGAGCCAGATATTATTCTTCTAAGTGCTAGGCTTAGAGCTGTAAGTGAGAAAGATAAGATTCTTGACTCAATAAACTTTAGTTTTACTGGTGCTGCAGGCTGGTATAGAGATTTTTCTTAAGTAAAATAAATTTTAAAAATAATTTCATTTAGTAATGGATATTCATATAATAATATAAATTCAGAGTGCCTCAGTAGAGTAGGTATTCTAGTTTATGAGAGATGATTTGTAAAGGCATTTAGATGGAGAAGCAAAGACCTAAATAATAAAATGGAACATGCCATAACTAGAATCAATGGAAAAATTGTGCACACAATTGAGCGCACATCCAGTGCAAAGGCCTAGAGGTAGTCTACACTGTATATGTTTGAAGGAAAGGGTCCAATTAGTTTAGAATCATGAGTGAAGGCACAGAGCGCTTTGATATAAGATCAGAAAAGTGAGCCAGCTCTTGTAAGACCTCACAGGCTTTGCTAGAAAGTTTGGATTATTTTCCTAAGTATAAATGAAGGTCATTGGAAGGTTTAAGTAATCAAGTAACATGATTATGTTCTTAAGTGATTGCTCTGGAGGCTGTACAGAGAGCCAACTTTAGAGGGAAAGAGTAAAATCATGGAGATCGTTTAGAAGCAAATTGCAGCTGTCCAAGCAAAACATAATAATGATAATAATGTGGTTTGGGCTTGAATGGAGGCAACAGGGATAGAAAGAAGTGGTCAATGTGGAGAAATGTGTTTGAGGTTGAATTTGAGGAATAATGGTGAGGGAAGATTCAAGGAGTTTTGGTTAAACAAACTGGGTGGATAATGGTTATTAAGATGGTGGACACTGGTGATAAGACAGATTTGAGGGATACTTGACAATTATTTTGGGGTTTGGATAATTTTAATGTATCTCAGAAATCTAAGTAGTGATGTCAATTTAGTAGTTGGAGATATAAAGCTGGGAGGGTCAAAGGACCAGTAGTGACTAGAGACATAAATTTGATAGATATGTTTATAAATGCATTCATAACAAGAGGATTTGAATATTTAGCCAATATTTACAAAGTCAGTAGCACAAATAGATAAAAGAATGTTCTCTGTGACCAAAACCTTGAATAAAATCACATATTTGAAGGTTTACTAGAAGAGGAAGAGAAAATAATCTGAGATGGAGCTGAGGGAGAAGAAATATTAAATATGGCAATCTAGAAGTTATTAGTTGACCTTGACAACCCTCACTTCATTGGAGTTGTGGGAAGAAAAGACTGTTTGAGTTGAATATTTAAAATGATGTCAGGGAAAGTATGATAGAGGAGCAAAAATAATTATACACTACCATGTTCTTCTTATGTAACCTAGACATAGTCCTCCTTGTGGCACTTGACTCTGTGATAATGAAATTAATTTTGGGAGAAAAATCAAGACTACAGGAGGTGAGACAAAGGAGGTAGTAAATGAATATTAATTAGTTTTTTAAAGAAATCTGATAATGAAGGGGAAAGGGTTATTCTAGTTTAAGAGACTAGCAGAGTAAAGGAAATGTTCTGATAGGATTGTGAAGAATTCAACAGGCTTGTGTGTAAAGTTACAGGGACTCCGATAATCCCATTGGCAGACACCATCATTTCTTGCCTGACAGCTATAAAAACTTCTTGATCGATCTCCCTGCATCCATTCTTCCTTCTTCCCAATCAATTCTCTAAAATGTAGCCAGTAATTATCTTCAAATCTTATAATGTCATGCATCTTATCACCTTTACGTAAGGATTAAGTCCAAAGACATTAACATAGCTGATGGGACCTTGCTAATCTTTTAGATTCTTTAGATCTTAGTAACTCTATCA
Organism: Kogia breviceps; assembly: GCF_026419965.1. Classification (NCBI taxonomy): domain Eukaryota; kingdom Metazoa; phylum Chordata; class Mammalia; order Artiodactyla; family Physeteridae; genus Kogia; species Kogia breviceps. The sequence continues at coordinate 132,822,097 of NC_081310.1, forward strand.
TCTCTCTGAGAGTAATTTCCTGATTCATGAACTCAGTTATGACTTTAACCGTTATGTGTCTCAAAATTCTGTGTATTTCTTCATTTCTCTTATAATGATCACCACTTTTTTTCTTTAATTGCCTAGCCTCACTAAAAGTTGTGAACTTGTAAGTTTTATTAGCTGGGACCATGTCTATTTTATATAGACAGCTAACACAGAACCAGTAATCTAGGTAAACATTTGTTCAATGAATGAATGAATGACTAAATCCCAAGTACAAGGATAGGTTTATGATGTAAGAGGGAGGAGCATGAAAGTCAAGGCAGAATTGGGATGATGTAAGATCCAGGTCCAAGGGAAGAAAGTGGGCAAAGGTGAATAAAGATGAGGTACAGAGCACAGAAATACAATTCTCTTATCTAGAGGGTAATTCTCCCTTATTGCAATCATATGGAGGACTCCTACTTACCCTTTAAAACCTAAACTGAGAAGATTTTCACAACCCCACACTCCTCATCTCCACCCAGATATAAGTACACAGTCATTTTATCTTTAACTATACATAGTTTTAAAATTGTGTTGATGAACTTATTGCATTATATTGTAATTTATCAATAAATTAAACCTCAGGAAAAAGACCATAACCTATTCACCTCTGTATGTCCAATACCTCACACAGACCTAGCCTAGTGTGAGAATTCTGTGAATTGAACTGCCTGACCATTCTTAATACAAAGGAAAAAAACTTGATTATATGTTGAAAATGGGAGGGCAGGGCAAAGGTGGAGTATTCAAAGACAATAGAAGCAACATGGGTAGACCTAGAGGGTATTATACTAAGGGAAATAATTCAGACTGAGAAGGACAAATACCATATGATTTTACTTATATGTGGAATCTAAAAACTAAACAAATGAACAAACATAATAAAACAGAAACAGAGTAATAGATACAGAGAACAAACAGGTGGTTGCCAGAGAGGAGAGATGTTTGCAGATGAGAGAGATAGGTGAGGGAGATTAAGACATAGAGACTTTCAGTTACAACATAACTGAGTCACAGGTATTAAACGTACAGTGTGGGAAATATAATCAATTACTATGTAATATCTTTGTATGATGACAGATGGTAACTAGACTTATTGTGGTGATGATTTTGAAATGAATAGAAATATAGAATCACTATTTTGTGTACCAAGACCTAACACATTGTTGTAGGTCAATTATACTTCAAAAACAGACAAACAAACTCATAAAGATCAGATTTGTGGTTACCAGAGGAGGGGAATGGTGGGAGGGGGAATTGGATGCAGGTGGTCAAAAAGTACACACTTCCACTTATATGATAAATAAGGTCTATGGTTGTAATGTACAACATGATAAATAAAATTAACACTAGTGCATGTTATATATAGAATTATGAACTTAAATCCTATGAATTGTCATCATAAGGGAAAATTTTCTTTTCTTTTGTATCTCTATGAGATGATGGTGTTCACTAACTTATTGTGGTAAACATTTCATGATGTATGTAAGTCAAATCATTATTCTATATACCTTAAACTTATACAGCGCTGTATGTCAATTATATCTCAATGAAACTGGAAGATAAATAAATAAATAAATAAATAAATAGAATAGAATAGAATAGAAGCAGTTAGTTACTAACCATTGTTCTTTAGAGTATGCTAAGTAATCAACTAGCGATTAGTAAAAGAATTGATGAGCAATAGCAAATGAAGTTGGGGTCAAATATTATGACTGTGCAATAGAATAAAATGAGCTAGTTTTATTCACTAACACTTTATTGAACACATACAATTCATGACATTAACTTAGGTACCAAAGATGAATAATAAATAACATAGTCTCTGTTTAGAAATTCACAGGCAGTTTCATGATGTCCACCCACAAACACAGCAGGTATAGAAGAAACAGTAGTTAGTAGAGTTTCACAAATACATGTCTTATTAAGGTTACTTAGAATTGCTTAGGATGAGGGACCTTCTACTGCTAAGAAAACTATGATTAGGAAGACTGACTATGGCATTTGGGATTGATTAGGAGGTATGGGAAGTGAGATAGAAAATTGTATGCCATATGAGTAGAGAGGGATAAACAAAGAAGAGATACCGAGCAGGGTCAATAGAAGTAAGAAAACAGCATAGGGGATTATGGCTCAAGGGGGAATTTTTAAACAGATTTTTAAATTCTTAGCCTTCATGTTTAAGTCTGGTTAAAAAAAAGTTGTTAAAAAAAAGTTGTTACAAACACTGCAGGGTCTCCAATATGTTATCTTACTGAAGAAAACAGGGATGGTCAAAAAAAAAATGACTTTGGGGAAAGCTTTTGGGCAATCATTATATGTGACAATAATGGAAACAAAATAGAATATATTCACTGATGCGAAATGACAAGTGCAGATGGACACAAAAATAGTTGCTTTGCAGCTTTGAATCTAAACTTACTGTTCAGTTGTTTTGAAAGTGTTTAAATCAAGTATACCATTTTCAAAAATCTACAGAGCAATGGCAGGGATATGTTATAGAGCCAGAAAATGGTTTCAGAAAAATCAAGATATTATTACTAGAGTCAAAGATTTTTGGAGATGTTTTTGGACAAATGTAAGCTTTCATTATGTTTCCTATCTGAAGTATATATACAATTTTTGTTAAATGGGCGAAGAAAATATACGAGCCATCCATGGTATCAAACTTTCATCGAATGTAAATTAAAAAGAGGTAGATAGGTGAGTAACAATTTTGCCTGGTGGACACTTGGATCTTTTACCTGCTAAAGTATATAATTATAGAATGTTAATACAAAAATAATGTATTAGAAGGGCACGCTGATATCTCAACTCTTCTGTGCTTTGCTTTTCTCTGTAACTTTCAGTACAGTTAGCATGATAGCATTGAAAGCATTTTGGACATGAATGTAATGTTGTAAATAGTGATTTAGTGGTCACTTGGAGTTTTCAAAATCTTTCTGTTGGAAAAAAAATAAAGAAGAAAAGGATTCAACCGTGTTTGTCATACATAGGATAACTCCACACATAAATCACGCTGTGTTCTGAATAAGAAAGTGGGAAGATAAGGTGTGATTTTAGGCCGGAGCTCAAATCTCCATTTTTCAATAGGTTATAGAAAAGTGTATCCCAACCCTGATATTGAAGAAGAACAAATTTAGGGGGCTGGCATGCAGGCTAGGGATGATGATAAGTTTACCAGATTTTAGCTCAGATAGTATTCTGTAGAACAATACAGGGGCTGTGCTCATCACGAATGGTCAATGATTTAATCACTGAGGCTTAGGTAATGGAAGCTTCCACAAAGACAGCTCTAACCAAAAGGGACCAGAGAGCTTCTGTGTTGCTGACCATGTTAGTTATTGAGAGGGCCACATGCCTAGAGGGGGCATGGAAACTCTGTGCCTCTTCCCCCATAACTTGTTTATGCACCTTTTCCATTTGGCTCCTCTGAGTTGTATCCTTTTATAATAAACTGCTAATCTAGCAAGTTAACAGTTTTTCTGAGTTCAGTGCATCATTCTAGCAAATTACCTAACCCAAGGAGGGGGTCATGGGAACTCCTGATTTATAGCCGGTTGGTCATAAATACAGGTGACAACCTGGGACTTGCGATTGGTAACTGAAGTGGTGGGGGGCAGTCTTATGGGACTGATCCCTTACCTTGTAGGGTCTGTGCTAACTCCAGGTAGTTAATGTCGGTCAGAATTGCTGGGTGTTAGTCGGATTTGTTAGGAGAAGAGAAACAGGGGAGTGTTTTCCTTTAGCAGACATGTAGACTCTTCCAAAATTGAAACTTAATGAGCTATGATGGTGACATAGCAAAAGGGCAGAGTCTCAGAAGACTGGAGAAATTGGAGTTTAGGTGGTTGCTATAGAACACTTAAGAGAGAGACTCAGAAAAGGAATGATATAATGAAGGTCTCAATAAAATTGAAGAGAAGGCAAAATAATCCTCCTGAGCATGTGGAATAGTGGAAAGTTAGGAGACTGAGAAAAAAGGAAGTTTCAGTGTTCAAAATAATCCAATTTAAGTAATGACAGACCTGCTAGTTGTGCTAAAACGGGCTTCCAAAAGGGAGTAAAAGCCACACTTTAAAAAATTTTAAGGGCTTCCCTTGTGGTGCAGTGGTTGAGAATCTGCCTGCTAATGCAGGGGACACTGGTTTGAGCCCTGGTCTGGGAAGATCCCACATGCCACAGAGCAACTAGGCCCGTGAGCCACAACTACTGAGCCTGCACGTCTGGAGCCTGTGACCCGCAACAAGAGAGTCCACGATAATGAGAGGCCCACGCACCGCGATGAAGAGTGGCCCCCGGGCTTCCCTGGTGGCGCAGTGGTTGGGGGTCCGCCTGCCGATGCAGGGGACTCGGGTTCGTGCCCTGGTCCGGGAAGATCCCACGTGCCGCGGAGCGGCTGGGCCCGTGAGCCATGGCCGCTGGGCCTGCGCGTCCGGAGCCTGTGCTCCGCAACGGGAGAGGCCACAACAGTGAGAGGCCCGCGTACCACAAAAAAAAAAAAAAAAAAGAGTGGCCCCCGCTTGCCACAACTAGAGAAAGCCCTCACACAGAAACGAAGACCCAACACAGCCAAAAATAAATAAATAAATAAATAAATAAAAAGTACCCTTAATTAAAAAAAAAATTTTTAATTAAGCTGTTAAATGGGGGAAACAGATTTCAGAGAAATCTCAAGGAAATCTCAAAGACCTACAGGCCTCTGAACTACTGTTGGGTGACCATGCCACATCTTTCACAACCAAGTTCATCACATTCTTTAGGGGTGAGTGTGCTATTGTTTGTATGTCTTTCAGGGGAGATGCAAGGTTGTTGGAAGAAGACAAGAGGGAGAAATGGTTACTAAATTCATTATATATTTTAATTTGCAATCTTTTTTGCTTAACTATATTTTAGTGTTACAAAATTTTAAAAAACTTACTTTTTACACTAGTAGTAGTCTCTCATGGGCATACCTTAAGCAGGTTAAAACAATAGAATTCTAACTTCGGCACAAAGCAAATTTATTAAGGATTCACTGTATTTAAGTATCAACCTCTATAAAAATATCCTTACAAAACACCAGTTCAAAGGACAATCCCGGGGCTGGGGCTTCCCTGGTGGCGCAGTGGTTGAGAATCCGCCTGCCGATGCAGGAGACACGGGTTCGTACCCTGGTCCGGGAAGATCCCACATGCCGCGGAGCAACTAATCCCGTGAACCATGGCCGCTGGGCCTGCGCGTCCGGAGCCTGTGCTCCGCAACGGGAGAGGCCACAACAGTGAGAGGCCCGCATACCGCAAAAAAAAAAAAAAAAAAAAAAAAAAAGGACAATCCCTTTTCCATAGAACTCATTATTGTAGCACTTACTAATCACTTCTATATCAGTTAGCATGAAAAAATCTTGTAGTCAATTCTTGAAATCAGGGTAGAAATTAACTAAATACTTGAGATTATTTTAACATTTCAGATTTTACAGTGCTCTGAACTTTTATGGGAATTACATCCTTAATTCTCAAATTTTGGAGTCAAACAGACCTAGGTTCAAATCTCAGCTCAGTCATTTACTATGTTACAGTTAAGATTTATTTTCTTTGTTCATTTACCTAAGCATTCTGGGTAAAGCTATTTTGTCAAATTAGTCTCTTAGATATAGGATTTATTAGAAAATCTACTTCACCTGGCTTAAAAATAAGGGAATGTATTGATTTATGTAATAGGAGATTTCAGAAGTAGGGCCAACTTTAGAGTTTGGCTGATCCAATGATCTAATAATGTTACAGAGAATGGTTTAGTTATATCTCTTCATTCTGTCTTTCATGTATCAAAAAATGATCATTAATGGTTTTCAGACCAATCACAAGATTCCTAATCCAGATGAAGAGAGAGGTCGGTGAGAAAGCACACCTTTTCATTAACTATCGAAGAAAAATCTCAAGTTTATTGGACCAAGGAGGGGGACAGTCAATCCCAAATTATAAATCTTCTACATAATGCTGGAGGTAATGTTTTCCAAAGGAAAAACTAGGTGTTGTTAGTACAAAAGAAGCAAGAAATGCTAAATCAATGACATCAATAAATTTTCACTTCCCCTAAATACTTCAAAAAGTTTTTCCAAAGACTATTTCTGTCTTGCTCAATTTTACAAGATAATACAGAGATTGGCACATAATACATGTTCAATTAAAATTGAATGAATGAAAAGTTTTTTGTTAGAATTAAATGAATAAAGTACCTAATATATAGGCCATAAACTCTGCATATATTTGCTTCTTTTCAGTTTACATGTAAAGACATTGAGTTTCAGAAATATTAAGCAGTTTTCCCAATATGACATATTTAAGTAGCAATGATGAGGTGAAAATCCAAGTTTATACATTCAAAGATGGTAATTCCCAATTTTTAGAATATGTGAACCCCTTTGCATTGTAAAATATATAAATCATACGTATTCATATGATGAGATGTATTCTTGGCATCTTTGATAATATATAAAATAAAAAGTATCTGTTTTTATTAACACTTTTTGAGAAAATATGTATACCGAATAATCATAGCAGAATTTATAAGTCGTTCTTAATTATTTTTGTGTCAGAGTTATGCTCATTAATGTGTGTATATGTATGTACGTATGTACACATAGATATGTACATAGGTGTGGATGATTAAAAACTATGTCCTTACAAGAGCAAGGACAAGTATTACACAAGTTTATAAACTCTGATTTATAAATTTGAAGTGTGTGTGTATAAGGAATATTAATTAATGATTGGAGAAGATAGGAATTCTTAGATCTTTACAATGTAATGTAATATGTGAGGTTTGTAATCAAAGGATTGGAAATCACTATCCAAAAATCATTATTATTATTATTTTTTTTTTTGCGGTATGCGGGCCTCTCACTGTTGTGGCCTCTCCCGTTGCGGAGCACAGGCTCCGGACGCGCAGGCCTAGCGGCCATGGCTCACGGGCTTAATTGCTCCGCGGCATGTGGGATCTTCCCGGACCAGGGCACGAACCCGTGTCTCCTGCATTGGCAGGCAGATTCTCAACCACTGCGCCACCAGAGAACCCCCAAATCATTATTATTTTAACTACTTGTACCTGTCCCTATGACATAATACCCATATAAAAACAAATGTATATATAAGCACATTTAAAGCTCTACAATTTCTGATTTATAAATATACATACAAGTACACTTTTAAATATTTACATGAAAAGTCAAAAAAATTTACCTTTCGACTGAACTATATCAAAGATCCAACTACACTGAAATATTAACTTGTCTAAAAAAGAGAACTAGAACCATCCACTTTTTACTTAGATATTTACTGTAATTTAGATAGTCTTAAATAGTCCTTGCATATTTCTCTGCATCTTTCTGAATAGCATCTGTCCCACACTTATGGCCACATATGATGCTCAATGTATCAATGATATTTGAGACATATTTTATGATTGTTGTAAGTAGATTCTTATTGTCTTAAGCTATAATCACCACCAAATTTGGCATAAATAGGAAGAGTCCCTAAAAAATTTATTTTCAGGGTCAAAATAAAAGATTGATGTCAACGTATTCAATCAAATGAATGGCTTATTACAGTGGTTCTCAAGTGGAGATGATCTTGTCCCTCAGCTATATATGGGACCATCTGGAGGCATATTTGGTGGTCGCAATTGGGGTATATTACTGTAATCTAGTAGGCAGAGGCCAGGGAAGCTGCCAAACACCCGACAATGTATAAGACAGACTCGTACAGCAAAGAATTATCTGGTTCAGAATATCAATAGTACTGAGGTTAAGAAACCCTTGTTTATTGCATTATTCTACTTTAAAACTCTGAAATGACTACTTAACTTTTCTGTGAAAATAAGAGTAAAAGTAACATCAGTCTTACATGGATTTAGAATTCATTAGGAAGAAATGGTGACAGGATATTCAGAGAAGAAAAAAATCTAAAAGTTGTGCATCTATGTTTCTATGTATACATACACACATGTTTATAAGCATAGTTTGGAAAAGGAACACATTTCACTGCAGAGTGTATACTTTTTGTTAAACTTATTTACCCATGATTATGTTCAGTTAAGACATATTAATTTGTAGGACAGAGTCAAGAATTCCGCGATGTATATTGGAAGTTAGAACTTTGCAAATTTTGTAGACTTTGGTCTGAGTGAACTACTGCAGAAAGACATTTTTGTTAAGATACAACTGTCTTTTAAATTGCTAAAAATCATTGAAGAGATAACTACAAATCTGCTCTTCCATCAAGTGCCAGTTGCAGAGCCTTTTTTTAGACATAAACACAGATAACATGAAGAATAATAATATATTTGAAGGGATATTATAAGTATAATTCTTTCGAGGGTGCATGTAATGTCATAAATTGTAGGAGCAAACTCAAACGGTTTAGTCATAGGAAGCCTGAGATGAAATTACAGCTTTTATAATCCCCTGAGAAGATATTCTTTTGGCATAATGGAAATTGTAGTCGTTTAGAAATACTCTGCTCCCTTGGCCCCAGAAAAGTACAATGGTCATTTGAAGATTGAAAAACACTGAGCAGGTGTCTGAAAAGTGAGTTGAACTGATCATAAGAATAATAGAAAAAATATATTTAAATCATTATGGTATCTACTAAGTATGGTATGGCACTCTTTCTGAAATAAGAGCTACAGGTTACTCCTACATAATTACAGCTGTAAGAAGAAATTTTACAGGTGTAAACATAAAGATGCTAAAATACATATTGCTAAAGCTTAGCAAGCTTTGCATTAAACATATAAAAGACATTTATAGCCACATGAGAAGACACTCTTTATATTAAATGTCAGTAGCTAAATAAGAAAATGTACCAGATTAAAAAGAATAAAATTAAATATCATGGGGTGCTGAAATAGCATAAAGTTCACAAAATATTTTAATCATGCGTATACTTAAATTCTGAGTTACAAGAACCCCGAGGTTCAATTTCAAAACTTGTATTTGGCATGAGTTATATAATGTACATACTAATTCAGTGAGAGTAATCCAATAGGAAGTTAAGTTTGGTAAACATTTCAAGTATATAATGAATGAATATAAGCAGATAATAAATAAATGAATGAATTTTAAGCAGGGAAGCATAATCTGTTATGTGTAATATTGTCATAATTTTCCATTAAAGTACTCACAATCCTGAGGATTAAAAAAAGTTTATGATATATTTACACAACTAAGACAATGTTTATCGAATATTTTGAGGTTTTCATAAATTGAAATAAAGGAAAAAATAAATTGCTATTAGAAGATCCTATCTGAAAGAGGTCAAATCTCAAGAATTTTTAATTCATTTTAGTTTCCTCATTTTCCATAAGAAGAAATCTAAACACAAATTTCATTAAATGATTCATATCTAAGTAGATCCAGGCACAGGCTTGTTAATGTCATGTTTTAAATCTGCAATTATGTTTCTCTGGAAACCAATATTGTGTAATAAATGAATTTAAAGCAATTTGGCCATGCAAATTACTTTTTAAAAGTTACATTTATATAATATATACTTTCTTCCTTCAGCAAAGAAAATAAATATATAGAAGATGCTTAATGGTCTGCCGTCAGAGTAAAAACAACTGGTTCTAGAATGTTAGGGTTAGGAGAAGGAAATAAAACTCGTTACTCTTTGATTTAAATCTTGTCAGGGCTTATATTTTTACACAGGTAATTAAGTTGGCTCCAAAAGCAAATTGAATTGTTTTGTCTAATGACATTGGAAGGATTTTATTGCCTAATAAAGAATTATCTAGACCATTGTCACTATTGTTTTATTTACTGTTACATTCTAAATTGCCACTACTTATAAGCCATTGACTTACAATTCATGTATGGCTTTTAAACATAATCAATATCATCAACATAAATAATAATAAAAATTCAGGCATTTAGATATTCCTTAAAATAAAATGTATTATTTTTCCTGCATTATTGAGGAGATCACAACAATAACAAAGATATGCAAAAATGCATAAACATAAAGCCATTGTTTCAAATGACTTCAACTTTTCTCCTTAGAATCTCAGTGAATTCAGTTACACATTCCAAGTTTCTCTTTATTTTGGTGAGGCTGACAAATGGAAAGTAACCTGAATTGGTTGTGACCAGAGTTTTTTACCTTTCTAACATATAAAAATATAGATTTGCAGAATTTCATAAGTTTGACAGCTTTTTATTTTTCAATAATGTAAACAAAAAGCTAATGCCTAAGATTCAAAATAATTTCATAAAAGAAAAGAAACTTTAACATCCAAAATGTAGGAAAAATAAAGAAAATATAACAGAGACTGAGCCTTTGAATTGAATACATAGAATATTAGAAGAAACTCACATTGCTGAATTAGGTAATAGATTCAGCTACATATATAAGGCACCACTCACTCTGACACACACAAGCACGAGGTAATTGTTTAACATGTAGGGAATGCATGCATTTTTGTTGTGTGTGAAAAATGTCTGGCGGTAGTCTGGGTTTGGTGTGGAGAATCCACATTCATAACTTGTCCAGGTTTTTTTTTACATTGCTTCTCTCTCAGTAGAGTATTACCTCAGACTGCAAAAATTGCTACTTGAGGGCTTCCCTAGTGGCGCAGTGGTTGAGAATCTGCCTGCTGATGCAGGAGACACGGGTTCGTGCCCCGGTCCGGGAAGATCCCACATGCCGTGGAGCGGCTGGGTCCGTGAGCCATGGCCGCTGAGTCTGCGCGTCCGGAGCCTGTGCTCCGCAATGGGAGACGCCACAACAGTGAGAGGCCCGTGTACCGCACAAAAAAAAAAAAAAAAAAAAAAAATTGCTACTTGAGCACCAAACATCACATACATTTGCATTTCACACTACAGAAAGACTAGAAGAGTGCCCTCTCTCCCCCAAAGGAGATTTCTTAGAGGTCTCACATAATACTACAATTATCACATCATTGGCTAGAATTTAGCCACATGGCCACATCCAGTTGTAAGAGAAACTAAGAAATGTAATCTTCTTGGTGAGTGGAACAGTGCCCCAATAAAAATTGAGATTCAATTATTAAAGAATTAAATAGAGATTGATATTAAAGGTTGTGCATTTTTTTCCATTATGAAGCTGATACAAACTTATCATTCCACAATTCTGGATCCAGAAGGCTTGGAAACTTTAATCTAAAGGTTATTCAGTGAGTATAATCTAATCTCAAGGAGTATTGCATAGTGGGAAGAATGTTGGAGTGGAAGTAAGGAGACTAAAGGAACTTTGAACATTTTACATACAATTTTCTACATCTCAGATTCTTAACCTGTAACATGAAATCAATACTTCATTCAACAAATTGTTCATTCAACCAATACATATTGAGTGCTTCTTGTATACTATTTACTTTCAAATAATGCTAGCATCTCTATTTGCATCCCAAAAGCAGAGGCTAAATATTGTAGAAAAGAGAATCAGTAGGTCAATAATTATTTCTTCATCAACCAGAAAGGAAACAAAACTTTCAGTTTAATGTAGCTCCAGGAGAAGGGTATTAGAACTCATCATGAGCCCTTAGACTATTAAATGGAGAACATGAGGCATCTATTAGAGAGACACACTTTCTCCCAATTAATCATAAGTACACAAGTAGCTCAAAGCTGCTTTGCGAACTTCAAATCTCAGTTGTGCTTATTTTGAGAAAGGACTCGGGTTCACTCTATTTTTATTTTAATTCAAATTGCTTTGTGGTTTTCAGTGCAAGTGTCATTGGCTCTGTAGTTTTCCTATGTTGGATTGCCAACAAAGGCTGTATAAATTTCCCCTAAGGAATATCACTTTTTAAAAAGGAAGTTGGAAACCTTTTGGCTGAAGAATAAAAACTGAAGAAGAAAATGTGAAGCACAGTTTTAACATAAACGCTTTGATCATTTGAGACATTGATCATTTGGAATAAAATCAATAGACCAGAATATTTCACAGTGTTGTTTTCCCCTGACTATAATGATATTGTTTTAAATAATGTCATTTTGTAAAGCAAAATTATAGTGCTTTCAGATTTTAAATTCACTATGTACTTAACAATCATCTACCCTAATGCACTGAATTACCATTAATTTTCTGATTATTAATATTATCTTAAATTGTTCCATATTTAGGGAAACAATGAAATAGTGATCTTGTTCTGTGCTAGATGGTATTTTAGCTTTTAAAAGAATGCATAACACAATGGGGATTTAATAATTATTTAATATTTATTTATCCAGATTCTTCAAATAGGTAAAATAAGTCAAAGCATTAACTGTTTGAGACATTACATAGAGTATTGAATAAATGACTACTTCATGATATTGTAAGTAATTCCATAGTTGTATATTGTATTCCTATAGTAATACATAAATTAGAATAACTGGGAATTATTCCATCTGTTCATTTTATTTTATACTATATTGTTTCTTAATTATCATAGAGGTGTTTAAAAATAACAAGAATTAAAAGATTTTAATCTATCGATGTGTATCTAAGTTCTTACTCTAAATATATGTGAGATATAGTTTTATGAAGGATATAGCACAACTTTAATAATTTTTCTAAAGTAAATGAGGTTTTGTTATTGTTGTTGTTTGTCTGTTTGTTCTTTTTAAAATCCTTCCAATTGCAATGCTATAGCAAAAAACATAGGATCCAATCCTAGATAAGGTTCTAACTAAGAGAGGTTGAACCGCCAGTGTCACCTCAATATCCCCAAATTGTTGTTCATTTATGAATGAATGAGGAATTTCTGAGATCAGGGTACAATAACATGTAGGATTTTCCAAACATAGTATATTAGTTTCCTAGACCTGCTGTTTCAAAGTACCACAAACTGGGTGCTTGAAACAACAAAAATTTATTTCTCACAGTCCTGGAGATTAGAAGTTCAAAATCAAAGTGAGAGTCGGGCCATGTTGCCTCCAAAGCCTATAGGAGAAGATCCTTCTTTGCCTCTTCTAGTTTCTGGTAGCCCCAGGCATTCTGTGGCTGTGACAGCACAGCTCCCATCCCTGCTTCCATTTTCACATGGCCATCTTCCCTCCAGATGTGTATCTTCACATGGTACTCTCCTCTCTGTTTCTCTTTGTCTAAATTTTCCTCTCTTATAAAGACTCCAGTCAAATTTGATTAGAGAATACCCTAATGACCTCATCTTAACTTGATTACATCTGCAAACACCCTGTTTTCAAGTCACATTCACAGCTGCTGGAGATTAGGACTTCAATATAACTTCTGGGGAACACAACTCAACCCATAATACATTTTTAACCATAAGATACAATTTTTTCAAAGACAATACCAATACCTATATTCCACAAATTACACTTTTGAAGAAAATGCTAGAGTAGCTAAATCAGTGCTTCTCAAAGTATGGTCCACATATTGGTGTCTCTTTTGAAACATTTTACCGATCCACACTGAGATTAATTAAAAAATTTAGAGTCCGTATTTTATAAACTTTTATAAAAATCTATCAAAGTAATTTAACTCTCCCTATTAGTACATAGTTACCCAAGACAGTCTGGTCAATTTAGGTTAGTAAAAGAGGATATTCCTCTAGTTTTAAAGTGACCTTCTAGTAGCTCATAGCAGAGAGTGTTGGTCAAATTCACACAAGTGAGTAAACATGATGTATGCAAAAAGTTTTTGATTGGGACATTTGCATATTGATAGACTGTTTTGCAGTATTTATTTCCAGTTTCCTTACCCTGCTAGGAAGAGAAAGTCTGAGCTCTCAACTCCTGTCTGCATACTGAGAGAAAGGGCCCGGGGAGCTGGACTTGTGGTCTAGCCCCAGACTGTCTTTAAAAATCTTGATTCTTAATAACACTAACCTCAGGGTATAGGAGTATGGGAGGTAGTAGTGATGATAATAATATGTTACTATTAGATAACATACATCAGTGGGCGATAAGGTAACATTTAATCCTGAGAGGTGTGAGACAGTCATATTCTGACATCTGCATGGAGCAGCTTTCATAAAAAACAGCCTACAGAAAGTGACAAAAATGAAGACTGCTTGACAGAAAAATAGAAGGAAACTTCTTTGATAGCTTTCTGTTTTTGTGGTTTCAGTTTCTTCTTAAAGCTTGTCTGAATTCCTGCCCTTGAGGTCCATGAGATCTTCCTCTATTCTAATAATAAAGTCACCCTTTTTGCTTAGGGTGTGGTTGTTAGAGGCATTCAAGGAACTTTGACTAAAATAATACTTTCCATATATCTCCTTGTTCTTAAAACCTTCAATAAGCAACCATGGCTTACAGAAGGGCTTCTCAGCCTTAGCACTCTTGACACTTTGGACTGGATCATTGTCGTGAGAGCTGTTCTGTGTATTGCGGGATGTTTAGCAGCACCCCTGGCCTCTACCTTCCATGTGTCACAAGCTTCCAGAGTTGTGACAACCAAAATTCTCCTGACATAGTCAGACCCCCTACCCCCCCCCAATGGGGACAAAAATTGCCCCTTGTTGAGAACCACTGGCCTATAGGATAAGCCTAATGCCAACTAACAGTAGCCATAAGAGATGCCATTGGGATCTCGTCCTGGCATTTTTTTTATTTAATTCATTATGCCACAAAATTGAAGGTCCCTGCCTGGGCTCACTCAAAACCAGGAAGTCATCAGCACTGCAGTCACAGGCCATACATCCTTCTCTTCATGGTGGCTGCCTTCTCTCTGGACAGGTTTCTAGGCCCTTCAAAACAATGAGTTCCTAGACCTTCCCTAGAGACTTCTTATACTTTGACTCCCTACTTTTACCCTCAGCTTTATATACTCCTCTGCTTCAAATTTTCCACCTTGTTCATAATCAGGCTGGGAAAAATTCCATTTAATCATCACCTCTATAGAGACCCACAGGCACGTAGACAAGAAGCTGTTGTAACAATGTTCACTGAATCTCCACTCCATACCCTCCAAGGCTGTTACTAAAGGCTCAAGGTCTCTCAGAGGTACAGTTGTATAATTTTGTGAAGGAACATTTGCATATTGTCCTCATCAAATAATTGTATTTACCTTCGGCTCAGTCAAGATGGCTACAAATATCTTAGATTAATTTCCTTAGGTGGAACCCTTCCTGAAATTCTCTGGCTGAGGCAACAGAACGTATGCATTAAAAGGTAAGGTTTCTGGTAACTACAAAATGTAGAAGTAGAGCCATTCATGGGGCATAGTCATCCTTCTTGGCCTCAGTAGGTTTCACACTAAGAGGATGTCAGGACCACCTGGGTAGTGTCTCCTGGCCATCCACTAGCTTATTTATCTAACAAATATTTATTGGTCATCTGCTATACTCTGTGATATATAGCATTCTAGGAATTGAGAATACAGAACTGAAAAAAAAGGAAAAATTCTTGTCTAAATTTATAACCTTTAAAGAGAGTCATATATAAAGCTTGTAGGCACATGAACAAATAAGATAACTCCACCCAAATCCACCAGTGGAGCTGGGAAGGCCGGATGGATATTTTAGATAGCATGACCTTAGAGGAAGTTTTTGAAAAGGAAACAAGTTAATTGAAACTTAGTGATGAGAGGGAGGTAGCCACATGAAGATCTGGAGAAAGACCATTAAAGGAAGACAGAGCACAGAGGCATAATCTCTGATGTGTTTTCAGTATAGCTGAAGACTAATAAAAAGGATAGAATGTTAAGTAAGCTTAAAGAGAAAAGAAGGGGCCAAACCATCTGAGGAATTTGGAATTTATTCTAATCACAATGAGAAAACATTGGATGATTTTAAACATGTGGTTAATAGGATCAGAATCACAATTTAAAATTTTAAATTTGATTATGACTGATGCCCCAGAAATAGTCACATAGAATAAGGCTGCATTTCTCTGTGTCCTTTCCTGGCACAATGGTCCCCGCTGAAATATTTGTGCAGTCATTTTCATCCAGAAATCTCCTGTTTTCCCTATAGAGACAGACCCTTGATTGCAGAATCAGGATTTCATGTTTACTTTGACTTCTGGATAAGACACTAGGAAAGCTATTTTTGGAATTTCATATGTGTCTGAATATGTAGGAGTAATGTGAGGAATTCGTTGGCTTTTGTACCATAAAATTGAGGAGAAATAGATAAGAACAGCAAATAGGCCAAGATCTCCTCAGCTGGCAGAGTTTTACACCATAGTATTAGCAGTTTTGTGCTTTCTTCCCTCAGTAAAATAGAGAGTATTGACACCTTGTCAATATAAATTAGATTCCACAGTCCTGTATTTTATAGGTAAAGGAAATGGGAATAGCTTCAAACTCTTTATGTCTTTTTTTTAATATTTATAATATACAGAAAAGTTTCCAGCACTTCAATTCTGGTGAGTGTTGTCAGATTAGATATCCAGAAAACCCTCCTGATACAGAATACAATGTCTTCTTAAGTATTCAGCTGAGCTTATATGAAAATTAAGGGCTGGGGGAAAAAAGAGGAGTTCAAAACCAACAGATGTCATTGATGCTACAGCTGGACTGATCTTGGCAAACAAGAAGTTAGGATTGTGCTAAGCATGAGGAAAAATGATAAGTTTTGGGCTCCTTAAATTTTGTGAGTTGGAACAAACACAGCATGGATTTCATTAACCCTAAGGACTCCACCATCATTGTAAAACATTCAGAAAAATGAAACATCCCAGCAAAAGTAGACAACAGGGAAACTCTTCTGTTTTGGCCTTTGGTCTGAGTGGGGAATACATGTTTCCTGTTTAAATCTATAATATCAAGTCTGTCCTCACATGTGTTTGCAATTTGAATTTTCCAGACAGCACACATACAAAAGTACACATGTTAGCTTATACTAATGAATTACCATAAAGCAGTCCCTGGTAGGCAGTGCCCAAGGGTCTGTGGTAGAAACAAAGCATCTCTCTTCTCAGACTTCACCAGATGTCCACAAAGTAAGCCTGATGAGCACGGATTTGCAACCTGAATTCATATCTAGTATATCTTGTTGATTTTCCAAAAGGTAGAAATAGTTATAATGAAAAAGAGGGACTATTATGAGAAAGAAAGAAAGAAAAAGAAAGAAAGAAAGAAAGAAAGAAAGAAAGAAAGAAAGAAAGAAAGAAAGAAAGAAAGAAAGAAAGAAAGAAAGAAAGAAAGAAAGAGAAAGAGAGAAAGAAAGAAAAAAGAGAAAGAGAAAGAAAGAACAAAAGAGAGAGAAAGAAAGAAAGAAAAAGAAAGATTAATTTTCATCTGAACACCTCACATTAATATTGAATAAAGACAATAAGAAAGCATTCAAGTAGAGCCTTTTTAAGAAAAATCTGACAGCTTTTATCAAAATTTAAATTACATGTACCTTTAATGTGATCACTTCATCTAAAAGTAGCACACCCCTCAATTTTCCCTTTTTCTTACTGCACCTTTTTTTTTTCTCTTTGTAGCACTTATCATCACCAGGCATATGATTTAAATATCGATTTGTTTATTGCATCTTTAAACCAGCAAAATGTCATCTATGTGTGTGTCAGTTTATCAGTTCATTCCTGTTTCCAAAACACGTAGTAAGCTCTCAATAAAAATCTGGTGGAGATAAATTGGGAGATTGAGATTGACATATACACAGTACTATATATAAAACAGATAACTAATAAAGACCTACTATATAGCCCAGGGAATGCTCTTCAATACTGTGTAATGACTAATATGGGAAAAGAATCTAAAAAAGAGTGTATATATGCATATGTATAGTTGATTCACTTTGCTGTACAGCAGAAACTAACACAACAGTGTAAATCAACTATACTATAGTAAAAATTAATTTTTAAAAATCTGTTGGAGATAAAGATAGAAAGATAGAGATATAGATAAATATACCTGTATATACATATTATATACACTATATATGCATATGTCTATATATGATAATATACAGTCATACAAAAATATAATCACAAATATGATGTTATATAATGATATCTAACAATATTTATAATATATGCAGTATAGTTTTTATACCATAAGTAATACTATACATACTTTTTAATCTAGCATTTTATGCTATAGCAAAATTTAGAAATAAACTAATTGTCCACTAACAGGAATTAAAGCTTTTTTTTTTTTTTTTTTTTTTTTTTTTTTGCGGTACTTGGGCTTCTCACTGATGTGGCCTCTCCCGTTGCGGAGCACAGGCTCCGGACGCGCAGGCTCAGCGGCCATGGCTCACGGGCCCAGCCGCTCTGTGGCACGTGGGATCCTCCCGGACCGGGGCACGAACCCGCGTCCCCTGCATCGGCAGGCGGACTCTCAACCACTGCGCCACCAGGAAAGCCCGGAATTAAAGCATTATGATCATGCTACTTTGCTGCATACTATGCATCTATATATACTGACATGCAGAGATTAGGGGACATATTAAATGAAAACAACAAGTCACAGAAAAATATAAATGTGAAAGGTGATATCATTTATATATTTCTCTATTCAAATATAATTTTTAGGAAAAAATAAAACGACAGGTTTGAAAATGTAGAGGAAAATTTTTCAAAAGACTCACACCGAAATGCTAGGGTAATAACTTCTGGAAAAGACAGTAAGATGGAGGTGAGGAAGCTGTGCAGAGAGGACCCTCACATTCTATGTTCTTCTGAATTCTTTGATATTAAAATAAAGATACATAAAATAGGACCATAGAAAAGATTATCTCTAAAAAATATTGTTATTCTTTAATCATTTTTAAGGCCTCTGACATTTTAGCCTGTATACAGTGGAACATTTTGGAGCATTTAACTCCAATTCAAGTTAACTGCTGCCTAGTTAAGTAGCTAGGAAACAAATTTTCTCTAAAAGCAAGTAGTTGTATTCATTTCAGTAACAGCTATGACGCATGTAACTTTGCTTCTGTCAAAGCAAAATAGGTTATTTAAAATTCAGTATTACCCATCTATCCATCCATCTATCTACCTATTGATAGTAACTAACAAATTCTATTTGTTAGCAGTGTTTTTCAAATCATGGAACTATCTGTTTTCGATTGTTTAGGCTCTTTTAAAAGTTGATTCAGTGGATATGACACTTAAAGCACAAGCAACAAAATAAAAAATAAATAAGTGGGATAACATCAAACTAAAAAGCTTCTGCACAATAAAAGAAACATTCAACAAAATGAAAAGACAACATATGGAATGGAAAAAAAAATATTTGCAAACCATATATCTGATAAGGTGTTAATATCCAAAATATATAGATAACTCATACAACTCAATAACAAAAAACAGTTCAATTAAAAATGGGCAAAGGGCCTGAGTAAACATTTTTCAAAAGAACATATATGAATGGCCAACAGGTGTATGAAAAAGTCCTCACATCACTAATCATAAGATAAATGCAAATCAAAACCACAATGAGATATCACCTCACACCTGTTAGAATGGCCATCATCAAAGAGACAAGAGATAACAAATGCTGGAAGGTATGTGGAGAAAAAGGAACTCTTGTGCACTGCTGGTGAGATTGTAAATTGGTGCAGCCACTGTTGAAAACACTATGGAGGGTCCTCAAAAAATTTAAAAGAGAACTACCACATGACACAGCAATCCCACTTCTGGGAAATAAAAACACAATACAAAAGAGATATCTGTACCCCCGTGTTCACAGAGGCATTATTTACAATAGCCAAGACAAGGAAACAATCTTGTTTCTGTAAAAAGAAGGAAATCCTTGCCATTTATGACAATGGACCTAGAGGGCATTATGCTAAGTGAAATAAGTCAGACAGAGAAAGACAAACACTGTATGAACTCATTTATATCCATACATAATCTTAAATCTTAAAAAAAAAAGAAACTTGAAAAAAATACCTCTTTGAAAAAAATATCAGATTTGTGATTTGTGGTTACCAGAGGTGGGGATGGGGAAAAGGGGAATTGGATGAAGATAGTGAAAAGGTACAAATTTTTAGTTAAAATGTAAATAAGTACTAGAGAGGTAATTACAGCATGATGACTATAGTCAACACTACAGTATGATATAGTTGAAAGTTGTTAAGAGTAAATCTTAAGTGTTCTCATCCCGAGGGGGAAAAAATATTTTGTTCTTCTTTTTCTTTTCTTTTCTTTTTTTTTTGGTATCTAAATGTGATGATGGATGTTTACTAAAATTACTGTGATTATCTTTTCATGATGGATGTTAGTCAAAGCATTATAGTGTACATCTTAAACTTATACAGCACTGTATGTCAATTACATCTCTATAAAACTGGGAAAATGATAAAATTAAAACAATAATAAAGCCTAATTGTCTACAAACTAAGGGGAAGGGGCCTGAGATGTTCATTTTGTGCATGTTTCCTAGATGTATGTTTTTGTAAACTTTGAGAACCACTATTATATTGAAAAAATATAGAAAATTATTTTATTTACTACCTTAATCATTTTAGTGTACAGTGCAATATCCTTAATAAGTACATTCATGTTTTTGTGGGACCAGTCTCCATAAATCTGGTATGCCTCAGAAATCTCTAACTGAATATTTCCTACTACCAGAATATTCCAGTTTTCAAAAAATTCTCAGGCTTAACTCTCCACCATTTTCTTTCCCAACCTTCTGCTCACATTGGTGTTGAGACTCTAGGATTCCAGTTCTAAGCCCTTACCACCAGCTCTGACAACAGTGCATGGGCGCAACTCTGAGGTCTTAGTTGAGAAGTGCTTCCATTAAAGTCTTGAATCCCCTCAGCTGCAAAGTACCAATATTATTCTTCATGCCCTTCCATTAGACATTATCTTCATTTATGTGATTAGTATTGTAGTTTCCTACTTTTTAGAGAAACCCTGACACTTTGATTTAACTTGTAATATCTTCCATCTGGCCCTCCATATAATCACTTTTTCCTTTCTTCTTATAGAAAGATAAGGGGCTTCCCTGGTGGCGCAGTGGTTGAGAATCCACCTGCCGATGCAGGGGACACGGGTTCGTGCCCCGGTCCGGGAAGATCCCACATGCCACGGAGCGGCTGGGCCCGTGAGCCATGGCCGCTGAGCCTGCGCGTCCGGAGCCTGTGCTCCGCAACGGGAGAGGCCACAACAGTGAGAGGCCCGCGTACCGCAAAAAAAACAAAAACAAACAAAAAAAGAAAGATAAGGTTATGAAAAGTAAAGAAAAAAGAAGTCTCCATCCCTTTGATCAATGTATATTTTATGTATAACCCTGTGCTATATTGCTCAAAATGAAAAGAGCATGATTAAATTATTATTTTAGCCTATCTTAGTAGCCTCTTTTTATTAACAAATTAAGTAAACAAATGTGTATTGAATGTCTATGATATGCCAAACTCTGCGTTAGGTGCTGGGGATATGGCAGTGAATTACATAGACCAAATCTCCACTGTCTAGGAGCTGACATTCTTGGGAAGGAGAAAGGATTCAGGGACGCAATATTGTCTCCTTCTCCATCTCACCATAACATAGTTTCCAGGAATGACTACCTTTCCATTGCTTATGATTCCTGTGTTAGCTGCTCTCTCTGAATTACAAAAAGGTCACATGGTACATGGTATGGTCCTCTGTTAAAAATAGATGTATTTTTTCTTTTATACATCTCTTTTTTCTTTTTAATTGAGGTAAAATACATATAACATAAAATTTGCCATCTTAATCATTTTTAAGTGTTCAGTTCAAAACTGGTAAATACATTCACATTTTTGTGTGACCCATCTCCACAAATCTTTTCACTTTGCAAAACTGAAACTCTATATCCATTGAACAAAACCTCCCCATCCCTCATTACCATATCCCCTGGCAACTACTTTCTGTCTCTATGAATTTGACTACTCTAGGTATCTCATATTAGTGGACTCAGGATCTTTTTGTGACTGGCTTATTTCACTAGGCATAAATACCTTTAAGGTTTATTCATGTTGTAACATGCATCAAAATTCCCTTCCTTCTTAAGGCTGAATAAAATGACATTGTATGTATATAACACACTTTGTGTTCCTATTCATCCGTATATGGACACTCGTGTTGCTTCTACATTTTAACTCTTACAAATACAGATGCTATGAACATGGGTGTTCAATATCTCTTTGAGATCCTTCTTTCAGTTTATTTGGGTATATGCCCAGAAGTGGAATTTCTAGGTCATAGGGTTATGTTGTTACCCTTTATTTTCATATAAGCTCAACTTCCACCATCTTTGCAAGACTGTATCCTTTTGCCATTTCCATCAGAACTTCAATGAAAGACTTTCCTGAGACATTTTCTTCCGTCTAATTATAGAGCAGTTACCCATTCACTCTTTATAACATTATCTTAATTATCTACATAGCATTGACCATTGTCAGAATTTTATATTTTTGTGTATATTTGCATATGTAAGAATTTTGTTTGTTTAAAAATTATTGTTAAATTTATATTTAAATTTGAATTTAAATTCTCAATTGCAATTTAAGATCCATCAGGATGAAGACTATGTCTTTTTTATATTCACTGTTATATCCCAGTGCCAGAGCTTTCAAAAAGTACGTATTGAATTTGATCAGTTATAGAGTATGAAAGAGTAAATAAGGGGGTAAAAAAAATTCAATTTTATCAGCTCTTCACTTTGTACAGAAACAACTTTGGTACTTCTGGTTTTATAAATGTAATGGCATAATAGTCATTTTACAATTCTCACAAAATTAATCTGAAGATGAAGAAAAATAAATGTCACAGTCAAAGTAATGGGTCATGTCCACTTTTAATAGAAATTATTGAATGTGCCCATTCTTGGTGATGGTTTTTATCCCTTTTTATAGTTAGAAAATACAGTGTTACAATGGATAGAAGATACTTTAAATTGTTGAGCTAAAGGCTAGCTTTTGACTCTGTGATTCCTCATTTTATCACAATGACACAACATAAAGTTCAGAACCTGGCAGGCATATCTTTCAATTTAATTCACCTGTCAGCCCAGGCAATGGTGACTGAACCCATTATTGGCGGTCTTTTCCCATAGTTACTTTCAGACTCTTACTCCCTTCCTTTCTGCATAGAAGAAGTCACCAAATCACTCTCCATTCTGTCTCTGTGGCATTCTTTTTGAGATTTTTAGAGTAAAACTCTTGATCAGAACAAAGTGGTATGTCACATTTCTCCCCTTTTGATAAGGAGAGGTATTTAATCTTTGTAGCACTGAAAAATAATCTTTTTAGTTCCAATACTTTATCAATTTTTTATAAATGAGAGGCAATCTACCTATGCCTGTATCATTCATCATAATGAAATAATCATCTCATTTATTTTACTTTACAGGGGAGAAAAAATAAAGCAGAAGAAAGAAAAAAGGGGATGACAAGATTATAGAGAAAGATAATGATATCTCTGAACCAGATAGTCTCTTTTCTCCAGGTCAGATGCTGGGTTTACTGTTCCTCATTTTCTGCCATAGCACTTGCCATAGTGCTCCACGTAGAAGCTCTGCTCATTAAATATGTGTGTGATGAACACATCGAAGAATAGATGAGAGAAAAACTGATTTGGATGTTAGAAGATAATTTTCAAAAAAAAAGATAAAGTCATGACTCATGCAGATATAAAAATGATCACATATTCAAGATTTTATATAGCTCATTAATGAAGAAACTGGTGAGGTGTTACAACCAATTCAAAGGGGAATCCAAGGACAGACACCTTTATAGATAGGAATGTTAAAATGAGTGTACAAATGAAGGCAAAACTGTTATCTCCTGGGGCAAAGGAGTTCTTCCTCTATCAGCTAGGATTAATTTGCCCTTTAGGGCCAAGAATTATTTTGTACTGCTATTGGTTATCTACCACCTTCAGAGTTGTAAGGCAGCTACCATATAATTAAGATCAGATAATCCGGAAAGGTGTACTATAGACATGCACGATTATTTTCCCTACATAGATAAAATGTTTATATGGTTTCTCCACCTTCAGTACAACTTGCCTCTTTCTTGATTCTTCTAATTGCCTCAGAAATACAATCACCAGCAGGAAACTCTGCCCATGGACAGCTGCCAACTAATGTCATAATTATTTTGGGTGAAATATGCATTTTAATAAGATTTTTTGAAAGTGAAAACATTTATAAGCAAAAATCTTACATTTATTATAGTCTAATTTTAGGTAACAGAAAAGAAGTTTTGGACAGAAGTCCCAAACTTGCATTTCTCAAATCCTAACACATTAAACTGTAGGTGTATAGGATTTAGAGAGTATCTCCTTTTGTAGATGAGAAAACAGAAGCTTAGAAATGTTAAGAAAGAGGCCTAAGTCACCCACTATTTGGTGGTAAACTCAGTTCTCTTGACTCCAGAAATTACTTTTCCATCTCTCAGAATGAGAGGCATGAGTGAGCACTGTTTGAAGTTCCACATGAGAGTTTAGCCATGGCAGTTGTCACCGTAAATGTGATCCAGGAATGGACAAATATTCAACTTGGACCTCACTTTGACTGGAAATTTTCCTCAAGGAGGATGAAGTCAGGCACAGACGAGGAGAAACGATGACTTCAGGCTTTATGAAATGCTGAAACAGGACTCTTGCCAGTGTTACTTAAAATAATTCATACAAAGTGCTTAGTACAGTGCTTGGCACATAGTGAAAACTCCATGTTAGTTAATATAGTGAAAATTACAGGTATTACTAGTATTAAATATATATATAGCAAGAAATACCCTTATGCTGAAACTTTTTTCACAAGTTTTCCAATGTTTATGACTCCTCTGTGCCAGTTTCAGGATGTGAGGCAGGTGGTGGACTACACCATGTCTTAGCCTTGTCTTAATTTAGTAATGCCTGTATCTTATACTCTGTGGTTTCCTTGCATATTTCTTACAGATAGAAATTTGTAGGTTGGCTGGTTGCATGCAAAGGAAGGATGTGGATCTCCCTGGAAACATGTCAGTGTCCTACAGAGAGGATGTGAAAGTCAGCCAGAAGTCAGATGTTCCCAATGACATTCTTCTCTCCCAACTGGCACAGAAGATCTTCTTACAGTCACCTTATAAGGACATGAACCAAGAACAATAATTGGGACACACATAACAGTGGCCATTGTGTAATTCAAGCATAAATTCAGATCATCCATTCTACCAAAGAGTTTCTATTCTGATTGCTGTAAATGATACTGAACATCATTTTCTTACAAGAGAACTAAGAGCTGCCAGAGGCACAATCCATCTGTAACATCCAGCAGAAAAAAAAAAAAAAAAAAAAAGATATATATGCCTATTTTTAGCTTGATATAATTAGTACCCCAATGACCAGAGCTATTGAAATCGGTTGGTCCAGATTTTCTGCCCAATCTACAAAATGGGCTTTTATCCGACAAGGAGATTTTTATAGTACTGTGAAAATAAAGACGAAGAAAAAAAAAAACTAACCTTTCAAATAGTTTTTTTA
Organism: Kogia breviceps; assembly: GCF_026419965.1. Lineage (NCBI taxonomy): Eukaryota > Metazoa > Chordata > Mammalia > Artiodactyla > Physeteridae > Kogia > Kogia breviceps. The sequence continues at coordinate 132,847,463 of NC_081310.1, forward strand.
TGGTTTATATATAAAGGAACAAAGTAACCTGTTTTGTTGTTAGGTTCGTCCCCCCTTTTCTTTTTCTTTTTAATAAAATGTATTCAGATTTTGAAGTCATACTGAAATCAGGTCCACTGAGGAATGAAATCCATAGTTTCCTTTTCTTCAGCTCTGTAGTAAGTAGCAGATAATTTTGTTAGTTCTTCAGACTAGTAAATGACACAATCATAAACAAAAATGCTATTTATCTATTTTACAAAATTCTTAGTTGTGTTATGGTGGAAGTACAATCTCTCCATCCTTGGGTCATCCTATTTCAAATCTTGCTAGATTTATTCATGATTTTGCTTCTCATTTTGAAGTCATTTTCATGATACTCTTTGAGAATATCATTTTTTCCAGACTATTATCTCCATAAATTGAAATTCATTTCATTTTAGATAGAGTGATTGTTCTCTTATTGAGAAAATTCCCAATATTCATTTTTCTTAATCCCATTAATATTTATTGCACAATTACACAGAATTAGATATAGTACAATATGCAGAGTATGTTCTCACTAATCCTAAGAGATTTACATTTTAAAAGTAAAAAGATAAATATATCTCTTCTTATTTGGTGTATTTTACAAGACATTAAGAAAATATTTTTGCAGAGTGAGCTATATTTAGAGACTGAAGGAAATTATTTAAAAGGAGAAAGAAAAAAACAAAACAAAACAGGACAGATAGGGCTTTTCTTAACATAAAACATGATCTCATTCATTTAGGGACAGATTAGCCGCAATAAATAAGGTTAGGGAAATCGTTTTCAAGATACAAGCAAAGGAAACAAAGCATCTTATCACCCAGGGGATCCGGGAAGATCAAGCGGTATTTTTCCAAGACCACACCCATCACCCATGTGGGTTTGATTAGTGATGAGAGGAGAGAGATGGAGACAATGTTGTGCAACCAACAAATAGAAAGTTAAAGAATCAAAAGCAGGCTACTAGGGCAACAAATAATTCTTAAGAAACAGAAATGATTTTGGATGAAAAAAATCATTCAGGGTTATACAGAGTCACTGGGCCAAGAACAATGAAGGTGTTCTATTATAGCTTAATTTAAATATGCCATATACTGAGAAATGTAAATAGAACATGATGCTTTATTCAATCATCTTATTTACCTCCCCTATCTACTTCTTAAAACAAATCAATATGAATTTTTCCTGGGGGTGGTGGTTGGCATGGAGATGAAGAAAAGATAAGTATACTTTTTTTTATCATTATGATAAATTTTGTAATTAAACTTAGTTAAAGCTCATTAGCCACCAAGCGAGAATAAGAAATTAATCTCCAAAAATGTAAAATTTCCTTTAGACATGTGTTAGAACCAAAGAACATATTTTCATTAAAATTTGATCTGCATTATCAAGTTAATAGAAATGCTCTTAATAAATACATTGTATTGGTTATGAAAATGCCATAAGATATTAAACAAAGCTAGCTCTCATTTCAAATTACCAAACACAAGAATTATAAAAGACAAAAAATGAAAGTGATTTTTTGTGTTCTTCAAACAAAAATATTTATTTTTTCTTGCTGATTTCCTTGTTATACAGTAAAATAGCAAATATCAAGCAATTCATTATTTTTACTTTATTAAAATATAGTTGATATAAATAATTCATGAGTTATACAAATGTATCTCTTGTGTAACCACTGTCCTGATCAATATACTTTGGGAGGATTTCTGTCCTTCCACAAAGAGCCCTTATACATTTTCATTCCAAATGACTCCCATTTCCCTCTCCATGCAATTGCTGATCTGATTACCATCATTATAAATTAATTTTGTTGTTTTGTAATTCATATAATGGAATTTACAGGAGGTACTCTTATGTGTCTGGCTACTTTCACACAGAATGTTTTTGTGATCCTTCCGTAGTGTTCCTGTATTAGTATTGATATATTTTCACAGTTAAGTAATCTTACATTGTATGAATCGACTGTAGTTTGTTTATCCAATCTCTTGTTGATTAACTTTTTTTTTTAATGCCTATGACCATTTGTATACAAGTCTTTTTATGGATATATGATTCTATTCTCTTGGGTAAATAGCTAGGTGTAATTCCTTGGTCATATGGTAATTGTAGGCTTAACTTTATAAGCTACAATCAAACAGTTCGCAAAAGTGTTTGTACAATTTTACACTTCCCCAGCAGTGCATGAGTTCCAATAATTCCCTATCCATCCCAACACTTGATTTTGTTCATGTTTTTAATTTTAGCCATTCTGATGGGTATGTAGGTGGTATCTCATTGTAGTTTTAATTTACTAAATATGTTGAGAATAATACATGTGTTTATTTATCATTCATATAGCTTATTTTGTGAAATATGTTTTTAATCTGATTCATTGTTATATTTTTTTCTTCTTATTTTTGTACTTCCAAAGTTCTTTCTATATCTGGAAACAAAACTACAGATATATGTACTGAAAAATTCTAAGAAATCAACCTTCTATCAGTTTCTTAATGATTTTTGTTTAAAACCAAAATGTTTAACTTTGATGAAGTTTACTTTATTCATATTTTTTGTTACTTTTCCCTCTTTTTTATCTATTTTATTTTTCAAGGATTTCTATTAATATCTTCTTTTTACTTACCTTGCCTTAATCTGTTTTTACCCTAGATTCCTGTGTTAGAAACAGAGATCATTGATATAAAAATCTTTCTTCATTTTAATATAAGCATTAAAGTTACAAATTTCCCTTTAATCCCAGCTTATCTTCATCACACAAATTCTGATAGTATGTGTTTTTATTTCATTCAGGTAAAAATGTTTTCTAATTCCCATGTAACTATTTATAAATGTGTTGTTTCATTTCTAATTATTTAGGGATTTTCCAGATATGTCTTTTGGTAATTTATTTCAAATTTAATTCCTTTGTGGTTACAGAGTATATCCTATATGATTTTAGTATTTTTAAATGAATTAAAGCCTGCCACAATTCAACAAAAGGGTATTTTAAAGGGCTTCATCATTACCAAGATCATCATTAATCTCAATTTTGTCTGTGAGTTTTCTTTTCACCTTCTTTCTCTAACTGATACTTATTCTCCAATGATACAACTCTTTATGAAGCTCTCTCAAATTGTGGCTGTTTTCTCTCTCAGAATGCGACTTTTGGAGATGGGATATGTTTCCTCCTTTCTCCACATTGCTACATCCAAACCATTTTGCCTCACTTATCAGTTTGATTTTTGTTTGTTTGGTTGGTTTTTTTTTTTTTTTTTTTTTTTGGTTTTCCAGCTCATTCCAGACCAAAACACCCTCTGCTCTCCAGATTGTAGCTATTTGCCAGTCCTCCAGGTACTAATAGCACTCACTCCATAAATACATTAACACCTGGCTCATTGGTAACTCTTTTCAACACTGTTCTTATTGGTGGTCATTACCACAATATTATCCTTTCAACGACCTATCCCCTTGAGTCCTCAACCTCTCTTCCTCCAATGAACTTGGTCTCTAACTAATTTCAGCTTCACCGTCCCACAGTCATCCTATTGTCCCTATTACTGTCAACAGCTGTAACCTATCCACAATTTCAGTTTCAAACATCCCACCTTGTGTCCACCTCCTAGTATCTTTCTTGTCCATTCCCTCTATCTTACCTCCAAAAATCCTTCACTCACATTTGTACCTTGAATCCATTGATATTGCCATGTTTTAACTGTTCTTCATCCTCTTCATGTCCTCTTTCCTTTTAATATGTTACATTCCATAATGCATCATCATTATTGTATCTTGCTTTTACTCTCAGCTCCCTTGTCTTTCTCTATTGTTTTCATACACTCCCTTGGCAAAATAACAATTCTTGTTAGATCTGACTCTACTATTTTGTGCCTGTACTGATATGGCCAGCTGAAATTGGAAAGAGAAAGCACACGACGTTGTAGACAATATTTAAATTTATTTATTCTTGCAGTTCTAGAAGTCACTAGACCTCTACGGGGATAATCTGTTTCCTTATATTTTCCAGCTTCTAGAAGTGCCTACAGTTATTGGGTGGTACTCCCCTTCTTCACATTACTCTAACCCATTGTCTTATGTCATACTACTTACCCTAGTCCTCATGACTCCCTCTTATAAAGAGCCTTGTGATTAGATTGGACCTACTTGGATAATCCAGAATAATCTCTCTAACTCAAGATACTTAACTTATTTACATCTGTGAAGCTGCTCTTGCCAAGGAAGGAAAAGTATTCACAGGTTCTAGAAATTGGGACATGGATATCTTGATGAGGAGGCATAGTTCAACCTACCACAGAAAGTAAAATTTGAGTAAATGTCTAAGGAAAAGAGAGACCTAGCAATGCAATATATTTAGAGGAAGAAATTTCTAGGAAGAGTACAGAATAAAGGAAGATACTAAACAGGAATGTTCCTTATATGTTCAAGGAACAGGAAGAAACCCATAGGGAAGAATAGTGAGCACAGACAAGTGACGATGTTGTAAGGAGGGGCAGAGAACATCTAGGATGTGGTTGTAGATCACATAATAAGAACTTTGCCTTTCATGATGAATGATACATGGACCCATTGGTTTTGAAGAAAGAATGACACTATCTACATTATGTTTAACAGGATCACTCTGGATGGTACGTTAAGAAAAGTCTGATAAAAGTCAACATCAAAAGCATGAGACTTATCAGAAGGGTATTGTAATAAGCGAGGTGAGAAATTATGGTAGCCTAGACAGGAATGATGATAGTGGGTATAAAGAGAAGTGGTCATAATCTGTATGGATTTTGGAGGTGAGACTAACATAATTGGCTGAGAAGTTAGAGAATGAGAAATATCAATGACACCACAGTATGGGGCCTGAGCAACTGAAGGAACAGAGCTGTCATTAAGTGACTTGGAGAAAGCTGTGGATAGAGCCAATTTGGAAAAGGAGAATCAGGAGCTTATTTTGAGACATGTTGAGTTTGAACTTCTTATTGATCATACAAGTGGAAATTCAGTTTGGAGGTACAGTATGAAGATTAAAAATTCAGAAATCATCAACATATAATGGGAGTAAACCCAAGAGATAGGGTGAGATCACCTGGAAAGTAGATGTGGAAAGAAAAGAGAAAATGTTCCAGGTTTCAGCCTCAGAACCTTAAGGATACCCTAATATTAGAGGTTGAAGAAGGACTGGACTCATGGACTTGATATCTGTGTACCTGCACAGGGCTCCATGGGTCCCACAAGGGCTCTGAGCTTGTTGTAGGGTTCTGTTCTTACCTTGTAATTCGTAATACTTTTTGACCAAGAATTCTCACATTTTTATTTCACTGCCCTAACTATAGTACCTGGAACATGTCAGGGACATATTAGGTGCTCAGTGAATATTTGTTAAAAATAGTAAATGAAAAAAATGAGTTTAGACTTTTTATTTCTCTCTGATCAGTGATTTTGATTCTTCCATGATGGTATCCATGAATCTTCTGGCCCAACACAAATGTACTCTAACAGTAAATGTGTCTGTGTGTGTGTGTATATGTGTACTTGTGGCACACCACAGTAGCATATTTCTATTTAACTGACAATTGCATAATAGATGGTTAGGACTACATGGTAATTTACATATGTAATCAATAGGATTTATATAACCAGACCAAACACTTTACATTTCATATCTGCTTATCTCTGCCATGGAAATGATAAATGAAATTAGCTGTGATGTTAAGTCAAAAAACAATGTAAACAATAGAAAATACAGAATGACAACACTTAAGGACAGATGGCATTGTTTTTCATTTTATTTCAACATATTACTTATTAGACATGGTGGACAATGTAGTGAAGGAATCTCAATGCCTCTCTCACTTCCCATATATATTCCCTGCTCTTAGGATATAACTATAACTCCTTCCTACTAATGCATAACCACAAATATGCCATAGATTTTACAAAAGAATGTATCACCTCTTAAGCATAGTAGTAGAATGTCAATGTCTTAGATTGAGATCTTAAGAAAAACATAAAGCTATGTGCTCTATTTTTATTTAGTTCTGTAGAGCACCAGGTTAGAGGAGCAAAGTAGTCTTTGAAATAAATCAGACACTATATATAAAAGCTGACTGCACTCTAAGTTTTATCTTTCTCAAACAAAACACGCAAAAAAAGTAATTTATGTAACTGTGCATTATTTTTGTAAAATGTACTTAAAATAATCCCTGCTACAATGGTTAATAAACCTGAATTCCTAATCAGCTTGTTAGTTATTCAGTGTCTGTGGCATATCCAGTTTCACTATACCATGCCACAGAGTATACGCCATTCTAAGGAAGACATTTCCTTAATGATATTTTTATTTACCAACTGTAATACAGAAATTGATTGAGGGAAATGTTCCTTCTTATTGCAGACTAAGAAACTTTAACAGTTATTTTCCATTTCTGCCTTTAGGGTTGATGTGGCAGTGTAAATTTATATTTAAAGTATATTGATAATTCTCAGGAAGGGGGTTTAATCCTGTTAATTGGGGTCTTCAAGAGGACTCAAGAGGGATAAAATACAAGCTTACTGTCCAGCCTTTTTTTCTTATATCACTGACTATTTTTCTGTCAGCAGACAAAAGATAAACACTACTCCCTTGTCACTGTAATTTTACTGGTCAGGTGTAGCACTGGGGCACAGAGTGAGAAAAAATAGACCATTGACATAATTCAGCGTTAAAGTGTTTAGATCACATCAGCCGCCAAATAAAGCTCCTCTGCTGATAGGAAATTAGTATTCCTGGCAGAGCCATGATCAAGGTGAAAAAAAGAAGAATATGCATTTCTCAAGCACTTCGTGAGAAAAGTACACAAGTGTTCTTTCAAAGAAGCTTATACATGTGTTCCATAGGACATGCGGAAACAAACATTTATGCATATTACCTTATCAGAAGCTAGTTCTCCTGCAAAGCTGCTCCACCTGAAAAGATAAGGTGATCTCACAGCCAGCGTATATAAAAAGTTTTTAATTATTAATAACAAGATCACATATATAAATGTCAACTTTGACCAAGTAACTCAACTCATGTTACAGAGTTTTCCTCTTTAAGTAACTAGCTTCACTATAGAGGTAAGGAAATTGATGAATAAAGTAAATTCCATAGGTCAGGAACAGAGCCAGAACTCAACCCTCCCCACTAGAACAGATCAACTCCCTCACTTGAAGTTGGCATATTACACTGAAGGTAACATCATACGAGTGCCTAATAAAGACTTTAAGCTATTATACTAGAGTGGTTTCACAAAATTCCAATTGATTGAAACTTTCCTCTGAAACTTGAATCAAAGCAAACCCCATTTTTCCTGTACCTCTTCTCTTGTAGTGAAGGATCCAAAGATAGCACACAAATGGATGTTTCTCTGATACCTGTGGCTTATCAGTAAGAATAGAGGTAATGGAAATCTCATGAGAAAGCCTGCTTTTAAAAGATTTCCAATCCAATTTTTGTACTCAAAAGACTTCAATTAGTTTCAGATTAACATCCAAGTATTTCAAAGTATATCTTCCAGGATTCAGTTATCAAGAGGACATCAGACACTGAAATTTAGGTTCAATTTTTGTGGCAAGAGGAGAGATTTAGGCAAATATTCAGGTTTTTCTTTTATTTTTGGGGAGCTTAAGCCCCATCTTCTTTTTTTCCACCTGTCATTTTTTCCCAATTATACTTTCATTACCTTCTTATTAAATAATTACACATTCACATGTATATATGCATGCATGACCACACATAATGCAAAACTTTTTAATGTTCTGTTAAAGCAGTGATAACAGGTGGTATTACTTCCTTTGTATGTGATATTCCATAGATGCCAACCCTAGGAGCATTATTAAGGTGCAAAAATGTTCAGTTTCAATGTCCTCAAAACGTACTTCAATGGAGGAAATCCCATTCCAGTGTCCATGATAAAGTGTGGCTGCCATCCTTTTCCTGTCTCTGATCCTCAGACTTTCTCTCAAATTTCTTCTCCCAACTGTAGGTCAGCTAATATTGAAGCAAGTGGCAAGGGTGTTACAGAGATGCATCTACCTCAGTCTGCCCTGGAGAATTTGAAGCAAGAAATAGAAATATCATTTATAATTCAGAGTACAGTTTTGGGGGGATTCATACATCATAGATGCAACTAAACATAGTGGGTATTAGTTAGAGAAACAGAATCCAGTCTTTTTAAAGAGGCCACAGAAGTATTCCAACAAGAATTCCATCCCAGCTTACTTTCAGCAACCTATTCAGCTGTGTCCTTTCCAAACCTTCCTTTTGAAGATAGTTCTCCTGCTGAGGTCTAGTGTCTATAGAGAGTTAGCACTACCTTGAAGCTTCACACTGTAGCCCTGGGTGCTTTGTCAAATTCAAAAGAGCTTCACATCTCATTGTAGAAATTGAGGCAAATGTTAATATGATATTTTGTGCACATGTTTATTTTTATGGAACTAATATATAATTTGTTTCATTTAAAATCAACCATGTATTATTTGCCTGCAGACTGGACAGATTTGAAAGCTGATAGCCATTAGATGGGGAAAAAAGCATTTGAAAACACGTGGGTTTATTACTGAGTCAAGTATAATATAAACTGAGGATGGTCTCTGCTGGGAGTCACAATGCTTCTGCTGTGGATAAGGCTGCCACTGTCAACTTGAAAGGAAAGAAAAAGACAAAGAAGATAGATAAATGTTTCTTTAGCTTACATTTTTTTTTTTTTTTTCCCTAAGGGAAATTTAATTCAGCATGCCTCTAAAAGCTGATGCAGATTCCAAGTTTCTTTATAATATAATGCCTCTCTGCAAAAATGGTCACTTTCTCTGAAACTACCCCTGCTGTTTTGGTTGAGGAATACCATTCAGCTGCCTTTGTTCCAAACACTTGATTGAGTTAATGCGTCTATACATATAAAACTACCTGGCACTACTATGAAATGCAAGACTGGAAAGCTTCAAACACTGTTATAGAAATGCAGCTATATTTTCATTTACTCTTAAGCAATAAGCAGGGCCAAATATTTTCACAGGACAATTTTGGCTGCATTTCATTATCTGTCTCTGATTTTCCTGCTGTACAGCAGAATAGTAACTCCCAAATCAAATGAACTGTTAGAGTGGGGGAGTATCCCAGGATTTTCTTTTCTAGATTATTCTGATTGATAATCAGTTAGTTTGGAAATCCTTTGTTTTACTTCAAGGATAATCCATGAAGAGCAAACCTCTGATTTATAAATATGTACTCCAATATAGAGGAAGAGCCTACTAGACACATGTTTACATTTTTACATCCATCCCCCAAAGCACTACACATCCTTTAAAACCTCATTTTGGTTTCTCTGAACCCAACCAGTGTTTTTGCCCAGTTGTAACACAAAGTAAAAGCTATGGAGAAGAATCTGCTTCATTCTTCTCTTATAGCCCACTTATTTTCCAGAAGCCCTTCCTTGTTTTAATTTTTCCCTTGGTATTTTTTTCTTCCTATACTTGGTTTATCACTCCACTACAAAGGATTATCCTTTGTATGTTTATTGTCATATACAAAGGATTCCTATTTTAACTCCCGTAGTGTGTTGAGTAGTGGCTCTTCTAAAAGATAGATATATATCCCAACTCCCAGAATCTGTGAATGCCACCTAACTTGGAAAAAGGGTCTTTGCAATGCAATTAAGTTGAGGAAATTAGATAAGGTCTTCCTGGAGTATGTGAATTGACCCTAAATCCAAAGAAAAATGACTTTATGAGAAACAAAAGAGAAGACTCAGAGACAGAGGGAAGGTCATGCAATGATAAAGATGCAGATTGGAGTGGTGTGGTCACATGCCAAGGAACCCCTGGAGACACCAGAAGCTGGAAGAAGCAATGAAGGACTCCTGCCTAGATGTTTTGGTGGGAGAGTGTGGCCCACCTAGACTTTTGGCCTCCAGAACCGTGGGGGAATATATTTCTGTTGTTTCAAGTCACCACCAAGTTTGTGGTAATTTATTACAGCAGCCCCGGGAAACTGATACCATCCTCTTCCTTCTTTTCTTGTCTAGCCTAATTCTCACCTATTTAATACACACACAAAAAACGTTTTCTGCCTCTCCCAGTCCTTCTCCCTTGTCCTTCCCTTAGATAGCTACATATCATGAAACAACTTGAGCCACAGCTAAAGAGTAGAATTCATAACATATCTTTATGGAGAAAACAGAGTTATAATTAGATTTGGGTTCTTTAAGGGCAGGGATAGAGTACTCTCATCTTGTGATTTCTCACGTCTAGCATCAGTGCAGGTACATAGATGTTGTTTAATAAATATCTCTTATTAATAACTTCTAAAGTTAGATGAAATGAAGCTTCAGTGCTTCCAAATTCTAAAGTCCCTGAAAATTCTTCAAACTCAAACTCCACTTAGATTTACCAAGATTTTTTCATCTATTTCCTCACCTTCTTCAAACTCATCCTTATGTCTTCAAACACCAGTGATCCAGATGAGTTAATAAAAATACTGATAATTATCATATAATGATAACTCAGAGTCTAAAGGTGTCAGGACAAAACTAATTGTTTCAGTTGCACTTAAGGACAAGTATATGCTGGGAGTTTCATCTGTGAACTTAACTACCATTTACTAGAGTAGTTTGCATTAAAAATATATATTCTTTATTCCAAGAAATGCTTTACAAAGTAATTCCTGGAACACAATACATTTTTGTGTTTGAGTGTGTTCTTTTCTATTCTTGGTAATCCCAGCGCTATATTTGCATGTTGGTTATACTTATCTCTTGTTATCTCTAAGTAATAATGTAATGTAATAAGTAAGACAGATTTTATTAAAGGGGAACTACTGCTAGAGGTAAACAGGGGAGCTACTACAGTGGGAGGGGTTTGTGGTAGGGAAGAGACATCTGGCTCAACTCAGAATACAACAAGGAAAAGTAGACTTTATAACCAAGGAGCAGGGTGGGGATCAGTGAAGGAAAAATTGCTAGAAGGAAACACTGGAAATAAGAGGGGATTCTGATTCCAGCTAAAACAGTTTAGCAAGATGCTTGCTACCTTGAACAATGTAGAAATGAATATGGAAGTCCAAAAATCAAGGCCTAGTTGAGAAGAGAGTTCAAAGGAGTCTGACAGAGTTCAATCAAGGAGAGAATCTTTATCAGAGCTTATTAAAAGAGAATCTTCTAATAATAGTATCATTACAGCTTCTTGCTTCCCACCTGGCTTCTCTTCTTATTTGTGATTTTATACAGAGAAAGCCTAACTCTCTATCTTTCTTCTAATCCAAAGTTGGGATATTGCTTTCCTTTTTGAAAAGTGTCAATACTTATTCCTTAATTTCGTTTTCTTAGCTTTTGCTTTTTGATTGCCTCCTTCTCTCTCAGGACTCCCAAGTTTTCTGTTGAAAGACAAGTATTTAACTTCTTGTCAGTCTCCTTTCACATTCTTTGCTTTTCTTTATCTTTGTTGTTTAGATTACCCTTCTCTTCTCTGACTTTTGTTTCCCTAACTTATTTTGGGCTCTAGACCATAGTATTTGTGTTTCCTCTTTAAAGTCTTCTGCTGTTTAACTTCCTCTTCTTGTTGTTTCCTTGGCTCACATTTTCCTTAACTAGAATTCAATGCTAATGCTCCCTGCTGCTCAGATTCCTTTAGTCTTAATGTCTACAGAAGATTTTCCTTTCTTGCATTTACTAGGAAAGTTTCTTACTAGAGTCCTCCAGCCTGAGACTTTGTGTACTCTGAATACTCAGTAAACCACAAGCATTAAAACTCCATTTGTCTCATTAGGTCCCATTTGTTTATTTTTGCTTTTATTTCCATTTCTCTAGGAGGTGGGTCAAAAAGGATCTTTCTGTGATTTACGTCATAGAGTGTTCTCCCGATGTTTTCCTCTAAGAGTTTTATAGTGTCTGGCCTTACATTTAGGTCTTTAACCCATTTTGAGTTTATTTTTATGTATCATGTTTGGGGGGTGTTCTAACTTCATACTTTTACATGTAGCTGTCCTGTTTTGCCAGCACCACTTATTGAAGAGGCTGTCTTTTCTCCACTGTATATTCTTGCCTCCTTTATCGAAGATAAGGTGACCATATGTGTGTGGGTTTATCTCTGGGTTTTCTATCCTGTTCCATTGATCTATATTTCTGTTTTTGTGCCAGTACCATACTGTCTTGATTACTGTAGCTTTGTAGTGTAGTCCGAAGTCAGGGAGCTTATTCCAAGCTTTTGCACAGCAAAGGATACCATAAAAAAAGACCAAAAGACAACCCTCAGAATAGGAGAAATAGTTGCAAATGAAGCAACTGACAAAGGATTAATCTCCAAAATGTATAAGCAACTCATGCAGCTCAATAACAAATAAACAAACAACCCAATCCAAAAATGGGCAGAAGACCTAAATAGACATTTCTCCAAAGAAGATATACAGATTGCCAACAAACACATGAAAGAATGCTCAACATCATTAATCATTAGAGAAATGCAAATTAAAACTACAATGAGATATCATCTCACACCTATCAGAATGGCCATCATCAAAAAATCTAGAAACAATAAATGCTGGAGAGGGTGTGGAGAAAAGGGAACACTCTTGCACTGCTGGTGGGAATGTAAATTGATACAGCCACTATGAAGAATAGTATGGAGGTTCCTTAAAAAACTATAAATAGAACTACCATACGACCCAGCAATCCCACTGGGCATATACCCTGAGAAAACCATAATTCAAAAAGAGTCATGTACCAAAATGTTCATTGCAACTCTATTTACAATAGCCAGGACATGGAAGCAATCTAAGTGTCCACCAACAGATGAATGGATAAAGAAGATGTGGCACATATATACAATGGAATATTACTCAGCCATAAAAAGAAATGAAACTGAGTTATTTGTAATGAGGTGGATAGACCTGGAATCTGTCATACAGAGTGAAGTAAGTCAGAAGGACAAAAACAAATACCGTATGCTAACACATATATATGGAATCTAAAAAAAAAAAAATGTCATGAAGAGATTAGTGGTAGGAGGGAATAAAACACAGACCTACTAGAGCATGGACTTGAGGATATGGGGAGGGGGAAGGGTAAGCTGTGACGATGTGAGAGAGTGGCAGGGACATATACACACTACCAAATGTAAATTAGATAGCTAGTGGGAAGCTACAGCATAGCACAGGGAGTTCACCTCTGTACTTAGTGACCACCTAGAGGGGTGGGATAGGGAGGGTGGGAGGGAGGGTGACAAAAGAGGGAAGAGTTATGGGAACATATGTATATGTATAACTGATTCACTTTGTTGTAAAGGAGAAACTAACCCACTATTGTAAAACAGTTATACCCAAATAAAGATGTTAAAAAAAAAAAAAAAAAAAAGAGTCATGTACCAAAATGTTCATTGCAACTCTATTTACAATAGCCAGGACATGGAAGCAATCTAAGTGTCCACCAACAGATGAATGGATAAAGAAGATGTGGCACATATATACAATGGAATATTACTCAGCCATAAAAAGAAATGAAACTGAGTTATTTGTAGTGAGGTGGATGGACCTGGTGTCTGTCATACAGAGTGAAGTAAGTCAGAAGGAGAAAAACAAATACCGTATGCTAACACGTATATATGAATCTAAGAAAAAAAATGTCATGAAGAGACTAGGGGTGGGACGGGAATAAAACACAGACCTACTAGAGCGTGAACTTGAGGATATGGGGAGGGGGAAGGGTAAACTGTGATGAAGTGAGAGAGTGGCATGGACATATATATACTACCAAACGCAGGGTGGATAGCTAGTGGGAAGCAGCCGCATGGCACAGGGAGATCAGCTCTGTGGTTTGTGACCACCTAGAGGGGTGGGGATAGGGAGGGTGGGAGAGAGGGAGATGCAAGAGGGAAGAGATATGGGAACATATGTATATGTATAACTGATTCACTTTGTTGTAAAGCAGAAACCAACACACCATTGTAAAGCAATTATACTCCAGTAAAGATGTTAAGAAAAAAAAAAAAAAATTGTCTGTCATTTGTAGATAAGAGGGGAGAGCTGGGATGTTGGCAAAACCTGGATGACTGTAATTTCCCATGTTTGAATAGTGATCAGCTCCTGATCAATGTACTGGTCTGAAAGATATTCAGAGAAAAGAACCAGGATATTCAATATCTTGAGGGCTATTACCAAAGAGAATTTAGAGAAGAATTTAGGTGACAAATAGAATTTAGCTGAGTGTTACTGAAATTATTATTTTGTTTTTATGTACTTTTCACAGTGTGTGTACTCCTTGCTTGTGGCTGGCACATTGAAGTTCACCATAGAAATGGACTTGGGCAGTTTGTCATTCTTCTGATTCTCATCCATTTGTTCAACAATATTTCTTACTTTCCATGTGTTCTGTGCGCAGAATACTATGATGAGCAAAATACAAATATAATCAAAAATAGATATTGATTCTGTCCTCTAGAGCTTTGAATATGACATCAAATCACTACCAAAATAATGTAAATTTTCAAGTATGGTCAGTGTCACAAATGAAATGTACATAGTGCTCTAAAGACATGTAATGTACTAGGGAGATTTGACCTATTCAGGCAGATCTGAGAAAGTTCAGTTGAGATGACATGAAAGGCAGAGGAGTGCTGTGAGATGAAGCTGGGAAGTTAGCAGGTGCTAGGACATTAGGAGCCTTGTTAAGGAAACGGGTGACATGACTGGATTTGGGATACAAAAGCATAAATCTGGCTGTAATATTGTGATGATTAATTTTCTGTGTCAGCTGGGCCACAGTGGCTAGATATTTGGCAAACATTATTCTGGATGTTTCTGTGGGGGTATTTTTCTATGAGATTAACATTTAAATCAGTGGACTTTGAGTAAAGCAGATTGTCCTCCATATGTGAGAGAGCCTCATCCAATCAGGTGAGGGCCTAAATAACATGAAAAGACTGGCCTCACCCAAGCAGGAAGAAATTCTGCCAGCAGATAGGCTTTCTGAATTGAACTGCTGCATCGACTCCTCTTTGGGTCTCCAGTCCACAAAGCAGATATTAGACTTGCCAACCTCTGTAATCTCATGAATAATTTCCTTAAAATAAATATCTCTTTGATCTCTGGCTCTCTCTCTTTCTTATCTCTTTCTCTCTCTAAAAAAGATATTGGCAATTCTAGTATCCCAGGTGTGAGTTCATAGTAGCTTGCTTTAGTGGTGTTGGAAATTGAGAGAGGTAGACTGAAAATCCAATTAGGAAGCAAAATATACAGAGCATGGTGATGTGCTGAATATTGAAGGCATGAAAAGGGATAAAGCAAAGACTTGAATTGCTGATTTACACGTCTAAATACACGGTGGTGTATTTAGTGTTCTGGTGAACACTGAGTAGTGTTCACCAGAAGAAGACCAGTTTGGAAAGAAAGAATATGATTGTAGGTTTGGAAATGTTAAGTGAGAGACACTATGATAAATCCAAAAAGCCTCCATTAGAGGTTGAATATAAAGTCCTAGTAACAGATGAGAGATATAGATTACACATAAATTTGAGAATCACCTTCTTACAAGTGGTAATGGAAGAAGTGGGCATGGATGAAAACACATGATAATAGAAAGAAGAAAGTTAAGACTCAGTCTTGGAAAAATGAAATGTTTAACGATAGGATATGAGACTACAAATATACCAAGAGTTTAAATCAATCTTAGGGTTTTAATTTTTTTTTTTTTTTTTTTTTTTTTTTTTTTTTTTTTTTTTCCGTTACGTGGGCCTCTCACTGTTGTGGCCTCTCCCGTTGCGGAGCACAGGCTCCCAGGCTCAGCGGCCATGGCTCACGGGCCCAGCTGCTCCGTGGCACGCGGGATCCTCCCGGACCAGGGCACGAACCTGTGTCCCTTGCATCGGCAGGCGGACTCCCAACCACTGCGCCACCAGGGGAGCCAAATTTTTTTTTTAATTTTAATACAATATATGGGAGTGATGTGTGTGGAGGTCTTTGTGAAGTGCCATTGCTACAAGAAAAGACATATATCTTCTGGTTTGGATCTTCTTGCTTCATTCTTCAAGGGACAGGTTGCTTATTTACATTATTTTCTTACTTGTTCATCAATCAGGAAATCAAGACAGAATATTGTGTAATTATCTTAATAGTACATGCATTCCGGTCTTTATTTCTCATTAAAAAATATGGCTTTTGGGGCTTCCCTGGGCGCAATGGTTGAGAATCCGCCTGCCTATGCAGGGGACACGGGTTCGTGCCCTGGTCCGGGAAGGTCCCACATGCTGTGGAGCGGCTGGGCCCGTGAGCCATGGCCACGGAGCCTGAGCGTCCGGAGCCTGTGCTCCGCAACGGGAGAGGCCACAAGAGTGAGAGGCCCGCGTACCACACACGTACACACACACAAAAAAAATGTGGCTTTCAGTAGCACTTTCTGGACATAATGCATGAGCAATTTAAAGACTTCTTCAAGCTTATCAAGAAGCCAGCTATATGTTAATTTTAAAGACTGTGAAGTTATTTCTGTGATTTCTTTTATAATTTCTACAGGAACAAAATCACAAGCATTCACCATCCAGTTGAAAATATAATTTATGAAGTTCTCCAGATACATAAATTCTATGAGCACATAGATGTCTCGAATATTATTGAATATTATCGAACTCCCTACGATGTTGTGATGTATTAAGTTATACACGTATAATGCTATCTGATATGATAGCAAATGCTGATTCATTTACTTATTTATTCAACAAACAATTATTGATTAATAGAAATTTTCCAAGTACTCCATGAGACACTGGGGTACAAATGTAATTAAGACAAAGTTCCTATGCAATAAATAAGCTCACAGTCTGCTGGATATATATAATAATACTATGTGTTACGATCCATGGTGAGCATAATTTATTAGGAGAACAAAGAGGAGATAAACAATTCCACCTGGAATGGGATACAGGCAGGAGGAAGGTTTCTAAAGAAGCTATTAACCAAGCCAAGAGGGAATGATAGAAAATGCATTCTAGGCAAAAGAAGCAGCATGACCAAAAGCACCAAGGTGTGAAACATTTTGGTTTTTATCAATATTGCAGATGCATATAACATGAAAGCAGAAAATAGCAAGATATATAGAGACATAGGAAATAAAGTGCACATTATGGGGTGACATAGATAGCAGGCTAGTGAATTTGGGATTATCCTGGTGATGATGGAAAATGGGCTTAAGTAGGAAAGTTATTTGCATAGTAAATAATATTGGTATTAAAAAAAGGAATTTGAGTCAACACAACTGGTGGCATACTGTATTTATAGTACAATTCTTTTCACATTGCTATTTTTTTTAAATTCATGATTGTTAAGGAAACATGATACACTATTTTACTGCTCACCAAATATCCTGCTCTGTTGTTCACATGTGATTTTCTTTGGCAAAAAAAAAAAAAAAAAAAAAAAAAAAAAAAAAATGAGAAGAAATAACATGTGCTTGTAGACATGTGACATAGTTTTAAGAATTGGCATATGGCATACCATGTGGCGTATCATGCTTCATTCTCCTTTGCCAAGGTGGCAATATTATGGTAAGTCACTTAGACATATAGGTTATTTGTTACTGCATCTAATCCAGGAGAACCTGACTGATACAGGAAGTATATATCATGGTTATGCTTCCTCTCTGATTGGAAAAATTTTTGTAGCCTTCTTGATCTTACTACTCAGATACCAATAGAGTCTACATAATTTGGCTTCTCCCAGATAAACTGAATGATACAGAGAGCAGTGATTAAAGAAGAGATTTTAACTTTAGTTTCATAGTTATTTATAATAATGAGAAATAGTAGCTTTGTGTTCTAAATTTCCATAGAACATTTGAACACAGTGGAAGATATTTACTCATGTACAATAGATTTTCATTATTTGTGGTAGTTATGTTATCTAGAGTACTATAAAAACTGAAGTAGTGAATACTGAACTATGGCTCTAAGGAGAAATACTGGGTTAGGTGTCTGTAAGCCTCTGGTCACATTGTCACATTTCATCAACCAAAACACCATTTGGCTTGTGGGTCATTTGCCAACATGTTTGTAAAACAAATCATTCTCATCAGCATTGAAAACCATCTCTTTCACAAAACTTTTTCTTATATTACACTTAACAGGTATGTTCCAAATTCTTCCACAGCCTCCTGATCTTCACAACCTGCCCCATCTACAAGTTTTACATTTTTCATACCATATCACCTTAAGAAACATGTGAGCCAGCCAGCACATAGCCAGGAGGGCTTACTACTCTCCTGACTCTGGCTAACATCACCATAAATTACTTTGACTTTCAGTCTTAAAACAACGCTGTCCACAATGGTTTTTGTTGTTGTTTTTTTGGATTTTTTGTTTGTTTTATCTTGTTTTTAATCAGTCAAACCCACAAATTTAGCCATTTTCTATCTTTTCCATAGCTTCATCACACACCATACATGTAACTTTAGCAATTTCTGGAGCAGCCTGATATACAGATTAGTGAATTTTCTCTTCCTTTTTTTTTGATATACCATATTGTTGATTCCTTAATATTGAACTCACAGCCAACAGCACTGTAACTCATGCCTGAATGATGCTTAGCTAACACATGTATTTTCCCCAGTAAGGCGCATCACAGCTTTTTGTATTTAAAAACTCTAGATAGCCCTTCAGTATATGCTTAGAGGCCATTTTAAACAATGAAATCCCCCCCCCAAAAAAAAGTACAAAAGTGCAAAAAAAGGTGGCACTAAATAGACTGCAAAATGAAAACTCATTTACAGTGTAAGGCCTAAAACAAGAAGGAAAAGCCTTGCCTTGTTAAATCTCAGTTGACAACAGGCTCAGTCAAATGACTCAAAATTTTGACCACTCAGCACATGTTTGCAAATGATCTGAAAAGCCTTCAAGTATTGACTTTGGGGTTATAAATAAAATTGAGTAGGCAACTCACAAATATGGAATCTGTGAATTATGGGGATTAACTGTATTTGTTTCTTTGTTAAATAAAATTACATGTAGTTTTGAACAAGACTACACTGATACCATTAGAAGTGCTGTGGAAAATTGGCCCAAAACTTAATGAAGGTCTGGTCACCAAATTCTAGAACTCACATTTACTACAGGGGGAAAATCATGATGAAAAATTAGATTAATTTAATTAGGCTAATATTTATTAGTTACCAGGTAATTTAAAATAACTAGATGATATTTTTGTTGTTGTTAATAAAGTAAATGCATTGACTATATTTTCCTAGCAGAAGCATTGTTGCAAATTCATTAAATATAGAAAAAGCACCAATCTACTAACAAGGATTAGCTGACATTTGACAACAACCAAATATATATCGGGTAAATTACTATAATAAAGACATTACATGTGTAGTGTGAGAAACTGAATTTGTGCATCTGATCACAGCATCTGACTAAGAAATGCAGAAGGTTTACCAAAGAAGTTTGTTTTTAAATGTTGCTTACAAAATGAATAGAGGAAAGGTATTTCTGGCCTGAAATAGAGTATAAAATTAGAGACCATGTATGGGACCACAACGGAATTAAGCTGAGTAGTTCAGACCAAACAGGTGTTTACTTTCTTACTTGTCAGTTACAGACATATAATAATGGACAATAAAATTATGGCTTTGAGCTGTCTAAGTCTTCATACAAAATGTCAAATTTCTTGAAAAACTAGGAAGAATTTAGTGCCACTCAATCTGAAAAAAAAACCACCATTGATTTCTGAAGTTTTGATGCACAAATATAACTTACTTTAACAGAATATGACATCTCACTTGTCATATCCTATATCAGATGGGTGATTCATTTTGTCTTCCAAATACACAAAGATAAAAGTCAATTAACTTTGTTTTCTGCAGAATTATAAGAAACACTGTCATCGTTAAGATGATATTGATTGTGAAATGAAGAACTTTCTACTGGTGGCAGGACAGAACCTGCATTTTCCAAGATAAACTCTTCAGCATCAGAAGTTTTGACATCTCTGAAGGGAAAGAAAAAGGCATTTTTATTCTCAATAGAATGTACAACCACAGGTATTGATGCAGTTACAGCTTGAAAGCATTTTCTTAAGTATTGAAAATGACTCAGAAGGGAAATGATGTGGGTTTAAGTGTTGATAATGCCACAGTAAAGAATAGAACATGAAACTTAAATTACATGCACATCAGTAAAGTAACAATGTACATTTACTTTGCAGCTTTTGACAAGTAAAGCCATATGTGACCCTCAGCCGACATGTACAACTCCCACAGCATTGGTTAGATTATAGTTTACCTGTTGGAAACTGTTTCTAGCCATGGTTAGCAACATTCAAGAGCCATGTGAGAGGTTATATGACACAAAGACAAGACATCCTCCTCTCCTTAAGTCATATCTCAAGAAATTATCATAACATTTTTATTCTCCTTGCCTCTACATTCTCCGTTACCATAAGCTCTATATTCAGCTCTTTGCCCTGTGTGATTTTTCACTCCATACTCATCAAAGCCAAAGATTCGAAGAAACAAGAAAACAACAAAAAGGAAGTAGTGTCTTCCCACAAAGTTTTTACAGCTGACAGAAAGAGTGTGAAGCTGCCTTTTTTTCCAAGAGACTTTGGAAAGGATTCTTGTCCTCTCACACTAGATGTGACAAATGTGAACAAATGGTATAGTGGTCTCTACTGGTTGTTTACAAGAAAATATCTGTGAATTGTTGTCATTTGATTCAAACCTGGTGGTCTCAGAGAGTCTGAGCACCTCAGAATATAATCAGTTGAGAGGATGATCTCCAGCCTTCTTTCCATCTCCCCTTCTGGAGTCACATAACCATCAGGGGAAGTGAGTTAATGAGCTTTGAGAACACACCAGCAGCACATCTTCTTCTAGGATCTGGAGAAGACAGGTAAGGGACCTCATTTTTGTGCCAGTGAGAGTCATCAAGAAGGAGCTGAGGACAGGACTTGCCCTTCTCTAGGCCAAAATCAAACATGGGATTAGCAGATCTCTGGGCAAATCCAAACAGCAGAAACCAATAAAATCCCTGGAGAGAGGGCTGCTTGTGATTCTGGGAGGACCAAACTTGACTGTCAGGATAATTTTCAGGCTAGACTACATTAATATCAACCTTAGCCCCACTGGTTGGGAAAGGGATGTGATTTACTGGTAGGAAATCAGGCAACATCAGGCTTCTACCCCATTCCTCAACAGAAAGAAATGCTCTCCAGTTTGTTCTCAACGGAGCCACAAGTGCAGAAATTTCTGTACCTTCCTTCCAATATTTAGCTGCTACTTTATGGATTAATATGAAGGCTGATGGAACATATAAAGAAAAAAAGCAAAGTGATGGATCACTTTAAATGACTGAAGGAAGATCAAATATTGATTTGGAATAGTTGGCAGCAATTGAACCAAAATTGATGGAAAGTCAGGAGAAAAACATTTAATTGGTAATACACAAGGACAAGCAATTAAAGCACAGAATGTATTCTGGAACACATATTATATCATTTTTAAATGTAAAATGTCAATAGAGGAACAGGAAATTAGAAGTATCACTGCCAAGAACAGATCTATTGACCTTAAAGATCAAAGAGAAAATGAAATTTCATAACACAAAGCAAGAGCAAAAAGGAATGGAAATCTTGAGGGAAAAGTTAAAAGATAAGAGACAGATAACTGGAATTCTAAAATGTAGAAAATAGGAGTGCCAGAAGGAGAAAAAAGGACAAGAGTAAAACTAATAACTAGACAATAATTTAAAAAAAAATTTCCCGAGCTGAAAGGTTTGATTCTACATATGGAAAAGATTCACAAACTTCCAGGCAGGATTAATACAAATTTACACATTCCACATTAAAAAGAGAAAATATAACCAGGTTGAAGACAGAAATAGGAGTGGGGAAGGAAAGATGTGGAAATCAGATTAGCACTAGACTTTTCATCTGAAATATTGGGGGGTGCCATGAAATAACAGCTATAAGACTATTGAGCAAAATGCTATAATTCCATAATCTTGTTTACAGTCTGGTCACAACTTAGTAGAATTAGTAACATAATTTAGTAAAATAGCTAGATATAAAATCAGTATCCAATAGTAATAGGGTTTTTATTAGAATTGCTCTAAATAGTTAAAATGGAAAATAACCCATTTACAATCATGATGAAGCTATAAAATAACATTAGAGCAAACTACTCAAGAAACAGGCAGAGCTCATTTAAAAGTAACTGTAGGGAATTCCTTGTGGTCCGGTGGTTAGGACTCTGTGCTTCCTCTGCAGGGGGGCATGGGTTAGATATCTGGTCAGGGAAATAAAATCCTAGGTGCCACGTCCTGTGGCCAATAAATAAATAAATAAATAAATATAAATAAAAAGTTAACGTCTCAGATGATACCGATAAGGAAAAATAAAAATAAATAAATAAATAGACAAATAAATTAAAAGAACTGTAAAATGCATCAAAGGGCACAAAACAGACCCTGAATAAATGAAAAAACCATGTTGTGTTGCTGCACAACAAGACTTAATCTCATTAAAACGTCTGTTCTTGTATGTGTTTCATCATTCTTTTATTCAAGAAATATTAATTTTTATTGGTCTGTGTGTTGAGAATGAAGTAATGATAGAGGCAGAATACAGACAATAAACAAAATAAACAGACAAACATATGTTGAACAGTGATAAAATGCTATGGAGAAAAATAAAGCAGGAAAATCAAATAAATAGAAACTGTTACAGACATAGCACCTTAGCATTGGGTGGTTGAAAAAGGCTTCAGTGAGAAGGTGACATTTGAATGCAGACTTGAAGGAGGTAAGAGAGCAAGCCGTGTGGCATCTGGGTAAAGACTCTTCCAGGCAGAGGGGAAAGGCAGAGTGTCTCTGGATGGAGAGTGTGTAAGAAGACTAATAGAGCTGAAGTGGAGTGAGCAGAGGGTAGAGGTAGATGAGTCCAGGGAGGGAGGGCCTGATCATATTCTTGGAATTATTTTGTTTTTCACTCTGAATTAGATGGTAAGTCACTGGAGAGCTTTAAGCAGAGGAGTGACATGATCTGACTCTTTAACAAGTGTTAAAAGATAAACTGAGGCACATTAAACATTTTAAGAGTTTAAGCAAAATTCGATTTGAATCAGGCAGCATCCAGTCTAGCATACAGAAAGAAGCTCCAAGGAGCTATACAAAATGACAGACTTTTATAGGCAGAAGGGAACGTGACCAAGGAAGGAAAAAAAGTTGGTAGGTTATTGCAAGGGATGGCAGGGGTCTATCAGGCAGATAACCTAACTAGTACTGATCAGGTGATTCCTGATTGACTGGTATAAGGTTCCGTTTCTGAGAGAGTTGAAATTATAATTAATTGATGACATGGGGCTTAGCATAAGTGACTCCATTTTGGGCCTGTTGTCTTATCTGTAACACAGGATAGCTTTCATTTTTCTATTGACAATATGAAAGGTTGTAAGGGTAGGAGCAGGAACTGCAGTTTTGAGACTATTATAACTGTCCAGGTGAGAAAGAAAGGTGGTGAGCTGTAGGCACAGAACATGTGAGAAGTGATTGTATCCTGGACAGATTTGAAAGCTAAAGCCCTGATACTGGATGTTTGGTGTGAGGGAAAGAGTGAAGATTGATATCAAGCTTTGTGACTTGAGTTCATATAAGATGTTACCATTAACTGAGATGGGAAAGGCTGCAGCAGAACCTTGATATTAGACCTTTAAGTGTGAGATGCTTATTTTAAATTTCCAAATGGAAACATAAGTGGTTATGCATGAGTCTGCTGTTTAGAGGAAAATGTCCAGTCATATTAATATACTTTCCAATTATTACCTAAATGGGGGATATTTTGGTACCTTCATGCATTCATTTTAATTAATTTTAAAGTTACTTTGAAAAAAAAAGTCTGGGGAAAACTTAAGAGCATTATAGGAAAGAAACAGATATATTTGCCTTACCAAATAGTAAAACTTATAAACTCATTACAATAAAAAGGGTATGGTATTGTCAAAGGAATAAAAATTTGTCTGTATAAAAGAACATCCAGAAATAAAATTTGTGTATATAAGGAAACAAGATATTACAAATACCATTGTCTCTCAGTAAAAACTGGGTTATTGAGTAAATGTTGTTGAGATATCAGAGAAGATCATTATTTATATCATATACAAAATATCATTATAATTATGTTCAATATATAAATAAACATTACACTAATCAACACACAAACATCAACCTCAGTGATATTTCCCATCCCAAATTTGATGCAAATTGATTACTAACAAGTAACTAAGATGTAGAAAAATTAAGCAACTTGCCCAAGTTAACATAGCTACTAGGTGATGAACTAGGATTTGAAATCTGTCACGTTCCAAAGCAAATTATTTTGCCTCCATGCTAAATGGTGTGTCTGGTCTTTTTTGAAAAAGCTGCAATTATAAGGTACTATTTGATAATTTTACAGAAGAAGGAAATGATTCAAAGCAGATGAATAAGCTACCTGAAACTGGGAAGACACAAGGTGAGACTCTATTCCAATTTTGACTCCCAGTCCTTGTATTAAAACCATGCTGCCCTTCCAGCTGGGTCTGGTGATGTTCTGTGAGCTGTATTAGACCTTTATAGGAGGCTCTGTGGGGCACAAAGGAAAGCAAGGTGAAATCTACTGGAGGGAGCACAGAGCTTCTCAGGAAAGACTTCTTCAAAGATGTGTCACTTGTGCTGGGGCTTAAATATGAGATTCTGAGCAGGCGAGGTGGGACAGTCTCAGTCCCCAGATCCAAATACAATTTCAATGATTTTCACAAATGACCTCTTCTAAGTCCTGAGATTTAATGAAATGTTTGGCTGACCGCTAGTTCACTTCTTCTCCAGTCAACACTTATGCTGCCCACTCAGTGGAATCGTATTCCTCACATGAAGGCCACTTACTTCAGATTAATTTGCAAATAGAATTAGGTCTCTGCTTTAGTGTCTACCAGCTCTTTCTCAGTAAACTCCTAGGAAGAGTGCTGGGAAAGCTGTAAAACGGTGAGAAGAATCAGGAAGCAGTATGATAATGGGAGATCACTGCTTTTAAGAATCTCAATTCTGACCATCATAGCAAAGGTCCCTGTATATAAAAACCTAATTTCTGTCTCTAGGAATTGATTTCCCTCCTTCAGTCAAAAATATCTTAGGCAATTTCTAAAGAACATTCCAAACATTTCATCGTTCCTGTTTGAAAAAAAAAAAAAACAAAAAACAAATTAGAATCCTTCCTAATACAGATAATATAGTTAACAATAAGCTATTCTGGGAACATTCCACGCTTAGGTAATATTTAATAAATTCCAACAGGTGGGTGGTTTACTTTTCTCTCAGAACACTAGAAGTACAGATTTTTGCCTATGATAATTTTATACTTCTTTTTCCTCTTTAAAAGTATTTCCCCCATTGAGTTAATTAATGAACACATCCAGCACCTCACATATTTACCTTTTTTTTGGTAAGAAATTTCAATTATACAGTACAGTGTTATCATCTATAGTCTATAGTCACCATATTACACATTAGATCCTCATTTTGTACTTTTTCACGCATGCTATGAGAATGAATATTGACATTCAAGAAGCTTAAATTTAATGCAAACAGAGGAATATAAGATTGAAATTAAATTATTATGATCAAAATATTCATACTCTGCAATCAGACAGACTATGAACACACTACAGACTCAGGTTGACTCAACTTCCACATCTATTTTAGTCCCTGGATATAATTGTTAAATGGATTGTGACTCCCACAGTGTCCACATACACTATTCTCTTAATCATAGGAATTTTACAAACTCCCAACACAATACAGCTCCCTCTGCTGTCATTAAATCGCAAGACCACAATGTAAACAAAAGAAAAACCCAGACTTTCCTAAATAAGATCTTTAAAACACTAGTTTCAGAAATACAAAAACACATCTCCCCACAACAACAAACCACACATAAACTTAAAGTTGCATAAAAGTGCAGTAGTAAAAAATGACAGAAACTATAAAGGTTTGGACCATAAAATAGCCTTGTTTCATGTTGCATGTTTCTTTGAGATAACCTGCAACCTTCACTAGAAATATGCCTATAAAAACCGGAAGTAAGTACTTGAGTTGATTTTACTAGATACAGCTTTAAAATCATGGCCAAAGGAATTCCAGTATTTCCCACAAGTAATTCTGCAGAGTAACAGAAATGGGTGGACATCAATTACAGGCTCTAATTATGTAGGGAAACCAAGGCTACATCTCATAAAGTCTTTGACAAATCTCCCAGCAGAAACTATACTCTTCTAAATGCATTATTTGTACTTTTACTTAGTATAATGGAGCAGACACTGTGTGTGCCCCACCCAAAGTCCCCTTTACTGACTGGTGATCTCAACACCCAGTGGGTGCTGGAAAGAAAGGCTTATACACACAACCTTCTCTGAAGCCTTGCCTGTCACTGACAGAACAAACTCCCTTCCAGCAGTCCCTTCCAGCTCCTCCTGCTGGGAGGCTACATCCTGACCCCCCAGGAGGCTAAGGACACTTAACAACGTGGGTGCTACTTCCCCTAGTATCAAGGTGGATACCTCTACAATGCAACTTAAACTTGAGAATACTCCTTGAATCAGGCCAAAAACAAAATTTACCCGAGACCACATTCTTGTCAGCTCTTTCTTCTTTCTCATTTTTCTTTCCTCATTCCCTTACAGGTTTTTCTTAAATACAAATTCAATAAATCCAGGAACCCAAATCCCTCTTTCAGTCAGGCTCAGCTTCTAGGAAATCCAATCTAAGATACAAAATGTTTCTTCCTCAAACTATTAGTATACATGTTGATCTCATCTCGGACTCTTCAAGAAAGGGATAATCTCTGATTCATTTTGTGAAAATATTTTTTTCATTTATTCTTCTAATATCCACTTCTTAACCACTGTAACATCCCCCCTTTCCTCTCCTATTTCGTTTTACACCCAAGGTGGCCCTGGATTTACAAGAGCTTTTATTTGTGTCATATCTGTATAACAAATGATGAGCATGCTTATTTTTCACTACTTGTATCATCTCATTATTCATCTTTGTTTTCTTCCTCCTTAAGCATTTCCAACTCTCCTAATCAGTCCCATATTTTAAAATGAATAAAACAATTTGTAATTGATCAAACCATATAGTTAGTGTGCATGTGTATATTCACGTACAACCATAAATCTCTTCTAACCACTTAGAAAATAAGTATATATCAATCTTGACCTTGATAGTTTTACATTGAAAAAGAGAAAGGAACTTTGTTTATCTTTTGTTTAAAGTATTGTACATTGTACCTTCTAGAGATTTTCCGTAATAGAATAACTTTATACAGGCACAAAAGGACAGCAAGTCTATGGTAACACTTTTTATTGTATTGCTTCAATAATATTACTTTATGAAACTGACTTATTTCATTGGCTATTTTAATAATTTGAATTAGTCATTCGATGCTGTTTCAAGTTGCATTATGATTAATCTGAAAGGAGTGGCTGCCTCTTTTATTGATCATACCTCTTAACATACTGCTTTTACTTCTGGCACTTAGGCAAATTATTGACATTCAGCGAATGTGTATTTAATATAAATTTGTTGTATGCTGCTAAGTTTGCCTAATTCTAAAGAGTAGTCAGTGATTATATAGACAAAGAAAAGGTTGTTCCTCACATCTCATTCACCAAAGTAAAAAAAGAAAAGTACATATAAGGGAAAATTTTGTTCTAACAACCCATGACGGAGTTCTTCGCCCACTCAGGACTAAAGGAGTAAAAAAAGAAGACTGAAAGAAAACAAAAGAAAAGAATTTTAACAGCAATGGCAAATTAAATTTAATCGTTCTCAAAATTTTTAAAAACAGACTTTTTGATTGAAGTTGTGTATTTTGAAAAGTGACCAAAAATATTATGGAAACATCACCTAGTAAAAGAGGTATAGAAAATTACACCAGTTGATAATTATATCTGTATGATTGCATCTTTTTCTCTGTCAAAATGTTTACTTTAAACTTCTTTTTAAAATTTTCATCTCAGCTTTTCATAAGTTTACTAAACTTTATATTGAACAAAGACTTTTGGGTTTTGTTTCTTTATTTTTTTCCAATCTTCAACTAGGGTTATAGACATATTACCAGATAAGAAACACACATATACACCACATAAATTTTCAATGGCCACATATATAGCGCTTTTTGATACAGCAGTCAGTCTCTCTCTCTCCCCTCCCCCATACACTCACAGGTGTGCATGCACACACACACACACACACACACAATTTGTACTTTGGCAAATGTCTCCTAAGAATTGGACCATTCTCTCTTATTACCACAATACAATTATTTAATGCAAGAAATTTAACTTTGATACAATCTGTTTACTTAATACGTGGTTTTGTAAACTAAAATTATGAAGGAAAGAAGCATACTTTATATCAGTATGCAAATGAGAGCAGTCCTATCTAATGCTCTGAATGAACTGATTTGGCTTCCAGGGCTTTATAATTTTTCAAACTCTAAGTGTCTAAGTGATTACCTATGTTGATTATATCACTTCATTAAAAAAAAAAAGATAATGCTTTTGATGGGTTTAATTGTAGCCTGGAAATGGCTGAGGAAAGAATCTCTGAGCTAGAGGATATATTCAATAAAATCTTCAGAAACCAAAAGTAAAGAGAACAAAGATAAAAGAAAAGAACAGCATATCCAAGGACTGCGGGACAACTACAAAAGGTATAATTGGAATACGAGAAGAAAAATAGATTAAAAAACAAGAAATATTTGAAACAATGACTGAGAATTTCCCCAAATTACTTTCAGACATCAAACCAAAGACCTAAAAAAGTCAGAGAACATCAAGCAGGATGAATGCCAAAACAAATAAACAAAAACCTAGGTATATCATTTCAAATTACAGGAAATCAAAAATAAAGAAAAAAAAACAGAAAGAAATGCGAGAAAAAAAGAACTTTTTCTATAGAAGAACAAAGATAAGAATTACATCTGATTTCTCCTCAGAAACCATGCAAGCAAGGAGTGGAGTGAAATATTTTAAAAATTAAGAGAAAAAACCATCAACCTAGAATTCTGCACCATGCAAATTTATTCTTCAAAGCTGAAGGAGGAATAAAGACTTTCCCAAACAAATAAAAATTGAATAAATTTGTTGCCAGGACACCAGCCTTGCAAGAAATGTTAAAGTTCTTTAGAGAGAAGAAAAATAGTATAGTTTAAAATCTCATCTAGGATCTACATAAGAAAATGATCATTGAAAATGGAATACGTGAAAGTAAAATAAAAACTTTTTTCTTCTTCTAACTTGATCTAACAGATAATGCCATGTGCAAAATAATATCAACAGCTTGTGCAAAATAATAGCAACAATGTATATAAATGACATATAAAAGCACTCTTAAAATTTGACAATAAGAAAACAAACAAATAACCTGATTAAAAAATGGGCCAAAGACCGTAAAAGACACCTTACCAAAGAAAATATACAGATGTCAACTAAGCTTATGAAAAGATGCTCACATAATTTGTCACTTGGGAAATACAAATTAAAACAGCAATGAAATACCACTGCACACCTGTTAAAATGACCAAATTCCAGAACACTGACATTATCAGGTGCTGCTGAGAATGTGGACCAATAAGAATACTCATACATTGCTGGTGGGAGGCACTCACTATGGAAGACAGTTTGGTAATTTCTTATGAACCAAACATAGTCTTACGATACAACCCAGGAATTGCACTCCTTGATATTTACCCAAAGGAGCTGAAACTTAGGTCCAAGCAAAAACCTGCCCATGGATGTTTATAGCAGCTTTATTCATAATTGTCAAAACTTGGAAGCAACCAAGATGCTCTTCAGTAAGCAAATGGATAAATTTTGGTACATACCGACAACGGAATATTATTCAATGCTAAAAAGAAATAAGATAACAAACCATGAAAAGACATGAAGGAAACTTAAATGCCTATTACTAAGTGAAAGAAACCAATCTGAAAAGACTACATAAGGTATAATTCCAATTATATGACATTCTGGAAAAGGAAAACTATGGAGACAATAAAAAGATCAGTCGTTGCCACAGTGAACAAGGGTTTGAGGAATATGAATAGGCAGAGTACAGAGGATTTTAGAGGGTGAAAATATTCTTTCCGATATTATAATGGTGGATGTATGTTATTATACATTTGTCCAAACTCTTAAAATGTAAAACACCAAGAGTGAACCCTAAGTTAAACTATGGACTTTGGGTGATTATGATATGTCAATATAGGTTAAAAATGTACCATTATGGTGACTGATGTTTATAATGGGTGAGACTATGCTTGTGTGTGGGCAGGAAGTATATGGGAAATCTTTTTCCCTTCCTCTCAATTCTGTTGCAAACCTAAAACTGCTCTAAAAAAATAAAGTCTTTAGAAAAAATTAATCAGCATTTTACTCTTTCCCAAATCTTATTTGCATTACATGTACTCTAGCCTCTGGCCATTACATAAATGCTGAATCTATGAATCAGATGGCATTTTGCTATTTCACAATAGTTATTGAAATAGTATTTATTGTGCTTATCTTCAAAAATGCTTATGCTATCTTACATCTATCCATGAAAATATTTTCAACAGTTAAATGTGATATCCCAAATTCTAATACCTGGTCAAAGTGATGGAATTCAAACTTTATTTTCTTTTTTAAAAAGTTCTTTCAACCATATTTGAAATAAGTTTTTAGAAAACATTTCATTTTATATAAAATTATATATATATTTACATTATATTTTTAAAAGGAAAACCAATAGATGTTTTTATATTGTTTTTATATATGTGTATATATACACACACATATATATGATGTTACCTTAATATTTTAAATAAAATTTATATATTTGACTTAGCTAACATTCTGAAATAGTTCTTAGTTTGGGACATTTACACAAAATTACTGACGAGTGGGCTATTTTTTTTTTTTTTTTTTTTTTTTTTTTTTTTTTTTTTTGCGGTATGCGGGCCTCTCACTGTTGTGGCCTCTCCCGTTGCGGAGCACAGGCTCCGGACGCGCAGGCCTGGCGGCCATGGCTCACGGGCTTAGTTGCTCCGCGGCATGTGGGATCTTCCCGGACCAGGGCACGAACCCGTGTCTCCTGCATTGGCAGGCGGACTCCCAACCACTGCGCCACCAGGGAAGCCCGAGTGGGCTATTTTTTAAAGTGATACCTATATGTCTAACTACAACCACTAATCTAAAAATTTGCTCAAAAATAATTTATTGATGTCTATCTAGATGATGACGTATGCCATAAATGTAAATGGTACCATGTGCACATTAGTAATAGTACAATCATTAGCCTTTCACAAGTCCATTAAGGCTATAATGGACTATATCATGGAATTTAGTCCCAAGCTATTTGCTGTAGCTATTTGAAGTCAAAACTAGAAAAGTTCCTCAAAGATGAGTATGCATACACCACAAAGAAATTCATTAAGAAAATAAACTAATTTCTTCCTTGAAATACAGAACGGAATATTTTAAAGGCTCAAGATGGACTTGTTGAATGCAATTCAATTGGTTAGAGATAATTGATTTAGTATCTTTAATTTACATCAAAATTGAACAAATTACTGAATTGACCAAGGACTTAAACTCTCTTATTAAGACTGTCTTAAAACTGACACAGGAAGCTAGATTCTTAGTTTCAAGATATAGGTCAGAGGACACTTGTTTTTTACTCATATTTTGAAAAATTATTTTTAAGCCTTATTTTGAATTATTTTGAAAAGTAATTTTTAAAAAGTCCTCAGACCACATCAAACTCAGGTTCCACTAAAGATATATTTGGTATTCATACACACATATGTGTATATGTGTGTGTGTGTGTACCTATCTATCTACTACCTACCTACCAAAATATTATGAGAGAGTATTGTTATCACATATAGCTAGCCCAGGAAAAGTTCAAAATGCAAAATTTGAAGTACAGTTTCTACTGAATGCATATCACTTTCACATCATAAAAAAGTTGAAAAATCATAAGTCAAACCATGATAAGTTGGGGTTTGCAAATGAAGATGAGAGAAAGGGAATTTAAATGGGAAAAGGCCATGTAAAATGTGTGACAGAACTTTATTTTGAGAAAAGTTAAGTAGTCTGCTGTGGTTATAGTGTATATTATTCATAGACAAAGGGATAATAGGAAACAAAACTGCCTCTGAGAGTAGAGGGAAAAAAAGCACGCATAGTGTATAAGCTATGTATGCTAGAAAAATATATCTGTGTGCTCCTGTGTGCCTGAATGGTTTTAACATATGCTGTGGCAGAAAAAAAATGTGGCATTTTATGATGCCAAGTTCATTATCTACAAAATGAATGCATCTTGCAGCCTCGCTTCAAGTAGGCTGAGGTCATGTGACTGAGTTCTATAGATGAAAATGTTGAAACCTCATCTAGGCTTGGCCTATAAAAACATCTCTCGGGCTTCCCTGGTGGCGCAGTGGTTGAGAATCCGCCTGCCGATGCAGGAGACACGGGTTCGTGCCCCGGTCCGGGAAGATCCCACATGCCGCGGAGCGGCTGGGCCCGTGAGCCACAGCCGCTGAGCCTGCGCGTCCGGAGCCTGTGCTCCGCAACGGGAGAGGCCACAACAGTGAGAGGCCCGCGTATCGCAAAAAAAAAAAAAAGAATATAAAAACATCTCTCATAATTCTCCAGTGTTCTCTTCCCTTGCCAATGTGACTTTGGAGGCCACCAATGACAGAGCTTCACCTCTCCAACTTGTAACATTATAGGTTGAAACAAAAGCAAAATTAAAACTAAAAGAGAAAATATATTTTTTAATGGAAAGCCAGAGTGCTTAACCTTTGTTATTTGCAACAACTATCTTACGCACACATACACACACACACACACACACACACACGCACACTCCTTACTAATGAAAAAGTTACAAAAAAATTGTCTCAAAAAATTTTAAAAATAGCTCATTCAGTTAAATTAGTAGATACAAAACAGAGAAAACCCAAAACATTTTTCTGTCAATAATAATCAATTAGAAAACAATTTTAAAAAACTATTGTTTTCAAAATATCAATGATATCGGTTACAGATTAGGACCCTGCTCCCACTACAACAGCTTTACTTATGGATGCCTATTATCAGTTTAGACTTTTAAATATAATTTTCCTTTGATTGGAAAATTTCCTTGTAGCCAATCCACTACCTTCCTCTGAATAACTGCTACTCACTTTTTTTTTCCACATCTCATAGGTGACTTTTTTCAAGGAAGACTTCAACAATAACTCTACATTGGTTTAGGAGTTCTTCCTGTGCTACCTTCTACCCTGTCTTTTTGCTTAATTATCGCTCTCTCATACTATATTTTTACTTTACCAAGGTAGGTACAATTTTGCTTTGATTACAATCCTATACATCTCAGCATGAAACAGAGTGTCTGGCATATAGTAGATATTCAATATAAGCATTTATTGAATAAATAAGTTACAAAATATCACTGAAATCTATGAGACTTAAAGAAAACAAAAATATTTACTAAGAAAAATGTGGCTATGAAAGGAAGTTCTGAAAATTCTAAAGACATTAATATTTCTCAAATTAAATATGTTGTCAATCGCAGCTGATGTGATCTCTTTTTCAGGTAACATAAAGTGTTTTTAAAGTTTGTCCAGAAAAATAATAAATTTGTAATATTATTTATAATATTAAAATTCTTGGGTTTCCCTGGTGGCGCAGTGCTTGAGAGTCCGCCTGCCGATGCAGGGGACACGGGTTCGTGTCCTTCTTCGTCTGGGAAGATCCCACATGCCGCGGAGCGGCTGGGCCCGTGAGCCATGGCCACTGAGCCTGCGCGTCCGGAGCCGGTGCTCCGCAACGGGAGAGGCCACAACAGTGAGAGGCCAGCGTACCGAAAAAAAAAAAAAAAAAAAAAAAAAAAAAAAAAATTCTTAACACAATTTATGAAGGGAAGATTAACAAATATAAGAATGGAGACTTGCCCATCTTAATATAAAAACACTATAAATTTGAAATAATGTTTTGATTAAATTTAATAAAGAATCAAAAAAATGTATCAATAGACCAGGATATTAATAAACAACACAGAAACAAAGATTATGCAAAAAAGAATTTATTGTATTGCAATCATACTCTCATATACTCTCATGACTTAAAGTTTTTGTATTTTGCACTTCCCCACATGTAAGCATACATCATGTCTCTGCTTATATGTCATATTTCTTTTAGCGAAATCTTTCCTGACCAACCAATTTGCAATTACAGTACTCATCTCCTCAGAGCATTACCTATCCATTGTTTTCTTCTCATAGTATTTCCCCCAATCTGATATATTATATATTTTATTTCTTATTCAGTTGTGATTGTTTGTTTATATCTGCCTCCCCATTAAGCCCCATGAGGGCAAGGATTTTTGAGGGCAAGTGCTTTATCTCCAGCACTTGGATTAGTATCACAAATATAGTAGATAATAAATATTGGTGGAATTAGGGAATGAATAAGATTCTCTTTTTTAAAGTTATTTAAATGTACACAGTTAAAACGAATTGTGTTTTGCTTTAAATTTTCTTCTATAGTTTGTGTGCTACAGTTAGTGAACAAATTAATTAAGGTAATGAGAGAAAAGAATGTTTTGACAAAGGTTGTTAGAGATGAAGTGAATTTCCTGCAACTTTTATCCTCAATGTTATGTCAATTTTTTCAAAGACTTTTAAAATGTATTTTAGGAGTAATTAAATAAATTTTAACCAGCCAATCCAGCACATGTGCATGTGTAGTTATAAAATTTAAAGTGAATTTGCATTTTAATCCAGCCTGCAGTGTTTTCATTTACATGCATATTTTATTTCTTATACATGTGTATCCTGACCCTTAAATTTTCAGCTTGGGCCTTTCCTGGTGGCGTAGTGGTTATGAACCCACCTGCCAAGACAGGGGACACGGGTTCGAGCCCTGGTCCGGGAAGATCCCACATACTGCGGAGCAACTAAGCCCGTGAGCCACAACTACTGAAGCCTGCGCGCCTAGAGCCCATGCTCTGCAACAAGAGAAGCCACTGCTTGCTGCAACTAGAGAAAGCACACACACAACAAAGAAGACCCAACACAGCCAAAAATAAAATAAAAACTTAAAAAAAAAATCTTCACCCTAGCTCAAGAACTTTATCTTTAATATTCTATAGCTAGGATGAAACATACACAGGCTTTAGAAATACCTTTGGTAATGGGAACTTGAAATTTGCAACAAAAGAATTAAATGTTGCTATATATTTATGAAAATTAACTTAGGAAAACTTGTGGGGAATATAAAATATTGACTAACTGCAAATGCTTCAAAGCTGGAAGAGGTCACAGCTAATTAGATATCAGACTCATAAGAGAACGCAGGCTGAGACAATGAGTTTAACTTAATAAGACAAAAATGAATAAAGACAAACATCAATTTCTGGTGTTCAGATAAGTAAAAACAACTCTACAAGTGTGAGACTGAGAAATACAGCTTAGCAAAAATCTTAAAAAGACATGGATTTAAGAGACAACAAGCTCAAGCTTTTTTCTGCACA
The DNA here is from genome assembly GCF_026419965.1 of Kogia breviceps. NCBI lineage: Eukaryota > Metazoa > Chordata > Mammalia > Artiodactyla > Physeteridae > Kogia > Kogia breviceps. The sequence continues at coordinate 132,883,055 of NC_081310.1, forward strand.
AAAAAGGCAAAATTACTTTTAAAGTGTATTAATGAAAGAGTTTGAGGGAGGTGAGTCTGATGTGCTTCCCACCACCTACCTGTAGTGCTTTTTAAGTCCTTGGAACATAGATAGAGCCAACTGAAATGTACTTAGAGGTGAGCCTGTGATCTCTGAAAAGTGTGGAGAGGAGGTCAAAGTAGGAGTAGTCTTCCCTGCCTGGACATAAATTTGTATACCTCAACAGAGTCTCCTTCTCAGTAAAGGTGTAGGCATTAAAAATAGCCTCCTGTCTGTAGCAAGGAGAAGGGAACAGGTGGGAAAGTAACCATAGCAATAGCAGTAATAGTCTACTCTGAGAATTATAGTTATAGACCTAACTTCAGGTGTGTCTATTTATTATGGCAACCAGAGGAAGACTGCAGTCTGAGAAACTCTAAGACAAGAAACTGAATTAAAAATAGGCTGCCTATGCCCAACTGAAAAAAACACTATTCCACTCAGGAAAGAAGCCTCTCAATTTAAGCTTCTTGGGATATGTACAGTTTAAATCCTGGTAAACATAGGCTCACAATAGAAAGAACACTGTCAAATACACAAGGAAATGAGCCACTGTGAGTGAGAAAAATACAAAGAACAGAAACTGTAAGTACTAGATCTATTTTAAAAGGGCTCCAGATGTTAGAATCATCAAATACAAAATATAAAGCATGTACAAAAATATTCAAAGAAATAAATAATGGGCTCCAAAATATGAGCAAGGGATCAGAGACTGCTGAAAATATTCAACAGATTTGACAAAGAACCAAATAAAACTACTGGAAATGAAATATGTAATCATTGACATTAAAAGACACAACTGATTAGGAAATTGGTGACCAGGGAATGGAGCTGAAGAAATCATTAATAATGCAGCAGACTGCATCAAGCTGATGAAAAACATGAGAAAGAGATTACAATAAGTAGCAGGAAGAAGAGAGTCCAAAGGCATACTACCCTTGTAATCACAGAATGAAAGGAGAGAAAATGGAGGAAAGGCAATGCTCAAAAAGTTAATAGGTGAGAATTATTGGGAATTAATTAAGAAATAAATTCTCAATTTTGAGAATGCCAATGATTATTAAGTACAATAAATAAAGAACAAATTCAGACCTGTGCTCATGGTAGTAAAATTGCAGAATAGCCTCTGACCTCTACCTCCAAATATCTAAAAGCCCCCTGAGAACAAAATATAAGAAAAGCAATTACACAGCAGAGTTCCAAAAGCAGTTAATTTAGGTAGCCAAAAGGCATTAGGGTAATGTCTTTACAGTGGCAAGAGGAAAAAAAAAAGGTCAACCTAGAACTGTGTACTCAAAAAATTTATATTTAAAAAATGAGGATATAGAAAATACATTTTTTCTGTTAAGACTAGCAAACAAAACATGAGGTGTTATAACCATAATATCACCCTGAAGAGTCTTTTGGAAGAAGTTCTGGGAGAATGTATTACATTAAAACTAATAAAGGTATGTAAATCCTGGAGATACTGGATTTAGGATCAGTGGCTCTAGTTCATCAATTCTATGAAACAAATTCATAAGAATAGCAGCTAAGCACCAGACCTGGAAATGAGCTGTTTTTACTAGAACAGTCAGGGAGTTCTACACAGAATATCTTCAGGAAGCAAATAGATTATCATTTAAAGGCTGGATAATCTTGAGGCCATGGGAAAGATGCGTGTTTCTTGGATGAACACTGAAAAAGAGCGAAAGCCATTAGAAATCCCAGTAAAAATGAAAAGCTTTATTAAACAATCATGGTTCATATATGAAACAAACTAAAATGTTGCATGAGATGAAGCAATTAATTGAGTAGGGGTAAAAAAATCATAGGGTTTGAATATTTGAAACAGTCTGTTTTAAGTTATGTAAGTTTATTGATATTCAAACTAGAGAGACTACAATGAAATCTGATCACACTTTTTAGTTAGGTGGTAAATAACTTACATGGCCATAAAACTATATTAGTCATTAGTACGTAGTTCTCCAGAGAAACAGAACCAACAGGAGAACCAATAAATAGATTTATTATAAGGAATTGGCTCACACAATTATGAAGGGTGAGGAGTCCTCAGATCTTCAGTCAGCAAGCTGAAGAACCAAGAGAGCTGATCTACAGTTTCAGTCAGAGTCTGAAGACCTGAAAACCAGGAGAGTTGATGATGGAAGTTCAAAAAAGTTGACAGACTCCACACCCAAGAAGAGCAGATGTTTCAGTTTGAGTCCCAGGGCCAGAAAAGACCAGTGTCACAGCTTAAAGCATTTGAGCAAAAAGAATTCCCTCTTAAGCAGCCTTTCTGTTCTATTCAGATCTTTAATGTATTGGATAAGACACACTTACATTAGTGATGGCAATCTGCTTTACTCAGTCTACCAATCAAATGTTCATCTCATTCAGAAACACACTCACAGACACACCTAGAATAATCTTTGGCCAAATTTCTGGGCAAATTTGGTCAAACATTATTGGAATAGTCAAGTTGACACATAAAAACAACCATCATAATAATATAAAGTGTTCATTTTTTAAAATTTCTTAAACAGAATCCAGAAGAGTTCATTGTGGTTACAGGATGTAATGTTGGTGCCATGTACCAGATATTTATGTATCTGTATCACACTACTGTTATGGAAAAGGCTTTATCGACATCTTTAATTTAAGATGGGAAAGAAAAGATTTAGCTTGAGTGCTATCCTGAGACTCTCCTAATATTTTTCAGAAATTTTTTTTCTGGGGTTGTTTCCTGTGTCTTACTTTCCTGTGTCCAGGTAAAGCAGCTTGAGATTGAAAATCATTTATTTGCTGACCCACCAGAGTTTTTGTACTTATCCATATGATGTTCACTTCTATGTGGGTTTCTACATTCTGACCGGAAGATGTGTAAATGAGTACAGCTCAGTCCTTCAAAGCATGACATCATATTTCCATCTGTGAATCCATGATCTAAATACAAGAGACTGTGTTAGGTTTTGTGAATGTGTGGAAGGAAGATTATACCATCAAATACATCTTTATTTCAGTATATTGCCCATAATTTGTCCTACATGTATATCTCTAGGATTTTGCTTTCTAAAGTATATATTTTGAATATTATTTGTCTTTAATTTCATTTTAAATAATTATAAGTTCATCAAAAATATATAAAGTATTTAAGTATAACAAGCTGAAAAATAGATATCATCCAAACTTATGCCACATAAACCCAACCACGTAGTCTTTGAAATCATTTTTTTTTCTATATCTCCTTCACATTCCCAAGATTTGGGGGATTTTTAACACAGTTTAATTGTACTTTATCTACAACTCGGCATCCTGGTTATTGTGGAAAATAGCAATCTGCTGACATTTTAAAGTACACTCGTGCTCATATCCCACTCAAGACCAATTAAATCAGAATCCCTAGAAGCTGAAGTTAGTCATATTTATTTTTTCAAGAGCTCTCTCATTGACTGTAATGTGCAGCCAGGTTTGAGAACCACTGGTATAATGTATAAGCATCATCCATGTAATTAAATAGTTTTCATAAAGATTATTTTAAATGGGTGCTTGCATGACACAGGCATACAGAAACTTATTTAACATTCTTATAGATTTGAATATTTAGGTTACTTTCAACTATATGTTTGTTTACATATGGATAGATCCAAATATATGTTAAAACTCAATCTTCCTAGATATTGATTATTATTAGAAGGGGCAGATGTGTTGGCCTTTTGAGAGGAATTAAGTTATAAAATGGACCTGATACCCTGAGATGACACATATTTTTCTTTTAGTTTTTTTGGCCCTTGATTAACTGACAGTTAGCTAGGGTCTATAAAGACAGTGGGAAGAACTAAGCATCACTGCTGGAATTCATAATTTTGCTAAGAATCTAAAACCAATTAATTATAACTTTAAGAAGTTTCTAATATATTCTTTATGTTTATTGCTTTGTACATTGTATACAGAAATGTATATGTAAATAAAAATAAATTTAATTGTGTAGGGTTTTTTTGGAGGGGATTGAAGATATTTATAACCTTAATCCTTGAGAATTTCAAAGACTACAAACGCCACACAATTCATGGAAGAATAATTTATTTTAAGAAATAGAGAAAAATCACATTGTGTTTGATAAGGGGGGTTGTGATGAAAGAGATATTTTGTCAAAATCCAATTCAGACATCCCTATGGAACATTAAGACTGTTGGGATTAGATAGTATCCACTTATCCAATTTCTGCCTCACTGTGTCTTTTTTATTTGAATTAATCTGGGTAATGAACACCCAAACCAAATTATTGTGGGTTGATTACCCATGAAAAGTGGGTTAATTGTTTAATAGCCATGGGTGCAAGTGGGTATAGGTATTTTAATATACATAAACTGCTAGTTGGCATATTTGATAGTAGCATAAAATACATATACAATGAAATCAACAGTACAGTTTCACATTAAAAGTTGATTAATCTTGTTAGCATAATTTAATTGTCTGTAAAATTAGTTGCTAAATACTGGAAAAAATAGTCATCTATTATAATTGTTAACATTTTAAAAAAACAAAGATTAATGAGTGTTTTCTGAGTACTAAACAAATAAATCTTAATTTTCAGAAAATATTGGAAGAAAAGAGATTTTTAGTGCCACTTACACTCAAAGTCAAATGTAACAAATGGTTGTTTCCATTATTAGCTCAGCTTATTATCAGACTTGGGTACCCTCAGAGGCAACCATCCACATTCCTATGCAGTTTAAGGTGAAATCTACTTGAAAGTATTCAATTTCTAAGGAAGAAGGTGGCATCTAATTGAACAATGCTAGTATTTACATCCTCTGGGCAAGAAAAATGGATCCAATCAAGAAACACCAACTGTAGCCATGTTTTCTAATTTACTTTCAAAGGTCGTTAAGGGGAAGACCTTATTAGAACATAGCTGCCAGAGCCATTATCTTTCTTTCACTTCCAATAAAGGTGCAAGGATTCTGATGAAAAATGCTGGCATTCAGCTCTCCTCTCATGGCAGAAACAATGGACCCAATTAAAAAATTCTGTGAATGGATCCATTACATTATGCCCTTTCATGAGACAAAAACAACAGCAATGGAACCCAAGGGAATAACAAAATAACAACAACCAAAAAGGATGAGGCCAGAAGAGAGAGCATGCTGTATCAGCAGGGAAGCTGCAAATGTGAGCCAAAGGTTATTATCAAGTTCACAACGGTAACAATGAAGCCAACCAAAAGGCTTTAGTTGATTGTCAAATTATCACTAATTTTCTATTTCTTTCCTTGTTTCATTTTCCTCTCTTCTTGAACTTACTTTTCAGCTGATTCCTTTTGCTTCTTATGGAAAACAAAGCTGCGGCCTTGTGTTGCCTTTTGCTCACCTAAGAGATGAAAAAGAAATTATCTATCTTCCTTTAGTATTAATCTCAGGGCACAAGTCCTGGTGATGACTGATCGAGAGCCATCATTTTGGCATAGCTCTGGTAAATTCCTTTCAGCTAAAAGGTACTGAAAACCAACATTATCACAGAAATCTTGGTAAGTCCAGGTTTTTGTACAAACCAGAGAGAACCTCCCTGCTGTGCTTGGAGTACCTATTTCCTTCTCTCACAGTCAACAAGGTTTAACGTCATCTCACAGTTCAGCAGCTTGAAGATGATTCTTGGTTGTGCAGCCTACAGGGGCCTAATTACAGCTTATTTGCCATTTCCCAACCCCCAGTCTTCTCTCCAGTGTGTAAAGGCTCAGGGTTCACAGCTAAGCCACTTTTCTAGACTTTGCCTTGGAGACAGCCAGACTGAGAACCCTTCAGGACTGGCAGGAGAAGCCAAGTCAGAAACAATAAGAGCAATAAATAGCTACAGACGCTGACACTTAAAAGGAGCCAGAGACTTCTAAGAGGATGAAAGAGATGGTCATTGGGGAGCTGCAGTTAAATTTAACCTAGAGAAGCAGAAAAACAACACATCAGAAGCAAGAGCAGGCTGGCTGTGCCTGGGATTTCAGAAACCTTACCCGAGGCAGCCCATGGTCAGAGGAGGCCTGGCCGCTCAGCTCAGCTCCGTGCCGCATACAAGCCAGATGATACTCCTAGGCTGCAAGATGTATTCCCAATTGTACATATTAATTTTGATGCTTGCCTAGAGCCACAGTTTCTCATTCTCTGTCAACCAGTGTGGTTAATTATGTACTGTAATATTTAAATTACAATTCTGATTATTTTGGAAAGATAATTAGTCTAAGATAAAAGAAGGAGACAGAGATGCAGTGAAGGTTATTTGGAAGGTTCTGGTTATAGCAGGAAGACAATATATTCTCCCAGAAGTGAGAATCATTTGTGGTGCAGCTGGGCCGTGGGGAGACTGCAATGAACTCTCTGGAACCATGTGTTCATATTAATTAAGGAGGGGCCATCTGGTTCAGATAAAAAGAGAAAATATGATCAATTCTATTAGACGACTTGTCATACTTTGAGTTATAGGTGCACTTCCCAAGTAAATTCACACCCTTTATATTTTCCATCTCTTTGTTTCGGAACTTCCATTTTGCCTAAAACATAAGAAGGACTTCTTGTCTTGCTTACACCCTTCATTTACTCAGAATTTTAAATGCATTTGATACAAACTCTTATTGTTAAAACACAGGTATTTCATTGTGTCAGTATCTCTTATGATATCTCTTCTAAATTATCATAAAGTATTAAATGAGACAGAGTTTTGTGGATACCTGGGCATTTTTTTTTTCCAGCAATGGAGCTATTCATGTAAATTTAACACATGCATTCGTGTAATTATTGGACCTATTAGTAGATGGATTTGTGCTAAGTAGGACATAAATATTCAATTAAAAGAAATTAGCTCTAAATGTGTTTCTCTGGCAATATCAAAGATATATTTGGCATGAGGCAGTAACATTTTTATTTAAAAATCTGTTTCCTCTATTTTTTTTACACACATTTATAAAGCCAAGTACACATAATCAATCAAGTCATATATTCAAAGAATAACACTCAAGAGCTAAAGAACACTTTAGGGTGCAACTCTGTCCCCCAAATTCTTCTCTTTTTGTTTCCTCTTCCCTTCCTTCCTCTTCCAATCCTTTCCTACTTTTCTCCCTCCCTCCTTCCCTCCCTCCCTCCCTTCTTCCTTTCCTTCCTCTTTCTGTAAACATTTGAGCAAATTCTGTGTTATTTCAGGTACAAATTTAGGCACTAGGGAAACAAACAAGCAAAAAAGACATAGTAGCAGAAAAAGAAACGAGTACCTGTGATTTTACACAATGTAATAAATGTTATTACAAATGAATTTATGCTGTGCTAAAAATTATTGGTGTTGAAAACAATTCAGGTAGTTTATTCTAGCTGATCAGTGCTTCAAGGTAGCTGGACAAAGACCAAATTACCACAAGACACTGAGTACCAAACCAGAAAAGCAGTCTCCAACAACATTTATTATCATGTGAAATCAACTAGATTTTCTGAACTTTAGAAAAGCATTTTAAAGTATTGGTAGTAGCATAACAAAATGGGTAAAAAGCTCTGGCTTCACACAGATTTGGTTCCTAATATCAAAGTCAACACTTAATAGTGGTGTGACTGTATAAATTACTTATTTGGTCTAACTGTCAAATTTCCTTACCAATAAATAGGATACAGCTGCTTTGTTCTGAGGACTAAATGACATAATGTACGTGAAGTGCTCACTATAAAATCTGGCTCATAGAATTAATAACTATATTATTATTTCTGTTGCAATTTTTATTCCAAAATTGAAACATCCATTCTGCTTATTCAAAATCACTGTCCGACAATTCCCTCATGTGTATAAATAGCTACCCAATGGTGGTTTTCCCAACAGGAATCCAATGCAATATAATCTAAGAGAGGTAGACCCATCTGTTCTCTTAGCTCTTAAAAGGACACTCTAGATTTCTTTGAATGCAGGATTTGGGAATACAATAATGCCTTTAATGGTTACATAGACTCATACATAGATTAAATCAATACTAATGCAAAGAAAAAGGGACATGTGACTAGAAGCAGGATTGTAATCTTTACACCCCATTGATTATAAGTAAATTCACAAAGAGCAAAAGAAGTGGACTGCTCTTTTGAAGCGCCTAGGTTAGATTCTACCTAACCAATTGGGGATAATCCCTTGTTCTATTGACCTCTGTAAATTGGTTTGCCAGGAAAAAGCTCAAACCCCCAGACAATGCTTACTATATGTCTGGCTGCTGTCTAGAGAAGATAATAATCAAGAAAGTCAGAAGAATATAGAAAAAAATCATAATGAGCTTTTCATGACTTTTACCAAAGAGGATTCCAATCAAATCTCTCAGTAATAAAATAAATTGTACTGAAAGGAGTTAGAGCAATATGTATAATAGTGTCTTTATTGTTGAATGACCTCATGAAAATATTCCAATGCCCAGAGGGAGGTAGTTACCCTCACTGGAGTTATTATGGCAGCTAGATAGGACTGTATACTAACTTGATTATTCTTACCCTAAATATCTTGTTTCATGTTAGTAATTCAATTCCAATTTCCACTTTAAATGCCAATCTTGTATAGAAAGTTAGTTTCTTGAGATCTTAAAACACTCTCAAAACAGATAACATAGTTTCCAACAGCTGGAATCTATACATTCTACATTTATAAATTGTGTAGATTGTTCTTACAACTCTGTTCTAACAAGGAAGCCAGGAAGCCAGCAAGATAGTAAAAAAAAAAAAAAAAAAAAAAAAAACCATAGAAGCACATCTCTAACATTTTTTTTTCAATCAGTGAATGTAAGGAATCAGTGAAAAACAATTCAAATTACAGATGTCTTAATGCATAGACCACAGGTAGGTATAGGAAAAGCCACATCTTACATAGCCTCTTCTCATGATGTAAGGCCTAGGAATGTCATTTGTCATATGAAAGGCCCCATAACCTTAGTAGAGAGAGGCTACCTTCATCTCATAACCAACAACACAAAATAATAACAATTATAAAATACCAGTTTTGCATCTTGGAAAAAATTCAATTCAATTATTCATTAGTATAGTGGAGGCATGAAGAATTGCCATCAGCTTCTTGAATGAGAGAACATGGCACATTTGAAAAGACAAAACTTTCTCATACATTGCTTCTTGGGTGAGAATCTAGCTACTAATTTGTAAATTGGATCACTGCCCAGATAGTTTAGTTCTTTTACATGACTTTGTTCTGGAGCAAATTAAATAATTTTTTTTTTTTTTGTAACAGAGTTTCAGCTTCTTCCCAGGAGGGCTACTAGAAGATTAAGAGGAATTTTGGGTAACATATTACAAGGAATGTCATAAATATCTCACACTTTTAATTTGATTTTAATAAGATACTTAATCTCTGTTGATTATAAATCAATTGAATATTAAAAACACATTTATTGAAAAATTTCACTGCTAAGAATACTATAGTGTAGGTAACTATTACATGGTTTTAACACTGTGTAAATAAGCCAGAGAGGGGGAAAAAATCCATATTTATTCAATAGCAGCTACTTTTATTCGAAGGGTTAGAATAAATACAGTTATCTTGGTACAGTATGTTAAAAACCAATAGAATATGCAAAACATATTAAGTGAGATTTAGTAACCATAAATTTGATATGTGTTTATGATATAGCTGCTCATCTTCAATAAATAGGTTTTTAATAAGCAGTTGGTATTTATTCAACAAAAAGCAACTGTTACAATGAATAAATTAAATGCTTATTTAAGACACTTCATCCAGCATAAAGAGGTAGCACAATTTCCCTGCGGTACCAGAAATGATTGTTAATACTGGAGTGAAGCCAGTGCTCTAATACCGCATTGTCAGTGGGAAGCACGTCACGCTCTGTGCTGCAGCATAACCAGCATTACACAGCATGGAGAGTCACAACCATGAAGAATCAGTCCAGGAATTCTAACAGCATTCTGTTGGCTGAAATCATTGCAATTCTTAAACATCAACCCAGAGTACATGAAAAAGAGAGCAAGTCTCCATTTCTTTTCAACAAGTCTGGAAAAAAAAGAAGGACTTCCATGTTTGCTTTGATTTTATGTCTGTGTGCTCTCCAGTTATCAAGTATGCCACTCAGCCTAGAAGGTGATTTGCCAACTCACCATTTAGCAAGTGTATGGAATTTAGTAATCATGGATGCTGGCTTCACCAGCCCTGAAGCAGGAAATTTCTGAAATGACTGTGAACTCCGTTGGTGTATTTCCAGTTGATTTCCCAGTATCATTCAATTTTTCTTACGTGTGTGTTTTTACAGGAAAATCATATATTTTGACCATTTGATATCATCACATATTATACTATGGGCTTAAATGATAGAGAACAGTCATGTTGGCTACCAAATTTCTCTCCAACCAGTAATACCTACCTTGAACAGATGCGAATATTTTTAGTTAGCACTGCATTGGTTGTAAAAGTTTAGATGAATGGATAGCTTGCATCACATAAACAAAGATGATTCTGTTCTTATTTAAACTCTTCATAGCAAGCATCTTATGCAACAACTTAGATGCTGTTGTATAAGCATCTTATACAACAACTTACAAGCATCTTATACAACAACATATTCAATTCAGTTATTAAAATGCTTCTTTCTTCCAGTGAATAGGAAAGTCATTATAAAGCAAAATGTTATTTCTATTCACCATTGTCTTTTCTTACTTCTGACTAGCCACAGGTTTTTGTGTTTGTTTTTTTGGCAATTTTTCTATATGCAAAATGAAACTGTACTACAAAGATCCTAGAGACTTGAGGAGAATTATTCTTAAGTAGCTCTAGTTGTGTACTATAGGACTTGGTAAAATAAACCATGGCCTTTCCTTAACTAACTGCCATGGCTAAAATTATAAGCTTGTACATAGCTTAGTGTATTTTTTTTATTTAGGGTTTTGGAATATAATAAATATGGAGATAATGTGAAGGACCTTATTTCCAAGTTCCTTAAATTCCAGAAATGTAATTCCCAGAAAACTCTTTGAAAATTTCTTGAAGGCAGGAAAGCAGAGTCTGAGTAAAGAGAGAGAGGCACAGTAAACTCTGTGGTAAGGAACCTATTAAGCACACACACACACAATTAAGAAAAGACAAGGAAGAAAATATTGGAGATATTGAAGGGTTTCCAATAAACAAAACCCTTCTCTTTTTTGTCACTTTTTGACAATTTGAGAAATAGAGTAAAATATAAAGATGGAAGCTGCAGTAGGCAGAATTCTAAGATGACCTTCAAGATTTCTCACCCTTCCCTCCCCCAGAGTGCATGAATTACATAATTTCTGGGATGGAATATGATGGATTTTACTCCGGTGATTAGGTTTTATTATATGGCTCATGAGAAATTATTAGGAAAATTATCTAGATGGACCTGACATAATCAAACGAGCCCTGGAAAAGCACAGAATTTTCTTTGGCTGGCCACAGATGTCAGAGGTTCTAAGTATAAGAGGGATTCAATCTGTAGTTGCTGACATGAGAATGGAGGAGATCCTGTGGTGAGGAATGTGGGTCAACTCTAGCTGCTGAGAGCAACACCAGCTATAAACCAGCAAGGAAAGGGAACTCAGTCCTACAGCAGCAGGAAGTGATTTCTCCCTACAACCAGCTAGCGTGGCTGAGAACTCGGAGTGCAGATGAACACTGCAACCCAGGCCAGCAACTGGATTTCAACCTAGTGAGGTCCTAAGCAAAAAATCCCACCACTCCAGTGCCCAAGTTTTTCACTTACGGAAACTATGAGAAAATAAACGTGTCTTGTTTTACACACTTAAGTTTGTGGTAATTTGTTATATATCAGTAGAAAACTAATATAGAGGCAAAAATCACCATATTTCTTGCTGACAGAAGTTAGTTGGAGAAGTTTGACAAGTTTGAGAGCCAAATGAACTTGGTCATTGATGTCCAAAATTAGAGTGATTTGCTAACCCAGTCACAGGCAACAGTGAGCGGAAATAGACCTTTTCAGGTGGAGGGAATTTACACAAAAAAAAGATTCAATGAAAAAGAGCAGAGGAGAAACTGAACTCACAAAAGCCAGGTTCCCTCCTCAAAGAAGAAAGATAGAATTAGTCTAAAAATCTTAATTATTTTTCCCAGATTAACCAATCAGTTGCATCATTCCCCCCTGACCCGGGAAACATAGCAAATAGAAAAGTTAGACCCAAAGTTACACTAATTGAGCTCATTTCACTGGAAGGGAAATATTAAGCATGGAGAAGAATTATTCCCCAGTACAAAGAAAGAAAGAGGAAATGAGTAAAGAAAGAAGTGGGAGGGCTGGGGCCCTGTCTTAATCTTCTTAATATCGAATACCTGTACTTTGTTTAAAATCATGGCTTAATAAAAGTTTATTGAAAGAAAGTTTCAATGGTTGAATGAATTATTAATGATGTTCTTTTAAACTTGATCACATTTTACTTGACCACAAGGACACCAAGATAATATACCTAAGTATGTAGTAAGAGAAGCATAATAAAGTAGCAAGAACCCAGAGCTTGGAACCATAAAGACCTATGTTTTAAAATGAACCAGGTAACACCTTGAGAAGTAACTTTATTCTCCATCTGTATTTTAGAGCCAATACTCACTCATGCGATCACTGGAAAGATGGAACAAGAAAATCTATGGATAATGCTCAGCACAGTGGTTATCACACAGTAAGTGATTATTAAATGGAAGCCACAAATCATTTGTTAACTAGTTCTTCCATGTTTATAGACTCAGGCTTTCCTTTGTTAACAAGTACACAGTCAGCAGGTCTTAGCAAGTGTAAAAGTTGATGACACTCCATGGCAGCTGTCCCCATATAGTAGCTTGGTATTTCAGTCTGTGTTAATAGTATGACATTTCCACTTCAACATAAAGATTCAGAATTCTCCCTGGAAGTGGAAGGAAACATGGAAAATTATATACCTCCTCTTTGGTGCATCAACTTATAAATGATATGCATCACCATTGGTCAAAGCTCAATTGACAATTACTAGTGAAATGACCCTGCTCAATGTCATAGGAAGCTGCAAAATTGAACCTTCTATTAGCCCAGGAAAGGGAAGAGAATCTGATGCATTGGTTTGCATTAATCATGTCCTCCATACCAAGCTTTTCTGTCCTCTATTGACTTTGGTTCTTTACTACAATGCCACCCTTGAAGAAAACATACAGAACTTCCCTTCTGGAACAAGAACCTAAACTGGCAACAACTCTCTCCTAAATAATCGTGTCTGATCAATGCACTGTTCCCTTGACCATCACTCTGCACACTGCACTGCGATTACCAAAATGCAATGGCGCAAATCCTGGAATGGGGGAAACTTGGCTTCACTTTTAGAAAATAAACTCTGAAAAAAGTCAGTTTTATTTGGTAAGCAGAACAACTACTGAATATTTGATTTCGTTACCAAAAGTATAGTACCCATGGACAGCAATTGCAGTCTTGTTTATCTTAGTATTAGTCAAACCACAGTTGTACTATGTTGCTGTGTTCTGGGTTATTCACTTAGAGATAAAGATAAACCGTAATTCATTCAGAGAAGCACAATCTGAATGGTGAGAAAATTCTAATGCCAAGTTATACAAGCAACAATTGAACTAAGAAATAGGGATGCATAGCCAGGAAATAAGCACCCTCAGGCAGGTCGTGATTGTGTCTTCAAATATTTGAAGGGCTGTCATGTGGGAGAAGTGTTAGACTTGTTCTGTATAACCCTAGGGTATAGTGAGAAACAGTGGGTTTCTCACTATAAAAATCAGACCCAATTTGGCTTATTTTAAGGAAGATCTATCAGAACCAAGCCACAACATATTTGGTTGCCTCAGGAGGTAGTAAGTTCCCTGTCAGAAAAATAATTCAAGCCAACTGATAACCATGTGATATGGTTATTACAGAAGGAGCTCAAGCATGAGATAGAGAATGGACAAATATCTTTAGGTAGAGTGACAATATAACTTATCATCCAAAACGGGACCAGTGTAAAGAGAAATGTTATGAACAATTGTTAAATATTTTCCTGTATGCCAGAAAAATAGGCAAAAACTAGAACTATCCCAAGCAAAGTAGAATATGTTGTCTCCTATATTTAGGATATCTTCCAACCTTGAGATTATTTTTACATTATTTCTTGACATTAAAATATCAATTGCAATTTAATAATTTCCATTCCTAGGTATATTTGCAAAACAAATAATTTTTGAACAGTCAATTTGGGGAATTTTTTTGACATTGTAGTAAGACATTGTTTTGAGTGGGTTAGCATCTTTGTTCTGCAGCTTGAAATCTCATTGTGCAGTCGCCTTCATGTAGGATTTGGTTACAGGTAAGGTAAGTCCCGAATACAACCATACAACAAAATGCATAACACATATTTAGCAAGCCATGTGAAAAGATTTCACAGTCTCCCAGATTTATCCACAGGCTAATCTGGTCAGGCAAAGCAGGTGAATTGAGCCCCTACTGTGATCCAGGTGTTACACTAGGTAGTATACACTACTCAGTATTGGACAGCATCCCTATGAGATGGGCATTTTCACCTTGTCAGGTAGGTTTTATTGTCTCCATTTTGTAGATAAGCAAACTAAATTTGAGAGACGTTCCATAACTTGTCCAAGGTCATAAACTTAATAAGTGGGAGAATTAGAATTTGAATCCATATCTGTCCAAAGCATGTGCTTGCTACATTCTAGGCTGTGAGCATTGGATAGAAACACTAATGAACCAGAAGAGGATCTGACATTGTAAGAAGAGAGCTAACATTCATATAGTATTTTAGAGTTTCTGTATGACTTTTATTCATTTATTATCTATATATTACCCAGACTTTTAAGCACCTACTAGTTTATAGGCATTAATCTAGGCATTGCAGATGCCAAAACAGTATTAATTCTATAAAAGAAACGAGTGGAATTAACTAGGTGAGAAGAAATGTGCATTACTTGTAGCCTAATTTGCCCACATTTCAGTCTAAAAAAAAAAAAATGGGGATATGTATATATGTGGGAATTTTCCCTCAGCAGAGAAATGGTTGGGTACTAGATCAGAGGAGAAAAGAAAGATAAGCTCTAAATTGCAATGTAAGGAGGATATCTCCATTGTACTGGGGAGAATGAACTGGATTGAAAAAGAAGAAAGCAAGGAGAGAACAGAAGGGGCCTTTGAAGTGGTCCATGTGTGAACTTATCTAAGCTACCGATGATGTTGGGAGCTGGGCAGAAATGTTTCAGAAGACACACAAATTTATTCACATAACACACATGGAATTAAAGCATGCGTTACTGCTATTTACCACACATTATGAATTAGAATCCTGAGTTACCAAAAACCACATAAATTCCAAAGCTTGTTCTCATCCTGTTCCAATACACTGGTCCAGGACTTGTTATCAGAAGCAAGGACTAAACTATAAAATAAAGGAAAGAATGTGACAAATAAGAATAAAAGAGTCCTTTCTCCAGATCACTTGAATATTTTGAGTTAGGACACTAAAATTTTAATGTTCTAAATTTCAGTGTTCTCCCCTTCTCTTCCCAGCTCCCTCACATCCTTGTTTTCTGTAGAATGACAAATAAAGTAATGAGCAACAGAGATTTCAGCAGAGTTAAACTAAAACAAGAAAGCTGAAGGCAAGAAAATAGTTCTGTAACATGTTCCAAGGAGAAATTCCAAAACAGAATGAAATATTTCCTGGTGTAAAATGCCCTCAGTGGACTGAAACATTTCCTTGGAACCCAAGACAACAGGTAAAGTCTGTTCCTCATTACCTTGTGCGATAATCACCCAATCTTACATTTTCTATTTCTTTGGAATTCATTTGTTTTCATTATATCAGGTGGTTGTTATTATGATGTGTTAATGGGCTTCAAGCAGGGCTGTCCTCTGTGACTCAGACTCTGATTACTAAAATGAGAGTTTTGATATTTCTTATTATACCAACTCAGTTTGCATTCCAGTTGTTAATATTCTTGTCCACCAGAGTAGTGCTCTGAATTTCAAAGGCATGCAAAGGAAAGAAAGTGAGAATTTTATTTTCATTTTCAACTCCAGATTTCTTTCATCCAAAAGTTCGTCTTTCACAGCTTTAGCACCACATTTTAGTTCTTGTATGCCCCTAGTCTCATTGCTAAAATCTTTGAGAACATTTTTAAACGTGAAAAAACACTTGCAATTTCTCTCTTTCTTCATTTTTCCTTTTGAGTTCATATTCCGTTTTCTGGCATAAAGAGCCTTCTTGATCCTGTTCTCACAGGAACTACCCTTTACCATCCAGGTCATGACCTTTTGATTCAAGATCATAGTAATGCACTTCTGTAGCTCATTACCTTTAAACATAAATTAAGTTAGATAAATTGCTCCTAAGCATTATACCTCTTCAAGGGTGAGCCCCACCGCTTATGCAATACCAATGCTTGTCTTTTTACATGTGTAAGAAATGAAAGTCTTGAAGCCAGAGATCAAATTCAGTGTCTTTATAAGACTAAAGAGAGAACCATGACACTTCTAGTCTGATTCAAACCGGGGCTATTTTTCAGAAGCGCATACTAAATAGATCCTACAAAATGAGCATTTCCATACAGCCCATTCTATTTATCCAGAGCCTCCCTGATACTGAACGCATACTTCTCTTCATTCTTCACTAACAGGAACAGCAAACACCCTGCCCTACTTAACTGGATAACGAATTAACTTTTTAAATGTCTAAATCTGTGTTTACATATACAAGATGAGATCGGTGTTTACCTAAGGGGACTGTCTTTACTCACTAATGTGTGCTTTACACTAACCTAAGATAGTACTTGTGATGATTACAGCACTGCTAAACAGCCTTGGTTTTCCAGACACAACAGAAATATATTTGGGTGAACACATTTTTGTTTCCATATCTATGGAAAGATTCCTTTATGTTTTCTTTGTTTGGGTAATTGTTCGTGTTATTGCTGTTTATACCCTAGGACTTGCGGATAAGGCTGGCGTTCCTGAGTGCCTCAGCTTTTCTGATGTCTACCCCATGTTGGTTTACCTTACATTATTTCTCTCCACCTCCCCTGTGCCCAAAACATTCAGCATCACAGATGGCACTTTATAGACAGCTATTTTTGTGTAAGTGCGGCTGTTTAATTTTGCATTCAGCTGAGGACAGAAGATGTCATGAGGCCTTTGTCCTCCAAAGTGCACTATGTCCCTGCTTCCCTTTAAAGTTAATCGTGTGTTTCCTTGTCACTGATTAAGTAGATGTTCTGAATGTGTCTATAAGCAGTCCTTTCTATTTTCTCCTGTTTGTTGGGGTCAGATTGCATTCATAAAGATTCCATACAACAGCGGTTTTGTGATCTTTATGATATGGAAATTTAGAAAGGAGCTGTTGAGGAGTCAGAATTGAAACACACTGGGAAAAAAATAAAAGAGACAGATGAAAAGCAAAATGTAAGCTATTTCATAAAGACATTCATTTTCATATACAGAATAGTTATAACTATATCATTGGGTAGAAGATAAAATGTGACCTTGTCACCTCATGATATGATCATTTCTTGAAGAATTCAAACAAATAAGACCAAAGGAATTTTAAAAATAATCTTTAGCCTAATAATTCATCTAATCACTATTGACCAAAAGTGTGTGAACAAATGACAATTACAGAAATCAAAGGAATTATAGTAAATATGTTCTCATTAGTTTGTCTACCAAGAAAAGAAGCATTTGTAATTGTTTAATGGCATCTTTGAGAATTCAGCCCTTTCAAAATAAAACCAAGAAAGTTAAAAGAAAAACCAGACGATGCTAGAAAGAGGAAAAGTAAGGGGAAAAAAGTGAAGATACCAAAAATTATAAACACTTTGTGGCAGAATTGTTGGCAGAAGTTAAAGTAACAAGTAAACAACAGAAATATAATCACAAACTCCCATGACTACCAGGCACATAACTAACATATGTGAAGATGGCAAGTAAGGTGATTTAGGCTGTGATCCTGAAACAGTTGTGTATAAATCCACAGAATATTATCTCTTCTGCAAAGAAACCACCTCTCTCATTTATTCTTTGTGTCCTGCCTGCTAAAGCTGTGTAATAAGTGCAAGGGTGCTGATAAGGAGTCATTGGCATAATGCCTCCATGTTAGGGAAACTAAAATAAAACAGCTGCTAATTCAATGTTTTTAAAAATATAGTAGATTCCAAATTCATCCAGGGCAGGAACATTTATTATCAATCCTCAACACTTCCTCTAGTACTTGGCCCATAGAAGGCATTTACCAAAACTTTATTGAATTAAATTATTTTTTTCCAAATGTAAAGACCAAGGGACAGAATAGACTAGAGTAGCTCCACAAAGAATGAGAGGTGGGGAAAGAAATGTAATCACATCCCTCTCCATAGGGTAACATTTGAAACCCATCTCCATCAAGCATGTGTTCTTGAGTATGTATGCATTTATGTGCCTGTGTAAACATTCATCTACACCTCAAAGAGTCTCACATCCTGCAACCCTTGGCCATGAAGACGTGCGTATCTGGATAATTCAACTGTATTAGGAGGGGTAAGGCCTGGAAGTAAAGAGTTGAATGATAAATGATGACAAGCTGATGCCATCTGCCCCCAGGTCCATATCAAATTTTTTTTTTTTTTTTTTTTTTTTTTTTTTTTTTTTTTGCGGTACGCCGGCCTCTCACTGTTGTGGCCTCTCCCGTTGCGGAGCACAGGCTCCGGACGCCCAGCCTCAGCGGCCGTGGCTCACGAGCCCAGCCGATCTGCGGCATGTGGGATCTTCCCAGACCGGGGCACGAACCGGTGTCCCCTGCATTGGCAGGCGGACTCTCAACCACTGCGCCACCAGGGAAGCCTCCCATATCAAATTTTTGATAAAATAATATGTACCTCCATAATGTGCCACCAAGAAAGTCTCAATTATGTTCCCTGGATTAAAGTTAAGCAAACAAAGAAATGAAGAATGCATTTTTCAAAGATCTTGAGTTAGAATTGTAAAGGCTCAAAGTGGAGGGGAAATACTCCCACTACTCCTGAAAATGTTTATGTAAACTCTTTCATGGCTTAATGGACCAGGTTAACAAGGTTCTCAATAAAGTGCCCATATAAGATGATATCTCACAGCAAGCCTTGAGGGATGCTGGCATTTTGTTTGAGAGAAGCATTAAGCTCAAGTCCCTTGCCCAATTACGTTTAGCATTTTATCTTTGACATTTTTCATTATAAGTGAAACTAATGGCCTGTCCTATGTTTTTCTGAATAGAGAGAAAGCAGTGTGCAAAATTATCATTGCACTGGCTTCGCAGGGTCAAGTAGGAAACAAGGTTCTTATCTACACAAGTCATTTAAAAGACTTCTATTAGTTTATATGCAGGCTTTGGGGAAGCATCATATACCCAAAATATTGACCTCCATACTCAATTTTTCTTAGTTTGTCGAGAACCCATTATTATATTCTCTAGATTTTGCTGATTTGTTTGAATTACCAGGGGTATTATCACCAAATCATTTAATTGCACATTTTTCAATTATTTCATTTGATATATATGGATCATTAAGAAAAATTTTAAAAACACTTCTTTTATTGAGTAACTGACTAGCTAATCAATGAATTACTTCAACAACAGTTTATTAAATAGTGAGCCTGGGGCAGGCATTGGGTGGCTGCTGGCAATGCGGAGACATTGGTCCCTGCTTCCTGGATCTACAGATCTACAGACAGCCTTGGGCTAGCTGGTCAGTTTAAAGTTTGTAACATTAAGGATTTTTATTTGTCCAAATGATTTCTTTATTTTAAAAATCTCTTCTTTTCATCTTCTTGTTTATGTCAAGCCTGTGCATGATAAACTCTAAGTTATTTTTCATTCTGGTGTTGGGGAAACCATACAGTCCCATGAGGTGGGACATTTATTTGTTTATCAGATTCACTGTTCTAGAGAATTTTCTGGACGACACAGCACTTCTGTGCTGAGGAATTCTGTTATCTATGGTTCATTAATACTTTCTGCAGGATCATTACCTCCAAATTCAATAAGAAATAAGCCTATATTTCTACATGGCACAAAGTGAAATATGCATGGAAATCCATTGCATCATTCTTTTTTTGTTGTTTTGTTTTGTTTTTGCTGTAAGCGGGCCTGTCACTGTTGTGGCCTCTCCCGTTGCGAAGCACAGGCTCCGGACTCACAGGCTCAGCGGCCATGGCTCACGGGCCCAGCCGCTCCGCGGCATGTGGGATCCTCCCGTACGGGGGCACGAACCCGTTTCCCCTGCATCAGCAGGCAGACTCTCAACCACTGCGTCACCTGGGAAGCCCCATTGCATTATTCTGATGAACTAATAATTGATCAACTTTATATATTTAAGAAGCTTACAACAACACAGAACAAGATAATGGTGCTATGACCAACTTCCAATTCCTTCTTCAATTATTTTCCAACTGCTACTAGGTAAGAGGAGAAGAGTGCTTCTTCTGCTCTACGATAAGTTATCTTCAGTATTGATTTCAGGATCTAAATAGAATGTGTGAAGCAGAAAAAGAAAAGGAGAAGAGAATAACAGAATAAAAGCCTGCAGCCCCTTTTCCTACAGCTACCCTTCTTGGGCAAAGAGTGATTTTGCCTACCAATTTAAAAAACTCGGGGATGGTGGCTCTCTCTAAAGTAATAATGTACTTGAGAGGATTGGAGAGAAAAATGGATCCTCCTCAGCGGTAGTTCATAAGCAAGAATAGTCACTGCAGATGAATACTTTCATTCATTTGGGCCATTTTTCAAGATTACTTTCTAGATCCACCCTTCTCCAGGCATTATATGAGAGATGGAATTTTTAGTCCTGAATCTGCCACAAACTAGGTTATGTCAACAGGTGAGTTTTGTTTGTTTGTTTGTTGTTTGTTTTTTCAAATTTATTCAGGGTTTAGTTTAATAAAGAGTGAAACTACATGAGCTCTAAAATAGTTTTCAGATCTCTGAATCTAAATCTTATGGTTAAATTATTTACCAGTTCACGATAACAGAATGTATTATTTTATCATATTTTCGTGCCAGCCAGTTCAGCTTATCTGACTTCAAGGAGAACTGCCTGGGAGAGGGATTGTGAATATATGAAAATACTTTCTTTAAAAAAAAAACCTCAGACCAATTTTCTGGTCATACAATTGGTATTAATCTTGAACCTGTAAGTAATTGTTTCTAGGTACAGCTTTACAAAAAAATGAAACACTTTACAAAAAACTGAAATACACTAATGAGATATTGTTTTAGTTCCACAGTTACATTTTTTCTTTTTTCCAAAGGGTAGGCCAAGCATCGACATCTTGTTCATAGTAAAAACACGAATTGCCTTACTACTAGGAATAACTTGTTTTATTTTTGGACATTTCTCTCTAAGGTGGAAAACATTTTTTTGGAGTGCATTTAGCTTGTGACAATTGTAAAATGTAAGAGAACAACTCCTTTCCATAGATAACCTTGCACAGTGTTGAAATTCTTACAAATAATATTCTCTTACATAGTTGAAAACCCAATTAATAAACAGTTTAGTACTCAATCCTCAAACATCTCCCACAATGGAATCCACTGCAAGGACTTGTACTGTACGTGTCTTGAATAACCAAGCTAATCATAAGGATTACAACACAGAAATGAACTCTCCATAAATATTAAAAATTATCTAGCCCTCACAGATGTTTACTCTGCTTATTATCTTCAAACTTCCTGGATCAAATGTTCAATATGAATATGTTAGTATCCACCAAAGATTGGTTTTGGCAGGGTATATGTTGATATCAGCAGGAAATAAATAGGAAAACAATAAAAGGTATGAAACTTTAAAACAGTAGCTTAAAAGTGTTTTATAAACTACAGATGGCTTATACCATTTAAGCAAATATTTGCTGTGGGATTAGAAACAGGACCGAGAAAAAATGAAATCATTTGAGAAGAATGTCTCCCATGCAATATGTTATAATTAAAGCAGAGATAAGCAACGTGGAAATTGCCTCTTATTATCTCTCCTCATATTACAGGAGAGATGAAGTATGTTAGGACATGTGAGCACGAAATCAGAAAAATAATTGAAAAATGTTCAAAGGAGTCATCTTTAGATTTTAGAATCCTAAAATGGGAACTCTTTATTAATGTAATGCCAGGCACATACACACCCCAAACCCAAGACACTCAACTTCCACACACAAACACAGACCAGCTTTAACTCTTACCTTTATACTTACCACTGCTGGTTATGAAAAACAACAACAATGACAAAGAAAAAGAGAAAAAGGAGAAAGAATAAAAGCAAGGCTCAGTTTCAAGGCAGATAGAAGCTAAAGGTCAGACAAGTCAAGTCTGCTGGCTTCAACAACTTTCTCCTCCAGAAACGCTTTGGAATTGAGCAAAGCACCCCATGCCTATCCCTCCTCTGTTTCTGAGTGAGCGGATCAAACTGAAACACAGCTCTCCCACCTTAGGCTGTGATCTCATTAGTGCTCAGAAGTTAAGCAGCAGAAAGCATGGGGAGCATTGTCAGGGTACAGATAGGAGAGGATGGCAGGAGGCAGACAGAGGAGAAGCTGGGCCAGTTCACTGATGTTCTCCTCGTTCGTAATTGAACCTGTGTGCTGGTCGGATGCTAGAAGGCACCCTTGCTGCAGGTGTTGTCTCTGGAAAGTGACTTTCAATTATATTCCCTAACATCCCCATACAGTTTTTTAGAGTAAAGGAGTCTGGACTCTAGTAAAATTCTGATGAGTTGTATGTTGTATTCCTCCATTCTTGGCTGATTTAAAAAAATGTTCTCTTTTTATCTCTACAATGAACTAGTGAATTGTGTATAGCCTTAGAGGTTCTCTGAATAAGGGGCTATTTGTATTAATACATAAAGGAGGGACTTCCCTGGTGGTGCAGTGGTTAAGAATCCGCCTGCCAAGGCAGGGGACATGGGTTCGAGCCCGGGTCCGGGAAGATCTCACACGCTGCGGGGCAACTAGCTCGTGTGCCGCACCTACTGAGCCTGAGCTCTAGAGCCTGCAAGCCACAACTACTGAAGCCCACATGCCTAGAGTCCGTTCTCTGCAGGAAGAGAAGCCACCGCAATGAGAAGCCCACGCACCACAACAAAGAGTAGCCCTCACTCAACACAAGAGATAGCCCATGCATAGCAATGAAGACCCAATGCAGCCAATAAATAAATTAATTAATTTTTAAAAATACATAAAGGAACATGTAATACATTACACTAAATATATGCTTTGGGTACTAGTGTAGGACCAGGTTTTGGGGAGAACATATCTAATGATATAGAAGCTGATGTAATTAATAGGAATCAACAAGTTTTACAAATTATCGCCAAGTTGGGTTAGTGTAATGTACGTAGGCATTAAAATTAATTTTTTGCATCAAAAAATGAAGTAACTATCATAAAGAAAAAAGCCCACGTATTCCTCCCAAAGCATCTTTAATAGTTACTTCCACATCTGAATAATGATATATGCCACCCCTCCACCTTAGGTGACTTCTGTACTCTTAATATATAATGTTAACTCCCTTCTTCAAAACACTCTTCTGAGATAAATTCTATGTGGCTGTGATTATTTCCCTTAATCAACCAACCAGTGTTGATTTTCCACATTACAGGTATCCCTATCTTAATGGAAGAAGATTTACTTAAACATAAACTTCCCTACATGTTCTGAGCTCTGGGGACTTTTGCCCAAACACCATACAAAATTCTGAAATTGCTCTGATTCAAATTTGATTGATTAAGAAATGGCTCTTCACCAACTCCTCGTAAAACCCTGGGAATCAGGGGGGAAATCATGAAACTCAAGGAAATGAGAATACGGAAAGGATGGGTAGAGAAATACCAAACATAAATAGGAGAGAAGCAATAGGGACACCTTTCCTTTTGTTTTTAGTTAGTGGAAAAGCCACGGTCACCACAGTAAAGATGTATTATACCAGGGCCAAGGAGCAGTTAGGAAGTTTTCAGAACCAGAAGTCGGAAAGAAGAAGGCCAAGAATGAAGAAGGGGAGGCTGAGAAAAGCAAATGCAGATGCAGATACCGTTCCTGAAGAGACAGTCAATTCATTTTATTGCTTGGGGATCAAAAAGAAGCTACCTCAAATCAAATCAAGTCATGCGATAGATGTGGGATTTCAATTTTTACAGGTTGATTAGATTCTATTTTCACTGAACCCTGTGGACTTTGAGAGGACTTGAAACTCCTTTCAGTGCTTTGCAAAATTTCCCTCCATGTAAACTGTCTGCAAAGGGATTGCTCTGTAGCTTAGCCATCAAACAATAGCATGGAAAGGACAGATGCCATCATGGATCCAGGGCTGAGAATGTGAACCACATGTGTGATGTTCTGGCTCCCAGATCACCTGAGTGAAAGGAAACCCCCCATTAGCAGTCATATGCTGTTCAGCCTTCTAAGACTTGACTTCCTAAAGGGTAAGTACTCCTCCCTGTTTTTTAGTCCCTTAACCCCATGTGCACAAACACATAGGCGAGTGGTTCTGGCCCAGTGAGTCCGTGGCATAGCTGAGGTATCAAGAGGAACAGAAGTTTGACAAAGAGTGATGCAAACCACCGCTGCAATTTAGTCCTCTGGTGAGGCCACATCACTCCTGCGGACCTGAGCCCCTGTGGCAGGGGCATGCTACCAAGTGCCCTGGGTTTCTCTTGTCAAAGGGACTAATAAGCAGATGCAGTGAAGGTCCCTACCTTCCCCGACTGCACACATCCCAGACAGAGCTCTGAGGTGTTGATTCAAACTGTCCTATTGCTAGGCACTCGGCGTTGCTATGTGATCAGAGAAACATGTAAATATAATGCAACCGGGGGAAATCAATTTCTCCTGGGCTCGACTCCATTTAAATCGCGTGAATGCAAGTGGAAGAAAACCAGGCACTCTGGCAGACTTAGGATTCCAAGCTGGTGAGCTTGCTGAGGCAGGATGTTTTGTGTGTCACCTTGTGAATGATTATAGCAAGACAGGGGGATAAGTGGGAAGTGAGAGGTCTGCGCTCTTGGGTTTTCCCTTCCAAAATGACTTCGTTGAGGTCTTTTCAATTTAATCCTAGAAATAAACAACTGCTGAGAGCAAGTGATGATTGAAAGGAGGAAGGGGAAGATGACTTCAGTTGGCTGTTTCTGAGGGAGGCTGGGTCCCTGAGCCCTTCAGGATTTAAAGAGGAGGCGAAGGGTTTTAATTGGATTTTAAATTTTCTTAGTAGTCAGGAAAGGTTTGGGGTGCACTGTGGCCTTATCCGCAAGCACAACAGGCAGCTGTGTTTCAAAGCTGACCTTTATCAGATGGTGGTATGTTTATTTCAGTCTGTCACAGAGAAGGAATAAGAAAACACTGCTAGGCCATGCAAGTTGGGTTATAAAAGTAAAACAGGACCAAAACAAAAACTAAAGACACTGCCTACTTGGCTAAACTCCTAAATTAGGGGATTGGGGGAGAATTCAGGAGGGGTTAAGGGAAGCATGACGGCTCCATGGTGAAGGAACTGAGGCCAAAACTCCTTGCTTAGGAGCTGATGAGAGGAAAATTGAGCTCAGATGAAACAAAAGAAGAGAAACTTGAAATACGTGGCAAGCAGGCTTTAATTATTTGATAAAATTCAGGGCAGAACTCTGGCAGTGGTCTACTTAAGCCCCCTCCACCCCTTCTTCCCTCATCAAGGTATTTTCTAGGTATCAAAAACCCCAGCACCTTCAGAGACTTGGCTCCAAGGTTAAGAAGGAAATGCTACACTGTACTTTTATATAATAAAGTTCAGCGATATCTCAAACTCTATTTCCTTTTTAATTACAATTTTCTTACCTGAGCCTCAAGTGATTCTCATGTTACCATTAACCCTGGAGGCCCGAGTTATTTTACGCTCAACGACAAGGATTGGCACCGCAGTTTCTACATGGGCAATTTCTCCTCTCCACGAGCCTTAACCAAGTAGATAGCATCAGACCAAAGTTCCTAGTTACTCATGCCCTGTAGAGAGACAAGTGCCCTAGGGAAAGCCTAGAAATTTGAAATAAACTGAAGATTCTATTGCTTCTGAAATATTTAGGAACTGTGGAATTAGAGAACAGACAGCAGACTTTTTAAGTGAGGGATATTCTAAAGCTGAGCTCTTTCTAAAAGATTCTCTAGTGCCTGTTTTAACTTTTAAACTGTAATTTTGAGCCAGAATTTATTTGGAAAGTTTTATTAAGGAGGATTATTAAGAAAAGGTGGGGACTAATCTATTGAGAGGAGCATATATATATATATATATATATATATATATATATATATATATATATATATATATATTAAAAAGGACGGTTTATAAAGAGTTAAGAATATTGGCTAACCATTGTCTCTAATTGCACTGATGATGACAAAGGTAGAAAATACACGACACAAATAGTTCCACACCAATGCTTCATCCATGGCAAGTATTGTCAGTCTATCACAGCACTGTCTCCATTTGTGCCAGATAGTGCTAGCTAGATCATTAAATGGATTTCCCTTCTTTTCTGGGCACACAGCTAGATTTACTTCCTTAACTCCTCATAATTAGGAGTGACCATGTGACAGTTCTAACCATCAGAATGTAGTAGAAAGGATGTATGGTATGTTTAGAATGAAAAACATTCAGATGTTCCTTCCTGCTGGTTGGAATGCAGTTATTCCCAATGTGGTCAAACTTACTATAGGGAGTATCACCATTACCGGAAGGTAGAGCTGCCAAAACAAAAAAGCAGCCAGGCAGCAGGTGGTGCTAAAACTGATCTCTGAGACTGGAAATCTACAGATCCTGGTTGTACAATAAAAATACCTGGTAAAATTGCTGTCTATGACAGCTTGAAAGCAGACATTACCTGTTGTGCCAGCAGCTCTAGGAGAAGTGTGGGAAAGAGCCAGAGTGTTGGCAGTTCTTGCCAAGTTGTAACAAGCCGTTTAAAAATGAGTTAATAACAATGGAGTGCCAGAGATCAAGAGCCTTATAGATTGAGAAAACACAACTACACTGGACCCCATACAGTAAGTTATAAGTCTGAAAAATGTCTTCAGTGACAAAATCTAATACTACTTCTCAGTTAAACAAAGGGACTCAGCTTTCCCTGAAAGATCATATTAAGGCCGTTACCCTCCCACTCAAGTCTAGTGTTTCAGGCAGCCTCTTTGAGTTAGAGGTTGAGTTACAATGAAGTCTCAATAGAGTCTCAGTAAGCCTCATGGGAAATCCAAGTTGGGATGAATCTTCATTAACTCCACTCCACTATTTTTTCTTTTACCACATCACAGAACTTATTTTTCTCAGCTTACCTTAAACCCCATCTCTAGCTCCTGATGCCCTATAAAACCGTTTCTCATTACAGCATAAGAAAGTGGTCTTTCTCCTGAAATCCAAAACCACATATTGTCTGCACCATATTTGGCAGATGTACTTGATTTCTTGTATGTCTTGTTTTTTTTTTTTTTTTTTCGGTACGCGGGCCTCTCACTGTTGTGGCCTCTCCCTTTGCGGAGCGCAGGCTCAGCGGCCATGGCTCACGGGTCCAGCCGCTCCGCGGCATGTGGGATCTTCCCAGACCGGGGCACGAACCTGTGTCCCCTCCATCAGCAGGTGAACTCTCAACCGCTGTGCCACCAAGGAAGCCCTGATTTCTTGTATGTTTAAACGTGCAACCAGTGTGCCTTACCTCCTTGTCTAGGTGTAAATGTCTTTAAATCTGGGTCTGTATTTTATAGGTTTTTTAGAACCACGAAAGCTTTCAGCAAAGTACTTTGAATATAGCCTAATATCGTTTTGATGCATTAATAAATTCCGAGTGCATTCAAGCATTTTCTGCTTTGTTTCTCTCGCCTGTAATTAGTAACATTTAATCCTACCACCTACTTCTTGAGTCTTCAGGGACTCCCTATTCCCTGAAGCTTCGTGACTAAAACATACATCTCTGCTCTCAGGCTCAAATCTCCCCACCTATCTCTACAGCTACACTGTCATCTCAGCTCAAAATAAATCATCTTTCTCACTCAGAATAATAGAACTTTAGAGCAAATCTAATTAAGTTCCTCCTTTCTTCCTTCCTTCTTGCTACCCTTCCTCTTTCCCTCCCTCCTTCTTCTTTTCTACCCTCTTTCTTTTCTTCTTCTCTTCCTTTTTTATGTGGGTGAGAAAACTGAATGACAAAAATGGTAGTGCCTTGACTAACATCAGAGTGTAATTAGTCATATCTCTGAACTCTTTCTAGAGTCCTTTTACTTCACCATATTTGCATCTCATGTTAACACACACTCAAAACTGAAAGAAGTAAATGCCTTCTACTGTAACTTTTAGCCTTTTAAAAAAAAATCTGGTGATTGTTTGGAAGATAAAAACTTGCCTTTTTATTTATTTTACTATGCATGGGCCATATGTATCATGATTATTCAGAAATTGCAATACTGATTACATACTGACCCAAACCATAGAGAAACATTTGCCCCATCATCACGTATCATCTTAAGAATTGATCCATGAGATCCAGAAGCCAATTCTCAAAGGGATAGGATTCTCTGGGTTGTACTGATGCAAACACACTGTGCCTTCTTTAACCTTGATAACAAATTGACACATTGAAATGTCCTTAGATTTAGAAAACTAGAAAATCAGAATAAGCATATCTTATCATCTCGAAAATATTATAATACTTTAAAATTTTACTTTTATCAAAATGGACAGGGTAACAAAAAGTACAGAAGCTTATGGTGAAAACTAATGGTCCCAGCTATCTCCCTTGCCACTTCTAGTCTGACTCCCTTTGTCTTTTAAAGGACAATTTTGGGCTCTTATAGTGCTTACCTCTGTAAACTCCATGCTGGAAAGATCTATTTATTTGGTCTTATGATACATGAAAACTTACTTGTACTCTTGTCTTCCTCTTTCCTTCATGATGGATAATTATTAGTTTTATTTTAAATTCTCCTGTTAACCTTTTAAACTCCAGCTTCTAGTTTCAATAACTCTGAAAAAATGTCCCTTGATTCTCCACTTTGTCAGAGAAGTGTATTAGAACTTCCTCATTTTCCTCAACTTTTCCTAATCCTCTTTTTTATTTCACCTTCTCTGAGCTACATGATAACATTTATGCTATCAATGCAGGTCAGATTTACAATCTAAACTGTAACCACATTGAAGTCTTCTGTGAATACAGATTGACTTTAAATTTAAGAATCAGTGTACACATTGCTGTAACTGCATATGTATTGTCTAGTGCTGGCCCAAGCAGTGGTGCTAGGATTAGTGGGCTTGATTGCATCACTCCTGAGGGATGTTCTAAAGGGACTGTTCTGAACATCAATAGCGAACGGATTCTCTTTTTTATACTCCTTCGATTTCTCAGAATTATGCCTCTTTTCAGTTTACTCTATATTGCAAACACGTTGAACCCATATCTGCTCTTCTGATGGCTGCTAAAATGATTTGACTTTATAGCTTTTTATACCTTCATCATATTTTCACTTTTTCCAGAATGACTCCAACTTCTTATTCTCTCAATTTTTAAAATTTTTCCTGCACATCACTATCCAGAGACTCTTACTTCCTCCTCATATTGGAACTAATTTATTTCAGGCTGCTGCATGGTAGCATCCTGGGAATTCCTTTCTTTCTTTCTTTCTCTTTTTTTCATTTCCCTTCCTTCCTTCCTTCCTTCCTTCCTTCCTTCCTTCCTTCCTTCCTTCCTTCCTTCCTTCCTTCCTTCCTTCCTTCTTCTTTCTTTCTTTCTTTCTTTCTTTCTTTCTTTCTTTCTTTCTTTCTTTCTTTCTTTCTTTCTTTCTTTCTATCTTCTCTTTCTTTTCCTAAGTATCAGATGTTTTCTTGATCCTATGACTCACTACTTTTTGGTTTTACTTCTTCACTTTGATGGTGCACACCTCCAGATACTTTCTGATAGAGGTTTTGGAGAGAACAGTTCTTCCAGTCCTTGAATGTCATTAAAAGGACTTTGTTCTGGGGCTTCCCTGCTGGCGCAGTGGTTGAGAGTCCGCCTGCCGATGCAGGGGACGTGGGTTCGTACCCTGGTCTGGGAAGATCCTACATGCCGCGGAGCGGCTGGGCCCGTGAGCCATGGCCGCTGAGCCTGTGCGTCCGGAGCCTGTGCTCCGCAACGGGAGAGGACACAACAGTGAGAGGCCCGCGTACCACAAAAAAAAAAAAAAAAAAAAGAAAAAAAAAAGGACTTTGTTCTTCCTCACATGTGGTTGATTGCTTGGTCTGATGTAAAATCCTCATTGGAAATCATTTGGTCTCAGAACATGTGTATTGCTTTCTGTAGTGTAGTTGAAAAGAAGTCTGGTGCCTCTCTATTTCATTAAACTGCAGATGACTTTGTTTCTCTCTTCCTCTGGAATCTTATTAAATTCATCTTTATTTTTTCTGTCTGTTGGGAAGAAATAGAGTTAAATGCATAACTTCCAGGTCTTTGGAGACAGATTACTTGGGCTTGTATCTCAGTTCTGCCACTTCCTGGCTAGGAAACATGTGTCAGTTACTTCACCATTGTCCACCTCAAGTTTCTCATCTATAAAAGGGGATAATAGTACATATGTCTTCATGTTGCTGTGAGGATTATATAAGTTAATACATGTAAAGAACGTAAAACAGGGCCTGCATATGGCAAGTGCTATATGAATAGTTCCTATTAATATTTTCTAGTTCTATTGGTTTATTTTAATTTCAGCTTTCATATTTATAATCTCTTAAGAGCTCTTTCATGTTCTTTGATCCTTTTTAATAGACTGGTAACTTCTTAAATGTCTCTGTGAACATAAGTAAGAAATCTCTGAAAACTATTTGGGGCTATGAATGATATTTTTGCTATGGAATAAATATTTCTGTTTATTTATTCAGTATTTCTCTTCCATGTTTCTTGTTCTCCTCATATGCTGGTAAACTTTCGTTTTCAGTTTATCTTGAAAACAGAAGGACATGTAGCTGATGTCAGTTTCCTTTGCTTTGACTTCTGGTAGGTCTCTTCCCAGGGTGGAACATTCTGCCTGGATGCTTAAAGTGGGAGGATGCAGTGGAGGCTGTGGATGTATTGATTGGCTTTACTTTGAGGAGGGCAAGCAAAGCAGTGTAGGGTCAAATGGACCCCCAGTCCTCCACCCCACACACACACACACACACACACACACACACACACACCATGCCAAAAAGAGAAGACATTTATTGCAAGGCCCCATTGGTCACCCTATAAGTGTAGCACTTCCTCAGATGGTATAAGTTAAAATAAACTTATGATGTAACATAGGAATGTTAGCATGGATTTCAAGTTTTAACCTAAGATCCTCTGTACTTACATATTTTATGAAAATTAAATCTGTTTATTCTAATAGCAATACTTAAAATACTTGTTCAGCATTAAACTTTACAAATTCCTTTCATACAGGATATTATTTGATCCTATGGGATTCTTAGAACAATCATTATAATCAAATAAATAATATACATAAAATAGATCTTTGAAAGTATCAAACACGATGCAAAATTACAAGGTACTACTTTAGCGTTTACACATATTAGTTGTATACTACATTAAGAAAATACATTTTATTACAAATAATACCTTTAGTTTTGTTCTGCACTGACCTTCTCCAAAAAAAAAAAAGAATGGATTTGAAAAAAAAGATACTAACTAGAATACTAAAATGATTAGAAATCAAATGGACCTTGAGCTCTTCCCTTTCTTCAGCCTACAGAGGAAGAATCAGAGGCCCCATGAGGTCCTATGTACCCAAGGTCACAGGGACTGCGAGTGATACAGCCTTTTAATGTCAAGACCAAAACAACAGTTCTGTTTCTGCATCTCTTTCTCTTTCATGTTCTTTACCCCCAGTAAATTCTTACCTAGCAAAAAAACTTAAGAGTTTAGCTTCTTCACAGTACTCCAGATTTCAGAAGTTTGTAGGCAAAGATACAAAGAAGTAGAAAGATGAGAAGGTTGTTCCATGAGTACATGGTACATGCCCCACATCCCAACTACAACAAGACTTCAGGCACCCTCAACAGTGATGCAACAAAGGCAGTCGTTCCTCCAGACTTTCAGGGTCACAAAAAGATTTCCAAGGCTGCCATGAGTGCAGCCGAGCTGTCGCACTGGGCTCTGTAGCTTGCAGCACTTTCTGCCAGAGTGTAATAGAATCCTGAAGTGCTATTGTATTTTTAAAGGCAATTAATATTTTATTATGCACAGACATTTATTTGCACCGTTTGGATTCCTCTTCTCTAATTAAATCTTGTGATTTACACAAACAAAACTGCAGTTCTTTAAACTCTGCAAATTATAAAATTTAACAAATACTTGTTAAAAGGAGGTAAAAGCAGCCACGGGTCCTATTTTTTTGTGACAGAAACAACTGGAGGCTATGGAGTGAATTGACAGTGTCTCTTATTTGAGTGGGGCAATGTGGCAATTACATACCAAATACCTTAGTTAAGTAGAACTGATAGAAATTCCAGCTGTCTATGAGAGAAAAGTTAATTCTTTAAATAAATAAAGTCAGAGTATTTTATGTGTCCACGTAGGATTTTTGCTTCATGACCTTGTGTACAGCGTTTTGTGTTATGGGATTTATAAATCAAGAGTGTAGTTTCAGGCATGCATTACACCAACCCTGCATTTGTGGAACATTTCCTACGGTCAAATGGATGGTATTCAGAGGGAAGAGAAAGACTGAGCTTCAATGCCCACTTGCAGAATATGCCTTGTTCCTCTTTCTGTTTCTAAATGAGCAGTTGCTTGGTAAATTTCAGCTAGATGAGTATTATATCCTGCCCCTCTCCTGGCAATATATGGAGTAAAGATGGGTACCCTGTAGGAGAAAGACAAAAGTCTCTCTTGATCTCTGGAAAGACAGCAGAAGGGGACCAAGGGTCAGTAAGAAGAAGACAGAACCAGGACAAGAAATAATCTCCATCTTAATTAAGCTGAAAGGTCTTATCAAAGCTTCCCTAGGAATAGTTTGCAGTCTCCTTGAAGGACATTACTCCCAAGGTCTCCATCTGGGGAAGAAGAGGAAGGACATTAGGAAGTAGAAGGGGTAATGATCAATTAATTGACATGATGAATTTAGCAGTAATCTGTTTTCTTTATGGCTCTTTTTCCATCCCTGCAAAATACGCACTCAACCCAGAATGTAGAATGAAAACCAAAGGGTTCAATATGGAGAAATTCACTTTCTGGACATTTCAGGACAGCAGTTTTCCAAATGTGGAGGGCTACTCTGCAGCTCTGCAATTTCTATTCTCATTTGCATGAATTCTTCTCCGCATTCAATTTATAAGTCACAGGCTTTCTTCCTTTGTGTGCCAGTAGATTAATAGAGGAAAAACTCCACATGAAATTTTTACGAAAATAATTGACCATCTATCTAAGCAAATATATTTTAGGCATATTTGAGATAGTTTTATTTTAACTTATAGTGATAGAAATGACTTCAGTATACCTTTCTTACAAGGGCCTTGAAATTCTTTTGAAATATGAGAACACACACAAATACGCAGCATGCAAACAACTTTATAAATTTGGGTACAGAAAGTCTCCAATGTAAAAACATCCCACGTGAAAGCAACCCTCAAGTTAGAGAGAAATACAAGCAAAGAATAAAATAACAGACCTTTTTATTTCCCTATTTTATCACTCCCTGATGTTTCTACTAATGTTATGGAACTACTGTGGAAAATCTTAATTCTTTTAGAGAATATCCATTCTGCAGACCTGAAAAGTTTGTCTTGTGAGCCTTCATGAAAAGGGGGTGTATAAAGATAGCAAAGTAAGTTTCACCTCTTTCAAACTGTTCTCCCAGATTAATAATGCACCCAAGAAGGAACTGAAAAATCTCCTTTTCCCCAGTCTTCTCCCCTTCCTACTCACCCT
Source organism: Kogia breviceps (assembly GCF_026419965.1). Classification (NCBI taxonomy): domain Eukaryota; kingdom Metazoa; phylum Chordata; class Mammalia; order Artiodactyla; family Physeteridae; genus Kogia; species Kogia breviceps. The sequence continues at coordinate 132,916,976 of NC_081310.1, forward strand.
CTTCCTCCTTCTTCTTTTTCCTAAACAAGGGCAGCTTTCAGGATCAAGAACTAAGGCATATGGTCCAATATGATCTTTTAGTGAATTTTTTAGAGCAACAGGTATTAAGGACGACCCCAACAAATTAACTACTGGTGGAACTTTATTCCTATGAGAACGTGCATTCTAAAATACACATGAGGGTGACGCAAGAGGGAAGAGATATGGGAACATATGTATATGTATAACTGATTCACTTTGTTGTAAAGGAGAAACTAACACACTATTGTAAAACAGTTATATTCAAATAAAGATGTTAAAAAAATAAAAATAAAAATAAATAAAATACACATGAAATAACAACACTCTACATATCATTTACTCCCTAGGAAATGCCTACACTAATAATAACACTTAATATTTAGTGACAACTCAGCAGTGTCAGATTCAGTACTGAATTATTTATTATCCCATCTCATCCCCACAATAACCCTAATTTGGAAGGGATTATTAGGATTCCCTTTATAAAGATGAGGAGAAGAGGTTTAGAGAATTTAACCCCATACTCAAAACCATGCAAACACAGTGGAAAAGCCAAGAGTATGAGGTTGAGAACACAGATCTTTCTGATTTTGGAGCTGGTGCTGTTTAATATTGTGTTGCACTTAAATGCTCAGATGAATCTGAGACAGTTTATCCATGTATAAAGTTATGTGTATTTTTAAGAAAATTTCTATTATAAGGAAGACACTTGTGGAGGTTAATTCTTGTATGATTGTACCGAGTCTCATATTTTTTTTTAAATTTTTGCCGCAAAAAGACCCAATCGACATATGTAGGTAAATTTGAATCTTCCACATCACTTATGCTTATAGATTATTTCATAACGTTTGTAGTCAATCTTTTTAAAAATAGTGTTACAATGGTATAATGAAACTAATCTTTCTATTTTCTCCACCAAAAATTGTAATTGTTTGCTAAACTACCACCCTTTATGGACACCACAGTACAACGAGAGGCCCATTTGAGAAGGTATGAGTCTCAACTTTTGCTTAGTACACCAGAGGTGTTTAATAAATATTTTAACTGAATAAATGATAAAAGCATCTTTGAATATGGCAAACATAGGGGATTCAGCAATAAAACAATACATCCAAGTTTAAAATTAATGGCTCTGATATTTCCAGTAGTACATAAATGTAAAAAGATAATGGGTTAAACATGATAAAACTAATAACTGGGCTTAGTAAGACAGTTTCAACAGCACAGTTGAACAAAAATTGAAAGGCAACAGTCATTCTCTCATTTTCTCTTTTACCCCATTTGCAATTCACAGAGGAAACCATATTTTATTAGGTTCAGTTTTATTTCTTTTTGTGGTCAGCTTCAAAATTCTACACGATATGTTCCTATGCTTGTTTCTTGACCAATAGGGGTAATCCTTTATATTTCCTGCATGCTGACATTTTGTGCTAAGGGACAGTGCTAAGCAAGCTGCCTATATTGTCTCAATTAGTGCCCACTGGGAATAAATACTGATGGTGTTAGTCACATCTGAGAAGCCCATTCTCCTTTCCATTGATTGCTTTATATGACATAATTTTGACAATAATTTATTAAAAGTCCTCTGGGTGTCTTTAGGGAACAGTTTCTTTATTCTTTAAGAGAGGCACAGAATAAGGTATAATCTCATACTCACTGGACATTCTGTGACATTCATGTAATAGTTATGCTGCAACCATCCTGTGACTATACATGAGGGAAGGTTACTCCCCAAGGGTGGCAGGTTGGAGTGATGGAAAGAGCATGAGTTTTTGAAAGTGTGAGGCATTCAAATAATCAATTCATCCACCACCATTAACAAAGCCAGGTCTAAACATGTTCCCAAATATTGAATTTACTTTTGACTTATACTCATCAGACCATAGGCTTCATATTACTCACGAGGTAATACAATTTAGTGAAAAAGACCCAAACTCTGGAGCTAACAACCTTGTCTACAGTACTCAAACATTTAAATTTTCTGTCATTTCATCTGTAACATATGAGTGTTGAACCATTGCTATTTAACGTATGGCAATCTGTGACTTAGGAAGACACTTAGTTTGGACATGATTATAAAGTTAAAAACGAACAGCCTAGTATTACTAACAAGTTAGTATATGTTAGAAAGTTCACAGATTTAGAATCTAGAAATCTTGTCTTCATATTTCCAACTTTTACTTGATGTAACTTCTTGAAACAATAAAAGAATCTCTCTAAGCCTGTGTTTACATATGTGTAAAACAGGTATTATGATACACAGTTTATAGGATCAAATGGGCTAATATACATAAAAGTGTTTAATGGAATTTCACTCATTCATTCATTAAGAAATATTTATAGTGTCTACTATATGTGTCAGGAACTGTCCTAGATTCTAGGCAAACAACAGTGAACAAAACACATTAATAGGCATAAATCAGTTCATTTACTGACCCACGATCAGTTCTAATTTGGTTTATGAGTTATAAAAGCAAACTTAACCATTTAACCATGAGCTGATTGTATTACATTATAAATGTCTGATATACAGAACTGAAATACCACAAGAAAATATACATTCTGGGTTCTTTTAAGTGCATGATCATGGAGATCAGGGATTAGAATTTACATTTTTTAAAAAATTGTCTATGCTAGCCTATACTTGTTTAATTGAATTATATAATAGTTGTGACAGATTCTTGATAAATCAGCTGTGCTCTCATTTCCCCTTGTTGCCAACAGCATGCGTTTTTAGAAAAGATTGGCATGCTTTACTCAGTGTCCATAACACAAAGAATTAGGAGAAAACATGAACTCATATTATTGGATTCTTGACTAACATACACTAAACTTCCCGTTCTCCATTGCCTAGCTTCCTGGGAATGCATAGCCCCTTTCCCAATTTAATCCCTCCCACCTTGGAGACCTACCAGAAGCTCTGTTAATTGCCCATTCTTGCTCTTGCTTTTGACTAAAGTGACAAAAAGATCATCTGGTAAAATCACACAGGGGAAAGTCTAGTTAGTCTTTAACATTTCTCTAGTTTTATTAGTCATTTAATTCTGCTCCTCTCTAACAACTCCAGTTCTAGATCTTCAACCCTTTCTTCAGAGAAGTACATGCCTAATTGTATGGTCAGGACACTCAAGATGGCTGTTCTCTTGCTCTCTGTACATCCCCCTGCTCTGCCAGTGCCTGCCTCACCTACACCCTTCTCACATGACTGACCTTCCTACGTACTTGACCCAGGCCCCAGCTAGTGATTATTCTAGCTTTAGATCAGAATTCTCCACTATGTTTATCAAAGGGGTGGTGAGGGGCGTACCCCTCTACTGGTTTCCCTGGTAGCCAATGAGACAACTTGTTGTCAATTCTGCCTATAACTGGCAATCTCGCCTTCCCCTCCAGGAGTGGAGACTGCTACAATGTGCTGCCCTGCACATTGGTGCAGGGTGTCACATGGTGGGGTGTCACTGCAGGACCTTGCTTCAGATGTAAGATCTTCCTATCCACTAAACCACTGTTGTCTCTGTCACTGATTCTGGGCTCTTTTTTCAGTCTTAAAGCTGGCCTGTATGGTGCAGCCCAACATGCACATACAGTTGTGTAGGTTCAGTCTGCTCAGCAACTGCTGGCTAGAGTGAGAGGTGAAGGTGAAATTGAGCCCTGTGCCCAGTCAGTCATGAACCTAGGACCTGAATTCGATTTGCCGCCTGGGTCCCATGTAATGGCTTTTACCTTCTCCTTCCTATACTTAAAAGGAAGAAAGAAATATGTGTATATAGTTATTTTTACAAATCAGGTCAGAAAGGTGTTGTGTTGCTACCTATTACAAAAATCTGGGGGGTTTTTGGCTAATGTTGTGTCTTAGGATATTTAGCTCTTGGGTAATACACCAACCCGAGGGCCAGGTTACTCAACTTGAGTAATGTATCAACCTCAACTGTAGCTGGTCTGATGGGTATCAGGGAAGAATTGGAGATATGCTTGCATGTGCTGCCAATTTATCCTTGAAATGAATTATGAGTTCTATAAATTCAGTAAGTGTTATTTTCTTGGCAGTGATTCAACTTGTCAGGATTTAGAAATAGCCCCCTGTGCCATTTCATGCCAACTGCAGCATTTTCTCTGCTTCTCCCTTGGCAGGACTGGCCTAAAAGAGCAGGGAATGTGTTCTCCCAGGACAGAGCAAGAACTAGTAAATCAACACTTCTACCTGTCATATTGATTTGCAGACTGTTTACCTGTCTGCCTTCACTTAATGGTTTGGGGGTTGGGGGTGAGGGGTGGGAAAGAATAGAAATTTAAAAATAAATATAAATAAATTTCAGGATATTTTCTTTTCAGTCTTTGCACTCACTTAGAATTGTTTAACTGAATTCAGAGAGAATGGATCACAATGCAAGTGCCTGGCCCTTTGCCTGGAGCAGTTTGTAACAGTGAACTTAAAAGGTAAAGAACTTTTGGTAGTGGAAACAACCTAAGTGTCCATAGACAGATGAATGAATAAAGAAGATGTAGTACATATATACAAGGGAATATTACTCAGCCATGAAAAAGAATGAAATAATGCCATTTGTAGCAACATAGATGAACCTAGAGATTATCATTCTAAGTGAAATATGGCAGACAGACAAATACCATATGATATCACTTATATGTGGAGTCTAAAATATGACACAAATGAACATATCTATGAAACAGAAATAGACTCACAGACATAGAACACAAATTTATGGTTACCAAAGGGGAAAGGGACAGGGAAGGTTAATGAGGACTTTGCGATTCGCAGATACACGCTGCTATATATGAAATAGATAAACAGCAAGGACCTACTGTATTTAGCACAGGGAACTATATTTGATATCTTGTAATAACCTATAATGAAAAAGAATTTGAAAAAGAGTATATATATATGTATATATATAACTGAATCACTTTGCTGTACACCAAAACTAGCACATTGTAACTCAGCTGTATGTCAATTAAAAATTAAATAATTAAATATAAATAAATAACAAATAAATAGAAAATTTAAAAAAATAACTTTTGTTAGTCTCGGGAATTTGTGTCATAGTTTGCATCTTCTGGGACCTGGGGTACAACTACAGGGATACGTGCCAGACCACAGTGTCATGGCAATGGTCTTTAGCTGCACTCTAAGTGAAGAATCATCATTGACCTATTTGCTGGATTCCCCCAAAATCACAGAATAACAATGAAATTGGTATTAATAAAATAAATCATAATATTAACACTAATAACAATATCTAATCATGATAAATATGTTATATTCACTATCTCATGTAATACTCAACACAGCTCCGTGAGATAGGCACACTTATTGTGCCATTTTAGAGAGGAATAAACTGAAGCTAGGAGGTTAAACAAGTACCCCAGATTTTACAATGAGAAAGAAAAGGAGATATAAGAAAAGGAATTGAAATTTGAATTCAGATCAGAAATACAGGCTGCATGATTTCACATATGTTTTTACATATGTTTTGGTAACAAACAAAAACAAACAGAAAAACAGATAAAAGAAATAGCTCTGGAATTTGGTAATAATTGCCACAGAGGTGGCAAACCCAGTGCCTTGTACATTTTTATCTAGCTGACACCCCAATCTGTCAACAAAGAAAGAGCAATGACGACCACTCTATTCACTTTAGAGAAGCATATCTCCTTACTGCTAAAAGCTTTCTGAGAGATTTGGCTTTGCCCACTGCTTCCCATGGAGCATTTTAGAGTGCAATGAAAGGCTTTTAATTAAGCTGCGATATTATAACTAGTATGCTTTGACTATTTACACTGAACACTCTTGTTGAGGCAGAATGTTTCCTCTTTTTCTTTTCCCTGCTAGTTTCTCAATAAAAGTGAAAGCACATAGGCAAACAGAACACAAAGAAGTAAGTAAAGAGATGTTGTTTTCTTCCCACTTACATTTCCAGGATTCTAGTTTATGCAAAATGGAGGTGCCTTGGGTTGTGCTTCTGAGCCTGTTCCTTTGCATCTTTCAAGGATCTGCTCTTTGCCCTTTGGCGCTCCTGTGGATGCTCTAGCACACATCTGGTGTAATTATTCCCCTCTGCTCCAACGTGCAGACACATTCACAGACTTCCTCTGCTGACAGAAATGGCTTTTTAAAAGAGTTCATGACTCTGGTAATGAGTTTAAACGTTGAATGTAAACAAGACTTACTCTATACAGATAAGCTGTGCTTACTTATTCAAGAAGAATATTATAAATTACATTTTGTTAGTGTGCTCCAGGAATGCAGCATCTTTTAGCTGTTGGACTAGGAATCCTTCTGCCTTAAGTTTACTGGAGAAAGTTCAACATACAATATCAAAGACAAACAACAAACCTCCAGTGACAAAGCTTTCTCTACTCTCAGTCTATTTCCTCACTCAAGGACTCTGAGAATTCTCTAAGTCTCTGGGTTATATTTTAGTTAAAAAAAAAAAAAGAATTTGAGGTTCTGAATTCCAGTGTTACTTTTATCATTAGTTAGCAATGTGAACTTAAGCAAATCATTGATAATATTTTCTCTTCTGTAAATGTGGTCAAATAACATCTTGTCAGATAACCCTTTGGAACCATTGAAGTTATCAAAAGAGAACAATATGTGAAAATCTTTCTGAACTATGATGTTATATAAAAAATATGCATTGCTATTTGTCATCCAAAATATGTGTAAAAACTGTGATGGAATATTAGGAAGGAAATCCTGGATTTGTAAAGGAGGGCGGAATTGCAACACATAACCAATTTAGGCTCAAGTTTTAGATTCCTATAAATCTTATGCACTGAGGTGAGCAAAATAATCACTAGGGATAAGTTGATTATTCTAAATGCTGAGGGTTCAGTCCTAGAAGTCAGTATTGAGTAAAACTGGGGCATTATAAATGTCAGAGCAGAGCGCATGTAACTGCAATGCCGGTGCATGTTGCCCCAATGCATTCTATGTGAATTTGAAAAGTTTTAATAAAAGGAGTCGAAAGTACTGATCAGTTGGGATATTGAGCTGATTAATATTTCTATAAAATTGGCTGAAGAATCTAGAGAGTTTTGTACTTGGTTGAGGTTGAGAACATGTGAGAACACAGACTTTAGAATACTAACAGCTAATATCAACTCTAGCTCCCAGAGTTTTAAGAGCCTGCTAGGATGCCTAACAGACTGTTTACCTAGTAACATCTTATATGTCCTTCCACTAATTGCTAAAGTACACTTGATTTAATCAAACTCAATAGTACTATGTAAAATGGGTTTGGAATTTAGTATTAATCCTATTGTTTGTTTTGTCCTAAAATCCAATCCAAATATTTAACAGTCATAATTAGAAATTTTAATATAATAATTTAGTGAAAAGAATTACTGAGCTCTCTTGTCTGAAGTTAGACATTTTAAAAGAAATTATCTTAATAAAAATAACATATAGTTTATTCTCTTTCCATTAGGTAAACCACTGGATTCTCTATTCAATAACTTACTGTCTAAATCTCACTTTTAAAAAATCCAATAATCTATAGATAAGAGATATCTAAAATATTTGTTAGTAAAATAAGAGGAAAAATATTTTCTTTCTTTAATCCATGTCTTTAAAATGTACAAGGAGGTAGGTCAAATCAAATGTAACTGTCTGGGCCTCATTCTCTAATGGATAGACTTTTACACCTTAGACCTAATGTGTATACATAGGCCTCTGGGAAATAGCATGGTTTGTGAGCTAATGATGTGCATTGCTAAATATTTTTACATCAGAGTGACATTTATAAATTATATTTTAATATTACAATTATTTTAGATGATTGCCCCCAAAGCCCTTTAATTTTTAGAAAATATAATGTACGCCTGGCCCACAGACACTCAGAACCCAAGATGTTCCAAATTGGACTCATTATCTCTCCACCCCCGCCCTAAAGCTGCTGCTCTTCCGCATTCCCTTGCTCCAGTAATGGGGCCACTCTCCTCCCAGTCACACAGTCACGCAAACTTCCATCATCTTTGGCTCCAACCTCTCCTGACCCTTTAAATCTAATAAACCAAGCCCTCTCAAATTTATCTTTGAAATGTCTTTGGAATTTGTCCGCTCTGCTTCATCCTGACCATTCTTTCTATGATTCAGGCCCTAATTGTCAAATGTTCTAACTTATTCCAAGGGCCTATGTGTATGAAGCTCAAAGGAACTAGTGCATTCTATCTCCAAAATACCCTCTATACATTGCTAGCATTATTCTTTTAAAACACAGATATGAAGATATAACCACTTGGGTGCTGGAAAACATTTTTGGCAATAGCATTTTATAGACAATGGAATCTAAATTCCTTAGCAAGTCACCAATCCCTTCATTTTTTCTTGCCCTATGGGTCATTTTTCCCCAACACCTTATGTTCTAGCCCAACTACACCATTGATCAAATCCAAATACTCTATATAATTCTTAGACAATTTCCTTTGAATGAGTAACCATTGTTACTTTCTACTCATTGGGAACACCTAATCATTTTTACATCACAATTCATCTCCTTTGTGTCCTTGGGAAGGATTAATGATTTTTGCCACCCAGATGCCTAGCAGTTCGCTTATTCCTCTCTTATAATTCTTACCACAATCTAAATAAGAGTTAAAATTTGTCAGACATGAGTTAGTTAACCCCAGTAAGCAGAGAGCTCTTTGTATGCAGGGGTCTTATCTCTTTAATGATTATATGCTTCATATTGCCTTTTCCACAATAAGTCTCAGTTACATATTTATTATTAAACCTTTTAAAATTGTTTGGCAAATTATCATCGATGCTGTTCATATTGTATCATGAAAATAGCATTTTCTTAGCAACATATCTATGTTTGGAAGAGATCAATACAAATCAAGCCTTAGGAGAAAAGATCCAAACCTCCTGACACGACATAGAATATTTTTTATCATACCTTTGCATTAGGAAAATCCCTATACGTGTAAAAAGCCAAAGAAGCATATTTATGTTGCAAAAATGTTATGTTTCCTCAAAAACCTAATGAGAAAATATAGAGACAGATGGAGTTAAATTGGCTAATTTTCTGCCCAGCTGCCTAGATGAAAAATAAAGATGCACTGACCCTATGCTTTTGTATGCTAAACTGTTCAAATATTCAGTCTCCGTTAGTTAACCATTATGCCAAGGTTGAGTGGCCAGTATCTGGATTAGCAGACACTATTCACCTAGCTGTCCCTTTTGTTCTCAGTTTTTAATGTGAAGGAAGAGAAATCTAAAAATAGAACAAATCCTTGCAACTGGCTTGCATTCCTGAATATACAATTAGATCACTGTAAAGTGACAAAATCATATCACATTTATTTGAAGTGGTTCAAAAATAATAGATATATTTTTTAAATTGCTTGTACTTTTTTCCCTTTTAGACCTTCCCAATCTTTAAAACTCTTAGCTGCAAAAAAATAAAATAAAATAAAGTGCCAATTTGCCCTTTAAAAACTAGGCAGCCGTGAGATTCTTCTCATGTTAAAGTAAAATGAGAACTCATTTCCATTTTCACAGGTAGTTCAAGCCTCAAATGACAACTTCAACTCGCTGTATGTTTTAATGTGTGTGTGTGCATATACACAGTTTGCAGAACTCCTTCCTAACAATATTTTAAGTGGCAGTAATTTGTGTGTGTGTGTGTGAGAGAGAAATCTTTCTTCTTTCTAACTTGCCCCTAAAATCATATTAAAAAGCCATACCCTCTCAATCTCTCTTCTTTAATGGGCTATTCTTATGGGATGTCATTTACATTCTCTGAATTTTCCCTTCTCTTCTACCAAAGACTTACCTGTCCCGTGGCTCTACATTCATCTGTAAGATTAGAAAATTGTCAAATTGGCAGAATGTTTTGTGCACATGGTGATTTTTAAATGTTTCCATTATATACCATTTAAAAGATTTCACAGAAAACATTCCGGCTCTTATTAAAATCTGAATATTTAATAACATATATTCTACCAAGCAATAGTCAGCTGGAGCTGATGGGATGTGTATCATCATTCAGGGGTGAGTCAGGAGAGAGGAAACACACCAGTTCTTTACACAGGAAAATTTAATATAAGAATTATTAGCTAGACAAGGGATAAATTACTAAGGGGCAAAGAGAAACCTAAAGGATAGAAGAGTAGCATCCAAAAGTGTTTAATTAGGTCCAGAAAAAAAAATGATACAAATGAACTTATTTACAAAACAGAAACAGACTTCGAAAACAGATTTATGGTTACCAAAGGGGAAACAGAGGGGGGATAAATTAAGTTTGGGATTAACATACACACATTACTGTATATAAAATCAATAACCAACAAGGACCTACTGTATAGCACAGGGAACTCTACAAAATATTCTGTAATAACCTATATGGGAAAAGGATCTGAAAAAGAATTAATATATGTATATGTATAACTAAATCACTATGCTGATCACAGCTGAAACTAACACAACATTGTAAATCAACTATACTCCAATAAAATTTTTTTTAAAAAAGAATAACATTCAAATGAAGCAGTCATTATCCTAGGGCTAAGGCAGAGTACCCAAGGAAGCAACAAATCTTGACAAGCATGCCCTTATTTCCACCCCTTGATTTTTCATTGGGGAGGTGTGATCATGGCATACTGTGTGGCAAAGAAGTTTGCTAAAGTGCCAAGAAAGGGACTGGAAACAAACAAACAAACAAACAAACAAGAAAACACCTGCTGGACTGCCAGCAAGACTCACTAGGAAGCCACCCATTGAGGTGCCAGAAGAAAAACTAGCTGGAGACTAAGTTCCTTTGAGCTCCTGTATACTGCTGGCTGTCTCACATTGCAGAAACAAGAAGAAAAATACTACACTAGAACCTGAAAGAGATGCCTCTTCCTCCTGCAGTGTCTTTTCAGTGCCCCCTCTGATAAAGTTTAGCATCGTGCCAGTTGGCAAAGGAGATGGTAATGGGAACCAGCCCCAGTGTTCTTAGACAAAGCAAAGAAGGATGGATTTAGAGCTGAGAGGCAGTAAACTGGCAACTGGCATAGAATATATACTCTAATGATCATATTTCCTCCTGTGACTCCTGTAAGCATTTGAGTTGAGAGCCAATAACCCAAAATATTAGCAGCTCACATAGTGTGAGTTTCATGTCACAAAGAAAGACTTTTAGAAATTGGAGTCTCTGAGACTCAATCAGTAAACATTTGGAATTGCCAACATTGCTGACATATAAGGCAAAAACAATATGGAAAACCTGAAGCCGCTATATATTGACCTAAAATGTGTTACTTTACTGTTGCATATTGAGATACCCAATGTGAAATAATTATATTAAGTTGAAATATGTCTTTATGATCTGACCATAGTTCTAGGTCAACTTTAAGGACATTACCACCTTTTTTTGATATACTTGGATACTTTTCCAAGAAGTTTTTAAAACCTGAATTTTTGTTTGTTTTAAAAGTTGTTTTCAATACCTGAATCAAAAATCTTTGTTTCATCTTTATTTCAAATTGCTGTTATACCATCTACTCACAAATCTTATCAAATGTTCCTTGGCACTGGTAAGGTATGTGAAGTAAAAGTAAGAGATTTTGAAATTGCTTTCTCTTTCCTTGGATCCTTTGGATAAAAGGAGACACCAATTAAAATTGGTATTTAAAAAGAATAACTGATTTTTTGGAGCTGCTTTCTACTTTCAAGAAAAGGAAATGTGAAGCCTTTGAAAATATTCTGAGGAGAAGTCTTGGAAATTTTGCCTCTGGCTTCTAACCACTGTTTATAGCCTTCGGAACCTAGGCAAGCAATGAGCCTATTTCTTCCATGTATTCAGAAAAGTTAACTGGATTGATTTTCAATAGATGTTATCTTTTGCCTATACCTCTAGAGGACCTTGCAGGTACTGATAGCAAGTTGGCAACACATCTGTCATTTATACAAGAGCAAGTCAAGATAATATCAGGGAATCATACTTTTATAAAGGAAACTAGAATCTCCCAGGATGGTAACTAAGATGTTTAACTCACAATTACAGTCAATATTGACTTCTGACTACCTTTGACAGGTTCAGCATGTGAAAGAAGAGTTTTAACCAACTAGAGATACCAGGCACAGGAATTTCTGCCCAGGAGTTAAATGAAAAAATTTATTTATTTCTTTTATTTTCCTAAGTTGTGTTGATAAATACTAGATAAGTTCCTTCTGGAGATAATCTTTATTTTATATATTTATTTATATATTTAATATATAAATTATAATAATATAATTATATATATAATTTCTTTTTGTTTTTCTTTTACACACATAATGCTAATATAAGGAAAGCCTTTTTCTGAGTATCACCGTACCAACTTTGAAAGACGAGAAACTGAAACATTGAAAACTGTAAGTATCTAGAATGATCTCTATTTTCTCTCATTTGTCAATGTAAGTGTGCCTCTAAAATATATAAAGTCTGTATCCCCTCATGAAAGAAAACAGATATAATAAGGGCATTATCTTTTGTGAAAGAAAATAATTGTGTCGCTCTAAGAAATATAGTCTGCAATATTCTCTACATGCTATTGGAACTTAGTATTTTTAAGAACAGAAACAGGAGTATAAAAATATAATAAACTTCAAAAGCCCTTGTGACAGCATGACTCATATTGTATAAACTTCCTTGATCTCCCATTAATAAAGAATCATTTCTGCAAACCTGAGGGGTGAAAACTTCAAGGTTTAAATTTTAAGAGCGTTCACTTTAATGAAAACTCTGAAAAAAACAAGGTAGTGTTGAGGCTGATGGGAGATTTAGCTTTATTTTGCACTCAGGTACTAGAGGTGCAGATTCCTGACAATGGGTAAAGACTACCTCTCAGGTATTTATTTAGTTAAAACATTCTAACGATTATTTAACTCATTTATTAAGTATCTTGGAAGGTCTCTGGGGCTGCATAAGACATTTAAAAAACTATCGTCAGAGTAATAGTGCCAATGGAAATTCAGTGATTGAAGGAAGCTGAAGTGTAATATCCCTGAACCTCTTTAATAGGTTTCTTTGAGGACTTGTAAATCACCCTTTGTATAAACTATTTGCATTAACCTATAAAGAGAAATGTTCTGCTTGCATATCTTAAAAGAAAAGTTGTATGGATGGCAAATTTGGATGCTTTTATAAATTGAGGTCACGTACTCAGACAGATAATGAAATGGATATTATCATTTTGCAATTACTTGAGATTGTAAGGATTATTGGAAATAAAGAGAGGAGAGAAAGAGAAAGAGAAACCAAGTGATGCTATAGAAATATGGTCTCTGATACTCAGGCTTCTTACTATTGATTTATTATTTATGTTTCTGTTTTCTTGTCCTCAATTATTTTCCATCCAATTTTCTCTACATAAAATACATAAATATTAAGAGATGAGCCAAAAGGGTTACAATTTAGATAAGGATATCCAGTTGGTTTTATCATCCAGCTCTGTAGCAATCAAATTTAAAAAGATATTTGGAAAATATGCTAAAACAGAAAAGATATTTTCTGATTTCAACATTCATGGATATCTAGTTAATACTCAAATTCTTTTTCAACTGTAACTCTTAGTTAATTCATCCTGTTTACAAAGTTTAAAAAAAGGATGTAATAAACAGTAGTATAAAATGAAAGTCATTACTCATTATTTAACATAGAAATTAGGTTAGTTCCGTATGTAACTTAAAAACTTAATTGAAATATATATTTCTTTTAGCGTCTGTTATATATCATGGTTGGTCAAAATCTTAAACTGACCAAGTAAACTACATTTTGTCTCAAGATTTTCTGTATTAATGATTTTTAGTAAATAACCTTAAAGGAGACTCCTTATAACAGGCAGACAATGAAAATTGGCAGCAGATGGATTTTAAGACCAGTGTGAACTTGGCTATGAAAATCAAATATTTAACAATTTTGCTTTTGGAGGAACACTTAGATTGTTATCTAGGTGGCTTTCCTATTTGCATACCAGTTAGGTAAAGATTGAGCTGTGTGCTTTTTGGTGTGTTAGTGAATAAATATTCCCTAGCAGATTTGTGAAATCTCGTGCTTCCTATATATTTTACTTAACATGTGAGGGTATGTTCCACCCTGATGGAATTGAACTATTACTTAGAGTGACCTAACAGAACTTCATCTCCAGAATGGTTTATTTTAGTAACCTGTAATGTTGTGTCTAAGCTGTAATGAGTGCTCACAGATGAACAACAAATGGACTTATCAAAACAGTTGTTTCCCATTTTTAATGTTCTTCATTGGTACTTCTTAAATTTTTAAGAAGGAAGTGCTTTCAGATATGAATGATTTTCTAAAACTTTGCTTAGTTGTTTCTACAGCCAGATGATTAAACTAGTCAGTAAACACTCCAATTCCACAATATGTTTTTCAATGCATTGTATACCGAACTAAATATTGAGAGCCATGAAGTAAATTTTAAACAGTATGCTGAATTTTCTGTTGGCCTCTCAACGTCTTCTTTCCTCCCTCCTATGTGCCCCCATCTTTCTTGGAGGCTGGAGACCAATGTTTCCCAGGCTCCTTTGCCATCTGGTTCCATTCATCAGTGAGAGTCAATGAGTGATATTAAGAAGGCAGAAGAGAAAGAAAAGCCATGTTTGTCCTGACAACAGCCGGCAGGCAGAAAGGTTGTGGCAGAAGCCTTCCTGTACGTAGTTTTACAAGAAATTTTCTGATTCATTTCCTCCACTTCAGTTCTGCAGGTTGCTGAGATTATTGGTGACGGTTCTTTGCAATTATTGTACTATCTGATTTTCTGAGCTTTAAAAGTGTTTTCCAAAGTCTGCGTTTCCAATCATTCCAACACTTTTATTAGCTTCTATTTCCCTGTATTTAATTCCTCCCAGCATAAAACACCTAGGAAGATTTCTGTTTTCCTGACAAAACCCCAACTTAATCAATTGTTTCCAAGTAAAAATAATCTTTCAGTTATTAGATACTTCTAAAATTATATGACTAGTTAACTATTTTCTCCACCCCATCTCTCTACCAACCTATAATATTTTATAAATCCTATCCAAATTCACAAGAACATTGATCGTGTAATTTTCTTCTCAAATAATGCCAAATAGTGCTACTCGCCCACTTCACTTACTGCCTCTTATAAAATAAAAGTCAAACTCCTTAGTCTAATGTTAGTTTTCTCCTCATGAACCTGCTTTTTCAGTATTATTTCCCACTCCTTTCTTTTACATATCTTATTTGCCAGCCAATTTGAACATTAAGGATTTACAATTCACCCCAGCAATTTTTAAAAATTACACTACCATTGTTTCTATCATTTAGTCAACCGAAACTTTCATCACAACTTGCCAAAATTCATCTTGATGACATATCAAAAAGGATACCTGTTCTATCACTTTCCAAAGTAGATGCTATATCATTCTCATTTCATGTTTCTAGAAGTGACTAATATTGTCCTTATTCTTTGCGTCCTAAATTCTTATTCAGATTTCCTTATAGCATACTTCATATGCTTCAGTAATAATTAAGTTTTTTTGTTGTTGTTTATCTTATCTCCCTAAACCTGAATGCCTGGTACATAATTAGTGCTTAATATAGTTTCATTGAAAGAATAAAACATAAATAAAACAACATACTAGATATCATAAGAAACAACTTTCAACCAAACATTTTCAAATGCTGGGTACAATATAAGAAAATAACTTTTTAAACATATAGGTAATAACCATAAATTAAGGAAAATCCCTCCCCCACATTAGAAAACCAAGAGGTATGGAAAGCTCAACCAAAAGAATATAACTTAAAGTTATAGTAGAATCTGACAGTAATAAAAGCAATCTCATAGTTAGAATTTATCATCCAAATTTATAAAAACAAAACAAGAAAAAATCCTGGGAATCAGCAGAAGAAAATAAAAAGCAATGTTATAGCAACAAAAAACTTTAGGTACTGAAATGTCAGTTAAATGATATACAGTAAACTTTATTAAATCACTTACAAAATAAAAAAGAATAAAAAACACCAAAAAGCATAAGATTTAAAAGTTAATCAGGCTGAAATGTTTACCATTCCAGATCTCAATTAGGAAATATCTAAATGATGTACATTGGAAAGAAGGGATAGATTCTAGAAGGACAATTTGAAATGCAAAAAGTATGAGTAAAAGAGTAGATAAGAAGCTTAATTAAGTTCATTTTATAAATAATAATAAGGATACCTAGTTTGGAAAATAATTTTTAAAAATACATTAAAATTAAAATGTTGGACAATAACAGTACTCAAGACAACAAGTGGTCAGAATTCCTAAGGCCACTTAGAGTAGAGATATGTATTAATTTATATGTATAAAGTTAAATGTGTTCATCAAAATACTAAAAGAAGCCAATTAAAGAATTGAAAAAAAATTAAGTACATAAATTCCAAAGCATCAGGGGAAACACAGAATTAACAAAGGTATGAAAGGAGAAAAATAAAAGCATGGAAATTGTGAAACAAATGGAAAAACCAAATTAGATGGTAGAAACAAATCCAAGTATATTAGTAATCACAATAAAATAAAATAGATTAAACATACTTGTAAAAAGCTAGTCCAAATAAATTTGTTAAATCTTATTATATGATCTTTACAAGAGACATATGTATATAGCACAGAAATATTGAAACACCGAGTATATGGAAAAGTGATATCAGGACAGTACTAAACAAAAGAAAGATGATATAGTTCTATCAATATCAGATATATTAGACTTGAAGGCAAAAAAAAAAAATTGCCTAAAAAAAAAGTCATTGCACAATGACTCCAAATGTATCATAGATAAAAAGACAGGAACAGAGCTAATTTGACAAGTACATCAGTAAAATGGGCACATTTAAAACATATTTTGGTAATTATTAGATGAAATAGTCAAATTTAATAAAAAATAAAGATGTAAACAGCACAATTAAACATAATTTAGCAGATGTATATACAGAACTTTGCACTGAAGAATATATTAAAACACATTTTCTCAGAGGCACACAACAAAATTGATAAAAATTGACTAAATACCAACCTCAACTAATTAGTATTTTATTGTATCATATCATAGGCCATCAGGTTATATAGGCCTGGGAAGCATGAATATGGTGTTAGAAATGTAAAACATATTTTCAAAAATACATTTGGAAATGGAATAAATGAATAAATATATCTTACTGTCTTCAATCAGTATTTAACTTACCAATATTTTTTATAATGTACTTATTTATGTTGTCTTCTGTTGGGCATGATTAGTCTAATTTAATCCTCTAATGTTTGGGTCACGACACTAATATCAGTTCACTACATTCACTTCCATTGGACATGACCCAGAGCAAAGTACCTCATACCTAGTAGTCACTCAGTAGGTATTTGTGATTGATCAGGAGAGGGAAACACAAATAGCATGGTTTGGGTGAGGCCAAAGACTCTAAATCCTTTTCATGTTCAGATATTTAACTGTACCCCAAGCCACTGTGTTTATTTCTTAAATTCAAAATGTCCAAAAGATACATCGTTATTTTTCCCTTTAAGCTTATTTCTCTCTGCTCTTCTCTTCTCTTCTGTCAGTGAATAGAATTGTAAACTCCCAGTGAAAATGCCGTCCAACTTGGAAACTGGAGAGAGGTTTCATCCTCCTTTTCAATCTTCCCACTGGTTAAATCTCCTCTATTAGATGTAACCTCTCGGGTTTCCCTGGTAGCCAGTGGTTAAGAATCCCCTGCCAATGCAGGGGATGTGGGTTCGAGCCCTGGTCCAGGAAGATCCCACATGCTGCAGAGCAACTAAGCCCGTGCACCACAACTACTGAGCCTGCACTCTAGAGCCCGCGAGCCACAACTACTTGAAGCCTGCGCGCCTAGAACCCGGGCTCCGCAACAAGAGAAGCCACCAAAATGAGGAGCCTGCAGTGGTCCGCGCACAGCAACGAAGACCCAAAGCAGCCAAAGATAAAATAGATGCAATCTCGGGCTTCCCTGGTGGCGCGGTGGTTGAGAGTCCGCCTGCCGATGCAGGGGACACGGGTTCGTGCCCCGGTCCGGGAGGATCCCACGTGCCGCGGAGCGGCTGGGCCCGTGAGCCATGGCCGCTGGGCCTGCGCGTCCGGAGCCTGTGCTCCGCAACGGGAGAGGCCACAACAGTGGGAGGCCCGCGTATCGAAAAAAAAAAAAAAAAATAGATGCAATCTCTCACCGTTTCTTATCTTGATTACTGCATTTGCAGGTTTCTAGTTTTGTTCTCTTCTAATACTTTATTGTACAACCAAAATAATCTTTCAGGAAAACAAATCAAAGTATGACACACTTATTAAATATTTCTTTTAATTCTCATTACTTATAAGATAAATTCTAAACTTATTTATGCAATATGTAAGATCTTTCAAGAGCTGGCCCTTTTTCAGTTTTCTATCTTCAAATCTTCCCTTTCTCTCATAGTCATTAAATCAACCTATAGAATTATGCCTTTTTCATAACTTCCATGTTGCAAAATGCATTCTCCTGACTTAGGGTGCCAAATAAAAACTGCCACTTGCCATCTGCCCCTACAAGGATTAAGTCACTAGTTACTGCAGTTGCTGACCTTCTTTAGGGTGGAGATCAGGAATGAGGCACTCTGTGCTCTAGGAAAAACTGGCAGAATAAGCCTTCAGATTGCTAGATATTTTCAGGAGAAGATATTATGAGTCCAATTTCTTGCATCTTCTCATATCTAGAAAAGCACTAAAATCATTAATGGAGACATCTGCTCCTCATGACTAGCAGCAACCTTCTCATGACTAGCAGCAACTTTCTGCCAAA
This sequence comes from Kogia breviceps, assembly GCF_026419965.1. Lineage (NCBI taxonomy): Eukaryota > Metazoa > Chordata > Mammalia > Artiodactyla > Physeteridae > Kogia > Kogia breviceps. Next base: position 132,935,785 of record NC_081310.1, read on the forward strand.
ATGTGTGCCTGATTGCATGTACCCGCTTCACCAAAACCACATATGGACTGGCCTCCCCCCAGCCACCTCTTCACAGCAGTTCCCTGGAGCTATCTGAGAGGCTGTCTCCCCGTTTACAGTCCTCATTTTGCCCCAAATAAAACTTAACACAACTCTCATATTGTGCAGTTTTTCAGTCAACAAAGGCCACTGCTCAGATAGCCCCTCTGCTTGGAAACCGTTCTTGCTTCTTATTCCACCCAACCTTGTTAATTTCCACATTGTGACTCAGCTCAACACCATCTCCTAGAAGGAATGTGTTTGTAACTTCTGCTAATTCAGGTGCTTTGCCATGTGCTACTTCAGCACTGTGTGCATAGTTCTATGGTACTCACATCCCTGGATAGATTATTTCCCCTTGCATATATTCACCTCTAGATTGCAAGCTCTTTGAGGATAGAGAAAGAGCTAGTCACTTGTGCTTATTATTGCTTGACATATAGAACTCACATGTTTCCTAGCAAAAGTGTGGCTGAGGTAGAAGAGAAGGGAATGAAGAGAGGAAGGAAGGATGAGAAGCAGTGTGGGAAAGAGAAAAGTGCTATTGTTTATTTGTTATTTGAATAAAATGATTTGAATATATTACACCTAATAAAATTAGTTTACTGATGGATTTAAGCTGAGGCTTTTATCAGTATACCTCCAAATTTCCCCAAATCCTGTAACGAATACCTTGGAAATAAGTTTACTTCTGTCATACACAGCATCAATCCTCTTTAGTAATTTTAGTACATATTGAAAACATTATTCTCTCAATTGTACTAAGAAATAAGAATGAATGATATTTCTATTTCGAAGACAAAGAGCTGAGTTACACACAACCTACATTGACTTAAGTAGTTAAAACCAGATATTACATAGGACATAGTTTTGCGTTCTCTCAGCTCTCCCTCCTTCTCTTTCCCCTCTAACTTTCACCATAAAGGCTCCTATTCTGACTTTGTAGTCGTATTTATTTTTATAGTGATAACATTAACAGAAAAAATAATTAATATGTACTAAGAACTCACCCTATCACAATCATGGTGCTAATTTCCTTATAAGCATCACCTCATCAAAAAATACTCACAAAAATCCTATGAGATAAGTAGTATTTGCACTATGAGTAATGAGGTAAAATCTAATTACTATCTTAACAGCTATCACCAGAATCCCACTTATGAAAGCAACTCACGTTTGGGGAAAAATAAGCTAAGAAACCTTAAGACAGTGGGTAGTGGCAGGAGCCCAGGTAACAAAATATTAGGGTAGAAATTTTTCTCATAAGAGAAAGGAAGTGGTAAGTATAAGTGCATCTGGGCTGTTATACACAGAATGAGTAGCTTATAAACAACAGACATGTATCTATCACAGTTCTGGAGGCTGGAAGTCTGAGATCAGGGTGCCAGCATGGTTGGGTAAAGGCTCTCTTCTGCGCGCGTGTGCGCGCGTGTGTGTGTGTGTGTGTGTGTTTGTGTGTATTGTTATATATATAATACCACCTTATAATCATTAGTATTTTATGAGGTAAGAAATTAGTATAATTGATGTATCTTTGGAATTTAGATTACTGATCTATCTTTGTTGTTTAGAATTTTTATTTGCCTCTGCTATGGACTGAATATTTGTTTCCCCCAAATTCATCGGTTGAAGCCCTAATCTCCAGTGTCATGCTATTTAAAGGTGGAGTCTTTGATGAGATTAATGACCTTATAAATCTCTCTCTCTCTCCTCCCCACACAAAGGGAGTCATGTGAGCACATAATAAAAAGAAAGTCATCTGCAAATGAGGAACTGGATCCTCATAGACACCCAATCTGTCAGCCCCTGGATCTTGGAATTCCCAGCCTCCAGAAGGGTGAGAAAGAGATGTTTGTTCTTGAAACCACTCAGTCTATGGTATTTTGTTAGAGCAGTCTGAACTGACTAAGACAGCCTTTATATATATCAGGCATTTAAACCAATTCTATTCTTTAAATAAATTGCTTACATTGACTCCAAAAATGTAACCCTTTAAAATTATACATTTGTGAGCTATTTTTGTGCTGCACCTGCTTCAGTCTTTAGTATTACATATCTTAAGAACAAATCAAAATTTAAGTATTTTGAACAATTCACAGTGAGACAAAATGTGGTATGCTTTAAAAAGAATGATCCAAAAAAATCAACTTAACAAAAATAAGAACCTATACACTAAATAATAATCATAGGGCACTATAACATTTCAGACAAGTTGGAGAAGTAAGATTATTTAAAGGTAAGGTAGGAACTCCCTAATTTGTAGCTGCTACAGTCTACCATTATTATCTTACTGATTCTTATTGTGAAATGATTTTAAATGCTAATCTTGAACTGTAAATTTCATTATGTCTTAAAATTTTGTCTGAGGATGATTTAATCAAGGTTCTCCAGAGAAATGGAACCAACAGGTTTGGATAATATATAAATATATACATATTTAAATATATATAATATATATATTTCTAAATATATAAATAAAGAGGTTGATTTTAAGAAATTGGCTAATGTGACTATGGAGGCTGACAAGTCCAACATCTGCAGGGTGGGCTGGCTGGCTGAAGTCCCAGGAAAGAGCTGATGTTTTTGCTCAAGTCCAAAGGCTGTCTGCTTCAGAATTCCCTCTTGCTTGGAGGAGGTCATTCTTTTCTCCTATTCAGGCCTTCAACTGATTGAATGAGGCCCACCCATGTCATGGGGTGCAATCTGCTTTACTCAAGGTCCACCAATTTAATGTAAATCTCATCTAAAAATATTCTTACAGAAACATTCAGAGTAATGTTGGACCACATATCTGGGTACTGTGGCCCAGCCAAGCTGACACATAAAACAAAACATTGCAAAGGTTAACACCCTTTGTGTAGTGGCTCTTTTGTAAATTAAAGTAAAATTGAAACAGGAATTTACTATATAATAATTTCTTCATATGCAGTAAGAAAACACAATTAGCCATATGGCAAACATGGTTAACTGTACTTTATGCTAATATCTGTGTTTTTTTTCACTCACCTAATTAACTCTATAATATACCTCAGGCATGGCTTTTCTACAGCAAGCATTTGGGAAATCCTTTGAATAAACTTTGAGTGTCTAAGAGAGGCAGATGAGCAACAAATAATTGAATACCAAGGAGATCAAAGAATGAGTTTTTTCCTAAAAAGATGAATTTGTGAGATTAAGATCCATGATTCCAAAACAGTTATCCATTTATTTGCATACATTCATGTATATATTCTATGGTCTTCCTAGGTGCACTAAATCATTGAAAGAAATAATCATTAGATGGAAATGTATTGACCTATCATGGACAAAGCAAGCAAAGTGTTTTATCAGCCAGTTTATCACAAAGCAGATTGGATGGATCAATCAGTAACTCCTTACTAAGCCAGTTTTCTAGGATTTGGGGGAAAGGGGTTGTTTTAAATTATTTTGAAATTTTACTTTTTTAAACTTCTTGTTAGAAAAATTTCAAACACATATAAAAGTAAAGATTAGTATAATAAATCTCCATATACCTATCACCCAGATTCAACAATTATGAATTCATAACCAATCTTGTCTCAAGTATACCAACTCCTCCTTCTTTCACCAACTCAGACATCATATCATCCATAAATATGTCTATATGCATCTCTAAAACACAAGAATAAACAACCAACCAAACAAAAAGACCATAATACAATTATCATAGTTAAAATTAGCATTAATTCTTTAATATCATCAAAAAAACAGTTTCAAGTTTCCCTTTTTCATTTTGTCTAGTTGTTTGTTTTCTTGAATAAGGATCCAAACAAACTACTCAGTCTGCATTTTTTGTTTGTTTGTTTTTTGTTTTTGCGGTACGCAGGCCTCTCACTGTTGTGGCCTCTCCCGTTGTGGAGCACAGGCTCCAGACGCGCAGGCTCAGTGGCCATGGCTCACGGGCCTAGCCGCTCCGCGGCATGTGGGATCCTCCCGAACCGGGGCACGAACCCGTGTCTCCTGCATAGGCAGGCAGATTCTCAACCACTGTGCCACCAGGGAAGCTCCTCATTCTGCATTTGATTTATTTGTCTCTTAGGTCTTTTTTCATTTTTAAGTTCCCCCTCCTTCTTTTCTTCATTTTGCAACTTGTTAGTGAAGCTGGTCACTTCTCCTGTAGAGTTCTTATGTTCTGGACTTTGGTGCTTGAATCCCCATGATGTTTAATGTTCTTCCATTCTTTATATTTTTGGTAATTGAACCTTAAGGCTTGATCTGTTTCAGATTCAATGTTAGGCAAGAATGTTTCATTGAAGGTGTTGTATATTTCCACCAGGAGGCATATAAGTTCTACTTTTTTTGCCTTTTCTTGTGTTTGTAGTTACTGATGATCATTGCCTGAATTCATTTTTTTTAGGGGTAAAATATTTAGTAAAATTAACTTTCCACTACATGTGAAACTTAATTTTTATCTCCAAGCCCTTGTATCCATACTTGAGATCATATATTGTTAAGATATGATGATTCATTCATTATGAAACAAAATGCATTGAAATCTTACTAAATACAGGGCACTGTGCTAAGTACTCAGTATACAAAGACGGCCAAGATACAATCCCAGCTCTTAATTAGCCAGTAGGTTGGCAAATGAACTGGACACATAAACAAATGTATGCAAATGTGATAATCATTGTCTAGATGCATGTAAAAGGAGAAAGGGTGACTTAATGAAGAACTAATCAAATGATAGGCAATTTTGGAGATTTTTGCTCTGTATACCAAAGACTCACTGGGTGCTTTTTATTTAAATAGCTTTAAATTTTTTAAAGAAACTTGACCACATTATAAAAATAATTTTTTTTAAATGACTGTATATTAGCCCAACAGTGTAACTATTGTCATTTTGTTCACTGTTTATTATATTTCTATTTTTGCACAGTTAAAATCTTATTACATGTAGTTTTATACCTGCTTTTCCCCAGAAAAACTTATTATTACCTCCTTTGCCAGTATATTTAGCAATCTCATTTTAAATGACTAAATAATTGATATTCATGTCAATGGATTAATTATATTTTAATCAATCATTTATTTATTATTGGATATTTATGTTAATTCCAATTGCTCAATTTTATAAATGATTTTGAAATAAACATCTCCATATATATAACTCTCTTTACATTTTCTATCATTTCCTTTTGAGAGATGACCAGCAAAAAAAGTCTTAAAGCAAATATTTTAAATTGTATTGGATTTCTTGATATATATTTCCAAATAGACTTAGAAAAGTAATTTTCATTTCTTTCATCAAGGTCAGTTTCACTTCAATTTATTTAGTTGCAAGCACTATTATATTTCAAAGAATTCACCAGTTCAATCGGCAGGAACAGTACAAAAATAAATAAATAAAATATATTGTTGTCTTAATTCCTACTGTGTTTTGGAGGAAAGGCTCCGTGCCAGTGTTTCTCACGGTCATTTCATTTTGAAATCCATTTCCTCTTTAAAACAACAAACAAACAAAAAAGTTGAAACTCAGCTCCCCAATCCTTCCCTTGAGGAAACAATGACACTGAGTTGAGAAAATATTTTTTGAATGTACTATCAGATGTTTATATCATAAAAATAAACATTTCTCATATTTCAAATATAAAATTCAAGTGTAATACTTAATCAGCTTTCTCAAGTTATGTCCACCCACATGTGCACATAATTAAAATATTTACTCCATGAAATAGAGCCCAGAGTTTTAACATGGCTTTTGGTTTAGGCAGCCTAAATTTACGTCTCAGTCTGCTACTTGGTAAGGATTTAACTTTGAGCAAATTTTTTAACATGAGTAATCTCAGTTTCTACATCTGTAAAATGGAAGTGAGAATACCTAATATCTAGGGTTGTAAAAACTAAATGAAACATCTTAAGTTGCCCAGCACATCTTGCACTAAATAAATGGCAGCTTTTGTTTTTCTAGAAGCAGAATCATTTGCTTCTTAAAGATAAAAATAAGAAAGAAAAAAGTAATAGGAAAATGCCTTAAAGTATAAAATCCTCATCTATTGAAAAGTTTCTAACTCTGCTTCACCCTCTTTACCAGCAATATTTTAACATGTATCTTCCTTTTCAGAGTTTTTTATCTTTAGGGGGAAAGAAAATATGAGACACTAACAACTGCTGTGTATAAAATTTGAGCCACTGAATATATTTTACTTAATTTAATCCTGAAACAGTCTGGAGAAGGATTAAGGTTTTATGGCTTTTGACAAATAAGAAAACTAGAATTCGGAGAGTTCACACAATTTGTGTGTTTCCGCAATGAATAAAATTGAACACAGTCTATGTGACCGACGGTCTTGCCATTTGTTCTATCATTTCCCAGAGTAATAATGGAATGAGGTACCATTGATAGACCTGAGTGGACACTGAGTAGGGCCACACTAGGGGACGAGTGTTTGGAACACTATCTCTGGTTTATTGCTCTTAGGGATGCTATGCCATGATCCCTGTCTGGCTAGCAGTCCTCTCTTCCAGTTTTGACTTAAATGCTCCTTTCTCAGTGAAGCATCCCATTACCCCAGCTCCCAGCCCTGACCTTCAAAGGAACATGTGTTACACCATCTTTTTATCTTTCCTAATTAGCACTTTCTACAATTAAACAACTATTTTAATAATTACTTGTTTAATACTTATATCAACCAGATTATAAAATCCATGATAGAAGAGAGTACATCTATCTTCCTTAGCACTGTATCCCTGTCCTCTGACCTGTGCTAGGTGCTATGTATATAATTGTGGAATAAATATACATATAGATATGGAATTTCATATACTTTTTTAAATTGTGCATTTTTTTAAATTATGGGGAACTATTTGGGCATCACATGTCCTATAGTATTTGCTTAGCTATATGTAGATTCTATGAAATGGATGAAAGAAAATGAAAACTGAGGAGTAATATCCTTAAGTCAATCAACAGACAGTTTAAGGGGGCTTTAAGAGTGTTGAATTGCTTTTTTCATGTTATTGATGCCATTTGTGGGTTGTGAGTTAAATAAATTCTGTTTCTTTCTTCTCATGGTTTGATTTTAGAGCAGCATAATCAGATTCAATGTTATCTGTCTCACTGCCATCTGCAAAAGAAAAAAAAAACACATTGGCTACCTCTCAGTTATGGCTAATGAGAAAATAAAATTGAGCAAAAATTTTAAAATTCACTATTGTCTGGCTTAGAAAGAAACCACTTATTGACCTACAAACATCTAAGAATTTAACACATAGGAAGAACACATGGGCAAGGTACCTAGCATGATACTTTTTCAAAATATTCAAATACCTACATTTAAATTTTTAAGTGTATGGCTTTGTCTCTGTTAATATGTCTCTTATTTTACCTATATTAATGAGTGAACTTTGATTCTATAGGTTGTGTATACTCTCACATCTGTATTACTTGAAAAAAAAAAAAAAAACTTAGCTAGTGAAAGCCCATAATAGTGGATGAAGTATTACACCAGCCTAACATCCAGGAAATCAGGCCATGATAGCCTACTGTGTACTGCGTGCCTTCAGGCAAGTTTCTGACTTGGGCATTAGATTACTTTTCTGTTAAATGAGGAGTGTTGGCTTCTTAGGGACAGACACATAAGCTTGATGGAGCTCTAGTGCAAAAGTTGAAAACTGGTAGCCTTGGGGCCAAATCCAGTCTCCAAATGTGGTTTGTGTGACCTACACAGTATTTTAAACTTTTTTTTCAATAGCTGCCAAAAAGACAAGTGTTGGGGTGGGGGGAGAATTACTTATAAAAGTCTGGATTTAAGACTTCTTGTGAAAACTCAAAAGACATGTCAACACTGAGCCAGTAGTCAAATGGGGACATTACCAGAAACTGAGGACCGGAAGAGCCCCCTTTTAGATACCAAACCCCAGTGTCAGGTAGCAATCATCAACCCACTTTTTCTTTTGTTTTATTACTTTTCTAAAAGGAAAAAAAAAAAAGACAGAAAAACAACAACAACAAAAACAAAAAAACCCTGACTGCTAAACCATTTACATTGGTTACATTTCAGTTTTCTATCCCTGCTTTAATTAGAAGACAAAAGAACATAGTACAATCGAACTCTGATGGAAACTTATGATTCCATTGGCAGAGAAAAACTAAGTTTTCGTCAGAGTACATTCACTGAAAACACATGCTCCGATGCAATATCATCACTTTGTGTATACCTCCAGCACCTTGAGACATGGAGTTCCTAAAACTGCTTTTATGAGTTTTACTACTATCTGTCTTAACCGTAATGCCCCTAACGAGTCTTATCTCTTCATCCAAATCCTTCTTTACTGAACACCAGAACAACGTTCCCAGTTATGTGACTTAAAAAATGTATTTGCACTTTAGTAATGACCTTCATGATAAACATTCACATTTCCATTTTGACAAAACCAACAGCAGACCAGCTTCAAGTTCAAAGCCTACAGAAAAATGCTGCCATCTAAACACGAAAGAGTGACCCTAAAGCTGAAAATTTTTGAGCATTTAGTGAGTTATAGAGGTTTCCTGGTTGTCTCAAAGCACACTATGAAGGCACATACCTCTTCTATCTAGAAGTAGGGCTTTTCGTGTCTTTCAAGTGAAATGGAAATATGAGGCCAAATATTTTGCTTGAAACATTTATATCATTGATAAAACAGTGTTTAAATGGCCAGAATTATCTAGAGAAAGGATAATTTTTAAGTTACCAGTTCCCTTCTTTGTATATACACTGCTTTATAGAATGATAGAACTATTAGAAGTGAAAGAGACACCTTAGATACCTTCTGGCCAAGCCTCTTATTTTATAGATGAGTCAACTGAAGTTCACAGAGGTTAAATGCTTTGCTGACAATCACTTATTCTTGCAGAAACCAAGGTCCTGACTTCCAGCCTTGTGTCTCTTACATTATGTTACACAGCTTCTTAATGAATGTGAAGAAAGATGCACATAGTTTAATCATCTCTCCATTGACAGACTGGCATCATGTAAAGAGAGAAGCCTGTATTCCTCAATATTGGGTGGAGAGTTTGGTTCATGTAATGTTTTAAAAAGTTTTGCTGTCAAAGGAAATACTGGTGGCTTTGAAACTATAATAGGAGATCTCATCTTACTCTACTGCTTCTTCCTTTATTGTAAATGAATGAGAACTTCAGGTTAGTTTATTTTAATTAGGATTTACTTTAATTGAGTAAGGACAGGATTAAAGCTTACCCTGCAAAGAAAAAATAGATTATTTGTCAATTGCCCTCCATTTTTCCCAGAGAATTCTGTTTCTTGTAGTTAATAGGAGGAAGGGAATTGTTTTCTAGGACTAGAAACAGGAACAGATGTGCTTTTCAAGGTTAGTGCTTTGCTAAACTCTTCAAATAAAAGCTGAAAATTCATATGAATCTCATTAAGTGTAAATATGTTTAAACAAGCTTTCAGCTGTTACCTTGAAGTCGGAATAGATCTCTGAGTTCAACTAGTTAATAAGGGCTTGATTGGGGTAACAGATTTTAATTTTAATTTTAAGGTTACAAAAAGGTAAAGAAGTATCAGCTTCATATTTAACTGGGTCCTTCAAAATGCCCATGAAGACAGGTCTGTTATTTGATCCATTTGCTTTGAAAATCCATTGTATTTGGAAATGGATGTTTGGTTATGTTACTTTGTGGTGTTTCTTTCCGGTGTTTTTTTTTAATTACCTTGCTTGTTTTATGCTAGTAACATGGTGCTATATCATTCCTATTAGTGGTTGCAACTTGAAGCACACATGTGTCACAAATTCTGACAGTAAATAATTAAAGTATTAAAATAACCTTGTGTGTATGTTACAGTTCTCTAGTTGAACAAATTCGTAAAGCAAGATTTTATTCTGATCTATAATTATAGCTGCCAGTGACTGGCATGATCCTTACTGAGTCAGATTAATTTACACATTAAGCAGCCATCTGTGGAAATTTTCATAGTACCTTGTCTGCAGTCCTATATATCACATGAGAATTCTGAAAATACCCTGGTCTAGGGAGCTTTTAATACCCTGGTTGTAGACTTACAACTACGAACAAATTGTTTCAGACATTTACATTTTTGTCTCCCTATTACAAGGTTGCCTAATGATCCCAGAAAAGTGTACCAACACTTTGGATTCCTAATAGAGCAATTGATAAACTGAGAGCATACTTTTTTTTTTTTTTTTTTTTTTTTTTTTTTTGTGGTATGCGGGCCTCTCACTGCTGTGGCCCCTCCCGTCGCGGAGCACAGGCTCCGGACGCACAGGCCCAGCGGCCATGGCTCACGGCCCTAGTTGCTCCGCGGCATGTGGGATCCTCCCGGACCAGGGCACGAACCCGTGTCTCCTGCATCGGCAGGCGGATTCTCAACCAACTGCGCCACCAGGGAAGCCCTCTTATTTTCTTAAGAAAATGTCCTTGGCCCTATGTTGAATAACTTAACAAGACTTATGGAGCAGAGCAGAGTTACTATCATTTCCTTTGAAAAGGATAAATACCCTTAGTGTTTGGGCCATAGTTTCAAACTACATTGTAAATCCATCAGTATGCTTTCTTAAAGAGAAATAAAATGACACTCTATATTGCTATATAAGGCTGTTCTAAAAAATGTATTATAAAATTATTTTAATGTCTGTAATAGAGATCTTCTAAAAGGGGGTGAAAGGTGTTTTAGAGCTCAGATTGTTAATGTATATAATGTTATTTAAATTAAAAGCAACATCCATGCAAAAATTACTTGAAAATTAGAAGTGAACATTGCATTATTTTTAGCTATAGTTCATTTATGGGACACTAAACAATTGGGGAAAATCTAGCTCAAATTATTCAGAACCACTCAAATATCATTGATTTAAAGTGTTCCTAAAATATAAAATCTTCAGCCTCTGTAGTGAACACTGGTTGCCTATAAAGTTCATGGCCGAGGAATATATTTCAGATTTGTGATTTCCTCATTCCTCCTTTAGCTAGAGACACTGTAATGTATTTATAAATAAAGAAAAGAAAGAAGGAAAGAACATTTCAGGTAGAAAGTCCATTAGTAGCACCATCAGGAAATAGTAATAATATTAACTGTTTAGTTGAGGGATATAAATATAGGATAGAGGATCTTAATTTTTTAACTTTTAAATTTTTATAGAGGGATTTCCCATTTGCATAATGCCCCTTCCTACAAATTATTTTCATTAAATGATCTACTAAAAGTGCTTCCATAAAGAAGTGAAGAATCTAACATAGAAAAGGGAAGAAAAGGGTTCCAAAGGGTTCCCAAAGAAACGTACTTGGATGAAAGAGAGAACTCTCACAGCATGTCTACGTTACCTAATTTTACCAGAAGAGGACACGAGTAATAACATTTTCCTGTACTTAGCTGTGAATTGCTTTTACAATGTATACCTGAATGATACCATAGCAGGTAGAAGTCAACACTTCTGCTGGTACGGATGAGTTTTATTTCTCCTGGAGCACGGGCCATACAGACTCTGGAAGAGTCTGCTCCATCACCATGCTAGTATTCTATTCAGGCCTTCATGCCCTGTGGGAGAAACAGACATCTAGAGCTGATTTTTTTTATTATCCATATTAATATTGGAGATAGATGGTGAACCCCAAACAAATTGGCCTGTTGTTTAATTAAACCCCTGAAAACAAAGTATATGAAATTCTTTATGTTTCATATACTGAGGGTCTTAACCAAGACTTGAAGATCATCTGGTCAAGCTTATAAACTACTGATACAGAAGAAGCACAAAATAGAAATAAGTCTCCTGGTCTGTCAACTCTAGATATCACTCACGTACATTTGAAATAAATCTTACTGTTCACTCTGTTTCAAGACATAAGTCAGTTGAATTAGTATAGAAATTAAACTTTGGTTGTGACTTGATTACTTGGAAAGTATTAGAAACTTGGTCTAATTAATCATTCTTGATAAGTAATAATTTACAAACAACAAATGTCAAATGGTAAGAAATTAAAGCACAGACCTCACACTGATTTATAGTCATTGTACTATTTCTCATTAATATTCTCTCTCCTCTAGGAAAATTGTTCCACTATACAGCATGGTTAGATCTTAGTATGGAGAGTGTTTCTACTCTAATTGAAACAAAATAGATTTCCAGTCTTAAAGCTGAAGAAGTAAGTTATGTAATCAACCATTATAACCTGCTAATCAAATGAAGACATGTATATGGTCAATCTGGCCTCTTGAGTTCAAATAATTCTCTGGAACAGAGAAGATCAAACTCAGTAGGGCATTTGGCTGCCTTCCCAAATTAGAAAATGAAAATAGTTCATCATCTTCATGGGCAAGAAGAGAATCCTCCCAAGGGATACAGATTTCCAGCAATCTTCTCATTACATTTTCTCCTAGCACTGACGAAGTTCTTGGCAAGGTGTAAAATGTTCACAGAAAAAATAATGTTGTATTTGTATTATTTTATTTGTAATATTGTATGTTATTTCTAAATGTTCTTTTGGTCAGAGAGTAAAGTGCGGTAAAGCTCCTGGTCATATTGATATCTCCACCTGGCTTTTAAAGTAGACATAGAAAAAGAATGGGTAACAACCCCATGAACTCCTCACTTAGAAAATCAGGAACAAACAAGCAAACAAAAAAAATCCAAAAAAATAAAAATAAAGTAACTTAAATTCCCTGTAGTCCCTAATACCTTAAGAAACAAAAGAAATGTGAAGAATCTACTGAATAAATATATTATCAGTTCCTAAAAAGATATTTGAGTACAGCAATAACAGTCAGAAAGAGTACTTTGGAAAACAGCATATAATCACATTTCCTATTTACCACCTCTATTAAAGCTTTTGGAACAATGACAGTCCTGGGTTTGCTAGTTACTAAGATTTAGCCCCCAGAAAAGAACTGGGAAATATGCTAAAAATTTTTATCATGTAGCAGGTGTATTTAGAATGTGTAATATTGTATATACTTCTTTCCTATTCAATGTTGCTAAATTATGAATAATTAATCCTGGGATTTATTCTACCAACTTGAAGTAATCATTGTATGAAAACCCAATAGATATTACATTTGATAGAAAGTTAGAAGTGATTCCACAGTTCCATGCCCAAGAATTCATTGGGGCCAGATAGAATCACAGGAGAATAAGAACACTATGGTAACTGTCCTACCCAGAGAAAGAGGAGTAATGGATATCTCTAGCATTTATACCCTCAAGATGGCAAAGAAGTCACCTCTCTTCTCCAACCATTAATAAATTAAAAAAAAAAAAAAAAAAAAAACAAACACCTAGGTAGATCTGATTAAACTTTATTTAAAATAGAAATTTTTAAAAATCACAATGGACAAAAGGAAACTTTACAATGGAGAAAACAAACATCACCAATAATAAATCAAACTGACATTACATGACTCTTCATGAGATACACCAAGCAGGATCCAACATTCTAATCATAAATGTTTAATTTGAATTAAATCAGAAGACAACAATTAGACAAATATAAATACTATATTACAAAAGCAGCTAACTTGGATTCTTCAAAAATTTCATTATTGGAAGAGTTTTTTTTTTTTTTTTTTTAATGACAAGGCACTATTTTAGGTGAAAAGAGACTAAAGAGTTATGACAATTAACTACATGTGATCCTTGACTGAATCTTGGTTCAACACAACAAAATGTCTATAAAGGACATTAGTGGGACAACTAAGGCCATTTGGTAATGGACTGTATATAAGATTGTTTTTATCCATTAAAAATCTTTGAGATTTATAAATATGTAATTCTTGTGATTATGTGAGAAAATATCCTCATGTTTTTTAAAAAATTCTAATTTTGAGAGCTACATACAGAAGTAGTTAAGAGTCATGGCTTATGCAACTTATTTAAAAATGGCTCAGCAAATATATGTGAGTGTGCGGGGGGGGGGCGTTGTGTAAAGAGAGTTATAGTGGTAAAATGTTAACGATTAGTAGATCTAGTTGGATAAATATAAGTGTTTACATTATACCAGTTTTTCAACTTTGGTGTAGGTTTGAAATTTCTCAAAAGAGAAAGTTGGGGGAAAAGAGAGTTTTTCCATGCAGTTGTAAATTGTGAGGTCAACTCACCTCTAAGTTCTAAATCTCTTTTCCAGAGAAGTATTATTGAGCACATACATTGTTGAGCAATGTCTTCAGTGCCAACTGTGAGTTCTAATTAATACCATATGACAAGATGGAGTAACTTACAATCAATTTTTGGAGTGTGCCAGTTGACCAGCTTTGAAGTTGTGCTCACTGCATCTCAAAGGTAAAGCTCTGGTCAATGCAGAAACAATATGTGGGAGCAAAATATACAGAGAGCTTATGTGTTAGTAAACAAGATAGAATCAATAAATGTTTTAAGAATTTGAGAAGCACAACAAAGGGCGACATTACAGGGAGTGACCATCAAGAAAAAAGCAGCAGTAGTTAGCACATGCTGAAGTGAAGATGCCAGAGGAATAGTAATTCTTTTCAGTTTAAAAGTACAGAACAGACAGATCTAATGTGTGAACAGATCTGAGTTAGAGTGCTATGCCTGGTACGTAGCAAGTTGTCACTAGATGCTTCCTGAATAAATAAGTGACCCTATCAAAGAAAATACAACAATCACTCACCATCACTCTGGGTTATTGTTTATGTTTTTTATTCATAAGCCATACTGAGAACTATTAGTGTGGAGACTGTTTTGATTTCCCAGAGAAAAATAAACATAAGAACATTTTACCATACCTACCATCAACTCAATCTGGGCTGTACCAGATGTCTTAGTATGAATTCTTGGGTAAAGGAGAATTTCCTGAAAGAATAACATTGGAAGAATTTGTTCAAAATGGAATTGCTGTCACTTTCTTCATTAACCTCTAGCATATTGTTTTTATGCCTGTTTATTCAAAACTCTCTGATGTTCAGATAAATAATTAATACAAAATTCATTGTTATCTTTTTGGCTATCAGATTTTCTCTTTGGTTCAGAATTAACAGAAAGTGTCTTGAGAAATAGATATTGAAAGTTTGCAAAACTTTCACTGTAGTATTGTCAAGAGTTGTTTAGAGGTACTGAAATGGACAAAGTAATTAGAAGCAAAATATATAAAGCACAGCCAATCTCATCTGACAGACCCTCCCATCAAAAGTAGTTTCACAGGGAATCCAGTGAAAATGGCTGTTGTTGGATAGGGCTGGCTACTGGGTTTTATACTATCTAGAAAGAAAATTCTGTAAACATAATTGAATTGCCTCTAAGCTGATATTTTGAGCTCTGTTACAATCACGTGTCTTCTCCACCAACTGAAAATTATCAGGATGATGTCTGTGTCTTTGGCTAATTTTTAATGAGCCGATTTTTAAAAAATCCCTTTCCCACTAATTGCCATCTAATCCCAGGAAGGCATCAGATAATATCCATAGAATTTTGTAGCTTAAAAGATACTGATAAATGATGTCATTTATTTTCTAATTTTTTGGATAAGGAAGTTGAGGCATAGAAAAGCAAAATGATTAGCCTGGGATCTATCTTATAGCAGATTCAGGGCCAAATTCAAGTTTTTGGTAACCTAGTTCAGTGCCCTAGTTAGTGCATTAAACTGTCTTGCATTAATACCTGTGTTCTTTGAGGGTCAAATAACCCTCTCTTGCCTATAATGTTTTATTGCTTCAATTACTAAGTTTTCTAAGTACAAAAAAAAAAGAAAAAGTTACCGTTGACTTTGACTTATGTAATGTGAGAAGAACTTTAGCAATGAAGATTGTAGGAAAAAAATAAGAGGATTACCAATTATGGAAATTTCCAAGCATGCAATCAAAATGGAAAACTCAAATCTTAGTTTAATAAGAAATAGCATGAAGCAATATTAGCAGGTGGGTACACACTATCAGATTCTGGCAAGTACTCTGTAGGTGAAATGAGTCACTGATTAATTTTTAAAATAGTTAACTCCCTTAGAGATGCTAATTTGGCAGTGTTACTAGTCAGAAAATATCCTGGTATGAGTTAACATGAAGTTTAGAGGGGTCCCTGAGTAATCATACTCCAAGGCAAGTTGTGGAACAAAAGTATAAAATGTGACACAGAGTTTGTGACTGTTTATTAGGTTAAAAAAAGCTCTAGAACCTAGCAACAAGTTTGGTTAGCAACAAAAAAAATTGTAGAACTAGTTTATCTTTCCCCAACTAGTTTTCTGAAGACTGAGCAACATGAATTTCTCTTCTTGATACCTTGTCTATGACCTCACCATGCTCTTCACAATGGTGAGTATATCTTACACTTTTATTGCACTTCACAATTTTCAAAAACATTGAAATATGTCATCTTCATAACAGTGTTTTATGGCAGTGTCATTTGACAAGTAAAGGAATTGATTCTTGATGAGGTTGAATAATTTGTTTTAGGGAACATTGTTCATAAATTAACAAAGCTGGAATTTAAAAACAACTCTGTTAAATCCATACCTGAGGGAATTCCCTGGTGGTCCAGTGGTTAGGACTCCGTGGTTTCACTGCCAAGGTCCTGGGTTCGATCCCTGGTTGCGGAACTATTGGGTTGGCCAAAGAAGTTCATTCGGGATTTCCATAAGGTGTTACTGGAAAACCCCAAATGAATTTTTGGCCAATGGAGTAAGATCCCACAAGTTGCACAGCATGGCCTATGAACAAACAAACAAACAAATAAATAAATATTTTTTTTAAAAAAAAGAATCCAAGCCTTAGAGAAGTTTTTTCTTTTTCTCCCCACAGGGACACACTGTTCAGAGCACAAAAGTCATGATCCTGAGTCCGTATAGAACACCAGGCTACTGCCAGAGCAAGTAATTGTGCTCATGTAAGAGCTGAGATTCAAAGTAACCAGAATCATCTGAACAATAATCCCATGGTAAAGAAAACAAGAGCAATGGTTTGAACCAGACAAAAATTAGAAAATGATCTATTTTCCCATTTACTTAAAATAGTTGAAGGAGGCAGATGAAAATTTGAAAAACTCTCTCTCTCTCTCTCTCTCCCAAGGTAGAATTATAAAATATTTATCAGACATTAAAGAAATGACAATGCATATTTGTATAACTAGGGGCTATAAGAGAATGTTTAAAATTTTTAAGTTGTGCATAATTTATTTTACACAGTCTCTTTATGGTTTTAAAATTAATACTGGGAATAAGAGGAGAATGTCAGTTAATAGCACTCGAATCTAGTGATTCAAACAAGCTAGAGAAATAAGAGTCAGATCCTATTTCTTTAGTTCTCTTTTTTTTTTTTTTTAATTTATTTTATTTATTTATTTTTGGCTGTGTTGTGTCTTCGTTGCAGTGCACGGGCTTCTCATTGTGGTGGCTTCTCTTGTTGTGGAGCATGGGCTCTAGGTGCGCAGGCTTCAGTAGTTGTGGCTCGTGGGCTCTAGGCACGCAGGCTTCAGTAGTTGTGGCATACAGGCTTAGTTGCTCCGTGGCATGTGGGATCTTCCCCGACCAGGGCTCGAACCCGTGTCCCCTGCATTGGCAGGCGGATTCTTAACCACTGAGACACCAGGGAAGCCCCCTTTAGCTCTCTTAATGGCCAGATTAAACCAGTCCCAGCCAAAACTCCACTGAAATTCATCTTAAAAGTCTTCACTCCAACAATTCCCCTGTCCATATCTTACTGTCTTAAGGATCTCCTCATTTCATTCATTAAAAAAATTAATTTTGGAGAGCCTTCAATGCACCAATGTTCTAAGCACTTTGGGGGTACACTACTGAACAAGATAGGCAATTCCCACCTTAAATTCTAGCAAAGGAGGAGGACAATAAGCATAATTTAAAAAGTAAATTATCTAATACATTAGAGAGTGACAAATATTTTGGGGGATAAAAGGAGAGCAGGATAGAAGAGATTGTGAGTGCTAGGTGGAAATAGATGTTTGCAATTTTAAATTGGGCGACCAAGAAAGTCCTCAGTAAGAGAATGACACTTGAGCCAAGATTTAAAAGCAATGGGGGAATCAACACTGCATTTATGGAGTGAAGGTCCAAAGTGGGAGCATATCGGGCAGGTATGATGTTCAGCAAGGCCAGTGGGGCTGGAACAGAGAAAGCCAGAGAGAGACTCATAAGAGAGTTCAGGCAGGTGACAGAAACGTGTACGTTACTGATTACAAGAATTTTACTCTGAATGATTTGGAGAATCAATTACAAGAGTTGAGCAGAGAAGTGACGTGACCTGATTTGTTTTTTAAAAGAATAACTCTGGCTGCTGTGTTGTGATTATATTACAGGATGCAAAGATGAACAGGAAGACCAGTTAAGAATTTATTACAGAAGTCTAGAATTCCATTTTTTGTTTTATCGATAAAAATACACTTTAGTAAGTCTTAGTCTTTATGCCTTTCAGTCCATCTGTCAGCCTGACATCAGTTACTTTCTGAGCTACATGTTGATCATGTGACTGGCCTATTTCAAAATTTCAATGGTTACTCCTTGCCTTCAGAGTTATGTCCAACCTCTTCATACAAATCCCTTCAAATCTGACCCCAATCTATTTTTCCAGATTAATCTTCAACTCCTTTCCCGACTCCTGACGTTTTTGCTTTAGTTATAAAGGGTCAGCTGCTATTTCCCAAACACGCCAGGCTCCATTATGCCTCTGTGCCTGTGTACTTGTCATTCCCACTGGTAAGAAAACACATTTTTTTTTTTTCCTGCCTAGTGAACTTTAAATTTTCTTATTGAGATTCAACTCAAACACGATCACTTCTGTGAAGACTTCCCTGACTCTCTATCACAAGACTAACCTTCCTTCACTACATTTCATTGTCCTTCACATGTGTTTCTCCTATAGTCCTATTACATCAAAGTTGTTTCTTCATGCATTGACCTCCTGAACAAACCATGAGCTTTGTGAAGGTAGAGAATACAACCTGGCTGTTTTTATACCCCATGATTAGAATCGAATAATTGTTTTCCATTAAATGAACGAACGAATAAAAATCATTTGAGGTATACAATATTACAGATCACAGGCTTACTAATAATTCAAACACAAAACTGCAGAATTAAGCTCTAAAGAAATTTACAATGGCATAGTGGAAAAGGAAATAGTTCATACTTTTTATATTTACTTTCAGACGCATTTGTTAAACCAAATTTAGTGAAAGCCTACACCCTTGGTAAATTATAAATTTTCTGTCAAGCTCTGGTTCAAATATATCTTTTTAAATATTTCACTGTTAGCTGGTCCATGCAATTACTATGGAAACAAAGATAAATAAATAATATTGTCTGCCCACAAAAACTTCATAAACAAAAGGGTCAGTCATACACAAAACAGCCACCTGGGTAAATGAGGGGTGGCATTGCAAATCACTGGGGAAAGGATCCTTCAACAACTGATTACAAAAACAAGATTCCCACATGGGGAAGAAAATGCATTCATTTTCTTCTGAATTGATGATCTAAGTGAGAAAGAAAATTCAAAACTTTTATGCAAATGCTCACAAAGTTTGCCTTTCATTTTATTTTTTAGCTCACAATAAGACAAATATTTTGAATAAGATATAAAGATTATATACTGAAGGGGAAAATTGTTAAACTTCACTATAGCAGCATAATAAAAGATTAATGTAACAAAAAGATAAAGATATTACAATAAATGATGTCGTCAACTAATTTAAATGACAAGAGACTAGAGAAAGATTTTGACAAAATTTGTGACTAAAGAAAGATTCGTGTATAGAAGATATGCAGGGGTTTACAAATAAATAAGAAAAAACAAACATTCAAATGGGAAATGGGCAAAGGACATGAGCAGGCAATGTGCAACAGAGACAAATGCATAACCTTACCCAGAGAATAAGCTAAGACCTATAAAATGCACTCTTTACTATGATAGTAATGACAATAAAATAATGCCGTTAAACATAAAAGTTGGTATTCTTTGAATCTTTTTTACTTGCTACTCTTTAAGCATTTAACATGTATGCAAACTCAATTACTGTGCATACAGTACAATTTTAAGACTCTTAGAGAAAGTAATTTCTATATACTACAGTATTTCTTTGTTGTAGAAACTATTATTATCCTAAGGCAGATAGATCTTAAGTAAAAAGCCTACCTTAAAAATATGATTTGTTTTTGCATGTAAGTGCTTTATGTAAGACTACACACAAACAATTCTATATACGTTTGGGGATAAAGAAATAATAAAACAATAAAAATGGGGATGAGGAATATATTCAACAAATCATGATTGTGATTGTCTCAAGAAAGAGGAAGGGACTAGAACTGGGGCATGAGAGTTACTATTAAAATCTAAGTAAGATCATATCACTCCATTTCACTAAGAGTAAAATCAAAGTTCTTAAGAAAGATTGTAAAATCTTACATGACCTGAGCCCCTAGTTAACTCTCTGTCCTTCTCCACTGTTTTTCTCTACTGACCAACTCTATTCTAGATACACTATCCTCCTCCCTTGTCTCAGAATACTGGCTCTTTGTTCTGCCTGGAACATTCTTCCCAGTTATTTACACAGCTCATTCTCTCACCTCATGGGCCCACCACTACTGACTTCACTCATTTAAAACAGCAAGCCCACTCCCACCCTTCATTCTCAATCTTTCTTCTGTTTCTATCTGATAGGACTTACACCCTTCTAGGACACTAAATAATGTATGTGTATATTACTCTTTTTGCTTATTTTGTCCCTTCCCACTAGAAATAAGTTTCAAGAGGGAAAAGACTTTTGTCTACATCATTCACAAATGTAGCCTAAACACCTAGCACAGTGCCCAGCATTTGTAGTGCTTAGCAATTCCTCTTGAAGGGGTATATATATATTTATATATAATATTTATATTTATATTATATATATAATGTTTTACTAAAAGCATAAAGAAATATGACACAGAATTCATAATTGTTAATTCTAGATTGTATGTGATTATTTTTCTTTGTATTTTCTAAGTTTTTTAAATGATAAAAGGACTAACTAAAATATAACATATTTGAAGACCATAAATTATGTAAATGGGATTGATTTTCTATTGCTGGTGCTTAAATTAAAAAACAAAAACCTGAAATTATTTTTAACAAAATGTTAAACTCCTAAACAGTTGTTTTGCTAACATGAAGGTCCAGCTAACTTTCCTTTCTATTGAATTTATATATTGTTCATGCTACACATTCTATTATGCAGCTGAAGTGTATGAAGAATAGGAAATTATATAAATTTTATTAGAAAATAATTTGGGTTTTGAACTTAGATATTTTCCCTTAATCTGATGACTTAAAGAATCTTCTAAAAAAAAAGCCTGAAGAAAATGTGGATATTTTTTCTCTTCTCATCCATTTAAAAATGATTTTTTGGATAAATAAATAGAAGGGAAGTAGCTATTTTCAATTTAAAGATTTAATGAAGGGCCTCTATAATATATATAGTAGAGAGTTCTTACCAGACTATAATTATAACTTTAAAAAAAAGGAGGGATTGACTGCAAAGTCAAGCCAGTTTCCAGCAAGGAAGGTAACTTTTCTGAAAATCTCATCATGTCCCAATCTATTTGTATGAACAGAACTAGAGATATGCATACTTCCTTATGAGGTCTAGTGTACAGATATATAACTTTATAAGTATGAGTCACATTACAGCCACATCAGCAGGGAGGTTACTGGACTGGCTGCATGCAGAGCATTTATGAAAAACTAAGTGAGAAAATCTGGTCTCACTATGGGTAAATTGGAAGCACAGGTTGAAAAATCTAAATTCAAACAACTAATAAACCAGATGGCTCAGAGGGGAGTTTGTTATACATAAAATTTAATATGGAACAGGCATCGTCAAGGTAAGTTACTCTTTAAAACTCATAGTGTAGCAGGCAAACCTCAGTGACAGGGGATCTCGGGGTATTCCTGCATTCAGAAGGAAAAATCCCATTGTTCAATAGCTTGCCTACTAAGGGAAAAGACAAGCAGAAAGCAAAAAGGCCACAAGAAAACACCAATATAAAATGAAGTGTAGAAAGAAAAAAAAAGGTTATTTTATCCAATTTTTCACAACTGGATTTCCTGTTATTTTATATCCAACTATGATTTCAATTCACTTTAATGACAGGTTAGGAACTAAGTAAGAAATTATAATAAAAGAAAATGAAGTGATATTCATACAGATAATGGTAACCTTACTTTTTCTCTGCTAAGTATAATGTTGATTAAAATGTGAAAATGAAGAAATTAACAGAGCTATGAGATTTGACTTTGTGAATGTTTCAGTCTCTTGAGGCAGTTGATCTCATACCAGGCTCCTGCAGCAATGCAACAGGAAAATGCATAATCTTACATTTAAAGAAATGTATTTATGGGTTTTATCATCCCACAGATATTTGGAGAGGAACAACAAATGAAGTTCATTTACATTTTTAGCCATGAATCTCTATGTGGAAGCCCTAGTCCTTGTGAACTTGGTCCAATATTGCGTAAGTCACAAAAAGTCCTTTTGCTTACACTGTTACATTTCTATACAGCATCAAAAATAATGTTTTCCCTGGACCCACAATTTCTGCTTCACATTTGGCTTTCCTAGATTTCTCTCCAAAGACAATGAATCATAACACAAGGAGAATCACGGTTTAGTCCCTAGAGAAGTATGTCATTTGACTATAAGGCCTTCTGTCCTTCATGTACATAAAACTCCATATCAGAGTGTGTGTGTGTATGTGTGTGTGTGTGTGTGTGTGTGCACGTGCGCATGCACATTAGGGGGTGCAACCAAAATTTCTTTTTCTATTAAAGAAAAAATGATGGCCACTTACCATAAATAAACAATATAACAAAACTGAAAATTAACTGGCCTTATGGGAGCCCCCTGATGATCTTTTCTCTCCTGACATCTCTTCCAACAACTTCCCTCTCAAACATTCTCCCACCTGTTTTCCCGGGTCTGTACATTGGGAGCAATGTAACACAAATTTTCAAGATGGTTGTCTGAGCTAAGTGCTACTGTTTAAACTATCAGGCAATTCAATTTCTGGTATGTGAAGCTAATTGAATTACATCTAACTTTGGCCTCCCCATTTATTCACAAAAAACTGTCCTACCTTTTTCCCTCTTCTTTCCACTAAAATTTATTAACTGCTTACTAGATGGCATACATTGTTCTCAACCCCATTAAGCTCAGTAACCCACCTGCTTCCATTCATTTCCCAAGTATTTTAAAGAGATAAGTGAAGTGCATAGACATATGATCAAAATTCTTAACATCTGTATTATCCAAAAGTCACTTACATGTATTCTTTTTTGTCCTGAGTTCTTCATGAGTTTACAGAGATCATGAAAGTAGAAGTAAATACATTTTTTAAAAAAAGCAATAGAGAGAAGTGTTCTATGCAAGCTATTCAGTGGCCATTGGCCAGGACACATCCACCCAGGGCCACAGTCACTTGGATATGACCACCTCATTTTTGCAGGAGCTGCCTTAGCTAATTTCTGGCCAATAAGAGTGCCAGCAGCTACCCCAGCCTGCAATGAGACATGGAGATAAAGCCACTCTATTCATTTTCAGCAAGCTTTTTAAGGAATTAAGGACAGGTTTCTTTGGGGAAGAGGACAAAGGAGCAGAATTCTTGTTACTATGGCTTGTCTTGAAAAATAAGTTTAATTTTCCTTAGAAAGAATGGAAAGATACTGAATATGTAATCCAAATTCATTTTTTCCCAAGGCTGAAAAACAGACAGAATTTCTGAATTCATCAATCATTAAAAATTCTAAAAATATAGATATGAAATTAAATTATATAACTAACACCCATGTTCCAATAATTCAAAATGGAATTACCACTGTCAAATTTGTATATATGTATGTATATATATATATATATATATATATATATATATATATATATACACATACATATATCACATTACACATGCACAAATACATATATAGATGTATGTATGGGAAGAGTAATCTATCTAGAGAGTTGAGCTTTTTAAATGTTAATTTTCCATTGTATAATTTTATCATTTTTTTTACCCAATTCCTTATTAATAGAAACAATTACAAAAGATGCTGTGTATGTCTGCCTGATCATAAATCCTGTCTCTAGGATATGTACTGTATGTAGCAGTGGAAATTTTGTGCCATGGAGTATGTAAAAAATTAATAAACAGAAACTTTGATTAAATAGAGTGGAGAGCACAGAAGGGGGAACTCTCATGCAAGGACTCAGTCAATGAAAAACTTTGTTTACTACATCTCTCTTAGAGCAGATATGATGTAAGCCATATCTGATGGGCACAGGTATGTTGTGCTGGGCACAACAGCAAAGCATAAACCAACCAAGAATTAAAACAAAGAAGAAATACACTAAATTTCCCACCAGAGGCAATTGTGTTAACCCTATTTAAGTTTCCTAATTCCTGAAAGATGTGGTAAGGTCAATAATTAACAAACCATTTTAAGGTGAGCAAGAAAGTAACTACTTTATCTCTAACTGATATAATTTCGTTCTTAAGCACCTAACGTGCTGGGTATTGATGAAGAAAGTAGGGACTTAAAATTGCCAAGCAAGAATAGGTCTGATTCTCCAGATTCACATCAGTCTCTTTGAGTAGATTCTACCTTTTATGGGTAAAAGTTCAGTCCTTCAGGATTTTTTCCTATCCTACGCCAATCTATCTAAGGTGCCAGACAGCAAAAAACAGTGATGTCATGCAGACTCCTGCAGTGGAACTTCAAGCTATGACCATTTACTGCTAATGCACCATGAGTTTATTCATCCGGACCACAAAAAGATACTAATTTTCTGAGCCTCCTACATCCTCCACATTAAAATCCTACATGCTCCGGTTATGAGGAAACAGGAATGCTACCTTTGGTCACTTACCTGAAAGTACATAAGCCGTTGCAAATTCTTTGCCCTGTGGGATATGTATTGTGGTTTTTTGTTTTTTGGTTTTTTTTCTGCCAAGAAGCATGAGGGATCTTAGTTCTCCAACCAGGGATTGAACCAGTGCCTCCTGCAGTGGAAGCGTGGAGTCCCAACTACTGGGCAGCCAGGGAAGTCCCTACATGGGATATGGTGCCAAAACAATGTAGTACTATTGAAGGAGGGTTTTGTCCTTTCCCAGGTTCCCCATCTTAATCTAGATATTTCTCTCCTGTGCCACCTTGAGGATTCTCTTAGAAAGTAAAATGATAAACTGGCGCCTCCTTTCTTTCACTAAAACTCTCTCCAGGCATTTCTCTCACTTTGAACTCACACATCATTCCACATCCTAGTTTGGTAGGTAGGATTTCTTTTACATCATATCCTGAGTTCTCTCTTTGTGACTTAGAATAAAGCTGACAATTCAAGCTTGACACTATCAGAGCTGGCTCTTGATATGTTAATGGTATCTTAAGGAATTTAGAAAATCCTATTCTCTCTCAGTAATCCCTAGCTTTCCAGAATATTGTCTCACAAAAGACTCAGAAATTCGTAGTGACTTTAGTGACTAATTTAACAGTCAAAACCTAGTAATGATTTTATTGCTCTAATTGGTATATCCATCTTTCCCAGAGTTAAGCCCTTGCCCTTAAGAGAACACTACAGGGGGCTTTTTTCTGCTCTTGGACACCGCCGAGTAAGCATCGTTGACGTTTCTCTCCCTCCACTGCCGTCATGTCTAAGTCAGAGTCACCCAAAGAGCCCGAACAGCTGCGGAAGCTCTTCATCGGTGGTTTGAGCTTTGAAACAACCGATGAGAGTCTAAGGAGCCATTTTGAGCAGTGGGGAACGCTCACAGATTGTGTGGTAATGAGGGATCCAAACACCAAACGCTCCAGAGGCTTCGAGTTTGTCACATATGCCACTGTGGAGGAGGTGGATGCGGCCATGAATGCAAGGCCACACAAGGTGGATGGAAGAGTTGTGGAACCAAAGAGGGCCGTCTCAAGAGAAGATTCTCAAAGACTTGGTGCCCACTTAACTGTGAAAAAGATTTTTGTTGGTGGCATTAAAGAAGACACTGAAGAACATCATCTAAGAGATTATTTTGAACAGTATGGGAAAATTGAAGTGATTGAAATCATGACTGATCAAGGCAGTGGCCAAAAGAGAGGCTTTGCTTTTGTAACCTTTGATGACCATGACTCTGTAGACAAGATTGTCATTCAGAAATACCACACTGTGAATGGGCACAACTGTGAACTAAGGAAAGCCCTATCTAAGCAAGAGATGGCTAGTGCCTCATCCAGCCAAAGAGGTCGAAGTGGTTCTGGAAACTTTGGTGGTGGTCGTGGAGGTGGTTTTGGTGGGAATGACAACTTTGGTCGTGGAGGAAACTTCAGTGGTCGGGGTGGCTTTGGTGGCAGCCGCGGTGGTGGTGGATATGGTGGCAGTGGGGATGGCTATAATGGATTCGGTAATGATGGAAGCAATTTTGGAGGTGGTGGAAGCTACAATGATTTTGGCAGTTACAACAATCAGTCTTCAAATTTTGGACCCATGAAAGGAGGAAACTTTGGAGGCAGAAGTTCTGGCCCCTATGGTGGTGGAGGCCAATACTTTGCCAAACCCCAAAACCAAGGGGGCTATGGTGGTTCCAGCAGCAGCAGTAGCTATGGCAGTGGCAGAAGGTTTTGATTACTGCCAGGAAACAAAGCTTAGCAGGAGAGGAGAGCCAGAGAAGTGACAGGGAAGGTACAGGTTACAACAGATTTGTGAACTCAGCAAAGCACAGTGGTGGCAGAGCCTAGCTGCTACAAAGAAGACATGTTTTAGACAATACTCATGTGTATGGGCAAAAAAACTCGAGGACTGTATTTGTGACTAATTGTATAACAGGTTATTTTAGTTTCTGTTCTGTGGAAAGTGTAAAGCATTCCAACAAAGGGTTTTAATGTAGATTTTTTTTTTTTTTTTTGCACCCATGCTGTTGATTGCTAAATGTAATAGTCTGATCATGATGCTGAATAAATGTGTCTTTAAAAAAAAAAAAAAAAAAAAAAAAAAAAAAGAACACTACAGGAGAAAATTATTTAAAAGAAATAACAAAATAAATCAAGTTAATATTTTCCAAACATTATCCCATTATAGGATAGAAGAATTGGCAATAAAAACCAAATTTCATAGTATAATATTTGTCACTTTGGTAAATACATACATGCTTAGGCTGTTGAGTAAACTCTATATAAGTTTTCATACCCCCAATTTAATAGAGTATCATTTTTGTAAAATTCCACTCCCTTTCACTATTGTTATAAATGAGAGGTTATAGAAAGCTTGTCCTACATTGTCTTAAATATACTTAAGCCATATAAAACTTCAGATTTCTATCTTCTTTTGAAAAATTCAAAAATTAGGTATATTCAGCCTTGTGTTTCCTCATGGAAAATTTAGCTGGAGCTGAGTAGTGGCTGGCAGCTTTCCCTGGCATTGTTCCCTTGGTTCATCTTAGTCCTCTCCACTTGCTTTTTCTCTCTAACACAGTAACCATTTTATTTATTTAATGATAACTTCATGGCCTCTATAGGCAAATGAGTCTGCTAAACATATTTGGACTATATTCACAAACCTAAAATGGCCATATTTGGACTGGGTAGGCTTGTTACCAAGTCCAAGCTCACTCTGCTCTCTGCACAACAGGCCAATAAATTGGGAGGCGAGGTGTTGAAGCAAGGAATAGCAACTTTATTCAGAAAGCCAGCAGACCGAGAAGATGGTGGACTAGTGTCCCAAAAACCATCTTATTGGTGTCTGGAGGCCAATTTCTTTTATAGAACAGAGAGGGGGAGGAGGTGAGGAAGTAAAGTAAAAAAGCCATTAGTTTTACAAAATATGTCTTGGCTTGGCCACCATCAGGGAGGGGATGTGTTAATTTCTTCTTTTCTGCAGCCATTCACCAATGGAAAAGGTCAGACTGTCTCCCTGTGAGTTGAACAAAGGCACTTTAGTTTAACATTCAGGTAGGGGGGCAGGGTTCCCCGAGGCAGGCTATTATGTATGATTATAACAACAAAAGCAACAGAAAAGCAAAGGGTAAAATAAAAGAAACAGATCCAACATGGAGTCAGATTTTTCTCTTCCCTGTTACAGGCTCTGAATTATGTTCACAAACAACAATCCAGAGCCCAGAGCATACAAAACCAATAAGCAACACCCCTTGCTGGTTGCTGCTTGCCAGGCTTATTTCTGTCCATGTGCATTGCTACCTATAAGCTACATCACACTGACAGTGGCCCATTGCCTCAACTCTGAATTCTAGCACTTCTCACATTGCTTGCCCTAACCCACAACCAAGTCTTTAAAAGTCTCTGATTTCCCTACCCCCTTTAGAAGGTCAATAGGGCTGTTCCAAGGCAGTAAGTGTCATATAGATCTCTAGTGTCAGATGTAAGTGGGAAGAATAGGTAGAGAACAAATAAATGGTACATGAGACAACAAGGAAAAAGTCCCCAAAGCATGCCTGAACAAGGATCTAGAAGCAAGATATTTAAAAGCCAAGTAGGCAACAAAGGTCAGGATAGAAGAGAGAGCATAAAGCAACATGATAGACAAGCTCTAATGTGTGCTGTATGATTTTGACCTCTTGCAGATATCTGGCAGTTAGGCTGAATCTACACAGAAGGCCTGGAATGAAACTGACTGAATTGGAAACTTAAATTTGGTTTGGCACTAGCATGCGGCAGCTAAGAAGCTCCCTCTGACTTTATTTCTCTATTTGTGAGGCAATTTTAACAATACAGAAGAATTTAGAAAATCTGTACAGTAACATAGAAAGGCAATAAGATTCAAACATTTAAAGTATATGGGGCTCATAACCTGTGTAATTTGAATCTGTATCAAATTATAGACACTTCTGCTTAAAAACAATTGCATGATACGTTGTTGTGTATTTTCATTCAGCAAGTATTTTCTAAGAATTTAAAATTGTGTCAGATATAAAGGATTAAAATAAGGTTTATTAAGGGCATAGAAAGAGTTTCCCTTTAAGAAGTTTATAATCACTTTTTTGGAAACAAGATATACATTCTGTTTAGGGTAATTTGAAGCCTGAAGTAAAAATTTGCTATTATCACAGCCCTTCTTTTAAGTGCCAAGCACAGTGTTTGGTGCTAGAAGTGAAATATCTTATTTAACCCTGAAGTTAAGTAAAGAGACATTATTATTCCCATAAAACAAATAAGGGAGGTAAAAATTTTTTGCTTGGATTATCTTGATAACTTTTCCAAAACTCAATTTCATATCATCCATAGCCTTTGTCCAGTGCATTCTTCAAGCTATTTTCAAGTTCATATTTCAAAAAGTTAAACGTCCTATTCTACCATTCAAGGTACTGCAAGATCTTTTGCCATACAATATTCCAGTACTGATCACCTTTTTTTTTTACCTTTAAGAACTCTATATTCCAATGTATTCCAGACCTTTCTTCTGCCCAAACAGCTTGAACTTCCAGTAATTGAACCTTTGCTCCACTTTTATCCATCTAAGGATTGCTCTTTTCCCTTTTTCTTCATAACAAAGATTACAGATTCTCCAAGCCAAAACAAATGAAATAACAATTTTCATAAAATCTTTCCTCATTCCCCCAGTCTCAAATACTCTATCTCTACCCTGAACAAAGATCTCTACCATGAGTTTTTCTGAACTTAACCCATTCTACTTTTGTAGCATTGGTTTTGTGGCTGGAAGAGGTATATATAGGATTGGAAAGTGAAACTATTGGGAAGGGCACCTGAAAGCAGGCATTGGAATCTCAGGGAAATTCTGGTAAAAATGATCAAGATCACTTAATCTTCTCGGTGTTCAAAGTTATTAAAACCTATTGGGATGACCAAGGATGACCCTGATCTAGATCTAGAGACAGGTCAGAGCAACAGGTTCCTTTAGATAAAACCATCATGAGTTCCTGAACTTTACCTAGAAGTTATACTGGTAAAAATGTCATGGTAGTTCTGAATCTGTGAGAGGGTAGGTTTGCTTTCTAGTGATGTGAATGTGTACGTAAACATAAAAAGATACACTGTTGGAAGTACATTTTAGGACGTTTAGGTCTAAACATCCTTTTCTAAGGTAACGTAAAGAGTGGTTTCTTCTTACCTTGCAACTTGAAGAAGTTTTGCTGTAAAGACGGGCAGCAACCAGAGAGAGTAGTTCAATCCCATCTACCTTGCAATGAATTAATTCAGCTGTCAAGCCATGGAAAGCAAAGAAACTCAAACTGTTATGACTACAGGTGTTCAGTGTTACTGGAGGGCAGCTCTTTTCTAAGGGATTGTAGAGACTCTCTAACCTCAAGGAGGTACAACTTAGTGTTAAATCCAGCAAATATGTTGGAGATAACAGGAAGAAATGACCTTTTTGCTATGACTAAACACCCTGGAAATTTCTTGGAATCTAGAGGGAAAAGGAGTCTAAGGAAGAGGAACTAGACTTTACATTAATTTATGTAAGTATGTTCTTGATGGGCAAAATTCTTGGGATTGGCATCTGACATTCCAAGGAGTGTCTATTTTTGTCCTTCAGTGTTGGTAGATTGTAAAAATGGTCCCTAATTCTTTCCCTACCTACTTTTATGCTTTTGTAATGTTATATTGTAACTCTTTCCATTAAGAAATTAATCTGGTTGGCCATTTAACTTGTGTAGACAGATAATAGCACATTAGCAAATGTGATGCAAGCAGAAGCTTGAGAAGGGCTTAACACCGCTGTTTTCTCTCTCTCTCTTTATGCTCTTGGAACACTCTACCATGTGAAAGAGGCTGAGCTAGCCAACTGGAAGACAAAACATCTTGTGGAGGAGAACTGAGGTCCTCAGCTAAAGCAAACTACAGATACATGAATTATCCTTGATCTAGAACAGCTTATAATTGTCAATTTTTGAAATTGTGAGTAAATGGCTGCTGTTTTAAGCCACTAAGTTTTGGTGTGATTTACTATACAACAAAAGCTACATGATAGTGGTAGTTTTTGAAAACAAACATTTGAATCACACAATTATTCATTCGTGTACTTGCTTTCCACTTCTAGACAGTTAGGTTCTTGTGGCCAGGGTCCATATCATACAATCTTTTATTTTTCCATAAGGCTACTCATTGTGATTTGCAGCACATGGTAGAAGATCAGGAATCAAACTTGGTGGTTCAGATAAATTTTAAATAGGATGGAAAGGACAGAATTTCTGCTAGGCAGAAGCTTAAATAAGAGTATTAGTTTCTATATTTGGCTCTGGTGACATTCCAGATGTATTTACACAGTGATCTTAATCTATACAAATCTTCATCTACACGAATCTACACCCTTCTGATAAGAAGTGTCTAGTAAATTTTCAATGTCACTCCCATAACCTACTTGCTACCTATCCTTAAGAATTCTAGGAAGAGGCATTTCTTCTTAAATGAAAGGGCATTTCTTCTTCTCAGGTGACATAGAAAATACATGACTACCCCCATTATTGGCTGCTTTTAACTTTTGTGATGGCCAAAACAGAGTGTGTTGGTTAATTTTATGTGTCAACTTGACTGGACTAAGGAATGTCCAGATAGGGAGCAGTGAAACATTATTTACAGGTGTGTCTGTGAGGGTATCTCTGGAAGAGATTAGTATTTGAATTGGTAGACTGAGTAAAGATTACCCTCACCAATGTGAGTGGGGATCATTCAATCCATTGAGGGCCTAAATAGAACAAAAGGGAAGAGGAAGAAGGAATTTGCTCTTTTGCTTAAACTGGGAGTACATCTTCTTTCACCCTCTGACATCTGCACTCCTTGTTCTCAGGCCTTTGGACTTGGACCAAATTACACATTGGCTTTCCAGTTCTCCAGCTTGCAGAAGGCAGATGAATCCATTGTTGGACTTCTTGGTCTCCATAATGAGTCAATTCCTGTAATAAATCAATACCTCTCTCTCTTTCTCGCTCTCTCTCTCCTCCTCCCTCTCTGTATACTGTTGATTCTGTTTCTCTGGAGAACCCTAATACAAGAGTTCTGCATAGGAGTTGTTTCTTTACTTGACCCATGAGCTGTCAGTACCCTGTGGTATTACCTTCCTGTATGGTGTATTTATTGCCGACACAAACCAGGAAAGCTATTTGAACTTCTCTTCCTGTTAGGCCCCTGAGGAAGGGAATTGACAGAAGAAAGCAGAGTTTGTCAAAATAAACTGAGGATTGCTGAACTGTTTCCTTCATTAAGATAATCTCCCTTCAGCCCTTCTCTCTCTTGGTATGTGTGCATGTACCCACACAGCTGATGTGTTTTGGTTTATAGGTCTGCACCTCTTACTGGCTTTGCATTTTTTTTTCTTTTAACATAATATAAGCCTACAATCTGTTGAGATATGACTACTTCTAGAGATTGTAAAGGAGATATTTTATAAATGTTGAAATCTATATTAAACTAACATGCACTCTGTTTTTGGAAAACAACTCACTGACTGCAAAAATAGCATGATGTTGTTTTCTAAAACGTATTACCTAAATGACTATTAATAATAGCATGACAAGATAATTAACACCTGCATAGCATTTTTCATTTTAAGAATACTTTAGAAATATTAATTGAATAACCTCTTCAACACCCCACTTTACAACTAGAAAAAACAAAGCAGAGGTTAAGTGATTTCTCAAAAGTAAAAATACACTGCATAAAATTTAGCAGCATGTCCCTGGTGTTCCTGCCATAACCTTAGACCAACAAGTGATCTCTCGTTTCCCTTCGTATCTAGGATCAGGAATCTGTTCATGGCATTAATATAATACTCTACTACCAGCCATGATAATAGTCAAGAGTCCACCTACTGAATTATATTCAGTCACTTTCTGAAAATGAGGAGAGCGTAATGAGATATCAGCCAGAAAGATAATAAAGTAAAACCTGAGACTTCATTCTATCTCCAATTTGTAAGTACAAAAGAAATTCTGAATATTTTTTCTCAGTGTCAGATGCTACTGTCTTTTCAACTCAGTGCAAAGGAGAATAATAGTCAATAAAGTTAGGACGGGAAGGCAAGGATGTGGATAAGGACAATCCACAATCTGCAGACCCCACAGATATGATTATAGGCCAATTGACAGGCAAAACTGACATAATTTCTCAGGTGATGTCATTCTGTGGATGGGTACTGAGTACGCGATAGTTGCAATTCATTTAACTATTACCTCTTTATTTGGCTACTGTCTGAGAAGAGTTATTCTGTCCAATAGAGTTAGCAATACTCATATTTGGCTAATACTTAGCTTGTAATGCAAAATATGAGCTCTAGACCACAAATAACAAATATTGGCGAGGATGTGGAGAAAAAAGAACACTTGTGGACTGTTTGTGGGAATGTAAATTGGTGCAGCCACCATGAAAAACAGTCTGGAGTTTCCTCAAAAAACTAAAATTAGAACTACCATATGGTCCAGCAATTCCACTCCTGGGTATTTATCTGAAGAGAACAAAAACACTAATTCAGAAAGATCCATGTACCCCAGTGTTCATAGCAGCACTACTTACAATTGCCAAGATATGGAAGCAACTTAAGTGTTCATCAAGAGACAACTGAATTAAGAAGATGTAGTACACACACACACACACAGACACACACACACACACAATGGAATACTACTCAGCCATAAAAAAGAATTAAATTTTGTCATTTGCAACAACGTGGATGGGCTTGGAGGGTATTATGCTTTGTGAAATAAGTCAGAAAGAGAAGGACAAATACTGTAGAATATCACTCATATATGAATCTAAAAAGTAAAATATACTAGTGAATAAAACAAAATAGAAATAGACTCACAGATCTAGAGAACAAACTAGCTGTTACCAGTGGGGACAGGGATGGGGGAGGAGCAAGATATGGGTAAGGGAATAAAAGGTACACACTACTATCTGTAAAATAAATAAACTACAAGGATATACTGTAGAGCACAGGGAATATAGCCAATATTTTGTAATCACTATAAACGGAGTATAACCATTAAAAAT
The DNA here is from genome assembly GCF_026419965.1 of Kogia breviceps. Classification (NCBI taxonomy): domain Eukaryota; kingdom Metazoa; phylum Chordata; class Mammalia; order Artiodactyla; family Physeteridae; genus Kogia; species Kogia breviceps. The sequence continues at coordinate 132,969,723 of NC_081310.1, forward strand.
TGGAAATCACCATTGTACACTTAAAACTTACATAATATTGTAAATCAACTATACCTAAAAAAATATATATATGCTCTAGATCTTGGGAACAACTCTGTGCAATTAGTCCTATTTAATTAAAGTAGCATCAGCCTGCAAGGTGGTGGTGTGATTTTTGCCATATTGTATAGGTACAACTTATAAAAACAAACCATAAATTTTTTATATTTTAAGGATTCTTTCCAAAAGCCACCAGAAAGTTCTCTGTTAAGATTTCAACAGGAATAAATATGTAGAACATACAGAAAATGAGATGTTCTTCTTCAATGAATTAAAAGAATAGTCTCAATGGTTACATATGAAAATGATGATATTCAAGGAGGGTGGATGATAGAAAAAACATCAAAGCTAGGAATTATATTGGTTACCCAGTGTTGGCCAGGTAGAAAATGTGCTATTATTTTTAAATAAAGAAGTTTTATATAACCAATAAATTGCTACTATAATCAAAATCTATTAGTGTTTTCACTAATTTAATTAAAATTGTGGGAAATATGTATTTGACCCTTTGGAATTACATCATCTCAGATCTTTTGATTTGCAACATCTGAGAGATATCAATACTTATCTGAATTGAATATGTATACCATACTGTTTCTAGCATTATGGTAGGGTACCTACCCTAAATGACTCTCCTGATGGAGAATGAGAGGAGCATGAAAGACAAGAATGCACAAAAAGAAGGCAGAAATGATGTGAAAACAGGGAAGTTGAGGATTTCAAATAAGGCTAGATAACTTGAGCTCACTTTGATAGCTTTGGGGGCATTGAGATAGAAAAGAAAGCCTAAAGCACAGGGGCCATTGAAGCTGGGAAGTCTTATAGAAGATCACTTTGTAAAGCTGGAAACATAAAAGAAAATGCTTTCAAAACAAATGAGAAATAAACCCCATTCAGTAGGGAATATCAGAACAATGTCCATTGTTGGAGGGAATAAAATAACGTGCTCTGGAAATTTATAACCAAAATTCAGGCATCATATGGTTTTGTATTTAAAATTCATGAAAACTTTGTGGCCTGTGAAACTCCAAATGGTCTAAAAGTCCCAAGTTGATAGTGTACCCAGACAACTAATAGAAGCAAGTATAGATCCTCTATGGAAAAAAAACACCCTAAATTCAAACCTGAAATAACGTCTTCAGTTAAAGATCTGAGGAAATTGAGCACTCACTGTCAATAAATACAAAATACAAATTAACTAGGCAACACGAGTGAAAACTACCGAACATAACTGTGATAGACACGAAGATGACTAGAACTCCCTTGAAGGAAGGTTGTGCTGCCCAGGCAGCTGCAAGCTATGAGGTAAGCAGACAGCTTCTTCCAGGATCTGTCTCAGCCTCAGAGAGTAGCCTTGTTCAAAGCCGCACCATTCCTGTGTCTAGTGAAGGTGTAAAGTCTCAGTCATTTCTTCCCAGGATGACTCCCATGGACAGTATCTGCTCCCCAGCTTCTCATTATGTGGGCTGATGTTTGTGTGGTGCCTGCACTGCAGTTTGATTGCTTCTCCCTGCTTTTCACGGAGAGTGACCCTTCATGAATATTTCACACCTCAAATTCAATCTCAGCATCTGTTTTCAGAGAACCCAACATGTAACAACAAGAGAACAGAATCAAACCCTCAAAGACTGAAGCTTTGAAAGTATCAAATACAGAATACACAATAAATATGTTTTAAGAGATAAAAGATAAGTTAAAACATCCAGGGAAACAGACTACTAAAAAGAACAAAACAGTTTCTAGAAATCAGAAGTATCAGACTTGAAATGGAAAACTCAGTGGATGGATTCAGTGGCAAAATAAACAGAGCTGAAGTGAACTAGAAAATACAATTGAATAAATTATCAGGAACACAGTCCTGAGAAGAAAATTAGTAACAATATGAAAGAGAGGTGAGACAAGAGAGAGGCTAAAACATTTACCAGAATTGTTGAAATAAACCAATCCTCAGATTCAGAAAGCTCAAAAAACTCTCAAGCCTGATGAATGAAAAGAATTCGCCTCTCATTTGCCACACAGTGTCACTCTATAACACAAACAATAAGAGAAGATCTTTGAAGGAAACAAAGAAAAGATAGAACAGCAATTAGACTGATAACAGAATGACATTTTTGGCTAATGAAAAATAAATGTCAACCTAGATTATTATGCCTGGTGACAGTGCTTTTAAAGGGTGATAGAGCAATAATGACATTTACAAATGGAGTAGAAAGCTTACCAACAACAGCCCCACACCAAAGAAAATTACAAAGCATATATTTTAGATAGACTGGGAATGATTGAAGATGAAAGATCTTACAAGAAATAGTGAGTGCACCGCCCCTCCCGGGAGCCTGTGCAGCCCGCCACTGCCGGGGTCCCGGGATCCTGCGACTGCTTCCCCGGGAAAACGCGCGGCGTGCCTCGGGCCGGTGCAGCGTCACGCCGGCCTCTGCCGCCGCGGACTCGCCCCACATCCGTGCCCCCCCCCCGCCACCGCCTGAGTGAGCCAGAGACCACGAATCAGCTGCTCCATTAACGCTGCTCCTTTGACCCCGCCCTCTCTGAGCGAAGGGCAGATGCCCTCGGGCGACCTGCGCGCAGAGGCGGGGCCAGGTCCAGGGCTGAGCCCCAGGAGCTGTGCGAACAAAGAGAGGGGGTGGTCCCTCCCAGCAGCCTCAGAAACAGCGGGTTAAAGCTCCACAGTCAGCTTGAAGTGCCCTGCATCTGTGGAAAACCTGAATAGACAGCGAAATATCCCAGGTTGAGGAAGTGGACTTTGGGAGCAAGATATACTATTATTTTCCCCTTTTTTTCTTTTTGTGAGTGTGTATGTGGGTGCTGCTGTGTGAGATTTTGTCTGTGTAGCTTTGTTTTCACCATTTGTCCTGGGGTTAGACCGACCTTTTTTTTTTTTTTTTGGTCTTTTTTTTTTTTTTTCTTTAATAGAAAATTTTCTTCTTAATAATTATTTTGTTATTTTAATAACTGTATTTTACCCTACTTTATTTTGTCTTCTCCCCTTTCTTTTTTCCTTTCTTCCCTCCTTTCTTTCCTATTTCCCTCCTTCCTTCCTTCCTCCCTTCCTTTATTCCCTCCTTCCTTCCTCCCTCCCTTCCTTCCTTTATTCCCTCCTTCCTTCCTCCCTTCCTTCCTTCCTCCCTCCCTTCCTTCCTTTATTCCCTCCTTCCTTCCTCCCTTCCTTTTTTCCTCCCTCCCTTCCTTCCTTTATTCCCTCCTTCCTTCCTCCCTTCCTTTCTTCCTCCCTCCCCTCCTTTCTTTATTCCCTCCTTCCTTCCTCCCTTCCTTTCTTCCTCCCTCCCTTCCTTTCTTTATTCCATCCTTCCTCCCTCCCTTCCTTTCTTCCTCCCTCCCTTCCTTCCTTTAGTCCCTCCTTCCTTCCTCCCTTCCTTTCTTCCTCCCTCCCTTCCTTCCTTTATTCCCTCCTTCCTTCCTCCCTCCCTTCCTTTCTTTATTCCCTCCTTCCTTCCTCCCTTGCTCTCTTCCTCCCTCCCTTCCTTTCTTTATTCCCTCCTTCCTTCCTCCCTTCCTTTCTTCCTCCTTCCCTTCCTTTCTTTATTCCCTCCTTCCTTTCTTCCTCCCTCCCTTCCTTTCTTCCTTCCTTCCCTCCCTTCCTCCTTTCTTCCTTCCTTTCTTGCCTTTCTACTTTTTTCTCCCTTTTGTTTTGAGCCGTGTGGATTAAAGGCTCTTGGCACTCCAGCCAGGTGTCAAGGCTGTGTCTCTGAGGTGGGAGAACTAACCTCAGGACACTGGTCCACAAGAGACCTCTCAGCTCCACATAATATCAAACGGCGAAAATCTCCCAGAGATCTCCATCTCAACACCAAGACCCAGATTCACTCAAGGACCAGCAACGAACAGTGCTGGACACCCTATACCCAACAAAGAGCGAGACAGGTCTATAACCCCATCCATTAGCAGAGAGGCTGCCTAGAATCACAGTAAGGCTACCGACATCCCCATACACGCCCCCAGACGTGGACCTACCCACCAGGGAGACGGGATCCAGCCTCATCCACCAGAACAGGGGAACTGGTCCCCCCAACCAGGAAACCTGCTCAACCCACTGAACCAACCTCAGCCACTGGGGACAGCCACCAAAAATAGATAGAAATACGAACCTGCAGCCTGCAAAAGGGAGACCCCAAACACAGTAAGATAAGCAAAATGAGAAGACAGAAAAACACACAGCAGATGAAGGAACAAGATAAAAACACACCAGACCTAACAGATGAAGAGGTAATAGCTAATCTACCTGAAAGTGAATTTAGAATAATGATGGTGAAGATGATGCAAAATCTTGGAAATAGAATAGACAAATTGCAAGAAACAGTTAACAAGGACCTAGAAGAAATAAAGAGGAAGCAAGTAATGATGAGCAACACAATAAATGAAATGAAAAATACTCTAGACAGGATCAGTAGCAGAATAACTGAGGCAGAAGGACGGATAAGTGACCTGGAAGATAAAATAGTGGAAATAACTACTGCAGAGCAGAAGAAAGAAAAAAGAATGAAAAGAACTGAGGACAGTCTCAGAGATCTCTGGGACAACATTAAACGCACCAACATTCGAATCATAGGGGTCCCAGAAGAAGAAGAGAAAAAGAAAGGGACTGAGAAAATATTTGAAGAGATTATAGTTGAAAACTTCCCTAATATAGGAAAGGAAATAGTCAACCAAGTCCAGGAAGCACAGAGAGTCCCATACAGGATAAACCCAAGGATAAACACGCCGAGACACATAATAATCAAACTGTCAAAAATTAAATACAAAGAAAACATATTAAAAGCAGCAAGGGAAAAACAACAAATAACACACAAGGGAATCCCCATAAGGCTAACATCTGATCTTTCAGCAGAAACTCTACAAGCCAGAAGGGAGTGGCAGGACATATTTAAAGTGATGAAGGGAAAAAACCTACAACCAAGACTACTCTACCCAGCAAGGATCTCATTCAGATTTGATGGAGAAATTAAAACCTTTACAGACAAGCAAAAGCTGAGAGAGTACAGCACCACCAAACCAGCTTTACAACAAATGCTAAAGGAACTTCTCTAAGCAAGAAACATAAGAGAAGGAAAAGACCTACAAGAACAACCTGAAACAATTAAGTAAATGGTAATAGGAACGCACATATCAATAATTACCTTAAATGTAAATGGATTAAATGCTCCCACCAAAAGACACAGACTGGCTGAATGGATACAAAAACAGGACCCATATATATGCTGTCTACAAGAGACCCACTTCACACCTAGGGACACTTACAGGCTGAAAGTGAGGGGATGGAAAAAGATATTCCATGCAAATGGAAATCAGAAGAAAGCTGGAGTAGCAATTCTCATATCAGACAAAATAGACTTTAAAATAAAAACTATTACAAGAGACAAAGAAGGACACTATATAATGATCCAGGGATCGATCCATGAAGAAGATATAACAATTGTAAATATTTATGCACCCATCATAGGCGCACCTCAATACATAAGGCAAATACTAACAGCCATAAAAGGGGAAATCGACAGTAACACAATCATAGTAGGGGACTTTAACACCCCCCTGTCACCAATGGACAGATCATCCAAAATGAAAATAAATAAGGAAACACAAGCTTTAAATGATACATTATACAAGATGGATTTACTTGATATTTATAGGACATTCCATCCAAAAACAACAGAATACACATTTTTCTCAAGTGCCCATGGAACATTCTCCAGGATAGATCATATCTTGGGTCACAAATCTAGCCTTGGCAAATTTAAGAAAATTGAAATCGTATCAAGTATCTTTTCTGACCACAACAACACTATGAGACTAGATATCAATTACAGGAAAAGATCTATAAAAAATACAAACACATGGAGGCTAAACAATACATTACTTAATAACGAAGTGATCACTGAAGAAATCAAAGAGGAAATCAAAAAGTACTTAGAAACAAATAACAATGGAGACACGACGACCCAAAACCTATGGGATACAGCAAAAGCAGTTCTAAGAGGGAAGTTTATAGCAATACAATCATACCTTAAGAAACAGGAAACATCTCGAATAAACAACTTAACTTTGCACCTAAAGCAATTAGAGAAGGAAGAACAAAAAAACCCCAAATTTAGCAGAAGGAAAGAAATCATAAAGATCAGATCAGAAATTAATGAAAAAGAAATGAAGGAAACAATAGCAAAGATCAATAAAAGTAAAAGCTGGTTCTTTGAGAAGATAAATAAAATTGATAAACCATTAGCCAGACTCATCAAGAAAAAAAGGGAGAAGACTCAAATCAATAGAATTAGAAATGAAAAAGGAGATGTAACAACTGACTCTGCAGAAATACAAAAGATTATTAGAGATTACTACAAGCAACTCTATGACAATAAAATGGACAACCTGGAAGAAATGGACAAATTCTTAGAAATGCACAACCTGCCAAGACTGAACCAGGAAGAAATAGAAAACATGAACAGACCAATGACAAGCACTGAAATTGAAACTGTGATTAAAAATCTTCCAACAAACAAAAGCCCAGGACCAGATGGCTTCACAGGCGAATTCTATCAAACATTTAGAGAAGAGCTAACACCTATCCTTCTCAAACTCTTCCAAAAGATAGCAGAGGGAGGAACACTCCCAAACTCATTCTACGAGGCCACCATCACCCTGATACCAAAACCAGACAAAGACGTCACAAAGAAAGAAAACTATAGGCCAATATCACTGATGAACATAGATGCAAAAATCCTCAACAAAATACTAGCAAACAGAATCCAACAGCACATTAAAAGGATCATACACCATGATCAAGTGGGGTTTATTCCAGGAATGCAAGGATTCTTCAATATACACAAATCAATCAACGTGATACACCATATCAACAAACTGAAGGAGAAAAACCATATGATCATCTCAATAGATGCAGAGAAAGCTTTTGACAAAATTCAACACCCATTTATGATTAAAACCCTGCAAAAAGTAGGCATAGAGGGAACTTTCCTCAATATAATAAAGGCAATATATGACAAACCCACAGCCAGCATTGTTCTCAATGGTGAAAAACTGAAACCATTTCCACTAAGATCAGGAACAAGACAAGGTTGCCCAGTCTCACCACTCTTATTCAACCTAGTTTTGGAAGTTCTAGCCACAGCAATTAGAGAAAATAAAGAAATGAAAGGAATCCAAATAGGAAAAGAAGAAGTAAAGCTGTCACTGTTTGCAGATGACATGATACTATACATAGAGAATACTAAGGATGCTACCAGAAAACTACTAGAACTATTCAATGAATTTGGTAAAGTAGCAGGATACAAAGTTAATGCACAGAAATCTCTGGCATTCTTATACACTAATGATGAAAAATCTGAGAATGAAATTAAGAAAACACTCCCATTTACCATTGCAACAAAAAGAATAAAATATCTAGGAATAAACCTACCTAAGGAGACAAAAGACTTGTATGCAGAAAACTATAAGACACTGATGAAAGAAATTAAAGATGATACAAATAGGTGGAGAAATATACCATGTTCTTGGATTGGAAGAATCAACATAGTGAAAATGACTGTATTACCCAAAGCAATATACAGATTCAATGCAATCCCTATCAAATTACCACTGGCATTTTTTACAGAACTAGAAAAAAGAATTTCACAATTTGTATGGAAACACAAAAGACCCCGAATAGCCAAAGCAATCTTGAGAACGAAAAATGGAGCTGGAGGAATCAGGCTCCCTGACTTCAGACTATACTACAAGGCCACAGTAATCAAGACAGTATGGTACTGGCACAAAAACAGAAATATAGATCAATGGAACAGGATAGAAAGCCCAGAGATAAACCCACACACATATGGTCACCTTATCTTTGATAAAGGAGGCAAGAATATACATCGGAGAAAAGACAGCCTCTTCAATAAGTGGTGCTGGGAAAACTGGACAGCTACCTGTAGAAGTATGAAATTAGAACACTCCCTAACACCATACACAAAAATAAACTCAAAATGGGTTAAAGACCTAAATGTAAGGCCAGACACTATCAAACTCTTAGAGGAAAACATAGGCAGAACACTCTATGACATCAATCACAGCAAGATCCTTTTTGACCCATCTCCTAGAGAAATGGAAATAAAAACAAAAATAAACAAATGGGATCTAAGGAAACTTAAAAGCTTTTGCACAGCAAAGGATACCATAAACAAGACCAAACGACAACCCTCAGAATGGGAGAAAATATTTGCAAATGAAGCAACTGACAAAGGATTAATCTCCAAAATTTATAAGCAACTCATGCAGCTCAGTAACAAAAAAACAAACAGCCCAGTCCAAAAATGGGCAGAAGACCTAAATAGACATTTCTCCAAAGAAGATATACAGATAGCCAACAAACACATGAAAGAATGCTCAACATCATTAATCATTAGAGAAATGCAAATCAAAACTACAATGAGATATCATCTCACACCGGCCAGATTGGCCATCATCAAAAACTCTAGAAACAATAAATGCTGGAGAGGGTGTGGAGAAAAGGGAACACTCTTGCACTGCTGGTGGGAATGTAAAATGATACAGCCACTATGGAGAACAGTATGGAGGTTCCTTAAAAAACTACAAATAGAACTACCATATGACCCAGCAATCCCACTACTGGGCATATACCCTGAGAAAACCATAATTCAAAAAGAGTCATGTACCAAAATGTTTATTGCAGCTCTATTTACGATAGCCAGGACATGGAAGCAACCTAAGTGTCCATCAACAGATGAATGGATAAGAAAAATGTGGCACATATATACAATGGAATATTACTCAGCCATAAAAAGAAACGAAATTGAGTTATTTGTAATGAGGTGGATAGACCTGGAATCTGTCATAGAGAGTGAAGTAAGTCAGAAGGATAAAAACAAATACCGTATGCTAACACATATATATGGAATCTAAAAAAAAAAAAAAAAAAATGTCATGAAGAGATTAGTGGTAGGATGGGAATAAAACACAGACCTACTAGAGCATGGACTTGAGGATATGGGGAGGGGGAAGGGTAAGCTGTGACAATGTGAGAGAGTGGCAGGGACATATACACACTACCAAATGTAAATTAGATAGCTAGTGGGAAGCTACAGCATAGCACAGGGAGTTCACCTCTGTACTTAGTGACCACCTAGAGGGGTGGGATAGGGAGGGTGGGAGGGAGGGTGACAAAAGAGGGAAGAGTTATGGGAACATATGTATATGTATAACTGATTCACTTTGTTGTAAAAGAGAAACTAACACACTATTGTAAAACAGTTACACTCAAATAAAGATGTTAAAAAAAAACAAAAACAAGCTATCGGGCCCATACCCCGAAAAAAAAAAAAAAAAAAAGAAAATGTGATAACTTAAAACCTAACTCTTGATGACAAGAATTGCCAATGATATGTTCAGTTTTTCCTTACTTCAGTATATAAGCTCTGTTGGCTTGGAAACAGTCATTCCAAGCCAACAAAGTTCCATATTTCTAGACACTGTTAATTCCATTATGTAAGTTACCAGGTAACCGTTATTATTTTTAAATTATCACTGGGTAATTCTGCAGGACAATAGTATTTAATTGGTTTTTCTGTCTTTCAGAATAAAATACCCTTCTGTAAGCCTCTCTCAGAAAGTTAAAAAAAAAAAAAAAAAAAGAAAAAAAAGAAATAGTGAGTGAAGAAGATATTGGTAAATATTTAAATTAAGCAATATGAATCTAAACAATTGTTATTGGTATTAAAAATTTAACAAAAATAATGTCTAAAATAATGTTCAACTTGGAGGAATTTGATTAGATTAAAATGATATTATATTTTATATTGTGAGAATAAAAACTTTTTGAGTAACATTAGACATCATCCTTAAATTTTGCACATTAAAACAGCTGTAATAAACCTCAAGAATCTAGAAATAGAATGTATAACTAAATGCTAAGATGTTAAAAAATATATATTTAAAAAACAAATCTGAAATAAAAATTTTTTGAAACCAAACCTAACAAAGTATTGAAACTTATATATACAGTGTGAGCAAGTTGGATTTATTTTAGAATCAAAGATAATTTTATAGTAAAAAATGATAAATATAATTTATAATTCTAATAAATTATGATGGTCAAACTATCTCATGAGTTGTACAAGTAGTGTCTAATTAACATTCACTTATGAAAAAAACTGTCAGCCAAACAGAGCTAGAGAGACACATTAGTTCAGCATCATAGAAAACTAAGTGAAAAATATAAGATAAAGAAGAGAGAAATAAAATTTTATTTGTTGAAGATGATTCCACTGTCTATGTAGAAAGCCAGAAGTATCTGTAGATAAATTATGAGCATCAATGACAAAAGTTAACAAGCTCACAAAATACAACTGTCAAATTACAAAAGTCAATTGAATTTCTATGTATTTGCAATAATCAGAATGTCATTTAAAATATATATTACAAAAAATAAAAAATTTAAAAATTTTAAAAAATAAAATATATATTACATTTTTCTATGTTTATATATGGATATACCATTTAGAGTAGCTATAGCAAGGACTTAGGAATATATCTCACAGAAGATATGAAACCGTTTTATGTATGACCACAGATAGTTGCTATTACTTCTGGTTCTCTATTTCCTCATCTTTAAAATAGAGGTAAGAATACTTAACTCATTTGGTGAAATGAGGACTAAATAAAGTAATGTATAGCAACTGGCCAGCACAGAGCCTGACATACAGAGGGTGTTCAGCAAGGCTTAATTCTGTTTTAGGTGTATATTGTTATCATCAATAAAGTATCTTAGCAGTGCATTGTAGTGGCTTTGTAATATATTAACGTGGCTAGGCTGAACTTCATTTTCCAAAAATCCCTTTCCTGTTTCTGGTTAAAGCACACTGCAAGAGAGATTCTTGTGGGAGACCTGGAAGGTAGAAGTGATGTAGCAGCCATATTATGGCACATGCATATTTGTGCTGATATTCTGGTTCACCTCAGCGTGAGCCAGAAACTAAGCTCCCATCTGCTCCACCTTCTCCTAGATCTTCCTACAGCTTTTCTGATTTCTGGGCCAGGTGAGAGTTTTTAGATTCATAATGAAGGGTCCCCACTTCTGCAGGACACCCATACTCTCAAGGTCAGAGGCAATAAGAGTGACATGGGTTTTGATCCATCCCAAGCTAGCCCATGCTTGTGGGCTCTAACTTGCTCTTGCGGTCCCCAGCTCTACATTTATCTTCCCTTTCCTAATGCCTGCCCTGTAGGCTTTAAGCTTCAGAGGCTTCAGATGCAAAGAAAACAGTCTTATGGAAACTACTTAGCCAGCTCGCACAATTGTACAAGGTAAAATCCTTGCAACAAAATCCTTTGAGTGTATGTGTATACACACACACAGAGACATACACACATATACACAATAACATATGCGTGCATTCATGTCTAAATAGAACAGCTAAGATATATATGGTGTATCTGTGTGTGTATCAGTACTTCTGCTTCTCTGGTTCACTGCTGAGTGACACATTATTTTCACGATTTGTGAATAATTGTTTTTATTTACGTGGCAATTACTTCTGAACTCCAGACTAAAACGATAAAACTCAGTCCATGTCAGTAAGAGGCTATAGAGAAGAGTCATGGGAGTTCTGAGTAAAGAGTAGAGTTCAGGTGGGGTCGAACAAGCACCAATTCTACCACTTTTATGATGAAGGGGGCACTTACAGTTATGGCTGAGGATTTAAATTATGAAAGGTTCACATTGTTAATCAGTCTGTTTCAGCCCAGAAGTAGTATCATCTTCAAGTATCCTTTTTACATTGGAAATTATCATTTAAGACATGTTCAATATTTTACAGGATTTTCACTATGGTTACCATCAACATCTTCCATTCTCAGTTATGTCGTCCCTTGTGCTCAGTTTCAGCCATTTTCCCTGGAGATAACAGCAAATGGGAAGATGGAAGTTTTGGAAATCCAATCTGTTTTTTCATTCAGAAAAGTGATCTGTGTCTCAAAGCTGACTTCCTCTTCCACACTCACTACAAGGAAAACCCGGAAAATCTAGGGACCTGGCATTAAGTCTTATATGAATTAAGGCTTCAATTCTATTGCCATTGTGTGGTATTTATTATGTAGTCTTAGACCTGTACAGGGTCTTAAAACTAGTTTAATATCACCTGTTCATGTTACAGATGAAGAAACTGGTTTAAGGAGATTACTGTCAGACTTGCCAAAACCATGTAACTATTTAGTGGCAAGTTCCTAAGGAAATGTACTTCTTGTGCAAACCAGTTGTCCAATGAGTTTGTTTAGTCCCCTGGAGTTACAAGGCAATTCTGGGAGGGCTAGGCTTTTCAGATTTCTTAACAGAGTATGATCAACAAAGGAGACTGTGGGGTATACATTTATTACCTTTTCCTGAAGTAAGTAACATTGATCTGGAAATTTTGGGACATTCCAACAGCATTTAAGATGGAGAGGAAAGGCCTGGAAATTTTGAAGTAACCCTGTTCCTATTTAATTTAAAGTTCATATATCAATAGTTACATTGATATTTGCCAAGTTTGTGGTATTAAACCTGAGAAAACTGGCAGGAAATCAATTGTGCCTTTTGTCTGGTTCTCTGTTTTCAGAAAATCTCCCTCTTGATGGTTGAAGATTTAATAATATCGCTAAATGCTTTTATATTCTCTGAATATTTCATTTTTTATAACGAGTCAAACTATGCTTGCTTCTTAGCAATATTTCTCAATTTTTTTAGATTGTGAACTCAGGTGGGAAGATGCTAACTAGATCATGATTGTATCATTCCCATCTGGGATGGGAGAGTTTTCCACAACCAAAGACTGAATTCCAAACTTTCAAGTCATGTAAAAAATAAAAAATCTCTGAAATACATTTAAGGGTAAATCAGAGTGGATTCATTTTTCCTACTGGGAAAAATATACACCCTCCATTTTCACATTTCACCACATATTGCCCACTTCCCTCCCCTCCCCATATTGGCTGCACATGACTCACAGAGGTGTACACACACTCACTTGTCATCTAACCATATTATCAGGAGAAAATAATTGAGAATATTGCCACACACTGTTGGTAGTAACGGTTAGGAGAATAAACCATGAACCTGGTTAGAATGAAGTTCAAATTCTTGTTGAGAAATCTACAAGCTGTGTGATCATAAGCAAGTTACTTAAGCTAGGCATCAGTTTATGTTTAGAATGGGAATAATAATAATACATCATGGAATTGCAGTGAGATTTAAATGAGGTAGTACATGTAAAGCACAGGGCATAATGCCTTATGTGTTCCAGCCAATAAACATCTCTTTAATAACATGTCTTGAATAAATAAGTAATATCTTGTCCAAAATTTAAAACATATATTTCCTTAGTGGTTCTTCTTGGATTATTTCTACTCCTTTTGTAAATTGACAAAGATTAATTTATAGGTTTGCCTCAGGGATGATTTTGAGATTTTTCAAAGACTGGTTTTAAAAAACAAAATCCCTCTTTTGCTAGATATGTTACTTGTGTGATCCTTTTATCAACGAAATGAAGGCATGGGAATAAATTAAATTATCCTCAATTCCCTTAATGCTGTGAAATATCTTTTTACAATAGTCTATGACTAGTTCCATAACTGATCCAGTCCTATTATCTCACCTTAACCAGGAACTTGGTAAAGATAAAGACACCCTAGAATAAAGGAGATGGATATTATTGACAGGAGACAGGGAGATACTGAATATGAGTGATGATGATTATGAGAGAACTAGAGCAAAGGATAGATTAGGGTCAGAAAAGAGAACCTAGAATTTCCAGAAGATGAGAACTCAGGAAGTAAATTGTTTTCCCAAAAAGGAAACGTGGGATGATGAAATTAAATATTAAACAATCAAACAATTCATCGATCCTGGAAAAGAACAGTAGAGGAAGTATAGGGAGCTTAAGAGACAAAGTGTTTGGGGATGGAATGTGACAAAAAGGCTAAGATTAGAGAAGATTTGAAACAGTTTTGGGGGAATATGTACTATGACACAGACAGGTGTAGTGGAAAAGTGCAGGTGTAACTATGGTCAAAGAGGCTGAACTTGGGCTTGACCTAATCAAAGTGACTGGCTCTTTGTGTCATGTGAGGTATAGAAGCCCAAGCTGAGATAGGAAAGCTTTTGGGTTTGCAGAGTTAATGATCTTTGTGGCACGACTAGCAAAGTGTCAGTATGGTGAGGGAATTAGTGAGCTCATCACGGCAGTGACTCTGAAATCAAGTTTGCACAGATGAAAAAGCACAGGATCTGGGTTCAGGAGCACAGTCAACTCAAAAGAAATTGCTTATTTCTCAAGGATTTATTTGGCTGGGAGCCTAGCTGATTCTGCCTTCTCTATAGCATGGCACCATGGATGCTCAGTTGGAGAAAGCTATTAGAATTAGTTCTGTTTCATCAATATGCACTGCTAAGAATCCAATTCAAATCACTGCAGATGTGCTATAACTTTTCCATTAGTGTGTCTGTGTGTTCGTGTGTCATGTGTGTGCACATGTAACTATCTGTTCTAGTTTGCTAGGACTGCCATAACAAAGTAATACAAATTGGGTGGCTTAACAATAGAAATTTATTGTCTCATCGTTTTGGAGGCTAGACATTTGAGATCAACGTATAGTTTCTGTCTATTGGCTGTAGCAGATAATCTTTTCCAGGCCATCATCCTAGCGTCTACCAGTTTTCTGACAATAAATGGTGTTCTTTGACTTAAAGATGAATTTACCTCCATCTCTGCTTTCATGGTCACATGAGATCCTCCATGTGTTCAGGACTGTGTCCTAATTTCTCCTTTTTTCTCGTCAATTTGGACTAGGGGCTCACCCTATTCTAAAATGACCTCATCTTAACTAATTATATCTGGGACCTTATTTCCAGATAAGGTCCCCTTCTGGGGTACTGAAAGTTAGAACTTCAGCATATTAATTCTGGAGGAATACAATTCAACTTATAACACTGTCCATATATATCCATACATCTATTATATAAATCTATAGCTATAATGATATTAAAATCTATCTACCCATTTTGTGTGTTTGTCTACTGCATGTATATGATCTTCTAAAAAAGAAAATAATTTTACAATGTTATTTGTTTTTCTTCCTACATACTATTTACTATCTTGCTGACGTTCTTCACTGTTTACTTTTTATTAGGAACAGGAAACACCTCTAAAAGGAAAGTCATTTTGATGACTGTACATGTATCACTCCTAGGTTCCAAACACATAATGGAAACAATACCACTTACTTTAATAGAGATAATTCAATATAAATAATTAAATTCAGTATTAAAAATGAAAATGCAAAAAAGGAGAACTAAGGTATCCCTAATTTAGCAATTTCAGGAAGTAGACATTATTTATGGGGCTGGGGTAACAAAGAAAGGCACTGACATTATTAAAACATACAGTGTAGAAGAGGGGACCCACAGCACTGAAACATGGGCCTCTGGGAGGGGTTTCAGCTGCTACTGATGTATCTGAGGTTAGAACTGGGGGCTCAAGAGTCTAGGGCCTAGACCTCCGAGGAGGGGGCAACACCAGCTGCTTCTGGGGTCTGATTCTTCACATGTGGGAAAAAATTGCAAACTAAAACCAACTGCTGTTACTGGGGTGCTGAAGTGTTGCTGGAGTGACACTAACAAGAACAGGAACTAGAAAGAGGCAAAGCAGCAGGCAGAAAGAAACATGTTCTTCCTCGAGCTCTGCTGTCTCCCTCTCAGCACCGCTTCTTGATAGAATATAAGGGAGCCTACTGGCAAACAGAAATATGGTTTTCAGAATTTCAGCATCATAAAGCAGAACACGGAAGGGTGGACTTGAAGCTGAAAGATAATAGCTTAATATCTGGCACAATGCAGGAAATGTAAAGGACTATATAACTTTGCCAAAATTTACCTTGAAGGAAACGTTTCATACCCTTGTATCTCCCAACCATGCTTTCTATGATGTTGTAGGCTTTCATATTGACTCTTTACTCCTTCAAACTTACTTTGACAAACCACAGACCAGCACTCTTTCTTATAGCTTACACCTTAGTGAGCGACTTCTGGAGGAAGCCTATTCATACTACAGCTAATTGGAGCATTAGGTGGACACAGAACACAATCAAAAAAAAAATAAATAATGCCAAGATCCAAAGAACAAAAGATATCACCAACCACCATTTTTACTCCTTAGGCAAATTGGGAGACATAACTCCCTAGGGCTAAAATTAAATTCTCTGCAAACACCTGGAAAATGATGCATAAGTTAACTCAAATAAATTGATCCACTAAACTTCTTTCAAGTTTACATTTCTTCACAACCTCACCACTGGGTTTAGCAGATATTGTATTTGTTAACTCTTGGATAGATTCAGAAATGGTACCGTGTGATTTGCATTTTTTGAACATCTTATGATAGGGTCATTGGCTATTTGGATGATCTAACTCTTGATCTGGCCAATATCATGACTATTTTCTTCTAGGTCAGATCTACTTAGAATGTTGTAATGCTCAGTGATAACTTGATAGATTGCTAAATTGTGTCTTTTATTGCCAATTTTGTGTGGCTTAAATACTAGTGTTGGCAACAATTCTACCAAATTCTTACTGATAGAACACTTGCAGTTGAAATATAACCTCAGTATGGATTATTATATAGGTCTATAGAGTTAATTAAAGAAAAAAACTAGCCAAATCCATTTATAATTACAATCTTGTTTTATTACATGGAAGCCTTTTAGCAAGTGGAAGGCTAGAAAATAAGGAGTGAGCATTTCCATAGCTCTCTTATTAAGAAACCAGGTTTATTTAATAACTGGTAATCATTGTCTGTCTTTTTACTTCCAATTTAGGAAAAACAAAAAGTGACCATTTCCATATTAAGCTTAAGCTCCTTAGTATTGATATCTCCATTCAAAGACAAAAATGAAGTAAGGGTCTCTAGGATTCCATAAATAACAATATAATTAAAAAAAATACCACTGTACTCTAGCTGGAAAATTTTTCTCCATTCATCACACAGCAACAAAGTAGTAAAAGTTAGTAGTCAGATAATCTATGGGCAGTAGATTGATTGATCAGCCTATCTTTAGGCCCCAAAAATTTTTCCTAGAAGTTAAATGACATTATAAACGTAATGAAATAAAAGTTCAGTTATAATGCAGAAGAGGTCACATAGATGTTGATTTAATTCAAACTGCCTAATGAAATTACTTTTTAAAGGTGTTTTTTAATCTCAATGGGAAGTTTTGAGACTATCGGGGCTAACAATAATTGTATATTTTGGCATGGCTATTCCTGATATGATTTTATGAGAGAAATTAGAAAATCCCAATTAATTGAGATAACTAGGTGAGAAAATTATTCTTTCTTCTATTTAACTTTTACCTTTATTTTATAGAATTCAGATTTATTTTCTTCTTGGATATAGGAACTCTACCTGCCATAACCATTTAGTCAGTCAATTTAGGCTAAATAACCAGCATGAGAAGAATATTGGGGCTTCCCTGGTGGAGCAGTGGTTAGGAATCCACCTGCCAATGCAGGGGACATGGGTTCAAGCCCTAGACCGGGAAGATCCCACACACCGTGGAGCAACTAAGCCCGTGCACCGCAACTTGAGCCTGCGCTCTAGAGCCCGCGAGCCACAACTACTGAACCCACGTGCTACAACTGCTGAGGCCCCCGTGCCTAGAGCCCATGCTCTGCAACAAGAGAGGCCACCGGGATGAGAAGGCCACGCACCACACCACACGAGGAGTTGCCCCATCTCAACGCAACTAGAGAAAGCTCACGCACAGCAACGAAGACCCAATGCAGCCAAAAATAAATAAATTTTAAAAATTAAAAATTAAAAAGAATATTAACTGCCAAATATATTAGAATTTTTTTTTTGATCAGAAGATTCTAGTCTTTCCCAGACTATTTATTCTAAATAACTCTCTGTCCACTTCCTTTAGGAAAAGCTCATAGTGTAGCTTATCCCACCTTGAACATGGGAATCTTACTTTATCCTCAAATACAGACTCACTAGTTTTCCAAAAGTGCTACCTCAACTTGGTCATGTCTCTAAACCTCATATCTTAGGTCCAGGACATTATAGGAAATGTTTTCACATTATTGATCATCCTGCATTCTTCATCTCACTAAGCTTACAATAATTCAAGAACCCTAAGAGGCTCTGTGGTCTCTCATTAGAATGTGATTCCAAAGGTGTTTGTCAAAGTCATAGACAATTTCTCTCTGATTCTAATCACAGATGCTTGGAGTAATAAGGTGTGTACCATGCTTTCATCTTCCTGTCAGCTTCTTCTGCAACAGCCAGGAAACAAGCAGGAACTGCCTTCAGACCAAAATATTGATCTCAGTGTAGAACCTTCAATCTCTATGCTTGTTTGATTCCTGTACTATAATATTATGTCAGAGGAAGGGTGAAAAGAAAATTCTAATTCTAAACAGTTTGAAAAAGGGCTTATGTTGTGGCCCCTTTTCTCTTTAACTTGCATTTAAATAGCTTGATTCTGGTTTTAGATGAGTTGGATGCAAGCCCACCTGCCATTCCAAAAAGAAGAAAAGTATCCCGTTCTATAGTGATGACATGGTTTTATATCATGAGTTAATAGCAACCTCAAGAAGCAATAAAATCTTTGGGCTAATTACTGTCAGACAGAACAGCTTAATGTCAACTCCACTGAATCTAAATTTGTTGTCTTTGGAGGGAGTTCTCAGGTGTTAAAATGGACACTATGAAATAACTCCATCCCACAAGTCAATTTATCTTATTACTTAGGAGAGTGCTTTGCAGCGACCTGACTGATAGGCCGATAAGCTTATAGCACCACTTAAAATCAGGAGCAATTCTGATCTAACACTGAATTTCTCTTATGGAGAAGGCACGTATGCTTTCAAAATATTTTAGGTCCAAATAAATTATTTTATACACAGAACTTTGTGCTGATTGAATTGTGATCCAAGCTCATGTATTAAAAGCTCTTTCTTAGGGAAAGCCTCATAGATTCCAATGCAGAGGTAGGATGACCCTCTTTTCATGAGTCCTAATGTGCACAGGGAAGGGCAGTGTGGCTGTCAGATGTTTGAATGTCTCGTGAGGATAGATCTTTCTGCAAACAATAACACAAAGATGTATAATTTGATCACTGAGCATGGAATTCAGTCTCAGGTCCTCTAAACAAGGTTACTAGAGGCCAGTATTCTTGAAATCTCTTAGCTTGACTTCCTTTAATGATGCCTTCATTGCATTATGATTCAATGTTTTGCCTTGATTGTCATCAAAAGATAACATAAAGTATAACCACACAAAAAATATTTACCAACCTTTGGTCAAATCATTGTTGGAAACATTGTCTATTACAGTGCTCAATATATATATTGTCTACTGCATTGCTCAATATATAATATAACTATGATTATATAATATATATAATATTGCCACTTTAATGAAAATCCACATGATGACTCTCTCCGTAAGTTCGAATCCTAGGAAAGAGACTCTTAACAAATGACTGTATGTGCTTCTACCATTGAGAGGAAATAGGGACTTTTATGCAATCTCTTTCTCAAATTTACCTTTTAAAACCTATTTTCCACTACCTTCTTTCCATATAAAATACACTAAACAAACAGAACTACATATTATTGTTCGATTTTAGAACTAAACCACTTTGAACCTCAAATCTTCCCTCTGCACACTCAGCTCCTCACCTTTAGAGAACAAATCAAAGGCTTGCCTCTTCCTGGAAGCCTTCCTTTATTGCCCCTCCCACTCCACCCTCCCTCCCAACATACCCTGTTGCCACTAACCAGTTCCCTCACCAATGATCCTGACTACTTAGCACCAAAGTTATTAGTACATCTGATATTTTTTTCTCCTATTTTAGACAGTTCATTAAAGACAATTTTATGTGTAATTCATCTTTAATCCCCTGAAGTGTCTGTCATAGCACATACAGAAAATTCTTGCTCAGTAAATATTAAGTAATTTTAAAAAGCAGGTAGTTTTTGATGTTCCTACACAGCCTCTTTTTACTTCAATACCTTTCTCTCCTCTCTTGTGCCCCAGACTCTCTGCCCCAGATGATTTGGGGTATAAAGTGGTTAAACACTAACATCACAAGCCCCTTTTTTCAGAAGCATGTTTAATGTTGTTACATAGAACATGACAAGGCACCCCTCAACAGGAGATCTGTGTTTCGTTGTCTCCAACAAGGAAGTGCTACTTCCACCCTGGAGATCAGCTCTCTTCTTCCTTTCTCTGCAGTGTGGAAGAAAGCACACAGACATAGAGCAGGCTGGAGAGAAAGACTACGGGGCCAACGTAAAGACAACAACCGGCTTCTCAGTTAACAAGTAAAGCAGTCAGCCAGCATTTTTCCGAGCATTTTGGAAAGGAGAAAGACTTCCTTACTGACTGAATTTCAAGTTCACTTCGAGCATTTGCATTGCAAAGCCCCCCAGACAAAATGGCACACAGGAATGAGGTCAGGAAAAGCAGAAAAAACAATCTGCAGAGCAACCCAGGAGAAGTCAGATCAGATGCATCAGCTGCACTGATTAACAGTCATCACTAGATACTCAGGCAGGAGAAAATGAAAGTCTGCATCAGAACTTCAACACATATATTTTGAAATTATTACATATTTTTATGTTTAAAAAATAAAATTTTCTATTCTCATTAAAAATGAGAATAGAAACCTCTTTAGAGGTGGAAATAAGTCCAGAGCTATTGGACCATGAGATATAAGAACAGGACAGAGAGGCTGTTACAGAAGTATCATATTTAAGCTTCTGATTGCCCAGAAAAAAGCCAACTAAGTGAGTAGCATCCTTAGAGAATATTGTCTACAAAACGCTGAATTAGGTCCAAGAATGTTACTCTTTGCTTTTGATTAGTTGATTTTTTTTTTTCCATAGAGGATATCCATAATGAACACCAAACCTGCTAAAGGATAGTGAAAATGTGCCCTATCACTCAACCTCTCCTTTCTTGGTAGCATAATACTAATTCCTTTTTATTCCATAAAGTGAGATTAAAGCAGTAAACCTAGTCAAACAGCAACTCTGTTCCATGTTCCATAGGTATTTCAATTGCTTTTAACTTACAAATGAATAGACACAATTTCTCTGACACCAAGTTTCCATCCCTTCTTCTCATCAGTTTAGGCACTGTTTATATTTGGGATCTATTAGACCCACAGAGCATAACCTTTTTCTGTAGTAACATTAACCATGTATTGCTTCTTTTTTTTAAGTGCTAATTCACTGACTGGAAAACTTAATGAAACACTCACCTTGGCACTGCTACCTGCCTTTTGTCACTTAGAGCCGATAATACAACATAAACGTTTTGATTCATGGGCTTTAGCAGCCACTGTTGTGAACTTCTTATGAGTGAAAGTAGCTCTTAGCCTTGCTGCCTTGGTGTTAGCTTTCAATAACTGGAACTGAGGAGAGCCTGGCATATTCCTCGGATACAAATGCTAAGAAATGTCTTTGATATTCACACGCTCAGAGTTGTGTTGATAAATAACACTAGGGCTCAAGCAAACGTTATCCAAAATAAACTACACCATGACAAAATGAAGGCTGCAGAGTCATTGAAATATTAAATATGAAAGACCTCTACGATTTCCTTTCAGCATTCTATAAAAGAGATTTATGAGTCCTATCTTTATGGTAAATGATGCATAAATGATGGTAAAGGTGTATAAGGAGAACATATGAAAACTCACATAGAGAGCATAGTTGGGGGAGAGCCAGCTTTTCTAAGGGTGAATGATTCTGCTGGTTTGTTTAGAGTATATCCTCCTGTGATGGATGCAAACCTGCAACATTTTAGAATGTTGTTTCCAGGAAAAGAAAGAGACTGGTTTGCTAACAAACAGAATTTCTGGTTTTTATATGTCGGAAGATATCCTTTTTCAATTTCAAGGAAGGGGCACTCAGTTCACAGCCCCCCTCTAGAGTTCTTGCTTTTGCCTATGAAAATTGAACTCATTTATGTCCAAAGGAAATAATCCCCTCACCAGTTCCCACAACCTGTTTTTTGTATAGAGGAATGATGATTCCAAGTAATTATAAAAATAACATTGTGACCAGAACAAGTTTATCAACCAAGCATCCACAGGCCCCCTACTTCTTTCTGTACTATGCTTTTATGCTGTTTCCACTGGGGGTTGAACAGAATATTTAGGGAAAAAATGTTTCTTCTTCAGAAGCAGAAAGGCCCTTTCTGATAAAGACCCCTGTAGATCATCTGTTCACTGGAGGTGATCTCTGCAGCTTGACAAGGAATTGTGACATTACAAAGCAGGGCAAGAGAGACTTGCAGCAGGCTTAATGTCTGCAGAGCTGGCACATGCTGAAAAGTCATTTGCCTGTTTGTCTTTTTTTTTTTGCTTTCAGTGTCTCTTTCTTTTGGCTTGTAACTACTTCCACAGTATACAATTTTGTTTTCAGTTTGTAATTTTCTGCTGCAGTGATTTCAAAGTTTCAGAATAATCAATTATTGCAAGGATGATAAGAAGATATATATATTTGAGCTGACTTATTTGAAAGTTAAGTTTCACATCACATAATTCAGTCTCCTAAAAGCCTCTCCACAGACTGATGAAGCAAGTTGCTCTGGTCTGGCCATGACAGAGTTCCACTTTCCTCCATTGGCCACCTTGCTGGTTTGATCTAGGCCTAAGGCAATTTGCATTTTTTTAAAATTCAGTAATCATTCTAAATTGCTCTCCATAAGGTTACAGTGCCACGGAAAAAAAATAACAAGTTATAGTCTTCATGACTTGAGAAAGAAAACTTTTATTTTCTTAAATGTAAAACAAAGTTGAATGTGGTTTTCAATAATGACTCTCAAAACTTGTATTAAGTACCTGAACAGATAAGACCATGATAAGGTCAAGAAAGAGGATATTTAAACATCTGTAGGCTTTTTGTCCTGTTTCTTTTTTCTTTTTAAACTTAAGGTTTTAAATCTTGAAAGTTCATGTCCAGTGTCTTGATCAGAGATGATAAATGAACTACTGAATTGGAAGAAGGTGCTGCTATTATTTTAACCAGTAAACTAACTCAGGGTTAATCTGGGTGTTATTTAACCTATTGAAAGTGTTTTGAGTGAACATATGGTTTCTATTGTGAAATCAAGGCACAGTTTTAACTATGAATATAGATAATTACCCTTTAGACTTTAAACATTTATATGTGTCACGTTGTGTCAGAGCATTTTTCATGGTCAATAGGTTGAAAGGTTATAAAGTTGAAAGCGAAAATCAGTACTTTTGAGTAAAACGATATAGCCAGCACAAAGAATGCAATTCACTACTGCTCTCTCTTGGAAAGAGCTAGTAATAACACTCAGAAAACAAACACTACACCAGCAATAGCGTAGACAGTGATTGCAAAACAGTCCCTGTTAAAAACCTAATCTCAACACTTAGAAATTAAGCTGATATATTTATGAATATCTCAATGATTATTTCATCAACTGAATTATAGATGACGGGGTTTTTTTCCTAGTGTAATGGGAAGAAAAGGAGAACATTTTAACATTATTTTAAAACTTTGAATAAAATTTGTCTACTGCAACTCTGTTTAAAACGTTTAATAGAAATGTAATTTTTGAACACAACGTTCACAGCAGGGTACAAATTTTGTAAATTACTCAGCATAATCTCAATACTTTTGGCCTAAAAAAACAACTCCTTGAGATAGAATTGGACAATATTGTACATATCCACAGGCCTTGTGAATGGCTGGATGCCATAGAGTCTCAAAAGAGCATGACCTCTTTTGCAGCATAGTAACGGCAAATTTTCAAACTGAGAGAGAGAGAGATTTTAATATGCTTTTTGGCAAATGTCTATTTTTAAATGAATTAACTTCAGAGTTATAGCACCCATTTTGCACTGGCTCTAGCCCTGTCTTACAGTGGATAACTTAGTACAAATAAGAAAAGGCTAAGACTGTTGCTCCATCTATCCTCTTATCTTTCAAATGGCACATTTCTCGGGACAAAGACACTGTCTTGAGGGCCTTTGGTTTTATTAGGAAGGGAAAGCACATACATTGTTTCTAACATGAGCTTTGTTTTGCTCAAATTGTCTGGAACCATTGATATCAGATGCCTTTGCCTTTTTACAGATCTCATAAGCAATGTTTTACAGAATGTTGTTCCCTTGCTGCAAGATGCCAAAAGAAAAATCCAGCTAACGATGAAGGACTTTGAAAAATAAGAGTTTATGACAACAATATATACCAGGTTCCCATTATGCTAGACTGACAACCAATTCAGCAACAAGTAGTCTTTTTTGATAAATATGTTGTTTTTCATTTTCTAACAATAAACACCATGTAAGCTTGTGTTGACGTGTTTATAGCCAGCCATATGTATACATTATTTCCATCATTAAAATTAAATTTTAGGACTCCTACATTTGTTACCACTGTAATCGGAGACCTCTTTCCAGATCTAAGACCACTCTTCCTCTAAGAAAACCACTTGACTTCAGTCAGACAAATTCCATAACAAAAGGTAAATGCAAACAACTAAACTTGAAGAGACCGTGATAGTCTCTGAATAATTACCAAAATCATTCATTAAACCCATCCACAGTGACAAGAAACATGCAAGAAGTGTACCTCTGCTTGTAATTCAGGTCACCATTAAATCGGCCCGCAGAGATAGAAGTGACAGAGATGGGAGTGGGGTCAGGGGAGAAAATCAGGTTATCACAGTGTTGTCAATAGTGAATGAGTGGGTAAAACAGCAGTTTATAGGAAACCAGTGATTTTTAAAAGGATGTTCACTATTTTCCCAGCCAAAAATTGTTTGCTGCCTTCCCACCACACACGCACACTTTTAAATTGTCTATTTATTAGCTATCCTTCACAAGCAATTAAAGACTGAGGAGATACCATGTTTTGACACACTGACTTTTACAAAAAGAATTCCACAATTAACAATTTGCAAGCCACTGAATGCACTCTATGTTAAAGAGAAAAGAACATCTGTCATACTGTTACCATGAGGTTAAATTATTTTATGCTACATCTTTTTGTGATTTTGAAAATAATATATTTAAATAGAAAAAAGATTTTGAAGCTTGTATAAGCTGCAGAATATCAGAAAATTTACAACTATTCTACTCAATAATTTATATGGTAGGTCTTTTCATGTAATTTCTGAATTTGCATTTTTTATTATGCATATAAATCTTATTTTCCCAATAATTTTATAGTATCCCCTACCTGCCCTAAAACTGTCAGTCTTTTACAAATGGAACTATTTAAGGAGGATGCATCTTAAAATGTATGTTGTTGCTTATTATAATAATATGTACAAGGTACTTTTAAGTAAAATAAATAATTTTCACACTATTTTATATTTAAATGTTCTTTATGTTTTTATAGAAATTATATTTATATTGTTTCCAAAGTGCCCTCTTCCTTTTTTCTTATATTCATGAAATATTTAAAGTATTTTTACCTAATATTTCTCAATTTCTGCTCTTGAAAGAGCAAGAGAATGAAAAGAACATAGAGATTTTATCTCAGGCAAAAGGAAATATTTCCTAACAAAAGTGTAAACTATTGGAATTACTATAACAAAATAGATTATGTATTCTTCCCTTGAATTTATTATTATTAATCAATTATTAGACCCTGATAATTAAATGAATATATTTGCACACTCTTTACAGACTGGTGCTTGAAACACAGTGTATGGTCAGTATGTCAAATGTTATTATTTATTCATTAATTCATGCATTCAATAAACATTTGTATAGCTCCTGTGGTATTCAATGGTTAACTAGAGCAACACCGTTTCACTTCATGCATTTTGCAATCTACAATGTATTGTCAACTTTACCTTAACATATTTCTATTTTAAGACAGGTTATTCTGTTTCTGGGGTAGCTCAGGAGTAGTGATGCAAAGAAATGGAGGAATATATCCAATGCCCTCTCCAAGACCCTTCCATCTGCAAGAGTCTTCACAAGTTCTAATGAACCTCTTTCAAAAGTAAACATATGTATATGTATAACTGATTCACTTTGTTGTAAAGCAGAAACTAACTCACCATTGTAAAGCAATTATACTCCAATAAAGAAGTTAAAAAAAAAAAAAAAAAGTAAAGCCATTTACTTCACATTTCACCCAAAGCCTGGCAGCTACTCATCACTACACTGTGTTGTTTAAATCAACCAGGGCTCAAATCAGAGTTCAGAAGGAAACATTCCAGAAGTTGGTCTCAAGCAGTAGTTGAAATACTTTACCCCATACCTACTTCTTAGAGATGGTAAATTAGTTAATGAGGTCATTTCCATAAAGTTTATAAGCTTCTTGGAAATGCAATGATAGACAAATACTAGATATTATAAGAAATATTTTAGCACTTTAAGATCTGTTTATAAAGTTGACCCTCTCGGTTAGGCTGAGACCCAGTTACCTGATATTCTCAGTGCTTGCTCTCCTTGGGGAGGGAAGTGACAAAGCTGACTTTTAAAATAGTCCTTATTACTATTTTAATGAATATTGAAACATTTATTAAGAATTCATTAAAAAAATTAACTAACCTTAAGGAAATTCCTGAAAAAGATTTACACCTGTGAAAACACATAAAGCACCCATGACGGTGGTTCACAGTTAGCATTTTATTTTACCACTTTTAATAACTTTGGCTGCACCGTATGACATAATAATCTGCCTGTGGATTGTCCCATGAGGCCAAGCATAAGAATAAAGAAATGGAACCATATTAAGGTCATTAAAACAAAACCATGGTTAATAAGGTAAAATTATTTTTTAAAACAGGACATTTTCTGGTTTTCTTCAAAGTTCTAGATATCATCACAACAATGTTAGAGTCATTTCTGGAGAAAAAGAAATGAACAGTATTGATGTTATGTTAGTACTAAGATTATTGCTTTTTCTTTCTTTTGAAATAAAATTGAGGTGAATGCAATTAGAATTGTTATTCCAGAAGGTATGATTAATTTCAAAATTGGACTTAGACCCCTGGAGGTATCTTTCCTATGACATTGTCACTATGCCTATGAGAAAGCATCTATGTCTTCCAACTTATTTCTCCTTTTTCAAATGTATTAGTGATTGAAAGGAAGTAACACACATTAATAATTCAGACAGATTTCAACTTATCACACTTCCAAAACTAATATTCAATTATTCTGCAACACATTTCTCCAACATCTTTAACAGGAGGTAGGTCTGCTCTTCAACTGAAAGGAGCCTTGATGTTTACTGTAAAGCCCTCTACCCACTCAATGCACTAAGCATAGAAAGAAAGACCTAAAAATAATACGAGATCATCTTGTAACCGAGCAGGACCCTATGGGGCCTTCCTGGGACAGGACACCCCGACCCTCATCCTCCACCTGCCTCTTATTTGTAGAAAAACTTTAGCCTCCTAGGCCTTCCCCAAGTTCCAAAGACTAAATTTAATCAGAGAAGTGAGAAAATACAGAAAGATAGGAAAATAGTCAAGCTAGACAAAATAATAATAGTTTAGCCATTAAACAAAATTAAGGACATTTAGTTCCTCCTCAAGGGCTCTAGATAATATTCTGAGTCATATCTTTTGAGCTGTTTTGCAGATACTGAAACTCTCACCAGGTGGAAGAAGTTAACTACATAATGACCAGACTATAACCATGACATATGCTGGTCCATCTTGAACAGCCCTAGGAACTAGCCTCAAGGAAGTGGGAACAAACCAACCCTGGAAATAAAGATTAACTGTACTTAAAACAATCAAGATGGTGTTGATCAGACCACCACATGGCCAATTTCAAGATGATTTTTGGAGCTGACTAAGCTGTTTTGCACGTAAACCCTACCCCACCCAGCCTATGCACCCCTGAAACTCCCCTTTAAAAGCTCTTGCCCCCTGATTGGCAAGGGGGAGCTGGTTCTTTGGGACATGAATTCACCTTCTCCCAAAGATTTCCAGCTTCCTCAATAAAGCTATCTTTCATTTTACCCAACACTTGTCTCTCAGTTTGGGATTCTTGAGCAATGAGAAGCTGAACCTGAGTTCGTCGGTAACAATCTTGTTCATCCAATCCCTGATTTTACTCAGAAAGGGAAAAGTTCACAAATTGAGTTTAGAAAATGCTTAAAAATAATTATATATATATATATATATATATATAAATTTAAAAATATTTGTAAGTCCTTTAACTTGGATTGAAAAATGATGACATCAACCACTTGCCCAGGTTTCAACCCCAATGCTAAAGTTTTATCAGCTGTGCAGCCTTAGGCGAATGACTTCACCTCTCTGATTTCAATTTCCTCATTTGTAAAATGGTGATAACATAATCTTTCACACAGGCATGATGTGATGACTACTGCATGGAATCATCCCATCATGTCCGCTCACACAACCGTAGCATCCCCATTTTACAGGGGTTGTAGTATCACTATTTAGCAGAGTACATGGCACATCACATCTAATGCTCAACCAAATGCTGTTGTTTCTCTTCAGTCCTTACATTTAAAACGTACTTGCACTCATTATTTGCTTAAGCTAAATAAAACATTCTATCCCAGGTAGCCTGAAATTAGTTTAGAGCATCAAACTCAAGCTTGAAGGTATATTTTAAATGTGTCAAAAGTCGTCCTCTGCATCAATCACTACTTTTACTCATTTGGATTTCTTGCCCGGTTACCTTAGTTGAAATTGAAAAAGTATATGTTCACGACACTGTTAAATTAAAATCAGGAATGCAACCATGTCAACTGGTCTGCAAATAGTGTGAAACACATTGTCATCTTTGATCTCAGAAAAGTGTTCACTCTGTAAAAGATAGTAGCCCTTCATAATAACTGTTTCCAAAGTGAGAGGAAAGAACAGGGTTTACACCATGTATAGATGCTAAATTATGCATGGAGAATGGTTTTTTTAATTATAAAAGAGGAGCGTGTCTCCAAAAAACATGCATAGCTGATGCCTAAATGCCTAATTTGTTCTTATTATTACCAGAAATGTGAATATAAACTAATTTTGCAGGTGGGCTTACTGCACCTGCTTTTCAAATGACAGTCCTTAATGAACCGTTATTAAAAAATACGTGCAGTCATAAATATGTAGGCCTTGTGTCAATTTCGAGATAACTGGTCATGTCCTACTTAAATATTAAAGTACGAGGTTCAGATCTCCTTCAACTGTCTTTAGTATACCCAAGTAGTTTGTCAGGGCTTAACGGCGGCAAGAAAATATAGCCCACTAAAATAATAAATCTTTACAACTATATCTTTCTCCCCTTGCTCTCACTAAAAATTCCATTTGAAACAGGTGAATGGGATAAATTAGTATCCATTGCAATTTCTACCCTTTACCTAGAATCCATGAGCATTAGAAGTTAAGTCTCTCAAATTCAGCTTTACTTACTGTCCCACTGCTTTATTTTGTACGGGTGAGGAGACAGACCTAGAGAAATTGAGTGGTTCTTCCTACATTACACAAATAACTAGTGACTCAAGTGTGCCTGACTCTGGACATCCAGCCCAGTTTTTTTTGTTTGTTTTTTTGTTTTTTTTTTTTAAATAATAGGTACAACCAGAGGGAGGGAGACGCAAGAGGGAAGAGACATGGGAACATATGTATATCTATAACTGATTCACTTTGTTGTAAAGCAGAAACTAACACACCATTGTAAAGCAATTATACTCCAATAAAGATGTTAAAATAAAAAAAAATAGCTACAACCATAGATTTACCTGGCAGGAAGTTTGGCTGTGATTTTTTTTTTCATAAAAACAGGATTTCCTACGTTTTATTTAATAAAATAGGATTTCCTAGTTGACAATAAATTTTTATAATCTTTCTCAGAAATATAATTCTTAAGATGTGCTTCAGCATGCTGTGAAAGAATGTATTATTTTTAGAAGTGTGTGCCACTTAATTCCTGTTAATTTTCTATAACAGATGGTATGAGTATTTGATTTATGCACTCACTTTCATGTGGCCTGCTAACTATTTGCTTTTTTTTTTTAAATATGAGGACACTCTTTTTGTTCATCACTGAAACCTTACCTACCTTTTCCACTAATAAAATATTACTTCTAGAGAGAAAAAAGTGTAAGAGAAATTTTCATGTTATTGAAATTGAGCACAGTTTGTTGATTAATTGCATTGTTCTCATTACCTTCTCTGCCTGATGTTCAGGGCTTATTACTGAAGCGTGAATTCAATGGAACAGGGATCTTAACCAGGTGTGGGTTATTAAAGTGGCAGTGCCCAATTTGAAATTGTTAAATGAGATGTATCAAAGTTGATATGCTTAACTATGCTCTTCTTCTAGAAAGAAAAGTGGTGCTTGCTCAGGAAAATCATTCACATCTATCATGTGACAAAGAGATTCAAAACTCTTCTTTCCTTGCGTAGAGCAGGAGGAATCATTGTATCTGTAGTACATACCAGTAGCTTCAAATCTGATACAGGAATATAGTTTATTAAAGGAATTTCCTGTCAGTCCTGTGGTTAGGACTCGTCGAGTTCACAGCTGGGGCTGGGTTCAATGTCTGGTCCCTGGTTGGGGAACTAAGATTCTGAAAGCCGTGGGGTGCAGCCAAAAAAAAAAAAAAAGCATGCCTTTTGGTAATTATAAAATCATTTATTCCTCACCTGTTACGAAGAGGATGTTCTCCTTCACTTAGAAGAAAATAGTGTAGGTTGAAAGAGTACATGAAATATTAGTCTCTAATAACAAATTTAATCCAGGTTATAAAAATATTCTTGAAACTTTATTCAAGCTAACTAGCCTAAAGATGAGCTAACTTTTCAGAGAGATGAAAGTGTGCTCAAAAATCAAGTGAAAGTGGTTTCATTAAATTCTTCATAACTTTGGTAGATCCACTATAACAACATCAAGGGTAGGCTCAAGTGATAGACTTGAGAGTTATAATGATGTCAGCTCCAGTTTAGAGAGGTCTCCATAACCACCTGGTGCTAATTTCTGCCTCTTACGGTTAGATCAACAACAAGTTTGGCACAAATCAGAAAACTAAAATAGATCAACATAAATTGAGAGTTTGGGGGAAAATATGACATTGCACAGAATTTGACAGTTTATAAAGCAATTCATAATCCAATCCTACACAAACTTTTTTTGAGCGAGGTACAATGGTTTCCATTTTACACATAAGCTCAAGTTCAAAAAGGGTATATTTCTTGCACCAAATTCCATATTAGTTAAGGATAGAATGTGGATTGAAACCCATTTTCTTCTGACTTTCTCCATTGCCTCTAAATAGATTGTTCATAAATGGCTAAAGCAAAGTTTTGCAAAGATATATAATTCTTTGAATATGTAGTTGACATAGTTGCCATCTTACTGTCTCTTACATGAGTACTGAAAGGTAGTAAAGGATCAAATAATGCTTTGTTGTGATTTCTCAGGAATTGGAGAATGGCAAAGGAAACCAGTGAATGGCTCTGTGTTACCAGGAAAGACTCAGAAGAGAAAAAAATAAAATAAAGCTTAACCAAAATCAGATTTGGAAGAGTATTTGTTTTTATTGATTTTTGTACAAATAAACTTGTTTCATTATTGATTATACAAATTTATGTAAATTGACAATGAAAAGTTTCTACTAGTTAAAAACAGAATACTGTTGATGGAAAGGAACTGAGATTTCAATTGGTCTAAATTATATTTGATTAGATGAGTTCATATCACAGTAGTTTGGCTCAACAATCCAACAGAGAAGGAATAAAATGGGGAGATTACCAAGTAATGGTGGAGAAGGGGAGTCAGAGGAAATGTGAAGTTTTTTGCACATATTAAAAGTATATCAAGCCTCTGTTAAGCAACTTATTTGTGCATAGCTGAATAATCTTAGTTGAAATTTATAGTATTTTTAGGTCTGAATATTATCCATTTAACACGGCTTAAATTACCAGCAGAAGCGGAGGCCATGTATCTCAGGCTCTGGATATCTGAGCCTGAGAGCAGATATAAACACATATCATAGCTCCATCCTTTGTAAACCATGGAATCCAGACACTTTATTTAAGTTTTGAACCTTAGTTTCTTTGTGTACAAAACGAGTACAGCAGTAGTATCTATATCAAAGATTCTTGGCGGGAAGAGAAGATTATATACATCAAATATTTAGCAGCATTCCTGGCAGATATCAAGGACTCAATACATGCTAACTATTATTAACATAAGTCCATGTATATATTAAGATTCTATAGGGCAGTTGAGAGAGAAAAAATATCTATGATCCAGATTCCAGTGCTGAATTGGGTAATTGTTATTATAAATGCAGAGAAAGGAGTTAGGAGGTAAAATACATTGGGTACAAAAGAAGTTAGAAGAAATCCAGGAGGCCCTTCATTACAGAGACGGTCCTAAGCCAAACTGGACCTTCAAAAACGTATAGGATCTGGAGTAGGCATGGATAGCCTGCGGGAGATGACTCTAGCTAACACAACAGAAGGATATCATAGATATTGCATTTGACAGCTGGTAAATTTGCTGTCTGAAGAGCTGTGCACAAAAATATAGCTAAAAGGAAGTATATATTGAGCACAAACTTTAGTCAAGCACTGTTCTAAGTACATTATCAGTTATCATATCAAATATTGGTAACTACTTTATGAGATAGGTAGTATTATTATCCCCATTTTACAGATGCAAAAAACGAAGAGCAGACAGATTGTGTAAATTGCCTAAGACTGTATACCCAGCTACTGTGGGGCAAAGCTGGGAAAGAGCCCCACGTTCATGTTCTTAATCAATAAACTATATGTGTTTTGTGTTTCTGTAATCTGAAGCTACTTCTTGTGGGGGCTAGGTAATATGGCACTATTTGGTTAAAAAAAATATTCTGATGTCTGGGAGGGTAATAGCCTTCAACAACAGGAAAAAGGATATCAACTACCTTAAATTCCAATTTTATTACATCAATCTTGTTCTTTAGAATGAAAAATATGGCATTTGCTCAGGTATAAGTTGACTAAACTAGCAAAAGAGAAAAAATTTGAAAGAGCCTATAAAAATTCTACTACACTATCATGGCATTACAAAAGTCTGTGTATGGCAAATCATATTTATGTTTTCTTCCTATACAACAATAACTACATGGAAACTTAGGTGTTGGAACTTAGCTATGTCTGAAAGTGGATTTCATACTGTGGCTAAATCTATCTGCTTCACCATTTGTACTTCATTTCAACGTGGAATAATTTATAGTTAATTTATTTTACATGGAAAACGTACAATAAAATGATAGGTTAAATATAAAGAGTGGTTCAAATATAGGAGACCTGCAAAGTTCTGTTGAGTCCTCAAATAACTCCTGATTTTCCAGATGCAATTTATTCAATTTACCCTTGTTATCTTCACTTTATTCCTCCAACAATAGGTCTTTAGGCCATTTTATGGTCCTATGGATATTAGCACTTCTAATGGGGGTTGGATGAAAAGGTGAGAGAAGGTGAAATTTAAACCAGCTCATTTTGCTGCTACTTTAATAGTTTTAAACTGAATCTTTTGAAAATTAGCAGCTCTAATGAAAGTCTGATTTATTTTTGATGTAGCACATCCAATTTTTACCCTTTCTTTATTCAGCACTGTCAAAAAGAGTTTATTTGGTCCCATGGTACCTTCTACCAGCCTAGGCTTGGGCATGTTCTAGGAAGTGTTATGTGGGTTTATGATAAAGGGGTGTGTGCTTTTGAGTGTTATATTCAGTTATATACAAGGCTGCGACTCAAAATGGCATACCTAACTTCAAGTCAGCAGCAACTATGTCTAACCAGATTGCACATGACAACTCTTTTGTCTTATGACTTGGATTCATTTCCATTTTTCTGCCTCTCCATTTCTCAACCTTCCCCAAATCCCAGATCTTCTCACATTGTCATGTCTGTTCGCACTGCCATGTCCCCTCATTCTCAGCCTGGCATACACTCATGTATCTGTCAAACATCTGCTCAAATAATGCCTTTTCTAATTAACCAGGCTATTGACTGGTCTCCCTCTGTGCTCCCATAGCATTCTACCCATACTATTTATTATTTATCATGTTTGATTATCTCCCACATTAGCTCATGAGTTCCTTGAAATCTTAAAATGCTCTGTATGATAGCCCAGTGTCTGGCACAGAGTAAAAACCCACAGCAGGTTTTCTGAATAAAAGTTAACATAGCTAACTTGAGTGTTTCCTTGTCAGTGTCACTCAGTTAGGCAACTTAAACACATTACTCATGAACTCCTCAATTTGACTCTATGAATTGGGTACTATTAATATCCCTTTTTTCAGATGAGAAAACGGAGACACAGGGAGATTACATAAATTGCCCAAGGTCATTCAGTGAACAAGTTGCAAAGTCAGGGATTTCAGCCATAATAGTGGCTTCAGAGCCTGCACTCACTGTGTATGGCCATTCTGAGTGGATGAAGAAATGAATGAATCACTGCGTGAAGCAAATGCTGTGTTTAGATGCTGTTTACGCATGCATGAAAATTTGGTAGCCCCATGTATTTACTGATCATATATCAGATGCTAGATACAGAAGACACAGCTATCACTTTCAGAAAACTCAAAG
Organism: Kogia breviceps; assembly: GCF_026419965.1. NCBI lineage: Eukaryota > Metazoa > Chordata > Mammalia > Artiodactyla > Physeteridae > Kogia > Kogia breviceps. The sequence continues at coordinate 133,004,393 of NC_081310.1, forward strand.
AAAAAATAGACATTATGTTAATAATGGGTAAAAAGCTGTCATAGGTATTCTTATACCAAAAGCAACAGGGACACAATAGTGAGAGGTTAGTTCTACAAAATTTGGAATAGTAAAAACTTTATGGATGATTCTTAAGTCTTTCAAAGACAAGAAGGTTTTACCAAGTGAGAAACAGAGGAAGGGAAGATCAGGTAAAGGGGCTACAAGAACAAAACATCAATATTCACAACAGTCCAAGTTAAAAATATAAATAAAATTAAATAACAACCACCACCAAAAATCATTTACTGTAATCCTGTTATATGTAAGGATACACCCACCATTCACATTTATCCTATATCATTTTATATATATAATATATATCTAGATATGTATCCATATCTATGTATTTCTATGTATAGCTCTGAACCAGATATTCTGCCTGAGAAGAGCGTTTTGGTATGCCTTAGGCACTGGGCCTCTCTGTATAAGTTTGACCAGATCCTTTATGCTAACAATATGATTTATGATGAATACCTGTTTTGCTTGGTGGTGTGTGGGGAGATGGTGAAGGGGTGGACTGACCTCTAATAAAAAACCTGACACAGGGCTTCCCTGGTGGCGCAGTGGTTGGGAGTCCACCTGCCGATGCAGGGGACGAGGGTTCGTGCCCCGGTTCGGGAGGATCCCACATGCCGCGGAACGGCTGTGCCCGTGAGCCATGGCCACTGAGCCTGTGCGTCCGGAGCCTGTGCTCCACAACGGGAGAGGCCACAACAGTGAGAGGCCTGCGTACCGCAAAAAAACAAACAAACAAAAAAAACAAACAAAAAAAAACTGACACAAAGATTCAGATGAGCTTTCCTGATTGGTGACACTTTGCAAGTGTTATCACACGTTCTTGCTGGGAAAATTAAGTATTTCCCTGTGAGGCTCAACTATGAGGAAAAGCCTGGAAGTGTGTGTCTGGCCCTCCTGGAATTTCCCCCATGCACTTTCCCTTCTGACTGACTTTAACCTGTATCGTTGCATTGCAATAAACTGCAACTGTGAGTATAATATCTTCTGAATCCTATGGGTTCTTCTAGTGAATTATCTAGACTGAAGATAGCCTTAGGGACTACTGACCCAGAAACATTGACCTCGTAGAATCAGTTGGGAAGTATTACCTTCTTTTTAATTTTCTGAAGGAGTTTGTGTAGAACTGGTGTTATTTCTTACTTAAATATTTGGTAGAATTCACCATCAAAGCTATTTGTTCCTGGAGTGTTCTTTGAGGGAATCTTTTAATTACCAATTGAAATGCTTTAATGGATTTAAGATTATTCAGATCATTTATATTTTCTTGAATGAGTTTCGGTAGTTTGTGTTTTTCAAGGAATATCATCATTTCATCTAAGTTGTTAAACTTATCTGCGTAAAGTTGTCCATAATACTCCCTTATTATCCTTTATATATGTAAAATCTATAATGATGTCACCTATTATTCTGAATATTGGTAATTTTTTGTCTTCTTTCTTTTTTATCCTTATCAATCTGGCTAGCAGTTTATCAATTTTATTAATTTTCTCAAAGAATTGGCTTTTGGTTTCATTGACTTTTTATATCGCTTTTTTGTCTTTGGTTTAATTAATTTAATCTTTGTTCTTTATTATTTCCTTTCTGCAGCTGACTTTGAGTTTCTTTTCTCCTCATTTTCCAGTTTCTTAAGTGGAAACTGAGTTCATTGATTTAATTTGAATTTTTTTTTGTTTAGTATAAGCACTTAGTGCAATAATTTACCCCTAATTACTGCCTTAATATCATCCCCCCCAAATTTGATAATTTGCATATTCAAAATATGATTTGTATTTTTATATTCAGTTAGCATGGATTATTTGGAAGTATGTTTTTAGTTTCCAAAATTTGGGAATTTTCCAGAGCCCTTTCTGGAAATTTCAGATTTAAATGAGACTCTTTCATTTCTCATTTAATTCCATTTTGGTTTGAGAATGTACACTGTATGTCCTAAATCCATTAAGTTTATTAATTTTTTCATGGTTCACAATATGATTTATTTGGTAAATATTTTATATGTACTAAAAATAATATGTATTCTGTTGGTGTTGGGTGGCATGTTTTATAAATGTCAGGTTGGTGAAATGGTTTATTAGGTTGTTCAGTTCTTCCATATTATTAATGATCAATCAAGCAAAATTATTGATTCTACCAACTGTATTGCAATTTCCCCATAATGTGGATTTTTCCATTTCTTCTTGCAGTTATTGCTGGTTTT